>NC_141891.1:7135395-7747872 GCF_030686135.1 Camelina sativa | reverse complement strand
CTGTCTAATGTCATTTTTAGCTTGGGAGTTGTATCTAGTATATTGTTTGTTTATGAAGTTTTCTGTTCCCTATGAACCGTGCAGGCTAGGATTGTGGCTTTGAATGCAACATACTTCCTCAAAACAGGAGGTCACTTTGTTATCTCAATCAAGGTCGGTAGCAATCCAAACATATTCAATCCATGATATCTTAACAGGGAAAGATTAGTAATAATGTATGCCCTCTCATTGTTTTGCAGGCAAACTGTATCGACTCAACTGTTCCAGCCGAAGCTGTGTTCCAGACCGAAGTGAAGAAGTTGCAAGCGGAGCAATTCAGGCCAGCAGAGCAAGTGACCCTTGAGCCATTCGAGCGTGACCACGCCTGTGTCGTTGGTGGCTACCGTATGCCTAAGAAGACAAAGGCCGCTACTGCTGCTTAGAAGTTTGTTTTACTTTGCGTTTATCCCACCAGTTCCTCAGATTTTGCTCTGTGTCTCGGTCTCTTTTAGAATCTGTAGTGTTTTTTAATCTAAGTTTGAGTTTTGTAATCATTTTGAATCCTCTGCTTTTGGTTCACGTGGCTTACAACGCTAACTTTTTGGACAAGGTTTTTGAATTTTGGGTTAAAGAATTTATAAAATTTTCTCGACTAGTGATTGATTAATTTAAACAACGTGCCCTTGTAATGAAAATCATTAGTATGACATTTGATAACAATAACAGCCTAACAGGCCGAGATAAGTTTAGTCTCTTGTGACTACTTCAGTCTCTTGTGATCAAACCGTTTGAGCGAGCGAGAATAAAGAGACCCGTTGAGGTAACCAATCTGAAAAATTAGTAAAGAGTATCTATGGCTTGAGAATGTACGAAGATTATAAACGTCGATTTAGGCCCAAATAACTTGCATATATATACCAAGCTAGGGTTTTCAGCATAACACCCCCCACCCAAAAGAAAAAAGAAACGAGTTTTAGAGGAGGCACAGCATATCCGCAGAAGAACGGTAGTATGAGAAGAATTCGGAAGGATCCGTTTGCGAGAGAGAAAAGAAAGCGATACCGGCCGTCTAAGGCTGCTCGAGTTCGCACATGTGTGCGTCACGGTATTTGTAAGGGGTGGTTGGATTCTCTCAATCAGGACTGGCTTCAGTCTGTGCTGAAAACGGTGATTGGCTTCTTTCTTCTCATATACATATTTGCAAATCCGGAATTGAGAATTAATTTTCTGTTATCGCTAGGGGCTTTTTTATTTATTTATTTATAATTATTGATTGATTAGTTTCTTAACTAGAGAACATCTTTATATAATTGATTGATAACAGCCAGAGCCGAAGTTGACTCGTATATATCCTAGAGAGGACAAGGCTAACACTGCCAAGCTTCAGCGGACATCAACGTATATATTCATTTTTAATTAATGTGTTTGTATAGCTAGATAGCTTTTATTGTCGATGGTAATGGTTGTTAAATGTTGCTCTTATATATATATATATGCAGGTTGGCCTCACAGTCGCTGCGAGCTTGTTCTTCTACCCGTATGGAAAAACTTGACGACGACTTGAAGGGATCTGATGATCAGGATCAGACCACGCCTGACTCTGATCAATTTGATACTCAGGTATATAAATTTACCTTCTTTTCATATATATATATATAACCCTTTGCAAATGATTTATAATATAATATAATTTCTAATGCGAATACTTAGAATAAATGTAAGTTTATTTATATTTGTAGGAAATGCAAAGTCAGAAAACAGGAATACAGAGTTCCTACAAAGAAAAGTATCTCGAAACCAAAGCTGAGCTATCCAAGGCAAAAGAACAAATTAAAGAGTTGCGCAAGAAATACAAAGATTATCAGACCACTCTTCACTCTGATAAATTTGATACTCAGGTATATATATATAATTTACTTTCTTTTCACATATATATAACCCTTGGCAATTGGAAAATATATGTCATCTATAGGCTCTTACACCCAACATATGTGTTCATTTAACAGGAGAAGTTGTCGTCTGACGATATTGCTACCACCTCAACCTCCATGCCTCAGTCGCCTGATACCAGATTTGGTATCACTTACCAACGTAGGAAGTCCGCATAAGCAAAACAAGTTTAGTCTTAAGTTTTCCTTTAAAGTTTTATGGCAATTCAGTATTTTCTTTTTCCTAAATTCCGTCCAACACCAAACCCGTTAATGTGTAAGCCTCTAGGTAGCACGTTGTTATTGCTTGTGTCGGCGAGTTTCTATGACTTGTTAACGTCACTTGCACTATATCTCTAATAACACTATTTGTGGTGTATATATTTTTCTTCTCTACCGAAAGACGAGAGATATGGTAGCTGAATTGATCTTACGTCAATGAATCGAAAAACGAAATAAAAATGAATGATGAAAATTAATTAATGTCCAGGAATTTTTTTCTGAATTCGATGTATATGTTTTGGTTAAGCTTTTTTATGAATTGTTGTTTATAGCAGACTAGATGAGGACTCGCCCGATGTGCGGATTTCAAGTTTTATAAATTAAATTAAATTAAAATATATATATATATTAAAATTTGTTGTTAGTTATTTATAAATTTTATTTTTGTTATAATACACTGATTTATTATATTTATTTACAAATCTTTTATGTACGTCACTATTAAAATTGTATTTTTTTTACACCTAAATATACTCTGTGTTACAAATATATTCTTTATCACCATCTATAAAATGTCTATATGAATACATTAAGCCAACTATTTTACTTTTATTTCTGCATAGTTTTTTAATTACTAAAATTGTTGGCTCAAAAACATTTTGAATAAAAAGTATATTACATAATATACTAATCAATGATATATCATCAAAATAATGTATTACCACCATGGAAAAAACCTCAGCTCCACTCTCATCTCTCATCCCTTGCGTGCAACCTCCTCCACCATGGAGAGAACCTTGGCTCTGCCTTCCTCTCTTGGGGAGATAACCTTGTGCCCAACCTTCTCCACCATAGAGAGAACCTGGCTGTGTCATCCTTCTATGTGGAGAGAACATGTTCACGTCTTTTTGCTATCTTAAAATGGCTTGCTCCGACAACCAATGAAAGTAAAAACATTTCTCTAATGTATTCGTGATAGTAACTATGCAGAAGTGAAAGTAAAATAGTTGGATTAATGTGTTTATATATTACATAATATAGTAATCAATGATGTATCATCACAATAATGTATGACCGCCATGGAGAAAATCTTGGCTCCGCCCTCATCCCTTATGGAGAGAACATTGCATCCAACCTGCTCCACCATGGAGAGAACCTTGGCTCCGCCTTCCTCCTTTGGGAGATAACCTTGCGTCCAACCTCCTCCACCTCCCTCTCTTAGGGAGATAACCTTGTGTCCAATCTTCTCCACCATAGAGACAACCTCGGCTCTGCCCTCCTCCTGTGTGGAGAGAAAATGTTTACGTCTTTTTGCTATCTCAAAATGGCTTGCTCCGACAACCATTGAAAGTAAAAACCTTTTTCTAACGTCACAATATGTTTTGATAGTAACTACTGTTAAATTTCCAAATGTATTCGTGGAAATGCCTTTGACACACCATGATGTAGTCTCTGTCTCTGTAACGCCTAAACCGCCACCTTGCTTAGTGAGCCCATGTCCACTCTCAGTCCATGGTCCACCTTCTTAAGTGGGCCCTACATCTATTCTCGGCATTTGGACCCACCCATATTTGATGGCAAGTTTGTTATGTTTGGGAGGTTTTAAAAACTTGTTTACCGACCCTACAAATCAACAAATGATATTTTCTTGTGTTTTGTCCTCACTCGCATAGTTCCGACAATCACTTCCAGGAAGGTCACCCATCATGAAGTTCTCTGAGGACCCTTGACCAGAAAAATAAGTGCATTTTGGTGACATATGTGGTCATATCAATTCTTATAAACTTTTACGCAAACCAGGGTATCAGAGTCATTGAGATCCTATGGATCTATCAACAACGATTTATGTTTTTTCAATCTATCTATCTATATTTGTTGTAAGCTTGTGTTTGATTAACTTATTTTTATCCATCCATTAGATTGATGAGCTTCTACTCGTTATCTCCATTTGGGATTGAGTGAAAATAATGGTAACAATTATGTTTGAAGAAAAAAAGAAGGGTTTATGACCAACCAATCAAGGTTGAGAAATTAGAAGAAAATTAATTTGGCATAATTAAAGAAACAATAAAAAATTATAAGCATGGTAATATATCTCAAATAATTCAATTATGAAAATATAAATTAAATTTTTTTTTCCTCAAAAAATATAAATTAAATAAAATAATCTAAAAATACTAAAATAATTTTTAAAAATACAGTATTAGGAAAAGAATATGCATATATTAATCTTTTTTTAGGTCACCATATTATTCTTACCTATTCCCAACTGGAAAAGGAGAAAGTATGAGAAAATTTGGTTTAAAAACATAAGAAAAATTTACCTTTCCATTTTAAAAAAAATTTCCCAATTAAACAAAATTGAAAGCAATGTTTTTGAACAAATTATTTAAATATAAGATGATCTATGTTTTATAGAAGTGAGTATTTACAAAATTTAGAATTAATAATTAACTGTATATTTTCTTTAATCCCTTTTTCTATATTTTTCCTAGAATTAATAACTTAAATATTAAAAATAAGTAAATAATATCATAATTTCGAATTTTATAATTATTGAAAAAAATTTTATTTTTTATAAATTCTGTAAGTTTTGATAATTATCTTTTTATATTATTAATATTTTTTAAAACAAAATATTTTATTTTTGTTGTAATCAAATTTCTTTTATTAAATATTAATTTTTACACATGTCAAAATCTGAGATTGATAACTTGACACATGTCAAAATCTTGTTAATGGCTAACTTTCAAACCCAACTTTATATAATAAGATTGTGCCAATAAAGTAGACAGCTAAAACAGACTTGATACTAAAGCCATGAATTTTTTTGTAGATTTTATTTGTGATTGATTTCTAATTTTCTAGTTTTTTGGATTTTGTTTTTTGATTTTTTTTTAGTTTTTAATTTATGGTGGAGACTTTTTACAAAATATATTAACATTGATTTAGGCCCAAATTACTTGTTATATACATAGCTAGGGTTTCCAGCAAACCACCCCACCCAAAAAAGAGAGCTCTCTTAGAGGAGGCACAGCATATCCGCAGAAGAACGGTAGTATGGCAGGAGGATGTCGCCATGGGAAGATTAAGAGAAAGAGAAAGAGAAGGCCCGTTAGGTCTATTGCTTCCATCTTACGCCGATTGAAGGACGCCGGTTTGAAACAGGACTGGATGGATTCTCTCGATCAGGACTGGCTTCAGTCTATGCTGAAGAAGGTGATTGACTTCTTCCTTCTCATATACGTATAGTATACCTTTGCGAATCGGAATTGAGAATCTATTTAGTTTCTGTCATCGCTAGGAGTTTTTTATTTTATTTTATTTAAACTATTGATTGATTTGTGTCTTAACTAGAACATTTTTATATGATTTATAACAGCCAGAGCCGAAGTTGACTCTGACTTGTTATCCTAGAAAGAAAAAGACTACCACTGCCATGAGTCCGTCGACATCAACGTATACATTCATTTTCTTTTTTATCATCTCTCTAATGTGTTTGCATAGATGATAGCTTTTATTGTCGATGGTAATGGTTGTTGTTGCTCTTATATATGCAGGTTGGCCTCTCAGAGTCGCTGGAAGCTTGTTCTACCCGTATGGAAAAACTTGACTTGAAGGAGGGATCTGATCAGTATCATACCACTCGTGGCTCTGATATATTTGATATTCAGCAGGTTATATAATTTTCCTTCTTTTCATATATATAAGCCTTTGCAATTGGAAAAAGATCTGTCGTCATCAATAGTCTCTTACAACCCAACTTGTATATATGTGATCTTTTAATAGGAGAAGCTGTCGTCTGATATAGCTACCACCTCTACCTCCATGCCTCAGTCGCCATCACCATAAGATAGGTAACGGTGTCCATTTCTTTTGAATGTTCTCTCTCTCATGTGTATCATGAATTATTTAGATAGCCGTAGCTATTTGGATGAATGGTGATGGTGCATTGTTTCTTGCTCATATAGGTTGGAATGGTCTTGCGCGCACCTGGCTCGCCATAGCTAAGCAGCTCCGACCAATTTCAAAGTGCAAAACTAAAATCCCCACCTATGTCTACCAAATATATTATATTTCCTCTCTCTTGTTTGTCAATATATATATATATATATATATATATATATATATATATATATATATATATATTTCCGCTCTCTCTTCTCTGTTTTATTAATCCCCTGGACAATGTTTTCCAGTTGTTTCGTAATTTAAACTTGCCATGCTTTTTTATATGAGTTTAAAAAAAAACCTTTTAATTAAGTTACATGTTTGGTTTTGAGAAATCTTTTTCATGATGATTTGCTCAATGTGTTTATAGCTGGTCAAAGAATTGGTCATTTCACTCCATTGTAACTAATCATGGAAATTGTGCAACTGATATGTCTATATTTTGTCTCTCCTTAGCATATATTTGTCATGCATTTAGCTAGGATAATTCAATGTTTTGTTCATTTTCTAGTCTTTTTTTATACACTTTGTATGTTTAGCTAGTTCTTGCATCATATTTGCATACATTGTGCATTCTGGAGTATTTCAGGTGTTTAGGAGATGTTCAGACTATTGGAGCCGAATGAAGCTTTAGCACCACTCCCAGAACTGACGACATGAGACTTGACCGACCACGCCAGACATGCGACTTGGACGCGCTCCCGGGAAGAAGCACCAACATGCAGCTCGAGACGACGCCACTCCACTCGACCCAGCTCGAGAGACGCCACTCCACGACGCCACTCCACTCGACCCAGCTCGAGACGACGCCACTCCACTCGACCCAGCTCGAGACGACGCCACTCCACTCGACGCGCACCGACTCGATCGCACATGTCAGGAAGAAAGACAGACGCACTGTCTCACACGGTTCAGAAGATTCCCAAACCGACTCTCTATCTTATCGTTGAATGTTTTAAGACTTTCCATGTTTTACTATAAATATCTTTTGTTAAGTCTTTACCAAAGACATCTCCTTTTCTTCTTTAATGTTTATCTAGCCATCTAAAACGTTTTGAGATTTCGTAATCTAGATATCTTTGATTTTATTGAGTTTTTGCATTGGATTTCTTATACAAAGTTGTTCATCTCATTTTTGTCTATCTGATCATGCTTGATTTAAAGATTTATGGGTTTGTGTTTTTAGTGATGATGATTTCTGGATCTGAGTAGTGTTAGAGTTCTTGAGGATGTGATAGATTAGGTGGAGAGTCTTAATATGTAGGGTGTTTAAGTTTAGATTCGTATGATTCTCTTCTAGACTAGAGTTAGTTTCTCTCTTATTAATTGGAACCAGGTCTTAGACATTTCCACACCCAAAAGGTGTTTGATGAAATGTCTGACCAACTAATGCCAGAGACTTACATTCCTAGCCTAAGAGATTAGTTGTCTAGGATATTTGTTGACGTGAATGAAATAGTTCGTCATGCCTGCTCGACATCAATTACTCCCATCCTTGGGACTTATATCTTTCTAATTGTTATTGCATTCCTGAGACCGTTTCTATTCTTGCTGTTTAGTTCATGCTTAGACTCGTTTCTGTTTTTACTCATGTTTACTTCTTAGTCATTCATGTTCCTTTCTAGTTCTTTAGTTCATTTCCGTTTTGCATTCTCATCATTCTAGGATTGTTAGATATAAACCACTCTTTGAATTGGCTTGACTTGTGATTGCTTGATTGCATCTTGATTGCTAGCATCATCCCAATTGGATTGACACCTTAAATACTACAACTACATAAGGTTAATTGAATCTGCTAGGATATACATACAAAAATCCTATTATCAGCAACCAATCATGGAAGTTTTTTTTTCTTCTTATCGATTGGGTTTGTTGATGTCTTGATTGATGAGATATGCATGATTTTATATAGAAGCCCTCTGAAACTTTATCATGGAAATTATGAAATTAAATTGGCAACTACTTCAATATTTGTACAATATTCTCAAGCCAATCTGAAGCATCTACCAGCCAATTTAGCCAACAAGAGACTGATTCAAAGTTACATACACAACCCGAAATTCCACCCAACACCAAATCTGTTAATGTGTGAGCCTCTAGCTAGCGAGTTTCTGTGACTTGTAAACGTAGTAACTTACACTATCTCTAATAACACTATTTGTTGTGTATATTTTTCTTCTCTACGGAAAGACGAGAGTTGCCACCCGAGACGTTCTCTCTCTGGTTTACAAAATTCCAGAAACATTAACTTTATTTATCTTTACTTCACACTCTCATATCTCTTAGTTGTAATTTCTTGTAATATGTGCGCTCTAAGCTATCAATTTCACTCTTGCAACTCTCATTGAACGAAGCACAACAGCCAAACACACGATTAAACCAGTTAAAAAATATGAAAACATAAACTGTTAATGCAAATCAAACTTCTCAAAAATTAAGAGGGGGTTATTGGTTCTATGATTTTAATGGATTTGGAAATCCAGACAAAATCATGTGTTATTCAATCATTGAATTTAAAATACTTATCAAAATGATGTGTTATTGGTTCCATGATTTACAAATACTTGTTAAAATCCCATGTTATTCATTCAATGATTTGTTTTTGGATTTCAAAATCCACATTATGTTTTAAATGGATTTGAATGGATTTGAAAGTGTAAAATAGAAGAATTCAAATCCAAGGATAAAACATGTTATTTCAAAATCCATGTATTTTGTTTTCTAGAATTTACAATTCCATATGGATTTATAAATTACTTCTCCAATAACACCCCCTAAGACATATATAATGTCCATATAAACCTTGCTTTAGGCCCAAATTACTTGTATATACCTAGCTAGGGTTTCCAACACCCCCAAAAGAGATTTAGAGGAGGCACATCATATCCGCAGAAGAACGGTAGTATGGGAGGAGTAAATCGCCGCCGTAGGAAGACTGAGAGAAAGACAAAGTTCGTGGGGTCTTTTGCTTCCATCTTACGCCGATATAAGGACGCCGGTTTGAATCAGGCCTGGATGGATTCTTGCGATCAGGACTGGCTTCAGTCTATGCTGAACAGGGTGATTGGCTTCTTTCTTTGCAAATGGGAATTGAAAATCTATTTAATTTAATTTAATTTTTTAATTATTGATTGATTTGTTTATTAACTAGAACATTTTTATATAATTTATAACAGCCAGAGCCGAAGTTGACTGTTATTTGTTATCCTAGAAAGAAAAAGACTACCACTGCCATGGCTCCGTCGACATCAACGTCGTATACATTCATTTTCTTTTTTATCATCTCTCTAATGTGTTTGCATAGATGATAGCTTTTATTGTCGATGGTAATGGTTAGTGCTGCTCTTATATATGCAGGTTGGCCTCTCAGCAGTCGCTGGAAGCTTGTTCTACCCGTATGGAAACACTTGACTTGAAGGAGGGATCTGATCAGTATCATACCACTCGTGGCTCTGATATATTTGATACTCAGCAGGTTATATTGTTTTCCTTTCTTTTCATTTATAAGCCTTTGCAATTCGAAAAAGATTTGTCGTCATCTTTAGTCTCTTACATTATCATTTAACAGGAGAAGTTATCGTCTGATATTGCTACCACCTCAACCTCCATGCCTCAGTCCCCATCGTCATAAGATAAAGGGTGTCCATTTATTTCTCTCTAATGTGTGTATATATATACTCCCTCCGTTTCAAAATATAAGATGTTTTGAGTAAAGCACGTAGATTAAGAAATAATCACTTTAAAAAAGTTTAACCAATTACAAACAAAACTGCATAATAGAAAGTATTAAACTAATCTAAAAGTTACATAGAAACTTGAAAACATCCTATATTATGAAACAACAAAAGTTCTCTAAACATCCTATATTATGAAACGGAGGGAGTATTAATTAGTTTGGATTTAGCTATTTGGATGGATGGTGATGGTCGATTGTTTCTTGCTCATATAGGTTGGATTGTTTCCGCTCTCTCTCTTTCTCTTTTTATCCCCTGGACAACGTTCTCCAATTGTTTTGTAACACTATATATGCTTTTTTATATATGACTTGTCTTTTTTTATTCAAGTTATATGTTTGATTTTGAGAAATCTTTGTCATGATGATTTGTCCAATGTGTTTAGCTGGTCAAAGAATTGGTCATCTCCATATATAATAACTTTTGCAAGTTGCTACGTTGAGACTAATCAACAACACAAGGAGTTTTCTTAGCAGAGAATCCTCCAATAAGAAGTGTTAGATATGTAGCTCAAAGCTAGTGTAATAAGAGTTGCAGAAAAGACATAATATAATTCAGACTCTGTTGTTTGCACAAGTAACTCTCGCTTAATAAACAAAATATATCAGTAAGTAGAGTTACGTACTAAGGCTACAATACATAACAAAGTGATGAATCTTAGGATATAAAGACTACATATAGAGACGAGGGAAGAAGCATCAAGGACATGGATCTAAAGGATGGCGCTCGTTTGATCTTGGGCGCGAGATTGTATCCTATTTCAGATCGCGGATCTTTTGAGTACATCAACACCTGTGAGTCTGTGACGGATCAGGTCTCCTCCACCACCTCTGCCTTTGATTATGTGTTTTACCTTTTTAGCTTTAGAAGACAAAGAACTAAAGTGTCTGCACTAATGTCTTCGGTTTAACCCCTCTGTTTCTACTTTCTAATGATATTAAACATGCATGAATTAAAAGATTATGATCTCCCAAAGTCCACACGGCCTTAAGGGACTTATAAATTTGTCATCTATTTGTGGTCTAATTCTAAACAAAGCTCATCGTCTTGTTCGAAACCAAAGATATTGCCCTATAAAACAATTCATCTAACGAAGGTAAGCAAGCACATTAACACTATAATCAGGCAACACAAACGCAAATGTTTTCATATACGAATGTGAGCCAAACAAAAATGAAAAAAAAAAAAAAAATAATAATGTCAGAAGTGGGATTTGAACCCACGCCCTCTTACGAAGACCAGAACTTGAGTCTGGCGCCTTAGACCACTCGGCCATCCTGACCATGTGTTAGTGTTTAGCACTATACCACTATAATTACAAATCAATGAGTAAATGGAAATCTTGAATTTGCTTATCAAGCATTTCGAATGTCATTAATTAGTTCAAGATCGCTGGAATTTTTATGATATATTTTGGGGGTTACACTAGCAGAGATACCATACATTTGTTATGGCTTCTATTGCTCTGTTTTTTTCGTTGGGAAAGAAACAGAACATTACTGATTGAACAGTTTCCTACAGCCTAAACAGAGCTATTGTTGCCAAACCAATAAAAAACAACTAAACAAAAAGCCGAAAGTTACATTTGTTTTTGTAAGCTTAACCCCAAAAAAAAAACATCAATCACGCAATTACGTCCTTCGATGTCGTCTCACTTCCTCCCCATTTCTTCATACGTTCCATCGTCTCCTCCACCTGTTGATCATAGTTTATTTATTTATGTTTTGAATTCAATCGATCTCAATTCTCAAGCACCAAATCAGATCTCCATGAACAAAAACAAAAAAAGTGTATGGTTTTGTATATTCCGTTTCTTACCTCTTTATTCCAGTTTGTCTTATAGAGAACGATCAACAGTAACAACGTTTGAAGCGCTGTCCCGGCTATCATTCCAGACCAAAGTCCCTGAAAACAATTATAGTATAAGCTTTACGATGAACTGCCTTAACTCATTTCAGTGGATTTATAAAAACATGCCATTCTCTTACCATCACTCCAAAGTTTGCTTTGTAACCAAGAAGATACCCGAAGGGAAGGCCGAAAATGTAGTAACAACCCAAGTTGATATAAGCCACTAAGCCTTGCCAACCAGCTCCAATAGCCACACCTAATCAGATGAACAAACCAGGACTGTTATAAATCTGATGATCAGACCTCCACTTTTGTTTAGATATGGAAATGATCAGTTTGTACCAGAAATAACCGGCTGCACGCTGTTGAGAACCATGGTTATACCAAGAAGGTAAGCTAGCTTAGACACTGCGCGTTGAATTACTTTGCTGCTTGTGAAGATGATGGCGAAATGGTCTCTGGCTATGATGATAGCCACCATAAAGATAAGACCGATGAGGAGAGACTCTATGACCGTGACATAGACAGAGTATTTAGCTGCTCGTGGACGGCCTAATCCAAGCTCATTGGAAACGCGGACACTAATAGTACACAAGTAGTACGTAGACACATGAGTTTATAAGTTGAATAGTCAGCTAATGAACAACAGGAACACAAAAAAAAACGTTGAGATACCTTATAGCAGCGTTTATTCCAATGAACAACATGGCCTCCAAGCCGTTGACATTCATGCTGAAAATGTAAAATCCAAAGAGTGAAAACGTTAAAGAGTCAGATACAAGTATTACAAGCTTATTTAGGGGTAAATGCTACTACTGGAAGCTTACCATATAGAAAGGGAATCAACAGCGATAACAGCATTGTCAAGGTGGCCAGTAAGGACGATGATACTCATCATATACCAGATTTCAAGACAGAGCATAACAGCGGATGCAATGGAGAGCCTAACGAAAGCCCAAATATCTTTAAAAGCCAACCAAGACAAACCAGTCCAGCCTTCATTACACCAACCAATCACATAAACAATTTGGGCGATTGCTGTTCCCCAGTTTGTAACATTAAACGCCAAAGCAGCACCATTTGTTCCCCAACCAAACACGATAATAAACAGCCAGAGCATACCAACGTGTAGGACAAGAGCCGCAAACCCAATCCAAGCGATAACGACAACTTTGCTCTGCGCTTGAAGGAACTTAGAGGTTGGGAAAGTGAAGGCTAGTGAGAAGAGTTGTGGGATGGTTAAAATGGTGAATTTTCCAGCTGGAACTGCAATCTCTTCGGCTTGACCGAGTAGTCTCAGAGCAGGGGTGGCGAAAATGTAAAGAGGAAGGAGGCAGATACATGAAACAAATAAGATAATCCAAGATCTCTGCATATAAACTCCTAACATATTGACTTGACCAGCTCCATATGCTTGGCCACACAGTGTTTCAAGTGCACTTCCCATACCAAGCTGCAAGTGTTTCAAAAACCAAAACTAAACTTAGTTCATCTGAACACTCTTAACACTAACCCCAAAGCTCATTTCACAATTGCATGTATAACTACAACATATGCCATAGATTTAGTTTTCACGTATGTTCCAACACGAAACCAAAAACGTATTAATTAGTACTGAGGGAGGAAAAGGGTTACCAAGAAACCGAAGGAGAAGGAGCCGATGACGGAGAGAGAGATAGAGACGGCGGAGAGCTCAACCTCACCGATGTGACCAACAAAGATGTTAGTGACAGAGCTAACGCCGTACTGGCAGATGATGTTGAACCCAACGGGAGCAGCTATGAGCCACATCTTAGCTGACTCCGTATACAGAACTCGCTTCACATCGGTCCAGCTTCTCGCCGGAGCGTAATCCTCCTCTGGTTGGCCACTATCCGTAAGCAACGGCGTCGTCGGATCCATCTCCTCCACACGCTACTCACTTCTCTCTCTAGCTACCTCTCAGAGTCAAGGTTAGTTGCCGACTTATTTGTTGGTTTATATAACAAACCGTTGAATCATGAATCATACACTTTTTAATTTCTCTTAAAGAATAAAAATAAAAAATATCTCGTGAAGGTAAATGATATCTAAAATATCCTCGTGGATGCTAATAATTATCAATTAAAAAAAAATCCTTAAATGTTATAGACGATGATTGTCCACCATGCAAATAAATCACAAGTATGCCTCAGTTTTTATAAAAATGAATGGAATTTAATGTATTGGTCTTGTTTATGTCATGTAGATTAATTATTTAGTAACGTAACGCACTTTTTATTCTAGAATTTTAATGAAATTTAATTGTCATTTATTGGTTATGGATGTCTATTTTGTTTGAGAGGTAATGTTTGTTACTTTTTTTCGTTTTGTCGGAGGAGTAGAGTGGAGGTAGGTGAAGCTAACCAGTGGTTCATGGGGCACCACGTTGACATGTCTAACATATCATAAAAATGATTCGAAGCATCCAGATCCAACTGAACTTAAAAGAGAGAAACTCTTACGGACATGATGGCGTCGTGCCTCTCTTAAACGCCTTCCCTTCAAAAAAAAAAAAAATGCTTTCCCTTTTCCATCAAAAGATACGGAAGTGTTTGGTAGAGCCAAAATCACATGAGAATTGTTATCACTTTGTCATTGTGGGATCCCATACTTTTTTATATATATAATTACTTACATGCATGTTTTCACTGTACCAAATTACATGTGCAACAAAAGGTGCATACAACTTGTATAATGTATTTTTATAAAATATCATAATCACTAGTGGGATACTAATAGTATTTTGGTCAAACTACTTAGTTTTGTCACTTGGTTATAAGTTATGACTGATAATATACGCTATTGGCTCATTTAACTCTCATTTTTGACAATCTAACCCTTCAACTATAACTAATATATTTGATTTATTAAATAGAAAGGAGGTACAAACTACCGACCACTATTGGGGAGAAAAAAATAATTCCGGAAAGATAAGATGCAAACTTTCTCATAATCAACAGAAAAAGATAAGGCACTGCAGTCAAGAAAGACGATACATATGAATCATGATCCTAGTGATGACACCGATTGTGTCTAGTACGTGGTCAAGAAACACAAATTTCCCAAGTAAGGTGGAAGCCAATAAAATAAATATATATACGTAAGTCAGGAAAATTACTTAATCTAACTAAGTTGGGATAAAAATGGAATTTAGGTACCAAAAGGGGAAGTTGTCGTTTCCAAAAAGTAGGTGATTTACTTCCGTTTACTGATATAACAAGGCTTCTAGAAGCCACAATAAAAGAATTGAGTTAGGTAAGGTTACGTATGTAAAAATGAATATTGTATATAGGTAGAAGAGTCGGAGAGGAGATCTGTATCTGTATGATTGCGTTTAGACGGAAACTAGCTAAAATGGTCCACTGTCCAGCTGCTTTATTTGTTTGGTTTTGTCTTCCGTCGTTTTGTATTTATTTCCTCTGCTTCACAATTTAAAAACCTTTGTCATCGACCCAAACAGATGATGATGACATTTTCCATTGACTTTTTCTTTTTATTTGTGCGTCAAAGAATTGAAGAGAAAGATCTTCGGCATGTCATGAACTAAGCCCAGTCAGTTTACTAAAAACGGCCGTGCCATATTGACTTTTGTGTCATAGGATACACTTGTGATGATACCGTTGACGAAAACAAAACATTATGATCATGAATATTTTTTGGGTAACCAAATAAATTTAGAACCCAAGCAATATCATAGTTTTCATGCCGCTGGCTAGAACAAATAGATTGGTCCCATCAGAATTTTTTGCGGGTCTCACATCAAATCACTGATATCTAAAGTCGCTAGATGTCACCTTCAAATATTAAAACAATAGTACTATGTGGTGGAATGAGAAAATATCGACGAGGTTTTATTCTAGCCAGTTGTGTTGTTACGCCCACAACCGAATCACTATCACATTTAGCCACTCCATCACTTTACAGTTCAAAATGTAAAACAACAACAGAAGAAATAATTTTAGCTTATTGGGCTTGTATAGTTACTTCTTCAGGATTTTCTTGAAAGTATGAATGCCCAAAATGTTACATACATGGGCCGAGATGTTCAATGGGCTAAGATCAGTTTATTCGAACTTGGCAAGTTCATAGGAGAAGAAGTTCCACACTACTGAGGGATATATAGAGTCCCTGTCTTCTGAACTAGCCCTTGTCACTATTGAGGAGGAAAGAAACTTGAATATAAAGCTAGTGGTATACATTTGGCCGTCCTTGCATGACCCGAGTTTCGGGTTTTGATATAGGAAGAAAAGAAGATTCATTCTCGAATTTTAATGTGGATAACTTATGGTTTCTATAAAGGTATTCCCCCACAAGAATGTTCCGTACTTGAAACTTTAGAGCTTCATCGTTTTAGGGACCGGTTAATTATTATGGAACTATAAAATATATATACAAGATGGAATCAAAAGTTAACATAGCGTCTTAAGTTTGTAACTAGAATAATGAGTTTTATAATAAAATGCTTGAGTTGGGAGCTTTAGTATATATGGTCTCTTTCCTGGTGATGTGATTAAGAATTTATACCCCACTTAAGAAACAAAAACTGGAATTGCTCAATTAGTGAAAAGGAATCTTCTTCACTCTTGGGTTGCCGTGGAACAAACGTTAATAATATTAAGCCCATTTTAAGAGCCAAACAAAATATCATCCAGTGAGTATTTTGACTCTATCACATCTCTGTCTTCTCTTCACCAAGTCAATTTCCCTTTTACCCTACTGTGTTCTTGATAAATTTGATAGTATCAAATAGTTTACATAAATTTGAAACATGCACATTGAGAGATTTTACACGTCATATGAGAAAAACTTTATTTAAATGAGATTCAAAACCTACTCTATATCAAGCATCTTTCAAATCTCATCTCATGGATGTCTATTTTAGCACCCAAAAATGACAATCTCCTCACACACCGTATTAGTTTATAGTTGTCTAACCAGTTTAATTTTTTTTCCCCCAAGTCGTGTTATAATATTAATTTTCTTCATTTAATCTTGGGGATGGTTTGGAGGCTATAATATATTTCGCATACGTACGTAAAGCATAAGGGCCAAAAAGGTGAGATAAGATAAGAAAAAGAGTTGGAAGAGGAAACAGCTAGAGAAAGTACAAAGAAGAAGATCGAGATCAGACTCCCAAAAGAAAGAAGGAATTATTGTCCACTCTCTCTCTCACTCTAATAAATTTCCACGAAAGTCGAAAGCCATTTGTCTCTCTGTTTTTGACCAATTGACTTTTCTATATAGCAGCCAAAAAAAAATCGAGTATTCCAGAATTTTACCATAATCTTTTTTCATATATCAAAAAAAAAGAATAGAATATTTATTTCCATATTTGCAAATAGGAATTTTACCCTAGAAAATAAAAGGTTTTGATCGGCCAAAAAGAAAAAAGAAATAATAATAAAAAAGGCCCAAGGAAGGACCATTGAGAAAATGGCAAAAAGCCGTAAATAATCATTAGAATGGAGGGTATTGTCGGTTTATTGAAGATGATAAATACGTGGCGATAGGGCACGAGGGCTCTGCGCTGTTCATCCATCCCACATCCCATTGAGAGAAGAAAAAAAATAAAATTAATATTATTAGTATAATCGTTGTGCTCTGTGTGAAGAAGAAGAAGAAGAAGAAGACGAAGAAGGGAGACCTAGCTTAGCCGCCTCTCTCTCTATATTATATCTCAAGAGGAGATTCTTCACTGCTTTGTATTTTAATCTCCGGATTCTCACCAGTTTCCAAATCATCTCTTTTGATTCGCGATCTTTCTTCCTGTGGAGTTTTGATTCGAGGACTCGAGGGCACTTGTTTGTTAATTTATATATATATATATATATATATATATATATATATATATATATATATATATATATAAATCGAGGAAGGAAGAAGTTGTCAAGGATTAAGATTTGTGTGTCTGTTGGAAATCGAAATCATCTGGAGGAGTGTTTTGATCTGATCTGATCTGATCTGATCTGATATCTATGGTGGTTTTGGTGATTTGATTTATAAAAGTTTTTGGTCGACAGGTATATGAAAACCCTAGCTCCTTTGATTTCTTCTTCTATTATGGTTTTTGATTCATGTGTTCCACGATGAGAGAGAGATCTTTTGTTAATGTCGGCTACTGCGAGATCTTGCTTCCTTTTTTCACTGATTACTGCTGGGATTACTCAAGAGGATCGACGGATCGCTAAGTTTTATGGCTCAATCGATCATTAGTCGGGAAACTCTTATATTGGTTCTGAGCTAGTGGACTCTCAAATCTGACATCTTTTCTACCTTCTAGATTTAGGAGTGTCCCTAAAAGACCTGATTTTTCCGATCGAAGATGTCTTGGCTGATGGAGATTTGTGGATCGTCCCTTTGTTTTTTTCTCTGCTGTTTTCGATCTTAGTAGAAGATTTCATGGCTTGTGTTGTTTTTATGGCTTGCTTATGGACATTATTACTTTCAGGTGACGATTACACCGCACTTAAAAGATTTATGAACCTACGTGGATGGGACTGCACTAAAAGTATGACAAGCATTGGCAGTGTTGAGGTTAAAGCTACCATTGATACTGGTCTTCCTTGGAAAGTGGTGGCCAAAGGTAGTAGGAGTTCCACTAGGCGTACTAAGAAACAAGTTTCACGAGCTGCAGCTCCAGATATTCAGACAGAAAACAAAAGTTCCGCTGGTACAGCAGCAGAAGGGGATTCAGAATCGGAAAAGGTTATCCTCAGTTTCTTGTCCCGTTTTGATCTCTCTATCTTCCCTGATTCGTATGGGATGTTTTTGGTTTTGTTTTTTCTAATGCTTGTTTCTTTCGATTATGGCAGCTTGGCGTTTCTGTTCTAGGCCAGCATTTCGCAGAAAGAGTAGAACATGTTCCAATTAAGAAACGGAGGTTTATGGTTCCCCCTCCGTCACCTTTGAAAAAGTCCTCTGCTCGTGGCGAAGGCTCACAACATCGTGCAGAGATCAACCATGCTCTGCCTGTTTCTAGGTTGAACCCTAATCTTATGGGACGGAAAACAGAAGAAATCTCCGATGATAAGCCCGATTGCAGCAGCAGTCATGACTTTTCTGGTATTAAGATACTTGCAGAAGTTGCTTGCAGTAGTGGTATGAGTAGTGATATTGCGTCCCTAGTAGACGGTCAGCCTGTTGAACCTGTTCAGCAGCAAGATGGTTTGACCTTATCTGCTAATGTGGAAGGTAATGATTCATCATCTGGCACTGTTGATGTCTCTCGGAAAGATACTACGATTGAATCCAGTGACAAAGTTGGGGAAGGCAAGAGCGAAATCATAGTGCCTCAAAAAGTTCCGATTGATACTTTGTGTAATGCTTCGGCTGCTGATCAGAGTGAAGAGCATCATATTATAGTAGCATCTAGTGGTATGATAGAGGCTCAGAACATCAGCATTGCTATTTCAAATGAATCCTCAACAGAAAGGCCAAAAGAAACTATGGAAGCAGGTGATAGCGGAAATTTAGCACCCAAGAGTGAAACTGCCACTGTGTCAGAGAATTTATCTGATGATGAGCGCACTGGAAAGGGTAAGAGCACTGAATGCCTTACAGATGATAGATTACACTGGGATTTAAATCTTCCAACAGATGCGTGGGGTCAACCTTGTGATGTAGTTGATAAAGTAACCCGAAGATATTCTGATGGAGAAGTCACTGAATCTGTTACAGAGAATGGACATGTGGATGGTAGTAAGGACTACGCGGCAGGCCTGATTGCATCAGATGTGCACATGAATTCTCCATCACCGTCTGGGGCAAAGGCTGAAGCCTCTACTCGAAATGGGAAGGAATGCCAATCTGGTTATGATTCCCAGTTTGAGGATGGAGAGTTGAGGGAACCTTACCCTTGGGAAGAAAACGAGGGTGATAGTGGAGATGTTGAACAAGTGGATTATGGCTCTGAGCCAGAGAATGAGCGATTCTACTCTTTGGCTGAAAGTAATGAGAATAAGCTAGAGGACGTTGAGAAGGGAATCTTGCCAGAGACAAAATGTGTAGCTGTCAAGTGTGATTCTGGCAATGTGCGTGAAGGAAGTAGTGATGTAGAGAAGCATGTAGTGGTTTGCATGAATGATACTCATTCTAAAGGATCTTCTCCGTCAAGGAGCTTCGGGTCAAAACCATACAAAGAGTTACCCTCACATGAAAGTATCCAAAGGAGAAGGCAAGTTACTTCTGCTGAACCTGTTTTCTCATTACATTCTTTAATGGTAACTGAGTATTGGTTCTTTTGCTAATTAAAGTGGTTTCCCTGTTTCAGGCCTTATAATTACGAAGAGTCAAATGAGAGGGACGTTGGTCCAAATAAATTTGGGAGAGACAGATCAGGGATGCCTATGCGAAGCAGAAGTCCTGGGAGAGGACAATTTGGTGGCTGGAATACCAAGCGTCGCTTTTCCCCACCTAATTACAAAGGTGGTCAATACGGTTTTGGACGTCCGCGTCATAAAACTGAGGATGACCGAGCTTTTATGAATGGCTTTGATCAGCCAGGGCCAGGTCCAGGTCCAGGCCCACATGGCTATGTACGTAGGCAGTTCTCAAATGGAGGATACCGGGGTCGGTTCAGAAGGTTCCCAGATGGTGGCGGGAATCGGGATTTTAGAGGCGTAGATCGTCCCTTCCCTCCGGGCGATGCTAATGACTATCCAAGTCGCATGCACAACAACCGGATGAACAATAGGAGAGACAGAAGCAACTCCCCTCCTGTCTTTAGGAGAATGCATGATCCCCAATCACGGTCCAGGTCCAGAAGCCGTTCCCCAGGCTCATGGAACGGGCGGAACAGATCTCCTCCTGGGTTCAGGGGCGATGATAACAGGATGGAGAGAGTGAGGATGCCGTTTCAGAAACGGTTTCCGGTTGATCAAGAGATGGGATTCATGTCGCCGCCAAGAAACCAGCGAAACTCGAGGTTTTTCGATAGCAGAAACAATGATGGTGGTGGGGAGAATCATCACAACAACTTGAGAGGAAGAAAATCACCGCCAGGAAGGAGTTTTAGACCAGAGCAGAGATTTGACAATATTAGAAGGGTGAATTCGGAAAACAATCACTTCAGACCATTTATGCGCCATAATAATAACAATAGAAGGTTTGTTGATGGTGGGGGAAGTCGAGGAGGTGGGTGTAAATATGAGGGAGCGGAGGAGGAGAAGAATGGGAACAGGTATGAGATGGTGCACCGGCCTCCTCATCCGCCTCGGCGATTGGAGGCAATGGAAGATGACGGTGATAACATCCGACGGTTCAGATTAAATGCAGAACAACAACAACAACAACACTCTGTTGTTTCAATCAACAATGACAACAATGGAGCGTCATAACACAATAAGATATAACAGTTTTTGGGTTTTGGTAGATTCTCTTTTTCATCTTTTGGTGTTTGGGGCAAACCAGAGTTTTAGGGATGCAGAAGATGCCTGGTGATTATGGTGGTTTTCTTCTGGGGTTAGGGCTTAGAGTTTTCCCCAAGAGGGCTTCTAGATTTTGTTGCTGTGTTTGTTCACTGCTCTCTTTCTTTTCCTTTCTTGGAAAGTAGTTTTTGTAGAAGAAAAAAAATGAAATCTTTCTGCAATTTTTTATGTTTTTTTCGGCCAAAGCTTGGATGCTCAGGCCTTTATCTTCCAAAATAAATGATCACGTGTTGTTTGAGACGACGTATACGATGTTTTTATTGGGACCATGACGCATACTTAACTGGAGTTCCATGTCCAAAACTGTACAAAGATCATGAAACGAACACACTTACCAAAATACAAGATGAGCTAATATGTCATAGGTTTTTGGATTTAAGAATCAAACAAATGTGTAGAGTTTTGATACCAGAAACTGGTGGACTGCGCCAAGCAAATATTTTTTATCGAGCAGATCAATCAAAATCGATACTTTTTCAGGTGTATATCATAGACTCAGAAATTGCTACTGAATGCCCTTTCTTCAGCAATTGTATTCTCTAGAAGACTAGAATGTTAGTAAAAGGACAGACTCACAATTTAGTTTCTGTCCGAGTATTATGTACACCATGTGGACTGAGTATATTCATAGAGTGTAAACGTACACAAATATCCATTTCAAACAAGAGCATGGTTGTAGTCATGGTAATGGAATGTCTTGTAGATGAACTGTGATAGCCACTTCGAAGTCGCAAAACTTAAAACAGCCGCCACAAGCACCGCAATTCTTGCCACATTTGACAATGCGGTTTGCTTCATCACGGCCATAACTCCGATCATCGCAACAGATGCGATTTGTAAGATCACCTCTAGCGCATTGAGATATTTGTGAGCTTTCTTGCAGCTGCTGCAGTTCTGAACATGCGACCAATACCTGAAAAAAATCATATAGGCAGAAGAAACACACAACTTTTATTGTTAGGATGTTTAGAACTAGTAAGTCATCAAAACTCACAAGGGAGATAAAGTAACCTGTCGAAGAGCTGTTCTCTAGGAGGCGTAGGAGGAAGAAGAGATGGATCATACTTTCCTCTCCAATCGACGTGAGCATTGCTATACTTGTTAAACCATCTCCTGAATGTAACCACATTGGCGTCTGATTTCGTTGGGATAAAGCAAACTTTTTGCCAGTTTTTAGGGCCCCTCTCCAGTATCTTCCGCTCCTGCACACATACGTTACAAAATACAAATCAGCACAGTTCAATGATCACTCTCTACTAAAAACAGTGTGTGTTTGGAATTACCTCAACATGAAGGAGATGCAAATCTGAGTCTAGAATTGTGTTTTGACCAATGTGGAACATCCATCTAGGTACAATCTTATCAATAAATACACCAAAATTCCTCGGGAACGTCCATATCAGCCTACTGCGACCTGGGCTGACCGGAATACATATAAAGATCAAAGACAGTCTACGCTTTGACGATGCTGCCTGGATACAGAACCATACAGTTTGGTAAATAAAAACATGTGATTCTAAACAAGAAAAGCCAGATCATTTGCCGTAAAATCTATGACCTTATCAGATGCAGCTGGTGCAGGATACTCATTTTCCTGCTCTGGTAAAGGGTCTGAGGAAGAGCGATACACACATGGTGCAATAAAATTAGAATACCCCCATTCTTGTTTTGAAAAGAACCCTTTGCTGTCTTGTTTCTTAACGTTAATTTCGAGTGGTCTTCCCCCTTCTCTGTCATTCTTCACTGCAAAATACTCTGAAAGGTTGGTACATGGATCTAAAACATAATCAGATATACACTGTTCGAAAATGCAACTAATTATTTGCCTTTTGGGGTTGGAAGTCGCATCAGTCCATAATGTGCATAGGGAACATGAGCCGGATCCATGAGGTTTTCCACCAACACATCGTACCTGAAAGATCACACAAACTTTCTTCTTATTGAAATGATGTGAAAAAAGCCAATAATTGTAGCCGAGACAGAGAATGAAGAAGCAAACACGTATTTACCCATAAGGAATATCACGATTACCCATCAACTTAGTGAATGATGGGTCTTCTAACTCTGGGATGTAAGGAGGCTTATTGGTTTCAGCAATGTTTTTAAACTTTGGATCACTGTTTGGCCAAAACCAAATGATATCATGCTGCACAATACTTGGATAAACAGCTACACAAGCTTGCTTGAAAGTGTGGACCTGATTTTTGCAATACCAAAACAATCTCATCATTGATCCAATCCAACCAAAAGACTTTGACTTTATATAAACCAATCCTAACAAAATCAAGTAAAATGAGATAAGAGCTAATGTGTATACCGGAGGTCCATCAAGAGGAGCTTGAGGAATGAGTTTACAGTCACCGGATCCATTAAAACACCATCCATGGTAAACACACTGCAACCTCCCGGATTGATCAATCCTTCCATCAGACAAAGGAGCAAGACGATGAGGACAAGCATCATCCATCACTTTCCATAGCTTCTCGTTCCTATCCCACCAAACCACCAAATCAATCCCCATTACTTTCTTCCCGTGTGGAACCTTCTTGTCAAGATCGCAAATTGGCATCACCGGGTACCAATTAGCGTACCAGTCGAACTTATCCGACCCGGATTCGAACCCGGTGTCAGATTCCGGCGGCGAATTCGTTGGTGTAGCGGTTGATGATGATGATGTTGGTGGTGATGATACTGAGGTTGTAAACCGGCTTGGTTTGCTGCGGATGGTAAGGGAATTAGGAAGAATGGGTAGTTTTGGATTGGAGAAGGAGCATCTGAATCGAGGTTTGGTTCTGAGGATTCGGGACGATGGAACAGCGCATGGAGCAAGAGCAGCTTCCATGGCGTGTGTGGTGACAACGCGAGAGATGAAAAATGAAAAAGTCGTCTTCTTATTAATACGACTTTGTAGTTGATAAAATTATTATATAATTCCAATCCCAACGGTTCAGATATCTTTTTATTAGGCGTCATCCAACGGTTCATATTAATAGCGGGAAGATAGTACTAAAAATGAAGTAATGAAGATCATGATGATTTAATACCATCACAGCACATTCTTGATAATATTAAAATATGTATGTTGATGTATCATTTGTTGGAAATACTCTTTTCATATGTAAATGACTATTTGTATATTTGTATATTTATAGTGAAATGTTAAGATAAAATCACTTTTTCGTTTCCTAAAATTGTAAAATTTATACTATAAAGTATAAACCCATTAGCCATTTATATTTGATCCATGTAATTTTTGCTTTTGAGTCCAACATAATATATAATATATATAAGTAATAGGAAAACAAAAATGATAGGATAATCGAACTGGACATAATGATTTTGATTAATCAAACTTCCAACTTTAGCTAGCGTATAGTTAAAAGAGTTCTATTAGTTTGTTTTATACAAAATGAAATTATTGGATTATGTAGTAAATTAGAAATTTATTTTTTTAGTAAAATTCACAAGTCTATGCGATGTAGTGGCAAGTCAAGATATTAAGTTTTTTTTTGTTTGTATAATCCAAAAATGTATATCCCTTTATATATATTTGAATATGCTATAATTTGAATTTGCAAAAAACGATTATGAAATTTGAGTTTCATAATTTCATACGAGATTTTAATCAATTCATCATCTTTATATATAAAAAGGTAGTTGATTATTATTTTCTTGGATTTGTGATTTACTTTAGTCATTTTGTGTTATTTAACTTATTTTTTAGATGTTCATTAAAAGTGTATTCTTTGTCAAGGTTCAAAATTCAAATTAAGTCTCACATTGATTTTATAGCCAAAATTGAAACAATATTGTTGTTAGTGGATATGAAATCTTTCGTAATCTATCAATATTACCTTTTAAGTGCAGCAGGATCCTGACATGTGTGCTAGATTGAATATACAACTATATTGTTTCTATAATTTTTTTAGTTTGTATAATCCAAAAAAGTATACTCCCCTTTTTCATTATTATATATTTTCAATCTCTAAATATGCATTCAATCTTACAGTTTTAGCCAAATAAATATATGTTTTTTGGATATGTTATAATTTGATATTTCAAAAACAAACTAAACATACTTGAAAATGGATATATAGTAAAAACATGTTATTATGTTGCTCATGGTAATAATAATAATAGGTCATGATTAACATATAGGCCAGTTGAACAAATTATTTTAATATATTATTTTTTGTAAATATTCAAAAAGGAAATCTATATTGAAAAGGGTGACCTATAAAAGAAATAAGTTCAAAATGTAAAAAAAGTGAACTAGAAAAGAATCAGCATAGTTTATATATATTTTATACAAAACCAATACAAGAACATTTACATCATATGATAGATCCATATTATATATATATATATATATATATTGATTTATACTTTAAAGACATGATCTCGTTAATTTGTACAAAGTATGATCATTTCCCCTAATTTCTCTATTTCTTTATATAATGGGGACATCATTTGTTTTCCATAGAACACATTTGAGGGCTTATGACATTTCCCATATTGTTGGAAATATAGAATGTAGCATATCCTATGCTTTTAATTATTTGGTTATCCAACCTTTTTGATGTATGTTAAATTTTAAATTTTAAAGATTTCTTATGAATGGTACATCATCTCATATGTACCAAAATGTTAAGGCTTTTTTTGTTTGTTTATTCTATTTATAAGACTGCCAATAAACTTTATCTGGATCAATCTGATATTTATGTTAAAGTTTTGTGAACCTCTCAACTCAAATCAAAACCAATTTGATTATGGGAGAATACAGTATCCTTGTCTGGTAAACCTAAACCGGTTCAATTGAATTGAAAGAGAAAGTGTCGGTTGAGTATGCAAAAACGACGTCGCTTGCCTGAACCATAAGAAAAAGTGAGGGCATAAGAGTCATTTCACGGGATCCCCACCACCACCGCCGCATCAGTTTCTTCTTCAATTTCCCACGTCTGAAATTGAAAAAAAAAAAAAAAACTTGAGAAGAAGATAAACCAAACTCGAATCGAACTTGTAACGCTTTAGATCGAGCAAAATCTTTATAACAAGAGTCGTTTATGTGTATCGTTATTTCGTAGAGATCTTTTAGTATTTGGATTTGTTAAAGGAGTGTGGATTTGGTACGAGTTCTTTTTGGTGTTTTCTTCTTCAGCGACCTCGATTTGGTAGGAGTTAGGGTTCTTTGTTTTCTTGTAAAGAGAGAAGAGAGAGGATCAATGGCGGAGGTTGTTCTGCACATATACGATGTAACCAACAGTGGATCGGAGAAGACTAACAACACCATTGTTCAGATCAATAGGTTCTTTAAAGACGGGATCGGTCTAGGCGGTATCTTCCACAGCGCTATTCAGGTACTACCACTCTACTGCTTCTGATCTTCGTCTTTAGTCTCTCAATTTTACATCCGCACATGTATCGATAATGTCTCTGCTTGAGTTTGCGTTATACTAGTGGATTTGTGGTTTCTAACTATGTGTTATGTATGTGTAAATGATGAAGAATTTGACGGCGTAATACTTTTGATTCGATCTCTGAGGCTCTAGTTTGATGGTTTTGTGGTTCTTATAGGTATCTGTAAGATCTTGAATGGGGCGCGATAAACTCGTGAATGGCTCTCTAGAGACTTGATCTAGGCAAAACTAATTGCAAAGAACACTTTCACAATTGAGTCATGACAAACTTAGAAACTAGCCTCTGAACTGTGAAGAAAGCCACAGTTAACTGTATAATCCAGTGATGTATCAACGATTGACTTTAGGTTTACTATTAGTGATTCTGTGTCGTACAGGCCTGTGTGAGCATATAACATTTTATTTGACTTTTTTTTTTTGTCATGGTTTTGTTATTTTTATGTGCCTTTTTAGATTGACTGTTGATATGCTGACATCTCCTTATGAATTTTGGCAGGTATATGGTAATGATGAATGGTCTTACGGGTATTGTGAACAAGGAACTGGTGTATTCCGCTGTCCTAGTGGCAAGAATCCAATGTACACGTATCGTGAGAAAATTGTTCTTGGAAAGACAGAATGCACACCCTTCATGGTGAATCAGATGTTGCGTGAACTCAGCAGGGAATGGCCAGGACACACTTATGATTTGCTGTCAAAAAATTGCAATCACTTCTGCGATTTACTCTGTGACAAGCTTGGTGTGCCAAAGATCCCAGGTAAAAGCCATTTATTTTGGTAATCAGGGTGTGTGTTTGTGTTGGCCGTCATGACTTATGTGACTGTTTGGGTTCTGTCTCTTGACAGGTTGGGTGAATCGTTTTGCCAATGCTGGTGACACAGCCTTGGAAGTGGCAGGAAACACAGCTATGCGGGTGGGTTTGTCTCTCTTTTTGGTTTGCCCATGCTGCTTCTTTCTTACACCCTTGAATGCTTATGGATGTTAAATCCTTGTGAACTGGGATACTTTTTGCAGGTAAAACAAGCCAAAACTGAACTTGTGTCAGCTAGTAAAGTGGCTTATCGCTTCCTTTCAAATGTTACCTCGAACATAACCAATGGTTCAAATGGCTCCAATGGATCTCCACAACGATCGGGAACTCTCAACAATTCAGACAACGGGAACTTTAGACTTCAAGGTAGTTGGTTGAAAGGGATACTTAACACTGCCAAACCCTCCACCAGTACAGAGATAGGGAACAAAGAGGAAGATCCAAACCATATAATCGCGAACCAGAAAAAACAAACCAGGGACTCTGATGGTCTACTATTCCAGTAGCAACTGTATTGATCCACCACCACAGTACCACAATGCATTGGGTTAACTGTATATCTTCCACCTATCCAAATGTTAATCACTGTATCCATTACTTTGTACCGCCACTGGAAACCTTTTCTCTCTTTTTTTCAGCAGAACGTGTGATTTTATTAGGAAGGTAAATTTCAGGAAGTACCAAGAAAGTTTGAGCATATGCATAGTGTAGTGACGTTGTTTGTTAAGAAATTCTGATAAAGGATGGCTGCAATTCAGATATGAAGAGATTTTCAAAACGTAAGTATAAAGTTTACATGGAAAGCAAACAGACTACAGTATCTAACAACAGCAGAGCATTCACACCGAAGCGACAACACAAAGGGCTTCTGACTTAAACAACAATTCATAACTTATACCATAAGAAAGGGTAATTGTAGAAATCACATCCGGAATCATGGGATCTTCATCCCCGGAACATCCCATTAAACACAAAGGCGTTCCCGTCAGCGTTTTCAGATATCTGCAGAGATGAGACAGCCTGAGCAGCAATCAAATCAGCTGATATGCCCATGTTGTTATCCCAAGAATCCCTGGTAAATGGCGACCAGTGACTGTCTCCAAGGCCATAGCCATAACCACTTGACATAAACCCAATCCCTTGAACCGCGTAGCTAGCGCAGCTTTGGCGAGGAAGAAGGCTGCTTTTTTCATCTCTAAATAGATCCATCTTGAAACCCTTTCCTTGGCAGCCAATATTGACCCGAGGAGATGAATCATCAGAGTCTTCTTCGCCCAGGAGGACGTGAAGAGCAACAGCCTCAGCAATGGCAGCCCCTTCTTCATCTAACCTTTGTTGTTCTTCCAATCTCTTCTGCTTCTTCTTCTCCAGCTCAGCTCGAATGGCTGCAGAAGTAGCAAGAGCTTTCTCCAAACGTCTCTTCTTCTTCTCGGCTTGTTTGATACGATCAAATTCATCTTTACCATGTTTCTTCTTAGCTTTCCTAACGACAGGCTGAACTTGCTTGCACACCGTATGATGATCCATTATTGCTTTGCTATATAAATATAATTCTAACTAAAATAACTGCACCTAAACTCTCTCTGATTGTCGTAGAGGGGGTCTCAAGAAAGAACTACACCCACTCTGGTATATAGGAATACCTCATGGTACGGACAATACAATCCCAAACAGAGACAACAGGAGACAAAAGAAGGGAGACGTTATAAGAATTTGCAGACTTATCCTTTGGAATCATTCGTCCAACATTCCCGCACCCCTTAGACTCTCCCATTTTCTGCATTTGACAAATTACTACTTGATTAGTTTTAAAAAAGTTTGCGCAAAGGAGAAACACAGAAGCCGTATGCATAAAACCAAATCTTAAATCCACAGCATAAGTCTTAGGCTAAAACAATACTATCATTCAAACTTGTAACAAGCTAACCACCACATGCGCAGGGACTCAACAGAAACAGTCAATTCTACCGAAAATGTCACGACCTGTCTTAATCCTCAACAAGCAACTCAACTAGAACTAATGGATCAAATTACACCAAAACAACCTATAGAGAGACCAGATCTGTCTCAGATCAAAAAATTTAACCTCAATTTTAATACGAACAACGATTAATCAACTAATAAGGCTTGAAACCAATAATTAGCATGAATTCAGGTGAACAAATGAAGCTGATCGAATTTTCTCGTGAGATCAATTTGATCTAAAAAAAATGAACAAATCTATGGAAATTGAAGATTATGATGAAGAAAATGGATTGGATCCAAACCTCTGCAATATAACATAGAAGCAGCTGCCTCAAAAGAACACCTCTAGTTTTAATCGGATAATTTAGAAAGAGAAACCAAAACGCAGGAAGTAGAGTTGCTGTTTGGATTCAGACAAAACTATAGAGAGAGAGATTTTTAAGAGATAGAGATCGTAGTATTAAAAAAAAAAAGAGAGAAGACGAAGAAGACGAGAGAGGAGAAGAGATAATAGTAGAAAGAAACGTAGCGCATCTTCTAATGAAAAGAGGACACGTGTCAATAATAAGTTTTCAAATTGCGACTTTGAGACTTGTTTTGGCCGGTGCGACTTCTTCTCTACTCGTGTCTTTGTGGGGACCCCCAGCGTTCATAACGGAGCTATTATCAGCCGTTAGATTCTTCCAATGTAGTAGTAAGTAGCCTGCAGATTTATTAACTAAATATACAAACTGATTTCAGACCCAAAATGTACAAATGTCGTGTTAAAGTTACATTACAATATAAAAGCTTTATAGTAGTATTTGTTTCCCTCTAATTATTAATTAAAAATAAGGAATTGCTTAATCTGCATTCAAAGTTATCAACTTGATTAAGATGTGTGACTTGAGCATCCCCATTCAACAACCAAGAAATGACCCATACATTTTCGAATTTGGACAAATCACCAAGAAATCACCTCCATCCACCATTAAGATTTTGATCTTATTACAGTCATTATATCTAAATTTTGATAATATTTTTCTCTTTCTTTTTCCTTTGGCAGCAGAACTTTAATATATTTTCATAAGGACACTTGTTGAAAAAATAAATCTAAGATGAATATTTAAAATGAACTAAAGAGATATTAACCGAAACAAGTTTTAGAGAGTGTTATTGGATTCTAATTTATAGAGAACTTGGAAGACTTCAACAAAATAATTAAAAGTGAATAAGTGAAAGATTTTTAAAAATTACTAGAAAATATTTATATGGTTTTGTTGATTACTTTTTAAAAATCTTTTAAAGTAATCCAAACAATTTCTGTATTTTTATGATATTTTCCATGACTTTATTTTATAAAAAAGTGTGCAAAATCATGAACCAATAACATAATAGTTGAATTCATTAACAATTATAATTCTTTTTAATTGAATAAGGAAAAACTTTTATTAATTTTATAAAATTCTAAATCCAATAACCCAAATTTATTAAAATTTTAAATGACTTTTTACAGATCATAAATTAATAATACTAAACTTTTACAACAAAATTTTGATATAAAAACAACAAATTCTACGTAATATTTAAACTTTTTAAAATTCTATTAAAATCTTAAACCAATAACTTCCGTTTTAAAAAAAGGGTCGACAGGTTGTTTAATCTTGACCGACATATTATAGTTTAATGATTCGTGTTAGTCGTGTTCAGAATACGAAAATATGTGCGTGCTTAAGTTGTAAACAACGAATTAACACAGGAAGCACGTAAAGTAGCAATTCCAAAGGAAAGGCAAGGGTATAAGTGTCATTTCTCTGATCGACCACCACCACCGCCGCACCAGTTTCTTCGTCTCCTCCTACGTCTGAAATTGAGAAATCGAGAGAGGAGAAGATAAAGATCAAACTTAATTTCGGTTTTTTTTTTTTAGTCCTTTGTGGGGAAGATCTAAGTAGTAGTTGGATTCGTTGAACACAAGTGGATTTGGTACGATTCATCTGGTTTCCTTAGCTATATAGAATAGAATCCACGAGCTCGATTTTGGTAGTAATTAGGTTTTCGTTCTTGTTTTCAGGTAAAGAGATAGAGATAGAGAGAGAATCAATGACGGAGGTTGTTCTTCACATCTACGATGTGACCAACAGTGGATCGGAGAAGACTAACAACACCATTGTTCAGATCAATAGGTTCTTTAAAGACGGGATCGGTCTTGGCGGTATATTCCACAGCGCTCTTCAGGTTCTCACTCTCTCTTACTGCTTCTGATCTTCTTGTCTATGTATCGATCGATGATCACTCTGCCTTGCTTTTGTTTACATGAAAGAATCTGGTTTGTGTTTGTAATCGATGCATTCTGGATTTCTTTGGTTTGATCTGTTGTGAGGTTTTAGATCAATGGTCTCGAGTAAGATCTGGAGATTAAGTTCCCTTTTTGCCTCTCTCGACTTAAGGAAGGATCTTGTGTTTCCTAGTACTTTTTGGTAACCTTTTTATAGGATAATGAGTGCGATATGTTGACAATAGGGATCTTTAGAGACTTGACAAAATCAATGATGGCTTACGTTTACTTCCAATTGATCTTTTGACTTGGACAAATATAACACTTTCCCATTTGAGTCATGACAATTTGGTCGAGTTAGAGAATTTGGTGTGTACTACTAAATCAACAAAACTACCAGTGCTTGACTTTAGGGTTATCCAAGTCTATGTCTTAGGTCTGTATAAGTATCAGAACATTGGATTATTGTTATTGTTCATGGTTTTTGTTATTTTCTTTTGCCTTTTTAGATGATTATTGACTGACATCTCTGATGAATTTTGTGCAGGTATATGGAGATGATGAGTGGTCTTACGGGTATTGTGAACAAGGAACTGGTGTATTCAGCTGTCCCAGTGGCAAGAATCCAATGTACACTTATCGTGAGAAAATTGTCCTTGGGAAGACAGAATGCACAAAATTCATAGTGAATCAGATGTTGCGTGAGCTCAGCAGGGAATGGCCAGGACACACTTATGATTTGTTGTCAAAAAATTGCAATCACTTCTGCGATTTACTCTGTGACAAGCTTGGTGTGCCTAAGATCCCAGGTAAAAGCCATTTTTTTTTTGGTTATCAGGGTGTGTATTTGTGCTGGCCGTCAAGAATTATGTGACTGATTGGGTTCTTCTGTCTCTTAACAGGTTGGGTGAATCGTTTTGCCAATGCTGGTGACACAGCCTTGGAAGTGGCAGGAAACACGGCAATGCGGGTGAGTTCTCTCTCTGTCTTTCATTTTGTTTATCTGGAAACCTAAATGCAACATTATGGGTGTTGATATCTTGTAAATTTGGGAATATGCAGATGAAGCAAGCCAAAACAGAACTTGTGTCAGCTAGTAAAGTGGCTTATCGCTTCCTCTCAAATGTTACCTCGAACGTGACCAATGGGTCCAATGGCTCTCCACAGCGAAACGGAACTCTCAACAATTCAGATAATGGGAACTTCAAATTGCAAGGTAGTTGGTTCAAAGGCATACTTAACACTGCCAAACCCTCAACAAGTACAGAGATAGGGAACAAAGATGAAGATGCAAATCACGCAATCACCAATCAGAAAAAACAAAGCCGCGACTCTGATGTTCTACTGTTTTAGTAGCAACCATCACAATGCATATGGTTAAACTGTATATCCCACCAGTCAAAAAGATACCCGCACTATTCTCCTGTTCTGTACCCTTTACTTTGTATCAACGTTGGAACCCATCAATTTTTCCAAATTTTTATATCAGCGTGTGCTTTTGTTAAGATCATACTCAACATGTTATTACTGGCAAATCTTGACATATTCATATCGATCAAAAGGTTTTATTAGTCTCAATACACCATAATTTGTGATTGAATCTAGCTAGTGACAGAGATTCTAAATGTATGCTGTATACAACTTACAACGCAAATATTACAGATAGAGAAAGCAGCAGAAGATAACATCTTCTCAGCTGGTCTAACATCAAAAGATACACATGAAATAGTTTTAACACAAAAAGGGTTTCTAGATTACAGAAAAAGTTACTTACTTCTATCATAGCAAGCAGTTCTCTTAACAACTGAGAACATGGCATCATGGCATTTGTCATCCCTGGAACATTGTTTCAAAGACAAGAGAGTTCCCATCAGCGTTCTCAGAAATCTGTAGTGATGAAACAGCCTGAGCAGCAATCAAATCCGCAGATGTTCCCATGTTGTTATCCCAAACATCCTTCACGAAAGGCTTATATGATATTGACCAGTTACTGTCTCCTAGTCCAAACCCAATCCCTTGAACCGCATAGCTAGCGCATCTTTGGCGAGGAGCATAGCTGGTCCTTTCATCTCTACACAAATCCATTGTGAAACCCTTTTCCTCGCTAAGCATGACACGAGGAGATGACTCATCAGAATCTTCACCCAGTAGGACGTGAAGAGCAACAGCCTCTGCAATGGCAGCCCCTTCTTCATCTAACCTTTGTTGTTCTTCCAATCTCTTTTTCTTCTTCTTCTCAAGCTCAGCCCGGATGGCTGCAGAAGTAGCAAGAGCTTTCTCCAGACGTCTCTTTTTCTTTTCAGCTTGTTTGACACGATCAAACTCATCTTTACCATGTTTCTTCTTCACTTTCCTAATGACTGGCTGAACTTGCTGCTTACACACCATGTGATCCATATTTGCTTGCTATAGTTCTGTAACTCTATAATTCTAACTATAATAGATGCACCTAAACTCGCTGTCTTGAGAGGATTTCAAAGACTATACAACCACTCTGGTATATAGGAATACGTCATGGTGCGGACAACACAATCCCAAACAGAAACAACAGGAGACAACTGAAGGGAGAAGTTATAAGAATTTGCAGACTTGTCATTTGGAATCATTAGTCCTCCTTTCCCACACCCCGTAGACTCTCCCATTTTACTGCATTGACGATCACATGATTAATAATAGCTTAAAGTTGCAAAAGGAGAAACACAGAAGCCTATGATCCATAACATCAATCTTAAAGCAACAACCAAAAAAATAGCATCTAAACTTGTAGAAGCTAACAGTTGTATGTATATGCAAAACATGCCAGTTTAATTTCAACAACAACCCAAGATAGAAGAAGATACATCACACAAGCTAAAAAGCCTGATCATTTCAATGAATATTGAAACCGTTATTGCCAATAAGACAAGAAGCATCAGTTAGACCAAAATCAGAGTGCGTAAGAGAAACAAGATGGCTGAGTATTAACTAAATGAATGAAGACAGAGACAAGATCTGCCTCAGAAACTTATGGTGCATCATCATTCAATCGTCTAACTAGGCTTAAACCCATGATTAAGCATTAAATCTGAGGATCAAATGAAAAGCTAATCGAAACAAAAACTTTCACAAACAAAAAAAGAAGTCAATTCGATTAGAAAATTATACAAAGAGCAAAAAAAGATGATGACGAAATTGGATCCATACCTCTACAAAATGGCATAGAAGCAGATGCCTCAAAAGAACTCCACCAATTTAATCGGACAATACAGAGAGATGATAATACTGTCTGTACTTAGCTGTCTGGAGATCCAGAAGAAAACTAGATTAGTTCAGGAAAGGAAACGTAGGCCGACTTGTTATCTATCATCCAATCAAAAAAGAACACGTGGCAAATGATTTGTTTTTTGTCAACAACATATCAGCTCAAACGAGGCAATTAGTAGGAAAATCGTTTACAAACAAAACTTGGTGCGGAGATGTATGCGCTTGGCGTACCAAAGAATCCGTCCTTACATTAACATTTCTAGGAATTAAAGATAAAGAAAAAGAAGAGAATTCCTCCCTATTAGTGTTGATGTCGTCAAGGTACGCCGAGAACGCTGGCCAGTCGGAAAGAGAAGACACCATCTTCACCAAGTCTGAGCAGTCGGTATAGAAAACCACCTCTTTAAAGTTATGACCGATCATGTAGCGCATCGCCCAAAAGAAAGCTTCTACTTCAGTATGTAACGGAGATAGACTTCGCCGGAAATTCTTGGTTTTTCTCTTTCTTTTCTTTTGTTTTTCCTTTTTTTTATTGATTTTTGCTTTTTTTAATTCTCATGAGTGGACTTAAGCTTTAAGTGTGGCTAAGACACGTAGCAAAATGGGACACCTAGCTTAACCCTTATATGTCATTTGGATATGGACATTGCAAAACGCGTTAGTTTTATATTACCTTTTATAGTTTTATATACTAGTATATTTTTTTCGTATTGGGATAATCACATAATCGTCATTTTGGTTAGGTTAAAAATAATTATCGTCATTTTGGTTGGTGGAGTGGCCACAATTGATAGCATTCGCCCACGAATGAATCTTGATGACTTTACAATAATGATATAAAACAAAGAAAAGTTATAATAAAGGGAATGTGTAATAATGGACTGATTAGTGGATAAACGGTTATTATTCGATCTTATTCGTCAAAAGGCGTACCGAACTTCCTATTTGTGTAAATAGAAAAGCTATGATCGACTTCTCTGTTGCACTTATATGTGTCCTTCTCTAATTAGGTCTCCACGCCACCTCATTCTCATAGAGTATACAGAGATGTAAAGGATGGAGAGAGATCGATGACAAAGGTGAGAGTCGTGAGACCATCACATGCCTTTCGGCGACAAAGCACTTTTAATTAACAAAAAAATTATTTCCAGATAACTCTAAGAAAACCAATAGAAATAATCAAATAGGTCTTTGTTTCCTTATCTCTTGGGATTTAATTGTATAGTGTCGTGGGAGTGCACATAATAACTTCCACTTAGTAATTTGGTGAGCGCATGAGGAGATGTTGTGGTGTATCCACTTAGTGAAGTCGGAAGTGAGATATATTGGACAGGCTCGTAACACGTAAACACGTTTCAATAACTTTTCCTTTAAAAGTCATTTCTCTTTTATCTATGATCTCACCCGCCAAGTACTTTTCTATATAGAATTCGAGTCGTCCACAGGCCGTCCATATTGTTTGAGTACCAATATATTTGATATGGCAAACCATACATCCTTTTCCTATTATTTAAGAAGTTAGTTTTGTAAAAGGCGTCAACGTACGTGTCGCAACCACTTGGATTCTCAGTTTCTCACAGTTTTCTTTTTAAAATGAACATGTTTTTATATGGTACAACGAGTAGTATCATAACAAACTCTTCAACTATATGATATATTGATATACATCAAGTGAATGCTAGCTGCAATCTTTATATTTTGTTTTTATATTTATGATTTATGCTCTTACACGCAACTAGGGCGTCCGTTAACTTCCGCGAGATCTCGCGAAGAAGTGACCATATTGTGAACGTAAGCGTATATAGTGCAAATATTAATCTACGTGAAGAAGAAAAGTCCATAAACATCAATCTAGGTGTATATGTCATTTGGATTTATCAGATACAGATAAGAAGCACTTGACTTGATGAATATTTGCTGGTTATAAAATAAGCAAAAGATTTTGTACTTAAAAGATTTGCGAGTCATGTTTCATATAAGGTTTCAGTTGAGCAATTTAAACAATGTAGAGACGATAGATAATATACAATGGTCTTTTAAGCTATACACACAAGCTATTGCTTTTCTTACACTAAGGCTAATTATTATTATTGGCTAAATTTCTGTTAAAATAAATATTTCATTAAAATCAAAATCTGCATATATGATTGATTTATCAACATAGACCACGTCTTCAGATAGATGATCATGACAGAGGGACAAAACAAAAATTGGGATTTAAGACTTGTTTTTTTATAGTCAAGAACTCGACCCGGAACCCAAGCTCTTTTTGTATGATTTGATTCTCCGACTAATCTCTTTATCTAACTCTTCATTTCCTCCGACTTCTTCCAGTTCCTGAATCACCACCAATTCAAAACATGAAATCGAATTATTAAAAAAGAGCCAACAACAATAACAAGAAAATTAAGATTCAAATCAAATCGAAAAACTTGCCATGGGTCCAAGAAACAGTCCATATGGTACACCATTGAATTTGTCCGTGTGATGTAGCTGAAACGTAACCATACACGAGACTGTTATTAATTACCACCAATCTAGTACTAGTACTCTATTAGTTGTGAGCTACTACTACTACAAAGTACCAACAGAGAAGACTATTATAATTAGAAATAAAATATGAATTAAAGATTACTATTTTGGGAAAGGATTGGATTACGTTACCTGATGAGCGGCGGCGACTTTTCGTAAGTAAGGGACGTCGGCTATAGGACCTACAGGGAAGCGCTTGTGCACCAGACCATCGTGAACAAACATGTATGCGATTCCAAACACCGTTATTCCTAACCCCTGTTTTCGCGGACGAGACAAGAACAACAACAACAACAACAACAACAACAACAACTTGTAAGAGCAAAATTAAGCCAACAGGTCATTAGCGTTAATGCAGCCAAAATAGTCAATTGTCATCACATGTAGTATCCACTTCATTTTCATTTATTTTTAAATACTAAAAAAATAACGAGAGAGCGACACAAAATCCTGATACATAGATACGTTTAAATTAAATTCGTTTTTAACGTATGATCGATCGATCTCTCTCAGTCCACCAATGGAGAGAGTAATTAAAAAAAAAATTCCTACTTTTATGGTAATGGTCCTTAACTATCAATAAAAAGCCACTAAAACCTCTTAATCCTAATTGATTAGTGTTTTAAACTAATACTACAATAGTATAAACAAATTGGCTAACTAACTAACCAATATAGAGTCAAAGAGTAAAAGACCAATGAGAGAGGGGACTTACGGCGCCAAAGCAGAGACCAGGAACGAGTCCTTTATTGAAGAATCCATAAGAGAGCAGACCAATCGCAGGAACTGCGTTTACTATAGCAAACACATCGTTTAGCTCAAATGGTCCTTCTCTTGGTTTGTGATGTGACTACAGAACCAAAATTAATATCAAATTTAGTTTGGTTTGGGAAAAACTCTCTGAAGATAAAGAATAAATATAGAGAAAAAGAGCAAACACCTCATGCATGTTCCATAGAGAAGCATGCCATAAAGCTCTATGAGCCCATCTTGCCCAAAACTCCATACCAACCTGAATCCAATTAAAGAGTTCAATAAAAAAATCCCAGCCAAAACTAGTTTATGTATGAATCGGAGATATTAAAACACACTTACAGCAGCACCAACAGAGAGAGCAAATGTACCAAACATCTCCAACATTGAGATCTCACCTCCCTAATTTTCGCAAACCAAACCATTGTGAGTTTTTTTATTTTTTATTTTTTATTTTCTAAAATTAGGAAAATGAGAATTTTGGTTTATTTTAAGGAGTACCTCCATTTGCCAAGAGAATCTGTAGTAAACAGCCATAACAGCCATGGAAGTGATACCGAAGCTAGACAACACAGCAGCGATTAGATAAGTGAACCTCTCCGACTTCTTCCTCTCCAATTTCTCCGCCAAACGCGACGCCAGGTACTCGGCGTCTATGGCGGTTGTCGAGCTCGTGCTCTCCTCCGGCCGCTCGTCGTTCTCAATCGGAGAGCTCTGTCTCCGTTCTTCGACGACGTAACAGACCGAGAAGCTTTTGAATCGGAGAGACGGAAGAGGAGGGGATAAAGCAGTTAATTTCGAGTGGCGGAGGCGGAAATCGGAGGAGGAGGAGAAAGAGCGGAGGAGTGGTTTGAATGTAACGGCGGTTGAGAGTCCTGCCGCCATGGAAGTTGAGAGAGAGGAATTGAAGGACCTTTTGTGTTGTGTGCTTCGGTGGTGATGCGATAGAGAGAGAGAGAGAGAGATGTGGTGTTAAATGCAAGTGAGGCCACAAATCTCTCTTGGAATTGGGCAAATTGCTTCTCTCGCTCTCTTTTTATGCTTTTTTCGAAAATTAATTATTTTGTGTCGAGTCCTTTCTTTCTTTATTAAAATAAGGAAATTACAAGTGAAGGACGGTTTAGTTTCGTGTGACTTAAATTGCCCTCAAGTATTTTTTCCATCGACTAATCCTACCCTACCCAACCCTTTTTCAGCACATTTACAGTATTGCCCTTTTACTTAAAACCGATTTGTTCAGTTACTTTCTTATTATTTATTTATTTATTCGATTGATTTTTTTCTATATTGTAATTTGGATTTCTTTGGATTTTTATTTCCATCTTTAAGAAACTAAAAATAATAATTATTTCACCTAAAGACACTTTTGTTATCTTTTTTAATTTCCAGATTTTTTAGTTCAAATATGTTAAAAGACTTAACCATGCTTAGTATTTTTAGTATGAATCACATAAATTTGATTTTATATATGATTTCTTTCTTATTTTAGTTTGTTGGTAAAAGATGAATAGAAAACGTAAACGTATGTTGAAAACTAGTAGATTTACTGTCAATTGTTCGGTTAACTGTGTTTTTACACTAGTTTGGATTTGTTTTTCCAAAAATGTAAAATTTTTTCAGTTTGTGGAGTGTGGATGTGTTTAGGACGCTACATCACTACATGTGGAGACTTGTGCCATGGTTGTGAACTTGTGATAGTTCCGTGTGTTGCATGTGACATAATTTTCGATACATCATGATGTAAATAATTCTTAAGATATTTGGCCTGGTCCTTAAAAATGTGGGTCGAAATGGCATAAACGTAAACTCACAGAAACAAAGCGATAGTGAAACATGAGAATTCAAAGACAAGAAAACAAAAGGTAAGGCCTTCTAAACAAGAAGGGAACGCAACAAGTTACATCCATTTCTGAGGCTGATACCATATGGGCTTTTTTCTACGTGTCATCTTACTATTCGCTACTACAAATCCTCGTAGTATCTTTGTTTTTTTGGTTTTTCTTCTTCTTATAATTTTTATTATTATTATTTTTTTTTCTCTTTTTTTGAGACCCCAAAAAATGTTATATAGAAGGGATACAAGACGACACTGCAACTTGGGTCATGGACCTTATGTTACTACGCTCTTCTGCTTAATGCTAATGTTATGAATACATGGTAGTAGTACATTAGCCTTTTAACCTTTCGCTACAACAGTATACATTCTAATAACCCCACATGTTTTTTTTTTTTTGTGGTCATACCAAGCATTGGCGCTCGAGATATTTTCCGCTCTTTGCTGATGCCGGTTTTAGCTTGATTTGGTACAGCTTTGGCCACAGTTTCCCCGTTACTGCATAACACAATGATACAGACTCAAAATCTATGACTAGGAGGTCAGGTCGAGTGATCAAGGTCAAGGGACTGAGAACAAGTTTTATTACCAAAGAGGCGTTGCTTCTCGCTGTCCCATGCTATGCCGTTCAAGACATCAATACCCTATATTGCAGACAAGATTAAGGTAAGGGAAAAAGACTTTTGGAGATGACTTATCAAGAAGAGAGAGAACATTTGTGAACTTTCAGATTTCAACTCACCCCATGTCCAGATCTCAGCAATCCTTGTCTGCAGAAGGATGATCAATGGTGTTATAACTGTGTTCTATCATATATATAAACATGTTAGGAGAAACAACAACCTTAGTTTTGGAAGCAGTATCCATCCAAGCAGGGATCCGTCCTTGGGTGATATTCTAGCAATACAATCAGACTGCAAAAGAAAGTTACACATCAGCCGCAATGATAACCCAACAAGTCTTTGTCATTACGACACCAGTTTGGTTTCACATATTGAAAATTTACAGGCCTCGTATCACAATTTAGTAGTCAAAGTAGACTTTGCATTAAATATGTTCTGTAAATGTGTGTAGCAATAATTTCTTTCAGATGTCATGTTACAATGAAAATATCAAAACAACAAATACAGTTGCAATACCTGCCACACGTTTGCCCAAACTTCTTTGTTTATGTACTCCAGTTCGTTAAGGTAACGTACCTCACGGCCATTATATCTGACCGTAAACTTATCAGAAACTGCAGAGAAGAGACAGCATCAAATACTTAAAATCTACTATGTGGCTCAAGGGAACGAAAACTTAATCAGTATAAGTGAGATACCTTTCATTGTTTGAGGGTCCATCCGGTATAGAGTAGAAGTGCCATCACTTCCAAACAACACTTCTCCATCGGTAGCCAGTCCCCATCCATCTTTCATATGATGTCTAAAAGGTTTTACCTACAGTGAGATCACATGCTTAACATAACATAGTATGGAGATACCAGTCCATCATGAAGTGGTAATGAGTGGACACATGGTAATAACTACAACACCACAACAAAGGAAGATAGAAATAAGAAACTCAGTCACTAGACATGAATCCTCATCTCCAGCCTATGACAGAGATCTTTCCTCTAATTTCCAGAAACAAAACAAGCTGGAAAAAGTCTACTAAATTATAGCAAGCAGGTTGACTTATACGAGTTGCTTGACCATGATGATTAACTAATAGCTAGAAACCCAAACTAAGCAAACAAAAAGAGTATGAGAAGGATAAGACCAGTACAAACTTTTCTTAAGTTGCGAAGGTCATACGTGAAACCAGTGTTGGTCAACCATGCGACTTGAAAGAGCCTACAACAGATAATGGATCAGTGAATCAGAACACTCTCTTAACTCTTCAAATGATATCCATGTAAGACAACAAGATCCTAAAAAACAGAACAAGAACCAACAAGCAGCAGAAAACTCTTGGTTCAGAATTACAAAACTAGTTTCATGAAAGATAAGACCCACTTTTCACCAAGGAGTGTTAAACCCTCTCCAAAGTATGAATCTTTCATCTTCTCAAGAACTTCAACCTACACAAAGGGAGGAAACAAAACTAAAATTTCAACAAAAAATCAAAAATCTAGCACTTCAAATAATTGCATTCTCAATTGCAATTCAACCATACCTTTCCTGTTCGTAGAGACACTTTCCTCACTGACGACTGTAACGGCACAAAAAAAAAACACAGAATGGATCAAGAACTCGAGCATCCCATTGTCAGCAAAAATAGAGAAATGATCTTAAATAGAAAATCCTAAGAGTTAAGATAATGCAAAGGCGAATCAATCACCTTCCCGTATAAACCAGTCGATTCAAAGAGAGTATCGTTTCCCGCATAAAGAAGACCCTGCCGCGGAGCCACAACAAGAAATTTCAAACGTTATTATTTTACTCACACTCATCAGCTCGTTGACAACTCAATTCAAGGGAGAACACAAATAAACCTGAGTAAACGCGTCAGGGTCATGAGGAAACTCAGCAACTACTTCGATTTCATGGATCCTATGAGAGAGATCCAGCGAGCCAGATGGTTGTTGACCCCAACTGTTAAATGGCATAAAGAATAAGAAAACGAGTCCGGAGAAGAGAGCGAGAGGAACCATCATTATAGCGATCCTCTTCCTGGAAATGAATCTGCGAGAAGCAGGAAGAGACTGAATCATCGATCGCTTCGTTTGTCTCTTATAAAGCGATCTTGTGGTCGCCATTAAACTTCATCCGCCGTCGTCGTTGAAAAACTGCCGTCTGTCAGATTTGTTACCTTTGATTTGTCGCTCTGACCGTTTTTTTTTTTGGTAACGTAATTATATGTCATTGACTAATTTGTGTTATTAAATTACCTTTTTTATGATAAAACTGCTTTGTAAATATGAAAATCCCAAACTAATTACTTCTTGATATTCTTGAATAATTGACTACCTAAAAGATATCCCGTGTTTCACCATTTTAAAATAAAATTATAATATAATAAAAAAAACTATTATTATATTTCTTTTGAAATAAAATAAAATAAAAAAAAAAAGATGATAGTAAAATCATAATTTGAAATCTTAATAAAACTTTCGAAATTTAGTTACTAAAAGTAATTTTATTGTCTACTTAGATATAAAATCTTAATTAAAATTCTGATTGGTTTAGTAATTTTCGTCCATAATTTTATTAGAGAGAGAGAAAATAATTTTTTTTAACTAATACTAATCTATATTTTAAAAAATCTTAGCTGTTAATTTTTTTTTTCAAGTACAAATTAGTTTTGATTTGAATAGATTTTTTTTTTACTTTTCTAGATTTTTTTTATTTTTGATATCGTAGGATTGTTGATTTTTTTTTGTACATTGAAAGATGAAAATTATGATTTAAAGGGTTTGGAACAAGATAGATAGATGCACTAAGTTTTAACTTAGGACATGACAAACATAAATTATGATTAAAGAACAAAAATCCTGATGTCAAGAATTGCCAAAAACTTAAAATTAAATAAGGAACAAAAACTTTCAATCTTTTTCGCGTCATTCAAACATCGAGGGGCATTAACCGGGTTTCTTCCCACGTGGTTTACCAGCCGGTCTTTTTCCTTTACCCGGTTTGCCCTTCTGCCCGTTTCTACCGGGTTTGCCTCCCCCACGCTTCCTAGCATCACTCTTCATCCTCCTATCCACTCTCTTCTGTCCCTTTCCAACCTTAACCCCAACTCCTTTCTTAGACACAACCAGTTCTTTCCTAGGCTTCCTTGGCTCTGCTGCTTTCTTGTACAGCTTGTCTATCATCTTGTCCTTTGACCGGTCTGCTATATCCGGCGTCTCTGAAATCGTGTTTGCCTTCTTCCTCACTTTCTCCAGTCTTTTCTGAGCAGCTCGCTTCTTTCTTGCCTTGGCCTCCACCACCTTCTTGGCTGGACGAGCGTTAATCTCTTTGAACTGAGCTTTCATTGCATTAACTTCTTCTTTCGTAACGGGTTTCATCGGTTGTCTGTGCTGCTTCTCGTCGTCCAAAAACCATTTGGGTAAACCTTCATCATCAAACATGTATTTGTTATACGCATCATCAAGCATCTGTTCTCTCTGCTTCTTCCTTAGCATTTTCTTGGCACATGCCAGTATCTCAGCCTTTGTATGAATATCATCTTCAGAGGATGAATCTGAGTCTGAATCTGTGGCTGCTGTAGGGACTACCTCAAAATCGTTTTCCTTCTTAATGCTATTGGGCAAGCTCTGATCAGACAACACGCTTTCTTTTGACGCCTTCTTCTTTGGCTTGTCAGCTTTAGGCAGATCTTTGCTCTTTTTCTCAAATCGTGTTTCGTCTTCCCCATCATCTTTTGTCAAGTCTCCTTCTTCCACGGCTTCTGCAAATATATCCTGACTGAACCACTGGTTGGATATTTCCTCCTTTGTTTGGGTCTCTCCATCATCAAGTGGTACCATAAGAGGGTTTGCCTCATCCTTTTCTTCATTCAGATCTGAATCGTAATCGATTTTCATTTCTTCATCTCCATCACCGTCCTGCAAAGCCAAAACGAAAAAATTTCTAGTTCCAAAACTCTGTTCCATCCAACAAATTTGGGGTAAGGAATGATAATACCTCCAGCTTTTCAGCATGAGCCTGCCTAGCTCGCTTCCTTTGCTTTGCGCTTCCTTCTTTCTTCACCATATACCGCTCATATGCCTCATCAAAAATCTCTTCCATTTGTTCAGAATATCTGTAATGTTAAAAAGACTATAAGATAAAGTAACTGCACAAACTTGAGCAATGTATGAAGTTCTCGAAACAGTACTAACTATATAGTCTACAGAAAGTGGCCTTACTTCTGACGTTCTTCATCGGAATCTAAGTCACTATCTTTGGAGTCATCTGAAGCTACCTCACCACCGTCTTCGTTCTCACTGTCAACGGCATTGCCATTATCATCTTCGTCATTGTCAACTGCCATTAGATCTTTCTTTCCCTGGAAACAAAATAAATGAAAATCTTTATCTTTACAATCTCATTCAGAATGGAACCAGCATATGTTCAAACCAAACAATTAAATGATAAGATGTGGTGAAAAAGAGTATGCTCTTCAACCTGTCAAACAGGAATAAAGGCTTCCTTCGAATGCCGTCATAACAAACAAAATTCGTTGGAAAGATCGGATACAAAAATGAAGTACCTTGATAGCAGAAAGAGAGAACAAGTCATGGTCGACAAAACCATCTTCAAGTACATCCATCTGCGGATTAGTCGCCTTCCGCGTCTTATCCTGGCAAAATCATATTGAATTTAGTAAAGGAATTATAAGGTCAAAGAGATCCATCACTAAGGCCACTGACTTAAGACATAAAGACTTGACAGTTTACTATCAAAAGGTTAAAATAACCTTAGCCCTTCGTTTGGCAAGAATCTTCTTTGCTTGTTTCTTCTTGCGGTCAACTGTGTTTGTCAGCTCTTCCAATTCATTGAGTAGTTTATCATCATCATTTTCCTCATCTTCCTTTCCCACATCAGGCTCCGTTTTAGCGACTTCCTTTTTTTCAGGAGTCAGAGCTTTCCTGATTTGCATACGCCATCTACAAGACCAAGGGAGTATGACCATTTAGCAACTAATATAATTTATCTCAACACAACCCCTAACATCCATTTCACACAATGCTACATCTGGTTGAGCACGCAAAGATTTTTCTCAGAACAGCATAGGTAAAAACTGTTCATAGAGCTAAGTGCTAGGGAAAACTGTTCTTCACCCAACCCATATAGAGCTAAGTGATTCTACAATAGCTAAATTCATTTTAAGCAAAGCTGTATCAAGTGAGACTTCATAGTATAAAAAGGTTCATGATGACGCAGTTCTTACTTTAAGAGATGCTTGAAGTCATTCTTCCCCAAAACAGGAAGATCGTCACATAGAATTTTAACCTGGAGAAAGGAAAAGTAGAATTTTAATCTGAAAAAAAGGAAAAGAAACCAGCGTGTGGAGGTCATAAATACCTCGACTAGTAAAATATGTAGAAATGGTACCTCCTCTGTAGTCAAATCATGTTCCTTTAAAGGTAGAGAGGCTGGATCATCAAAGGATATACAAGTAACCGTGCCAAGAACCTCAAGAGGACTTTCGGACCAAATGAAATCAGCAGCAGATGCAACACTTCTCAAAATGGACTCTCCATCTTTATACCTGTATATAACTTCCAGTTAATAAAAGTTCATATATTCCAACAAATAATAGATAAAAGATAGTGGATGTTGCCTACCCATCACGTCTTCTCTTCTGTTTTGATCCTCCAAGCACATCCACCACCTACAAACACAACACACAAGTTCAGGGAAATTGGGAGAGTTGCAGAAACAGCTCCAAACACCATATAAGACGTAATGATCACCATTGTCGTGGGCTCTGCTGTCTCCTTAAAGAGATGTCTATAATCAAGAAGACGGGGATCAATATTGGCAGGGGCTAGGTAATTCGAACCCACAAGATATGTTTCTGCAGATGCTGAACGACTAGCTGGCGGCTTAAACACGTCAACCTTTTCAAATAGCTGCAACAAACAAAAAATACCAATAAAAAAAAACCCGAGAAACACTCATCCATATGAAATAATATTCAGAGTAACAACAAAACAAAACAGTACCCGTTTAAGACAGTAGTAAACAGAGTTGTAATCTCGAGACCTGAAAACCTAAGAAGCAGAACAGAAGACAATAATTAATAAACTTTTATGTTAGCAATCCGAAAGTATATATATATATATATATATATATATATTTCAGAAGCATACCTTAGTGATTAAATTCCCTTTTTTAGCTAAGAACTGAGTGGCTAATTTAACAGAATCAATAACCAAAGCATTCTGACTCATAGCTTCTTGAGCCCAAGCACCACCAACATTAGGAGACCCATCATGAAGAACAAGATCAAAAGCCCTAACACCATGCTGTTCCATCACTTGCTTAATCTTCGATCTACACTCAGTTCGTGTGATATCCTGCTGGATAGCAATACATCCACGCACCGGGATGATCGGAACAAGATCGATTCCGAGAACAAGGCTGCCGACGGGAACTTTCTCGATGGCGACTTGCATCCAACCACCGGGGGCGGCGCAGAGATCGAGAACGCCTCTGGAAGAGTGGAGAAATGAGTACTTTGCATCGATCTGGAGAAGCTTGTAAGAAGCTCGAGAACGGAATCCACGCTCCTTTGCGAGACGATAGTACTTATCCAAACGATGCTTTCCTTTGACCTTACCCATGGTGAGATTTTGCTACGGCTTTGTTCTGGTTCTCTAACACGGAGACAGAGAGAGAGAGGTAGAGAGATAAAAGCAATAGAGGAGGAGATGCTAGGGTTTAGGGTTTACTCCGCCGACCGGCCTTTGGCTCACATAGAGGCCTTCAATTTCTATCGGATAGGCCCTTTAACCTATTTCTTCTTATGGGCCTCTAAAACGGCCTTTTAAAAACCAAAAAATTGGAAGCCAACACAACACACAGACAAATCCGACGATACCAAGTGCGATTGGTTTTTGCATTTTTGGAAGACATCAGGTCCGTCCGACATCTTACTAGACTAAGTTGGATTAGACATATCTTCAACAAGACAATAAGATGGTGGTAGTAGATGTTAGTTGTTAAAGAAAAGAGTCTGTGAGTGATAAATTTTACATCATTGTCTTTTTATCTTTGAACAACATTGAATCGATTCTGTATAAATTAGGACGACAATAGTTCATATAGTCTATAGAAGACAGATTTAGTCGTACTTTACTTCTTGATCATAATAAGCAAAGCTGTTTAGTGTTTACTACTACTCATTGAACAAGACAGTAGACACCATTTTCCATGACAGATCAGAGTAAGAAACTGGCATTTTGACACTAATCCTGAAACTACAGGATTTGTTCGTTTAAACCAAAGTGAGACTGAGAGTAATTGATAGATTATAAATTCTGGATTTGCATTACACAAACAAAACTAGAACAAAAAAAAGCAAAACTGTCCTTCAATCGTCGTATGATAACAACAAATTTTTCAAGGTAACCCTGAACCAGATGGTGCTGCTGCACTGTAACCGCCGCCTGCACCACGGCCGAAACCAGGCCTACCACCACCTCCCTGCCAACACAAGCAATTCACAACCGACGGTTAGACAAATCTCTTGATCAACTACCTAAAAAGACTTGAGCTAAAAAGCTTCTAGGCTCAGTACACTAGAAGTGATGGTAAAGTGGGAAATTTACTTGGAAACTCGGCTGGAAACCAGCTGGGGCTCCAGCCTTTTCACCACCAATGTCACCACCTCGTGGGCCTCCACGGTATCCCTCACGGTCACCATATTTGGGACGGTCTCCATCACGAGGAGGTCCTCTGAAACAAATACCCAAACCCATATCAGAATCAGACAACTCCTCAGACCGGACAGGTCAATGGATTTAAGACGAAACATTCGAGTAAACTAACCTTGGGCGATCACCAGGTGGGCCACCAAAGGGACGGCCAAGGGGCTTAGCAGACTTCTTCAAAGTAGCAGGAACAACATCAGAAGGAAGGTTAAGATAAGTTCTCAAGAACTCAATCCCTTCATTGGTCAGAAACCAATAATAATGCATCCAGGCAAATGTCTCCCTGACGTACTCCTTGGATTTGAAACTCTGCATGAGCTTGATCACTTGCAAGTTGGGTACATCAATCAACGGATGCTTTGGGAGATTGAAATCCTTCTTCGCAAAGCATACTCCTTCTGCAAAACCCAACAAGATATGATCACTAAACAGTTATATAAATCACTCAACAGTCATATAATAATCTTCAAGTTTCAAACTTTTGAACAAACCCTGAAAGCTACATAAGACCCAGCATTTTAATTACTCTGAACCTTAAGAAAGCACTAGTTTTCAATTCGTGAGCCTAACAGAGCTGAAAGCAAGCATAAACCCCTATTCAATCTAACTACAAGCTGCGGTTCGCTAAAACCCTAATAAAATGTTACTACCTCGATCAAGAAAGCTGAAATATTGAAAGAAATGAAAAAATGCATTTGCTCACAAACCTTTGAAAAGGTACTTGCAGATCTCTCTGCGGTTGTTCTCTGAGATAATCTGATAAACAGGACGAACAAGATCACAATATTAATATACTAGGATTAAATCCTTCCATTAAGTTAGGTGAGAATGTGAAAAGATAAGAGAAGCAGAGAGAGACTATACCATATCGTCTTGTTTGGTTGACCTAGCTTTCGACTGCAAAGAGGCACTGTGAGAGCTTGAGCAAAGAGGGAGAAATTAGGGTTTTGTGTGGATAAAAAGACTATTAATATTATATATTACGTACTTGGGCTTTTATTGGGCCGATAGTTGTAAAATAACTGTTTGCTGAAAGGCTAGCCTTTTATTTGGTCCGGTTTGTTAGATAACCGGTTCCAAATTAGATTTCTCTGACTCACTGTTTAAATAGGATATTGTGAAGAAAAATAATGATGACATTACATGTTATATTCTATTCTTGATTTGAATCCCAAAACTCCAAGATTGAATCATGATATTCATATACATATGACTTTTTTTTTGTGTGTAAACCTTTGAAGTTAGGCGAATAAAAAAGGAAAAAGAATCCGAGTTGTGAACTTGTGACTGAGTCAGGAAGACAGGTTGGTCGGGACAAAAAAATTGTTATGTTAAACAAAAATGCTCACGGGCGACCAATGAGGTTGCATGTCCGTGAACTCATGAAAATACAAACGAGAAGTAGCATTTTTGTATATCAACTTGACCACAATTCTACTTTAATTTTTGTCAACATCATGAATCCTAACTTGTTAACCAAAACCTTTTAAACTTTTAACATTGTGACTGAGTATTAAAAAAGTAGCTCAGTGTTTGTTTTGGACAACCAAACGCATGAATTGATGGTCCCAAAGTAAAAAGTCTAGGATCTGCAACAGTAATAGATGAAATCATCTAACATCGCTTAAAGACACGGCTACTAAAATAGAAAAATGGTACTAGACTAATACTACAAAATAGCTAATTGGTGCTCTCAACATCTTGAATCCAAATCACAACTGAAATTTTATAATAGACCCTTTTGTTTAAATTTGTACATACTGTACTTTTACAACAAAAGGCATATAAACTATTGTTGTTTCTTAGAGTAGATGTGGTTTCCCGTGACATATCTTGATAAATTTGGAGGAAACCTTAGTAGTAGAATAGTTTCTCTCATTTTATTCATTAACCTTTATGCTTATATTTATATAAGAGATACAACTTGTCTAACAAATTATTTACATATTCAATAATGGTAAATATACTTATTTAACAATAGAAAAATATTACACAAATATTAACTTTCCATTTAACTCGATCTCGTAATCTCCAAGATCTCCTAATACCCTCCCGCAAGCTCATACGTGGTAACACGTATGAGATTGGACAAGTCTTCAAAATCATCATCGAAGTTTATACCCGGTCGTAAGGTCATCGGCGTTTATACTCGGCCGTAAAGTCATCTTCGTGGCATTTATACTCAGTCATAGAGTCAATCTCCATCGATTTAAAATCACAAGTTTGGATTGTTCTTCGAACTTCTTGTTCATGAAGAAACTTGTGTAGTCATGGTCGAATTTGAATTCATCATCGCCGGATCAGCATCTTATCCGTCGAAGTCAAAGTCATCGTCGTGGCTCTATCGAAGTAAAACAAAGAAACCACATGACGATAGGTAAAGTAGCACATGCTATTATGCCCAAATCTCTTATACAAGAGACAAACACCATTCTTTTTCTTTTTTTTTTTTTTTTCACTTGGCCAACAGGCCGAACACCACCATACGTCTTGGCTAATATTCATAGTCACCACCACCAGCCACATCATGGCCACACAAGACAACACACTCACGTGTGTGTGTGAAAACAAAATTCCAGATTTTTTTTTTTTTTTTTTAAATAGTCCATGGAGATTGGATAAAATCTCATCACCAACTCACAATTAGAACAAAAAAAAGAAAGAAAGACTCCAACGTTAAAAGAAGAAGCGATGGAGGAAGGTCAAAATAAAAGAAGAGACGAAACACAATTTTTTTTTTTTCTTTTGCTGAAGCTAACGTAACGGAACCATAAACCACATCAAAATGGATCTTGGCTCTGATACCATGATAAATTTGGAGGAAACCTTAGTAGTAGAATAGTTTTTCTCATTTTATTCATTAACCTTTATGCTTATATTTATATAAGAGATACAACTTGTCTAACAAATTATTTACATATTCAATAATGGTAAATATACTTATTTAACAATAGAAGAATATTACACAAATATTAACTTTCCATTTAACTCGATCTCGTAATCTCGTAATCTCCAAGATCTCCTAATATATCTCCTCATATTTTGTCCAACCTACAAATCACACGAACATGGCTCCTCCTGTCCCTTATTCCAATTGATTCTCTATATTACGTTAACCGTAACCCTTCTCTCTGTCTCTGATCGAGAGTCATTATTTAATTGATTCAGTCAATCATACTAGGCTAGATGGTCACATCAAATAGATATATTGGTTTTCTCGTGACATTATGTGAAGCTCATTGGATATCGAGTAAAACAGTATTCATAATTGTCCTTATGAAGTACAAAAGAGTTTGTGTAATATATACCATGAAATCTGAAGGAACAAGAAAATCACTTATACAAAATTACAAATTTAAGCAAAAAAATGAAAATAAAAAATTATCTCTTGGAACCAGAAACCCTTTTGAGTAAAACAAGAAAACACAGAACACGATAGAGTACGAAGAACCCTAACAATACATAAACATTAAACCACCTCTGTCTCTCATGAAGCCCTTTCTTGTCTAACACGTCACCGCCAGTAACTATGCAGCTTTTCACAGGAGCTTCCTCAAACCAGACTAGGCACTTGTTGACCAGACACGAGTATTCATTTATCAGAAGTGCGTCCAATGCATACTTATACATCGAGAAAAAATACATGAAGAGCCAATACTTGGGAAGACTCTCTTTAGAGATAAAGTAACCAGAGAACAAGAAGAATGCCGCCAGAAGAATGGTCACTAAAGATGTTCCAGCAATGTAGTTAGGCGCAAGGGAGCTCAAGAAAAGCACAAAAGAGTTTGCCATTAGGACAATGATCCAGATAACGAGCACAAAGTAGGCGAAAGCTTGCCATGACGGGCAGAGACCTACAAGAAAATAGAGTGAGACAGAGTAGATGACTGCGATGAGGAGCAAGTAGGGCAAGAAAGCCAAGGTGGTTGCAAGTATGTGAGAGGAGAGTCTGTAGAGTCCGCTCGAGGTTTCTCGGAGAAGAATTGGTCGCTCATCAATGAATATTGGAAGGGTTTGGGTAGTCGAAGAGAGGAGGAACGTGAGGGTGAATGCGAAAAGGCCGAATCGCTTTTGGATTCCTTCTTTGCCGGTTCCAATATTAAGGTAGATAGTGCCTAAGACAAGACCGACTACAAGAGCTTCTAAGATGTTGGTTAGAAGCAACTGTCTCGTACGGTATATGATCTTCCAAAACCTTCTAGAAAGAAGGCTTATTTCGGTAAGTCTCGAGCTTTTATATCGAACAATGCTATGTTTTGTGTTCTGTTTTTTACTCTCAGGGAAATGGTCTGGGAGAGCAATGCTGGCGTTTTCGTATGGATCTTGGAGGCTCTGAAGTATCTCCACAGCGTACTCAAGAGAATTCAGCTGAGGAGGAACCGTGAATCCCTTGGAGAGCAAGAAAGCTTCAAGTGAGTCAAGCCTTCCATGGTATACAACGGTTCCTTTGGAAAGAAGTAATACGCGATCGATGAGAGACAGGATCTTGAAACTAGGTTGGTGTATGGACAAGATCACGATCCGTTGTCTCGACGTAGCAATAGACTTGAGAATTTGAACGACATCGGAAGCAGATTTGCTGTCTAAACCCGAGGTGGGTTCGTCGAGGAGTAAAAATTCTGGATCGTGAAGAAGACTTAGACCAATCGAAACCCTCCTGCGTTCACCACCGGACAAGCCTTGACCAAGTCTTGTATGTGCAAGATGTGTTAGGTTTAGTTCTCTGAGGAGAGAAGCAACGGCATTGGAGACTTTTAATGGGTCTTTTGGTAGCAAGAGGGAGGCCGAGAAAGTGAAGGTCTCGGAGACGGTGAGAAGAGGGAAGAAGGCGTCGTGTTGAGGAACGTAGGAAGATATTTTCCGGTAAGAAGAAGGGTTAATAGGGACGGAGTTGAGGAGGATTGATCCTGAGGTGGGAGAGGTTCTTGCGGCCAGGATGTCGAGAAGAGTTGATTTTCCGGCGCCGCTAGGGCCAACAATGGCGAGGATTTGGGAAGGATGAGAAGTGAGACTGATGTTTCGGAGGATGTAAGAAGGTTGCTCCGCCGTGAGGAAGTAGGGTGAAAGGGGTTTGGCGTAGGAAATGGAAGAGGTGGCTAAAGTATATGACTCCATCTTGGAAAGAGAGGTTTAAAGGTTGGATGGAGAAGGGAAGTGAGTGTTGTAAAGAGAATTTATGGATGCTTGAGTTTGGAATGTTTTGTATTTTCCAATGGAAACTGACATTTTCTTAGTCTTTTTTTTTTTGTTTTGTTTGTTTTTTTTGACCTTTTGGTGCGTTATTTTGTCTTTTCTATCATTTTGGTTTTAGCGTTACATAGAACTTATCGACTATATGTGTAATCGCCTAATCGGTGATATAATCTGTGATATAACAGCGATGAGATGGTGATGATTAGGAATATAGAAGTCTTGTGAACTCTTACGCCAATCTGGTGGTTAAGTCTTTCCTTGTGCTCTTGCGCCAAATTTGGTGAAGTCTTTCCTTAAGTCTGGTAAAATCTGCTGAAGTCTTGCCTCAAGTCTGGTTAAGTCTTTTCTTAAGTCTTGTGAACTTGTGAATATAGTTATTGTGCTTTGAAAATTGCATCATTTAGATTTGAGACATATCATGAGACCAATAACTCTTTTTATCAGGTTAAAAAAAACGGTTCAAGCCTTGGTAGTTGTTACTTTCCATTGAGATTTTTTTTGGTTTTTTCTACTCTGCAGAGCAAGGATGTTAAACTGGAAGGTGGATCTCTTTTGTTCGATATATAGTGCTCCTTGTGTTCATGTTACCTTTATTATCATTGCTATTTGATGCTTCACAATCACAATACGGGCAAGCCTTTTTATTTTATGCCAGCTCTATTTTTATTTGCTATGGATGTTCTACTTTTTTCCTTTTCGACGACATTTTTCATTTCAGGCTTCCTACGAATTCCGGTAATGGTTTGTATATTATATATGCTACTAACCTGGGATCAGTAGTTCTGTGGATAAGATGGACAGTAGATTGCTATATCAATATGTCTTTCACAACCAGATACCTTGCTGTTAGGGATAATGCAGCAGGTGCTACCGCAAGGTGTTAATGGATAATTGAGTTTGTAATGTATTAAGTTAATTATTAGTTAAGAGTCGTGATGTTTCGATGATGTCGTATTGTCTAAACGTCACAAGTATTTGCGTTTGTTGTTTATCTATTTAAAGCATCGAAACTATGACGTAAACACACAAGTTTTTATCAATAAAAAGGTCTGTTTCTGTTACTCTGATTTGTTCTTTACAAAACAGCAAAACAGAACAACAAAGTAAACACTTGCTCTGTTCTGTGAAAGAAGAAGAAGCTGTTGCTTCTAACATGGTATCAGAGCCCTACTGATTCAAGGGCCTATTCAAGTAAAAAGTTCAAGCAACGAAACAGAGAAGATGGAGACGACATCTCATCAAGTAATTCCGATATTTGATGAAGAAAATTATGATTTCTGGAGAATCAAAATAAAGACGATGCTGAAGATAAAGAAGTTGTGGGAAGTAGTGGAGAATGGTGTTCCAACAGAGCCAGAGAATGTTGATACAGCATCACGAAGACAAACCATGGAGGACACATCATTGAAGGATTTGATGGCGCTGCAACTGTTACAAACGGCAGTATCGGATCAAATATTTCCGCGTATAGCACCAGCAGTTACTTCTAAAATCGCTTGGGATGCATTGGAATCTGAGTTTCAAGGATCTTCCCAAGTTCGATTGATCAAACTCCAGTCCCTGAGAAGAGAGTATGAAAACCTGAAGATGAACGATAGTGAAAACATCAAAGTTTTCACGGGAAAATTAATTGATTTGGCAAATCAATTAAGGGTCCATGGAGAAGAGAAAACTGATTATCAAATCGTTCAAAAGATACTCATCTCTCTCCCTGAAAGATTCGACAGTATCGTAGCCGTGATGGAGCAAACAAAGGATCTACAAACTTTGGCTGTGACAGAGTTAATCGGTACTCTTCAAGCACAAGAAAATCATGTTGTTTCACGATATGAGAGTTCGACCGAAGGAGCATTCAATGCACAACCAAGAGGGCAAAATTTTTTTTTCAAAAGGGAAACCAAATTCGGAGAACGTCATGTCAAAGGCAAAAAATGGTGTGGTTTCTGCAAAAAAGAAAATCAAGCAGAGGCTGATTGTTGGAAGAAACAGAACAAAGGTGTTCAACAGAAAGTTTCCAAAAGTAAGAAGAAATGTTACAACTGTGGTGAAGCAGGACATTTCTCAAGAGATTGCCGTTCAAAGAAATATGAACGTGCAAATATGAGTCTTGAAGAAGAAGACGAAGAAGATGAAATTCACATGCTGTTCAGTGCAAGTGAAGAAACACCAACAATCACGCGAGAAGATATCTGGTTGGTAGACAGTGGCTGCACCAATCACTTGACAAAGGAAGAAAAATACTTCACAACATTGGATAGAAGTATTAACGTTCCGATCAAAGTCGGAAACGGAGTGGTCGTAATGACAACCGGCAAAGGAGACATCACTATCATGACTAAAAAAGGAAAACGAGTCATCAAAGATGTTTTTCTAGTACCAGGATTGGAGAAGAATCTACTAAGCGTTCCACAAATAATATCTCATGGATACCATGTCATGTTCGAAGACAAGCGGTGTATAATCTTAGATCCTATGGGGAAAAAGATTATGGAGATTCAGATGGTTCGAAAAAGTTTTCCAATAAAATGGAATTCTTCTCAAGAAGATGCCATGACAGCTCTTGAAGCAGAAGAAGAAATGGAGTTATGGCATAAAAGATTGGGTCATGTGGAAAATTCGAGAATACTACAAATGCAAAAGAAAAAGATGGTGGATGGCTTACCAAAGTTGCAAGCAAATCGAGAAGTATGTGGAGCATGTAAGCATGGAAAGCAAGCAAGAGATGCATTTCCAAAGGAATCCATAACAAAGACAACGGAGAAACTTGAGATTGTTCACACTGATGTCTGCGGACCAATGCAAACAGAGTCACTCAATGGAAGCCGATACTTCTTATTGTTCATTGATGACTACACTCACATGTCTTGGGTATACTTTCTTAAAAACAAATCCGAAGTATTTGTGATCTTTAAGAAGTATAAGTCCTTGGTGGAGACTCAATCGGGAAACAAGATAAAGATACTTCGATCCGATGGTGGTGGTGAATTCATGTCAAGAGAATTCAATGCATATTGTCATGAATGGGGAATCGAGAGACAAGTAACAGTTCCATACTCTCCACAACAAAACGGTGTTGCAGAGCGTAAGAACCGGTCTCTAGTGGAGATGGCACGAACCATGATTGCTGACCAAGGACTACCTCAAAAGCTTTGGGCTGAGGCAGTTTATACATCAACATATCTGCCGAATCGTTTACCCACCAAAGCCATAGAGGAGGATGATATCACGCCAATTGAGAAGTGGAGTGGTCATAGACCAACAGTTGGTCACCTAAAGATTTTTGGGAGTCTATGTTTTGTTCATGTGCCAAAAGAGAACAGAAGGAAATTAGATGAAAAAGCAAAACGTGGGGTGTTCATTGGTTACAGCAGCAAATCCAAAGGATATAGAGTGCTCATTCTAGAAAATGAGAAGGTGGAAATATCGAGAGATGTAGCATTTGAAGAAGGAAAGAAATGGGATTGGGAAAGACAAACAGAAGTGAAGAAGAACTTTTGTCTTCCTCTCAATATCCTTCCAGATCAAGGAGATGAAGAAGATCAACAACAAATAAGCGACAGTCCAGTTTTGCCTCAACCCGGTGATCTAAATCACGATGAAGAATAAGACGCTCCAACATCTCCTCAAACGCCAGAGAGATATAAGTCCATCACTAATATAATGCAAATTGCACCTAGGGTGAATCTAGAAGAAGCGATTCCAGCATATGAAGCATGTTTTTCACAACAGAGGAACCACAGACATATGATGAAGCCTCCGAGATCAGAGAATGGAGAAGTGCCATGGAAGAGGAAATCAAGATGATAGAGAAAAATGGAACATGGCAACTTGTGGAGAAACCAAAAGAGAAAAACGTTATTAGCGTGAAGTGGATCTATCGTATCAAGACCAATGCAAATGGAGAACCAATCAAGTATAAAGCAAGGTTAGTGGCAAGAGGATTCTCTCAACAATATGGTGTTGATTATCTTGAAACATTTGCACCTGTTTCAAGACATGATACAATAAGGACCATATTTGCTCTAGCTGCACAAAAGAAGTGGAGACTTTATCAGATGGAGCATTTCTCAATGGAGAACTCGAAGAGGAAATCTACGTCGCACAACCGCCTGGGTTTTTAGTCGAAGGAGAAGAAGAAAAAGTCTTGTTGCTGAGAAAGGCTTTGTACGGATTGAAACAAGCCCCTAGAGCTTGGTACGGAAGAATCGATTCATACTTTCTTCAAAGTGGATTTCAAAGAAGCATGAATGATGCAGCCTTGTACGTGAAAAAGAAAGACAAGGATGTGGTGATAGTAAGTCTCTACGTGGATGACTTAGTAATCACTGGAAGCAACTCTCAACTTATCGAAAGGTTCAAGGAGGACATGAAGAAGGAATTTGAGATGACAGATTTGGGGCTATTAAATTATTTTCTGGGGATGGAAATAATTCAAGATGATCGTGGAATTTTTCTGTCACAAGAAAAATATGCCAATAAACTCATTGAGAAGTTTGGCATGAGTGGAAGCAAGAGTGTTAGTTCTCCACGTACACCAAATGGAAAGAAGATAGAGGATGATGAAAAATATGGTGAACCAAGAAAGTTCAGAAGCATCGTTGGTGGTCTCTTATATTTCTGTGCATCAAGGCCAGATTTGATGTTTGCAAGTTCTTATCTCTCACGATACATGAGTGTGCCGTTCATGAAGCACTATCAAGAAGCCAAGAGAGTCTTAAGATATGTCAAAGGTACATCTAACTATGGAGTTCAATTCACAAGTGTTGAAAATCCAGAATTGGTAGGTTACTCAGACAGCGATTGGAGAGGCTCAACTGAAGACAAAAAGAGCACATCTGGGTATGTTTTCACTCTTGGATCAGGAATGTTCTGTTGACAATCTAGCAAACAGCAAACTGTGGCTCTATCAACAGCAGAAGCAGAGTATGTTGCAGTATGTGCAGCAACAAACCAAGCAATTTGGCTACAGAGACTTCTAGAAGAACTTGGATTTACGATTGAAGATGGTGTCCAAATTTTCTGTGACAACAAGTCAGCCATTGCAATTGGCAAAAATCCAGTGCAACATCGAAGAACCAAGCATATAGAAATCAAGTATCACTTTGTTCGAGAGGCACAACAAAAAGGTTTAATTCAACTCAAGTTTTGCGAAGGAGAAGTTCAACTTGCAGATCTTCTGACAAAGGCACTTGGCGGATCAAGGTTTGAAGAACTAAGGAGGAAGCTTGGAGTAAGACCCAAACTCAATTAAGGGGGAGTGTTAATCGATAATTGAGTTTGTAATGTATTAAGTTAATTATTAGTTAAGAGTCGTGATGTTTCGATGATGTCGTATTGTCTAAACGTCACAAGTATTTGCGTCTGTTGTTTATCTATTTAAAGCATTGAAACTATGATGTAAACACACAAGTTTTTATCAATAAAAAGGTCTGTTTCTGTTACTCTGATTTGTTCTTTACAAAACAGCAAAACAGAACAACAAAGTAAACATTTGCTCTGTTCTGTGAAAGAAGAAGAAGCTGTTGCTTCTAACACAAGGATGATTGTTGTTCATCCTCAACTCCTCCCACTAAATCAAGTATGATCTTGGGGATAGGCCATTTACATCTATTTTTGCTTACTTCCTGAAACTTATGAAACACAGTTATTATATAATCCAGGTCAGGTACTCCCAGTGTTCTTAACTTAAGAGGTCCACCTCTAAAGAAAGATCAAGAGGATTCCATGGCTGTTTACAGCTGTTCCCATGTTTTGGCATCCATAACACAGGTAAATTTTCTCAATGCAAAATTTTCACCTTTAGCTAAACATTGTTTGTGGTTCATTTAGTAAATTCTTTTGCTTGGATGCAAAATCAGATCCTTTCTCATGTTCTACTCTTTACTCATTTGAGTCTCAAATTTTTATTTTATTTTATTTTTATATATCTACCTTCTTTGCCACCCCGAAACGAGGGCATCAACGGTTGTGAATGAGCCTTTCCTAATTCAACATTTTGGAAACTGATATAATTTCCAGACGCATGGATTGGTACCAACAAAAGATAAAGTCTTTGCAGTCTATATTCTCATATAGCACTATCACGTTTTGGTCTTGCCAAAAAAGCTCCAGATGAAGGCAAAACCCATGTGTCTAACTTTCTATATTCAATCATATAGAGAAGAAATAAGCAGAGGAGTGAATGAAATGCAAAAACCAAAACAAGACTTACCGGTCATTACATACTCAGGAGCAGCGTAACCATAAGTGCCCATGACTCGTGTACTCAAGAACAGTCTGAACAAATTGAATTGGCCGGAGAAATTCCAGCACCTCTCGCACTTGGACCCCTCAGCTCGTGACACACAAATAATGCACACACTTTGTTCTCTCCCTCCACATACTCTCCACTGTGCTGCACACTGCTTACGATCTCCTTCATTGAAGGCAATACATCCGAAGTTTCATGGCTATAGTCCACTCTCATAGAAATGCATTCACTATGATCGAATTCGATCAAAACAGTAGTTCACGAAATAATTAATAAACTTCATATCAACAACATTTACTTGCAAAGAACACAAACTGAGTATAGCAAACCAGTAGTTTCCCTCACACCAGCCCTAACATCCATGGACAGCCGTTTACCCATTTCATACAATTCAATGTCTGGTTGAGCACGCAAGATTTTTCTCAGAACAGCATAGGTAAAAACTTAAAAACAAACAAGTGAGACTTCATAGATTAAAAAAGGTCACGCAGTTCTTACTTAAGGAGATGGTTGAAGTCATTCTTCAACAAAACAGGAAGATCGTCACATAGAATTATAATCTGGAAAAAAAAGGAAAAGCAGAATTACAACCGAAACAAAAAATACATATACATATGTATTAAATCATAAATAATGCTAGCTAACGGTAACGAATATACTACTACACATTTGAAAACATGCATCAACTAAAAAAGTGAATAATGTATTGTTTAGAAAATCCAAAGGAGGGAGATGCAGGTAAGTAATTAAGGTCACGGGGCTGCTGACTAATCTCAGTCTCTCATGCCTTTGTATAGTTGTTACACAGAAAATTGCGTATCACCTATTAGTCTATTTCCCAATTTCTGAACCTTCCTTTGTCCAAACACACATTGCAAAAACATTCTGCCAATTATAAATATATGTTAATGATGGGAAAGGAGTTTTAAAGAAGAGAAAACTTAGCTAGGTAGCTGTGGTTACGCCAAAAGCAACCTTGAGACCAGTGTGCTGGAAGCCTTGAACCCACTGCTTTAGGTGTTATACCTGAAACAAACGGACGTGAAGAGAAAAAAAAAAAAGAGAAACCAAAGAAGAGGAAATGGGAACTCTGGACAACGTTTCTATGACCAGGCTGAGGAGACGTCATTGTTACGGTTCCTCTAGAAACAAAACTCTTTCAGCTGTCAACAAACAGTAAACTCTTGTTCATACCAGTTCTCTTCTATATTTACGAAAGAGAGAGTGATCTTTAAAATAACGAAGCAATTAGAGCAATTAAGGAAAAAATAAATAAACTTAACAAATCGAAATCAAAAGCCAATAATAATTATACTAAAGTACCATCATAGAATAAAACAGCATACATACTAGAGTAGCATAGAATAAAACAACATACAAGAGGAGTACACCATACAAAAGTATGAGACGGCATTCTGATGAGTACACCATACAAAAGTAAAGTATGAAACGGTTCAAGCATTCAGAGAGGGTTAAAGCATTCTGAAACACATTCATCAGAGAGTAGCAGAGAGAGCCTTGTTGATAGACACTAACGTAGGGACCTCAACCATAGGATCATACCACTCAACTTTCCCCCAAATTTCACAAGTATTGCGCCTTTCAAGCGCAATCTCCGCACACCAAAGCATATCCGTACTGACGTGAGGGCGGTTCCACAAAACAACTAGCTTTCCACCATAATTAGCCATTTTAACAAAAGGATCATCCGGAGGTAACTTGGGTAGTCCTACCAAACCCATCACATTGCTCCACGTTCTTACCTGAGGGTCATACCATCTCAGAACTCGGTCAGAAGCAAGCGAGTACAAAACATCATCTATCTCGCAAAAACAATCTGAAAGCAAATATTGACTCATGGTGTCTCCAACGTCCTCCCAGCAACCTTCCACTGGATTGTAACCAACCATGATTCCCCAATTCCCCAGGTAGACTTTTCCGCCAATACATGTGCTTAGGAAGATAAGCTTGCCTTGTGCCAAGCTGCAATGGATAGGCACCAGATCACACGCTTGTTGTGTTTTTGTTGTGTCTAAAACCGTGAAGGAGTTCTTCATGGAATGATCCGCCGGGGCATCATCATCTACTTTGTACCATCCTGCTACGTATATCTTTTGATCAAGGACGCTAGCAGTAACTGTACTTAGCTCCACTGGCAAGCTTGGAGCCTCGCGCCACGTGTGAGACGTACAATCCAGAATCCAGACACTAGAGGAGGACGCTTTACCGTTGGATGGGGTTCCAAGGTTATAGATATCAGAACCAACCGCCACGAGGTTTCCATTCGTGACCAGAGGAGAATGGGGAAATGGGACTCTAGCCAAAGCATAACCACTTGACTTCATCTCCTCCTCCTTATCACTAAGGGTTCGATCAGGTTTCCGGCAGAGGGTGAACCAGGCAGGGCCGTATCCTAAAGGATATATATCCATGCACACATAGAGACGACTCTCCATGCGTCCCAAGAGTGACCGTATCTTGTAAAGGCCCGGTGAAGACAGGAGAGATCGAAAGCTCTTGGAGACCATTGAGAGAATCGGATAGTATAATATTGGGACGCGTGCGATGATTAACAATATCAAATCATCGGGAAGTGACGGGTTTGGGGTCGACTGCGGCGTCGAAGTCGTTGTCTTGATCGATTGCGGCGTCCAAGTCGAAGTCGTTGCCTTCCTCTTCTTCTTCTTGTTCGACGACGTCGAAGTCGTTGTCTTCCTCTTCTTCTTGTTCGACGACGTCGTAGTCATTGTCTTCCTCTTCTTCCGGTTGCTTCCAGGATTTGACATTGACGGAATCGAGGATACGATCTCTCCGTTGATCAACCACCTCTCCACCTATCCTCTTTTATTATATTTATCGACGAATTAGGTTAACATATTTTATGGGCTTTTTAATGGGCCGACGACTTTCATAATTTTTAACTTTTGATTTTACACTCAAACGTGTAAATAGCAAATCATCGGGAAGTGAAGGATTTGGGGTCGATTGCGGCGTAGTAGTCGTTGTCTTCCTCTTCTTCTTGTTCGACGACGTCGAAGTCGTTGTCTTCCTCTTCTTCTTGTTCGACGACGTCGTAGTCGTTGTCTTTCTCTCCATTTATTTTTACTTGCTGCTCGTTAGGGATCGGTCGACGTCGTCCTAGTCGTTTCTTACTTGTTCTTTAGGGTTCCTCGATCTTTTTAGGAAGAAGAAAACAGGTAAGTTAAATATTTGTTGGGCTTTATGGGCCGTTGCGTGGACTTTGATAATTTTAAACAAAAAGTTTTTTGCCGAATATTATATAATAGCAAACTCATTTTTTAGGGATTGCTGACGTTATCTTTTTAATCCAAAGGCTTGAGATTATTTTATTTTCTCATCCAACGGTTTAGATCAAAACTGATGTCGTTAATTTATTAAATGAAAAGGTACTTCTCTTCCTTCCTCAAATCGTCGCTTCTCTTTGTTTAGCCCTGCCGAATCAACGTGTCTCTATGTAAAAAAACCTGTTCAATTGCCTCTTTTCAGATCTATATATTTGGAATTCGTTCAATCATTTCAGTTGTTCTGGTTTATCTATATACTTTTTGTTAGCGTGAACTACTGCAAGGATTCGTTTATTCTCTCTTCTCATCCAATAACTGAGCAGTATGTCTGGTAGTGGTGTAGATATGAGTATCGTTGGTGTTTTAACAAATTTATTACAGCTTCTTCGTACAGAATACATTCGACCCTTTTGATATTTCTTATAGTTTCTAAACCCAGTCATCATTTATCTTTGTTTTGTAAACTTTTTGTTTCTTAAGTTTTTCAAATCTATCGTTTGTCCCTGATTTCGATTCATTGATGGTAAGTAGGCCTGCCATATGGTTGTATCGTTAATGTTTCAATTCTCAAATGTGTAGATTTTATATTTAGATTTTTTTTGAATGTTCGATTAGATGTTAAAACAAAACAGATGTTGTTGCATTGCTTATGTTATGTACGTGTGAAGTGAATTTGCGGAGAATCGACGATATATAATTATCCGTTTACTTGCCATTGTAAATGCAGGCTTTGTTATCATGAAATCCTCTTAATTATAGTCAACAAGATGTGACACCATTACAACCGGTACTCTTTAATTAGTTTGAAACTGAATTGCAATCTATTAGCAAACAGAGTGATGAGAATGAATCGTGAACCTTTGCTGCGAAGGTGTGTAACTTGTGAGAAAAAAGGAATCGCAACCAAAACCAACGGACGCGTTGGTAGTGAGTTTGCGGCGTCTTTGTGGCTAAAGGATTTAGAAGAAGGCTTTTCAAATTAGTTTAATTGATTCCGTGTCTAAAGGATTTACAATACAATCACAGAAAACTTAATAATTCAGAGGAGGGACTGTTGAGGTCATAATAATAATCTAACGGTTGAGAAGTAGAAGAAAAGAATGAAAAGTAAAAGTCGCCTCTTTTGTTAAAACAAAACGAACGATCTTTCCCGAAACAGTGCTTCTCTACAATCTAAAAGACACAACCCTGCTGAGTTGCCTCTTTACAGAATTTATATATTTATCAATCAACTCTTTTAATTTTTGTCCACCTCTGTTGTTCATTCTACGGTTTCGCATGTTGAAAATATTTGAACGACTGAGACTAAAAATCAAAACGGTACATAAGTGATATAATTAATTTTCACATTTTCCAGTGAGTGTGTGCAACGTTGCCTAATTTCGCCTCCATGTATTATTTCGCCGCCAGTACAGAATATTACCATCGCTACTCATTTCGATCGCCTCTAGGGTGATCCCTGTTCTGTATTATATCCTCTGCTTATCTTCTTGTGAAGTCTTGCTTTGTCTCTTCTTCTTATACCAAGTGAGTTCTGTTTCAAAAAAACATCGTTTAATTGACTGTAAAATATAGCCACTGTTTAATAGATTCGTTGGTTCTTGAGTTATACAATTCGTGTGTGACTTTGTATGATTAGTTTCTGTTCTGTTTTAGAATCCCTGATTTGGTACTCCATTCACTCATCACTGCTGATCTGGGTTCGATCTCTGATTCTCCTTTTCGTGTATACGTGATCTCTGATTCTCCTTGGAGACTCGGGAACATCTCTTTTTCTCTTGTCCTTTTGCAGCAGAAGTCTGGGCAGGTCTTGCTTGGGGTCTTATGAAATCGTGTTTCTCTACTGATTAGCTATTTCTCATTGACTACATCTCAGACCAACGATCAAGAGTTGAGGGGTTCCTTCTTCGCTATGTTTTTCAGGCAGTTGTCTATACTCTTTGGCGGGAGCGAAATGGTAGAAGGCATGGCAACCCACTCAATACCTCTTCGCAGATTGTTACGTGGTTGGATAAGCAAGTGAAGGATCAACTAACGGCAATTGGTTTACAGGGTGATCGATGATACAATGAAGCATATCAAGTGTGGCTGAAGGCGTGGTTATAAAACCTCTTTCTACTAAATGTTTTGCATATTAAAAGAAAGTTGCACAAGTTGTAAAACAGTTATATTTTTCTTTTGAATATAATTTAACATTAAATTCACAAAAAAAAAAAATTATGACTTTATTTCTTTGATTGAGTAAACATACGATGCTTATTTTATACGTATTTTCAGCAGCATGCCGTTAGTAGAAAAAAGAGGTGAAAATTCATAACGTTTATTTAAAAGCTTTAGCCTTTAGGTTGGGTTCATTCCCGGTGGTTGTGGAGGAAGGTTTGAACGTTTGCTTACCAAGGGCTTTTCCATCTTCAATGTTTGTGATTCTTTCTTTATGTGAGTCTTCGTTGATATATATTAAAAGACCCGTTGACGTGTGAGTCTTCCTTTATGTTTGTGATTCATCCTTATCGTTTGGTGGTTATTTGTTCTCGTCTCTTAATTTTTTTCTTTAATGTTGTTAATTTTCTTAACGTATATTTTTTAAAATTGCAACAGTGGCGATGGCGAGAGGAACGTACGGTGTTCTCTTTTATGTAACTCTTACCTCTTCTGTCTCTCTTAATTATTTTCCAATGTAACAATTAAACTCACCAGTAATCCTTTGACTTGTACGTTCTGATACAAATGTAATTCTTAACATTGTATGGAAATCTGCAGATGGGAGTCACTTTCATTACGACAGATGGAGAACTATATTGGGTTAGTCCTTGAATGGGGATCAATTCATCATACCCTCTGAGTTAGTCGCTTAGTCCACTAATTGTCGTAAAGGGATGTTAATATATAAAGCCATATGTTGATTTTCTGTGGAACTGATATTAGTAACCATCATTATAATGTACTGTTTAGATTGACTATGATGACTTAGTTCTGTGCTGATTACAACCTCATTTTTGTTTGGATTTGATACGGACCAAGTTTTTTTTAGTTATTTCATCAGTGTTTCTGATTTTCATCATTTTCGTATGCAGTATCATCGACATTTAATCGCTCATGTCATAGACGGTAGACTTGTTGTTGTTATCAATCTGTTTGATATGATATAAGCAGCTTTGCTTCGAAAAGTTTTTATTCTAATCAACAACTTTTTTTTTTTTTTTTTTTTATCTTTCTTAAGTTCATAGACAATGATTCTTCGCTTTCAAAACAAAAACTTATTCGTACAAGGGGTCATGAATCTGTTTGATGAAGGGGGAGATTTTTCTGTTTCCAGACAAAGAGTGTCAAGTTTTTTGTTGGAAGAAAGACATACTGGAAAGATTTTAGTTTGGCGGTGGTAACGTTTGGGAAGTCAACACGCACCCACATCACCAAAACTATCCACCTCCATATACTACAGTTTGTCACTACTGTTGCACCGCTTGAGTCATGATTTCAATTTCTTTATTATCATATTGTATTCCTATATAGTATAGAACTGCTGTACATGATCAAATCTAAGGTATAATAAAATAATTAAAATATATTAGCCAGTTACAAAAATAAAATAAAATATATGAAATAATTAACAGATGTTTAGCCATTTTATCTGTTTGTGTTGTAACTATAAAAGAATATTATGATTCTTTATATTATAAATATTATGAGTGTTGTCTAACTCCCCTACCCTTCACGATGAGAAGGAGAGTAGTCAGAGAGGCATGTATATAATTAAATCGGTGTTTCAAACGAAAAAGTCTTTCAGAAAGTCCGTCACGGGTCCAATACAATCACGATGAATCATTTATTTTCAACTTTTAATTTCAATGCACTAGAAGTAATAATAACGATAAAGCTGCGAACCTTTTAGAGAAAAAATGATTTACAGGCCAAAAGAACTTTTGTGAACATTTTTCATGAGGTCTTTCTTTTTAAAAATATTTTTTTTCTAAAAACACTCATATTTTTTTTCTTTGTAAATATAATGATGCTCGATATGGGAGACTTTACTAAGAGTAGAAGTGTAGAACAATGTTACGATTTCTACTTAACATGCTACAACAATTAAAATTTATATTTCATCCAAGGGTTATTATACCAATTGAACGAATTTAGTTGGAAACACATGTGTGTATATTTAAATTTTGGAATATTATTTGGATGTTTGATAAGATGAAAAAGTATTTTACATAATTCAAAATGGTTTATCTGTTATGGATTATGATGAATGTAAGTCGAATTTATTGACTTTGGCATTGTTTATGTTCTTTTAGGTTTATAGTTTAAAAATTATAACAGTGTTGTTTTGGAAACGTTGTTGTATATTTTTCTGTATTTGGCAGATAAAAATCTATGTCACTGGTAACTTAATCAGTACTGTTGCTTTCTATGCGTTGTGGTTTGGTTACTACCCTAATTGTGTCTACTAAGTTGTTACATAATTTCTTTTGCAGCATATGCATCTTCAAATTATAAGTAAATAGTGGAGAATATGTAGGGAAATTTAGGCGAAAGTGTCAATTTCATCATTTTAAAATTTGTAACTACGAAATATAAAAGTGACCAAGAAATAAGTTTGCATAAAGTACCATAGAGTACCATCGTTTCTTTGGACTCTTAAATAAAAAATAAATAACGGGTGAGCATCTTAAAGTTTAAGTGAACATATTTCATACATCATTATATATATATATATATATTCCTCTTAATTGATGAAATACATATGTATTTAGATTTTACTTTTGCTTTACTGAAAAAGATAGTTGTAATAAGTACATATGTATAATGTTAATTCAGATTTTACTTTTAACGTATAAGAGTTTAATTAGTTGGACAACATGCATAACTATCATGGCATTGTATTGGCAATATGTTCGAATTGAGTATATATATTATAACATCAATTGTAACTTAAAATGGGCGGTAGATGTATATATATATATATATATATATATATATACATGTTTATGTTTCTATTTTTTTCTCACATATGATTTGTGTTTTGTTCACATTGGACATTTTATATGGATCTGGATTTAAAGTTGATAAATGAGCTCATGACTTTGGAGCATTTCTATTTTTTGCTGATAAATGTCCCTATATATGTTGAGGTAAAACATAAATAACAATGGAGTTTGTAGTTTTTTTTTTTTTTGATAACTCAGGGTAAATCTCCAGGCCTATGGAAGAGCCCGAGACTAATCCCTGGAGGAGGTGCAGCCCACGGATAGATCCTCTCTCTGGGTATTCAAATGGACCGTAAGCAAGGATCCATGTCCATTTGGCCACTTAGTAAATGAGTAACAATTATGTATCTAGGGAGAATTGATCCCTGGCATTGACCAACAAGGCAACTCTTCCAACCAGATGGGAACCACTAGCCCACCACCATGTGGTTAAAGATATGGTTATAACAACACAAATTAGTCATGTTTTTTTGGGTGAAGGATATACTTCTATTGAGTTTAAGATGTGGTTATACCGATGTTATTGCCAAGCTGACAACTCCAATGTCGAGGAAGCTAGGATAAAATGTTAGGCACTTCTAATTTATGTATATACAAAAGAGCCAATGAATAATGTTAATCAGAAAAGAGCCAATTATGAACACATCCAAATAAAAAGTGATTAAAATTATAAAAGAATGTTTCTAACAAAATTTGATAAATCAGAAAACTGAATAGCCGTAGAACCAGTTTAGAAATTCTATAATCGAAATACTCTCAATAAGAAAATTATTTTTCAAATTTTCTTTCTAAAACATGACTAATGTCAGTCTCTTCAAACACTTTCATTTTCCCGTGCGGCAACGCACGGGCCGATTTCCTAGTTATTATAATGACGCATTATTTTGGTCAAAAGTGAATAAACTGTACTACACACATTTATTGAAAACAAGGTATCAACTATTTCATATGTCATAGTAAATAGACGTATTCAGAATAGTATATTGTTGAAATTTTGAGAAGCAAATTCCAAAGGAAAATTGCAGGTAAGTAAAAGTAACGGGGATGCTTGAGCATGATTACTGACGGTTACTCATGCAATTGCTTTTATTAAAAAAATAACAAAAGGAAGAAAGAGAAGAAAAACTAAGAAGAAATGTTCCTTGGGGTAGAATCTGGAGAAACCGTTTCTCAGTATAAAAGAACATGTGTCAATCATTGAGTGGTACATATATTAATAAATAAATAAATAAAGGATATGTATAATAAAAATATTTTTTTTTTTTCTGAGCAACGCTTACCTGTTCTCGAGTAAAGATGGTCTCTAATCACTCTCTCATGCCTTTGTATTATTGATACAGAAACAATTACATATCACCTATTAGTACATTTCCCAATTTCTGAACCTGCCTTTGTTTGGCACACATAGCAATAACATTGTTCCAGACTTCCAATTAGTATACTAATGATGCGAAAGGAGTTTATAAAAAAAAACTTAGCTAGCTGTGGTTGCATTTCAAGTATATCACAGTACCAAGGTCTTGATTGGAAGTGTATATAAAATAGTTTTTTTTTTAATTTTATCATCCAATCAATATTTATTAAAATAACATATAAGAGAGCATTTAAAAGGTGCATATATTCTCATATGCTCTCTTTCTCTATGTTCTTACTAAGCATTTGCCAAGCATTCACCTCTAAAATATTCAAATATATTAAAATAGTTTTATATAATTAATTTATTTTCTAAAAATGTAAAAAAAAAATATGATTTCATAAACATAAATTTATTTGTTATAAGATAATATATTTCAGTAACTTATTAATGTTACTATTTAAAATAATATAATAATTTATTTAATACATTAAAATATATAGATGTAGATATAACGTTGATAAATAGATTAGCTCAAAAAAGCCAATTGGAAATATTGAAATTAAAAATGTAAATATAGATATAATGTTTTATAAAAAAGTTTAGATATTAATTATTTTGTAATTAATTTGTTATATTATATATATATATATATTTAAAATTTATTAAATTACAAATTTATATATATATATATAACAATTTTTAATATTTATTAAATGTGTGAAAAAATATATATAAAATATTATACAGCAATGAGTGATTATTAATTTTTCTCATAAAACACAATTTAATTATATATTTAGTTAATATAATATCTAATCACTCTAGTGCTCCACCAATCAATTAAATGTGTTATATTAATCAGAACATACAACTTATGCACCTTAATGTTTATGATATATAATGCTAATGCTTTACTATTCGCTGTTCCAATCAAGCCCCAACTATGGAATTCAGCATATCAAAATTTAAAAACTGCTCGTCGTGACGTCTTGCGTCCTATTTAGTGTCAAGAATAAATGAGCCCATGTTTCACTAGTCCAAGATTAAAATAGCTCAAAAGCAACCTTGACGGCTTGACACCAATGCTTGAACCCACAGCTTTAGCTGGTTATACCTGAAACAAACGGACGTGAAGAGAAAAATGTTAAACCAAAGAAGAGGAAATGGGATCTCTAGACAACAATTATATGAACAAGGCTGATAATAAAATAGCCGGACGCTTACCACGGCTTTTCCCATCTCGAGATCCAGCTGGTTATTTGTAAACCAAGGTTGGTGTTTCAGTTTCATCTACTCGAGTTCCCTGAGCGACATTTTGTTTATAGGAAACATATATATCACTAGTTAGCTCGAATTTTTTTTGTATAGGAAACATTCTGTTTTGGTCCTTTTTCCTCAGAGACATCATGACTGTTATTGTTCCTCTACTAGGCCCATTGAAAACAAGAAACAAACCTTTCAGCTTAATTTAACAAATAGTAGGCAATAGAAATGTATGTATTCAATAACTGTTGTCTTTATAAACAAGTCATGATGTCTATGTCTATAAAGACAAATAATAAACACCGTTTGCATAAAAGCTCAAATAATAAACACCGTTTGCATAAAAGCTCAAATATGATGCTTGTTCATACAAATCCTCTCTTTACGAAAGGCACAACAGAAAGTGATCTTTAAACTAACGAACCAATTACAGCAAGGAAAATAAATCGAAATTAAAGCCACTAATTAATACTCTTGTCCTAAGATTTACCATAGAAATAACACCACCATAAAAGGGTACACAAAAAGCGAACCATTCTGAAACACATTCATCAGAGAGTAGCAGAGAGAGCCTTGTTGATAGACACTAACGTAGGGACCTCAACCATAGGATCATACCACTCAACTTTCCCCCAAACTTCACAAGTATTGCGCCTTTCAAGCGCAATCTCCGCACACCAAAGCATATCCGTTCTGACGTGAGGGCGGTTCCACAAAACAACTAGCTTTCCACCATAATTAGCCATTTTAACAAAATGGGTCATCCGGAGGTAACTTGGGTAGTCCTACCAAACCCATCACATTGCTCCACGTTCTTAGCTCAGGGTCATACCATCTCAGAACTCGGTCAGAAGCAAGCGAGTACAAAACATCATCTATCTCGCAAAAACAATCTGAAAGCAAATATTGACTCATGGTGTCTCCAACGTCCTCCCAGCTACCTTCCACTGGATTGTAACCAACCATGATTCCCCAAGTCCCCAGGTAGACTTTTCCGCCAATACATGTGCTTAATTAGGAAGATAAGCTGGCGTTGTGCCAAGCTGCAATGGATAGGCACCAGATCACACGCTTGTTGTGTTTTTGTTGTGTCTAAAACCGTGAAGGAGTTCTTCATGGAATAATCCGCCGGGGTATCATCTACTTTGTACCATCCTGCTACGTATATCTTTTGATCAAGGACGCTAGCAGTAACTGTACTTAGCTCCACTGGCAAGCTTGGAGCCTCGCGCCACGTGTGAGACGTACAATCCAGAATCCAGACACTAGAGGAGGACGCTTTACCGTTGGATGGGGTTCCAAGGTTATAGATATCAGAACCAACCGCCACGAGGTTTCCATTCGTGACCAGAGGAGAATGGGGAAATGGGACTCTAGCCAAAGCATAACCACTTGACTTCATCTCCTCCTCCTTATCACTAAGGGTTCGATCAGGTTTCCGGCAGAGGGTGAACCAGGCAGGGCCGTATCCTAAAGGATATATATCCATGCACACATAGAGACGACTCTCCATGCGTCCCAAGAGTGACCGTATCTTGTAAAGGCCCGGTGAAGACAGGAGAGATCGAAAGCTCTTGGAGACGAGTGAGAGAATCGGATAGTATAATATTGGGACGCGTGCGATGATTAACAATATCAAATCATCGGGAAGTGACGGGTTTGGGGTCGACTGCGGCGTCGAAGTCGTTGTCTTCCTCAATAGCAAATCATCGGGAAGTGAAGGATTTGGGGTGGATTGCGGCGTCGTAGTCGAAGTCGAAGTCGTTGTTTTCCTCTTCTTCTTGTTCGACGACGTCGTAGTCGTTGGCTTCCTCTCCATCTCTTTTTACTTGCTCGTTAGGGATCGGTCGACCGTCGACGTCGTCCTAGTCGTTTCTTACTTGTTCTTTAGGGTTCCTCGATCTTTTTAGGAAGAAGAAAACAGGTAAGTCAAATATTTTTTGGGCTTTATGGGCCGTTGCGTGGACTCTGATAATTTTAAACAAAAAGTTTTTTGCCGAATATTATTATAATGACAAAAAATAAACTCGAAATTATTTTTATTTGAACGTTTAATACCCAATAGTTTTGGATTGGAATAAAAATACATCAAATAATAAAAACATGTCATTTAAAATCTAAAATAATAAGTGTTGTTATTTTCATATCCATGATTTTTCATCAAAATCAAAATTTTAATTTTACCCTGGTTATCTAATTATTTATTAATTTTAAATATAAATTTTTTTGGTTTTCTGTTAACCATATTAACCCGGGATTATTTCTTTCTCTCTTCTTCCTCCTCCTCGCTCTAATCATCATCGTCTCCTCTCCTTCGACAGTGAAGCCGTACAAATCCTGGAACTTGATGACTAGCTTTCCAGCAGGTCGTGCTCTCTAGCAGGTCGTCGTCATCATCATCACCGGCAACTCTATCGTGGAGAGAGGAGCCATAATTAGACCTAACATCACACGATCTGCGTCGTGGCTAGCCTAAAACAGAGGTGGATGCGGATGCGTTACGGACGGAGTAAGAGCTAGCACGGCGGAGCTCAGGGACGGAGGAAGAGAGAGAAATAAGTAGATAGCCGGGATTAATTTCCGATTTGATATGGTTAACAGAAAACCAAAAAATTTTATATTTAAAATTAATAAATAATTAGATAATCAGGGTAAAATTAAAATTTTGATTTTGTTGAAAAATTGTGGGTATGAAAATAACAACATTTATTATTTTGGGTTTTAAATGACATATTTTTATTATTTGATATATTTTTATTACAATATAAAACCATTGAGTATTAAACGTGCAAATAAAAATAACTTCGGGAAACATTGAAATTTTTAATTAACATAAGAAGAAACCTTAACCAAATCAGGCTCGAGAAAAACTCTCTCTCGTATCTATGGAGTTTGGATTTCAGGGTTTTTGAATCGGTTTTGATTTCGGTTTTTGATTGGGCTTTTGATGAGGGTGGATCTTGTCTCGAGATTTTATCTGGTTGATTTGGTTTTTTTGGGTTTTGATCTTGCGGATCTGCGATGGGGATCTCAGATGTTTGGATACAGTATAAGGGATTTTCTTCGATTTTCTCTGGTTTCATGGGGAGTGATACAGGCGATTAATTCAAGCTCTCATGGGTTTCGTGTTCGCGAGGATCTCGGTATCATTGGATTCATTTGGTGGGAGTGGGTGTTATTTCAGGGAATCAGGGGTTCTTTTTTACGGGTTCATTTGGAGTTTTTTTCTGCTGAATGTGTCTCGTAAGGGGCAATAACTCGGGGTCGTGATTTTGGGGATCTCAAAGGCGGTTCTCAAGGGATGGGGATTTTTTCCAGCGTTGCGGAACTGGATTTCTGGGTTGAGGAGATTTGGTCCTTGGACTATAAACACTACCCATGGTTTGTGTTTTTCTCTCCTCATTCATTCATTTTGAGAGCTATTTGGGTTTCTTTCAAGTATAACCATCTTTTGATTTTTCCACTCGGTTTCTCTTTTTCTGTGTGTTCTCCGAAGCTAGAGATGTCACAAAGTGGTCTGATGCTTCAGGGTTTGACAGGGAGCTCTTCGGGTTCTGGGAGCAAGCTGAAGATCAAGGTCCCACATTTTGATAACACAGCATTGATAGAGGGTTATTCCAAAACGTTGATTGGTCGGTGCATGAATCCGGTTATGAAGGACATGAAAGCTTTGCTTTTCATGCTTCCCCGGATATGGAAGATGGAGGAGACAGTGGTTGGGGCTGATCTCGGTTTGGGGCGCTTTCAGTTTGATTTTGATCAAGAGGAGGACATTCAGGAGGTTTTGAAGATGGAACCATACCACTTCGATCATTGGATGCTTTCATTGGTCCGATGGGAGCCGGTGGTGGATCTACGATACCCTTGTCTCATTAAATTCTGGGTTCGTATAATGGGTGTCCCACTGCATTTCTGGGCTGATGAGAGTTTTCGTACTATTGGAGCTGATCTGGGAGAGGTCGAGGAAGTTGATCAAGATAATGGTCGGGTGAAGATTTTGTTGAATGGTTTCAAACCTCTGGTTTTTGAAGCCTCTGTTGAGTTTCACAGTGGTGAGGAGACAACCATCTCTATGCGATATGAGCGTCTGTATGGGTATTGCCGGCGTTGTCACAGCTTATGCCATGATTTAAGCCGTTGCCCACTATTTGGTGATAAGGGGAAGCAGCGACTTGACAATGGTTTTGATTTAACAAAAGACGATAAGCTCCAGAGTTATAAGGGTGCAACGGTGAATGGTGGGGTTCATGCTACTGGTTCAGGACTAAATGGTGCTGGTTCAGGGGCGTCTGTTCAAGGTTCTGCCCATGGGAGTGGCCGTGGTGTAGGGTAACAGGCTGGGCATCATCGGTCGAATCAGGGTTCTGGTAGTAAGTGGAGGAAGAGTAAAAAGAATTCTTCTGTGGATGGGAGGTTTGTGCAGAAGGATGCAACTGTTGCTCTTGCTCCTGCTACAACCTCTCAGGTTGTTGTTTCAGAGCCGAGTATAACTCAACCTCCTTCTAGTAATGTGGGAATCAGTCTCTCTCCTTATGAGCAGAAGCTGCTAGATGTTTTCCTGGGTCCTCAAGGTGAGGTGGCTGTAGCTGTGGGTGATCAATCGGGCGAGTCCAATATGGTTACTGTGCGGGAAACTGAAAAAAGGGTGTGCAAGAATTTGTTCCCCAGTGTTCCAGCTTCCAGTTCTATGGAATTGTCACAACAGGAGATTCTCTTTTCTGAGGACCTCGGGAATCTGTTGGGACAGGGGTTTCGACAAGGGATGAAGGGGAGGAAGGGGTCTCCGTTAATTATGTAACGGAGGAAGGGGAGGACGATGAGGGTACTGAGGAGGTGGTCAACTCTGATCAAGTCTCTAATGAGGATGCTACTGGTAATAAGGATGATGTCTCTGAAGTTACGGCACAGAGCAAAACAGTTGAAGGTTTGGTGCCTCCTGCACAGGCCAAAGTGGGGAAACAAAAGGGTTCTCTTCCAGGTGCTAGCACAAAAAAGAGGAACATGGTTTCTTTGACTTCCCCGCGTAAGAGGATTGTCACTAAAGGGGGTGGACTGAATGGGAAAGTCGGTCCTCACCAAGGAGGAAAACCTCCACACCATCCGGGTAAGTAATGTGTATCGCAAGTAGAGGGCAGCATGGTGGTGAGCGAGCATTGGTCTGGGCTCCTTGGTGGTTTTTGTTTTCTCTTTTTCGGTTTTGCTTGAATAAGGCACCAATGGTTGATACATATGGTTGTAATCTCTTTATGTTTTGGTTGTTATTGCTGTTTTTGTCTTGTACTTTTCTGGGTTGTACCCGCTGTTCTTCCGGTATTCAAGTATTTAATAAAACCTGTTGGCCCTTATTTTGGTTTCATGTTTCGTTCTTATGTTTATTTTGGTATTTGGTTATGTACGGTGTTGGTCTGTGTTGTAATGTGTGTTTTAGGTGGCTATCGGTTCATGGACCCTTATTGGGCTTATGTTTTCCTTTTTCAAATATACAGATTTATTATTTTGGTGGTGTAGCCTCAAATGGTTGGGCTTTCTTAAATATATTGGGTGTTGTTCAAAGGTTGTGGCCCTTTACGTTTATATGGGGTGTATATAGACCTTCCATTTTCTTTATAATTTTATGGGATTTCAGGGGTGTTTATTTTTACCGGATAGGGTGCAATGGTTTAGTGGTGTGTCGGGTCATGGTCTCCGTTTCCTTAGGGTGGGAAGAGATCAGTGTGGGCGGCTTCCCCCCCAAAAAGTTTAAAGTTTTTATATGAATATAGTAAGTTGGAATTGTCAAGGCCTGGGTAACAAGGCCACTATTGGTAATCTCCGGGATTTATGGATCAAACATAGGCCTGATTTTTTATTCCTTATGGAAACAAAACAATCGCACTTTGTTTTAGAAAAATATGTGGGTCATTTTGGATACAAGAATCTAAAAACAATTGAACCTGTTGGTTGTAGTGGGGGTATGGCCCTTTTTTACAATCAAACTGATTTTCAGGTAACGATTTTGTTCGCGTCTAATCGGTTAATTGATATTGAAGCGGTTTTTAAAGGACGGATAATACATTTAACTTTTATATATGGTGATCCAGTTCCCAAGAATCGGGATTTGGTTTGGGAACGTCTTGTACGAATTAGTACTACTCGGTCCTCTCCTTGGTTTGTGGTTGGAGATTTTAATGAGCTGCGAGGGAACCATGAAAAGCGTGGGGGAAGTTACGACATCCTTCCTCTTTTCTCGCTTTTAATGGAATGATTCAGGATTGTGGTTTTTTGGAGTTCCCCTCTCTTGGTGATTGTCTGTCCTGGAGAGGTTGGCGAGACAAAAAACCTATCCGTTGTCGTTTGGATAGAGCGTTAGGGAATGAAGATTGGCATGAGTTGTTCCCGGACACAGTCACTGAATATTTGCCAATGATAGCATCGGATCATAAGCCTCTCGTGGTTAATATTGGTGCCAAGCGGCCGCGGGGGAAAAGGACCTTTATTTTTGACCGTCACTGGATTGGGAAGGCGGGATTGATGGATGCGATTAATTTGGGCTGGGACAGGGATTTGGACCCAGGTGCAGATTCCTTTGTGGATAAAATTGTGAATTGCCGCAGGGCAATCTCCCAGTGGCGCAAATCACAAGTTCCTTTTTAGGAGTTTCCGTCAAAGTCTATCACCACTACATGCCGAAGTTGAAGCTTTTCTCTGGGCGATGAGGTGTATGATTGGACATGATTTCCGAGACGTGGCCTTCTATACGGACTGCTCCGATTTGGTGAAGATGGTGTCTTCTCCTTCTGATTGGCCAGCGCCTTCGCGACTTACCTGGAGGACATCAAGATGGATAGAGAAGAATTTTTATCCTTTTCTTTATATTTAATTTCAAGAAACGCTAATGTTCGTGCGGATTCCTTGGCACGCCAAGCGCGTACCTCCCCGCATCATGTTTGTTTGTAAACAACTTTCCTTCACATTGGCTCGTCTGAGCTGATCTTTTGTCGACAAAAAAAAAAAAAATAAATATATAACTTCGGGTTTTTTTGGTATTTTTCCCCCATTATTTTGGTCAAGAGTGAATAAACTATACTACACACATTTATTGAAAACATGTATAGAGGTGTCAACTATTTCATATGTCATAGTAAATAGACGTATTCAGAATAGTACATTGTTGAAATTTTGAGAAGCAAATTCCAAAGGAAAATTGCAGGTAAGTAAAAGTCACGGGGATGCTTGACTAATCAATCACTCTCTCATGCCTTTGTATTGTTGATACACAAACAATTGCATATCACCTATTAGTATATTTCCCAATTTTCTGAATTTTCCTTTGTTTGGCACACACATTGCAAAAACATTGTTCCAAAGTTCCAATTATATAATAATGAAGCGAAAGGAGTTTAACAAAAAAAGAAAAAAAACTTAGCTAGCTGTGGTTGCATTTCAAGTATATCACAGTACCAAAGTCTTGATTGGAAGTGTATATAAAAGAACTTTTTTTTTTTTTAATTTTATTATCTAATCAACATTTATTAAAATAGCATATAAAAGAGCATTTAGAAGGTGCAGATACTATCATATGTTCTCTTCCTCTATGCTCTTTACTTGAAGTATTTGTCAAGCATTTACTTCTAAAATATTTGTCAAGCATTCGGATCCGCACGTACGTGCGGGGTTGATTTTAAAACTAAATTTTCTTTAAATTTTATAAAATATTATGTATGTACGATGTTATATTTATTTATATAATTATTGGTTATAGTATTTACAACTTATATTGGTTTAGTTTTATCCAATTTAACAATGTTTGAAATAATAAAAGTTTCACATAAAATTAAATTTCACACGATGATAGATCCGAATAGAATGTGAAACGGATTAGTGACTGGTTAGATTTGTATTAAACTTATGAGCTATAAAACTGGATAAAAAAATTGTCAAAAAGATTAAAACTTCCAAAACCGAATGATCTAAATTGTCAAGCGGGTCAAACCCGGCATGCATTTAAACCAGATTAGTAATGTGTTAAACTTGTATTAATATTATATATTATATAATATATATCTGAAAATTAGGTATATAATTATATATTTTGTTTATTTCCAAAAGTTTGCAAATAACCTAAAAATATGTGGCTGTTAAACCTTAAATTTTTTAAAAAATCATAAAAGCCTGATTGGCAAATAAAATACTTTTAAGTCTTTTAAATGCTTTTATTTAAAGCCTTAAAAGCCTTCAACAATCAGGGGTTATGTGAATTTGATGACTGCACCCAAGCTGTTTTAAAATGGTTTCGTCCTTGCTTCTTGTGTGATCCTTGTTTTATGTTGAGTTGGATTTATACATAATTTTCAGGTTTAGTAGTGATTTAATTTTTGTTTATACCATAAAGTAAGATAATTTAACTACAGAATGTAAATGACTAAATGGCTAATAAATTAGAAATGAATAACCAATTATTACAAACTTATAACTTGTATTTAGAAGGTTGTGACGACCATTTAAATATTTATTGGAAAATTTTTATTATATTTTTAAAATATAATAATTTATTAATATGAGATTGAGATTAGAAGACAGTTCTATAGAATTCTCGACTATGTTGACCTTGAACCCTGCATAAACACACCCTAATTATTAGCTAATTTAAATAAGACATAAAAAATACCAAATAATTAGATTCTTAATGTTAATGTATGCATAAAACATACCTATGACTTTGATTTCTGAGTCAAATATATCGATCCAAAGTTTGCCATCTACAAAAACAAAGCACACAAATTAAGAAGACACAAAAATCACCATTAAAAAGTCGAGAAAAAATTACAGCATTTAACATTCTAATCTCGCAAAAATGTTAAAATTTAGAAATTTTTAGTTGTTTGTATAAAATTATATCACCAACTATTATTTTGAAGAACTTCTAACGACTTAACAAATCCAAAGAATCAATCTCTACAATACTTATCTGTCCAAATCTTCCCGGCACAATCAAACCACAATATGTTGTGACCTACCCAAATCCTCCTTGAAATAGCATCCCCCAACATCAAAACACTACATCCGCCAAATCAATTTTTTGTTGACATATTAACAAAGAATTTATAAGTGTGAAGATTGATTGGTGTAAATCATAATAGGAAGCAAAGAAACATAAGCATATGCATGCTCATGCCATTTTATACAAATAGAGGTGAGAAATATTAATTCTCTTAACTTCTCATATGCTTTATAAATTGAACAGAAACTATTTAATCAAAAAACAGAAACAGAATAATATAGAAAATGATAACTCATACAGATTCTGGAATACTTTCAGAATTCATTGTCTTATTCAAAAATAATCCATCCCTTCATGCTCTTAAACCTATACTTAGAAATTGAGACAACCCTGAAAATTAGCATATGTTATATTCTTGTATACAAAAGTTTAAACTTATGACCTTAAATTAGGAGACGGCTCCTTAGACCAACTCTAGTGGTTGCTTCTATATTTTACTCCAAATATAGAGATCTCTAAAAATAGAGTAGAGGTTTACTCCAATGGTTACTCTATTTCTTAATCTAAAACAAATATTTTAAATTTATTATATATGTTTATCTTGTTCTTAATTTCTCATATAGCCCTTTAGTTATAAAATCTACAAATTATGTCCACTTATTTAAATTTTAAAGAAACGGGTTGATCAACAAGCTCTTTCGGCATCTACTTCATTCAGGCAATATTTTGACAACCTTAATGAATCCGGAAGCGATTTACCTGATTATTAATCACTAGTTTATGATGTATTAAGTTTATTTTGGTAACAACTTGTTTTTATTTGAGTTTTCTATTTCTATTCTAATTTATGGCACTAGTTATGTATTTTATATTTAATGTTTGTTATGTCACTCTATTTTCTAAGTTAAATATATGTTATTGTTGTGTTTTAATTTAATGTAATATATTTGTTTTTTCTATAAAATTATATAAGTGTAAATTCCTATTAAATAATGTTTTTAGGTATAAAATGGTAAAATATGATAATTGAGGGATTACTTTGTAAATAAAAAAGTTCTACTTTAAAAATAGAGAAATGAATCTTTAAACCTTCAAAGTGTCACTGGGTAGTGACGGATCTGGGGTTGATTGCAGCGTCGAAGTCGTTGTCTTCCTCTTCTTCTTGTTCGACGACGTCGTAGTCGTTGGCTTCCTCTTCTTCTTGTTCGACGAAGACGTAGTCTTGTCTTCCGCTTCTTGTTGTTTCTCGGATTTGACATTGACGGATTTAAGGATACGATCTCTCCGTTGATCAACCACCTCTCCATTTCTTTTTTACTTTGCTCTTTAGGGATCGACGGCGGAAGGTGTGCGTGACAGCCGAATAGGTTTAATATTTATGTCTGATATTTAACCTGAATGGAACTAAATCTACATTTATGCCTGAGATAGTTGTCAAGGGGAACTCTGAACGATATAATCCTTAAATAAATTTTCCAAAACAAAACTATAGTAGTTGAGAGAATATTTTTGGTTCCTGTAATTTAGGAAACATACAATCATAAATTCGTGATATGTTAGTCTTCAGTTTCGGAAACTATAATTATGGTATTTTGAATTATAGAAGTACAATTTAATACACAATTTTAGAACATTTACTACGCAATTATCGTATTCTCATTTGCTTTCAAATTGTATACCTAAATTTTAGTCCCCTAATTGATTACAAAATTGAAATTCTCATTAATTACTATACTAAATTAACAAAAATCCAAAAATATTTCCATTCGAGATTTGATTACCAAATTAATTATGGTTAATATTTCAAAAATTAGGAGATTATACCTTAAAATCTACCCTAATCGAGTAACATGTAGGGAAAATGACACCCACACCCACTTTGGGTGTGAGTTGTGTCACCCACACCCACTTTCCACTCTCCCTATACTTTCCCAAGTTTTTCCCTTATGTGTCCACTTTACTTTTACAATTTTGCCCTTACAAACAACTTACCTCTCTTTCTCTTCTTAAAAGTTACCTTACTTACCTCTCTTTGTTCTCCACCGTTGGATGTGTTCACCTTGTTAGATTTGTCGATTGTTTGTGGATAAGAGACATAAGTTGAATGTAGGGTTTGTGTCCCCGTGAACGAAACATGGCTGCGCAGGTAGGGTTTATGTTGTGTGGATAGGGTCGTATAAATGCAACTCTGTTTGATGTTCGTGGATGGGTGTGATATCTTCCTTTGATTTGTAATGCAGGGTGAAGATCCGAGTTTCTGTGTGGTAATATCCGGTAGCTGGAGCTGTTCTGACGATGGCGTTTGGGGATTCAAAGTTGACAATAAACTTCTCTCGCGTGTAGTTCCACTGTCTTCGACCAGAACGTTAGGAGAGTTAGAAGTTTCTGTCGTTGGTGAATTCGGTTTGGTGGAGAAGAAGGCTAATCTGAGTTACTGCATACCAACGTTTATGGATTTGACGACGGGGTGAGGACGCCTCCGGTGGTTGTGACAACGAATTTAGGACTTCAGTATTATATTCAGATGCTTATTCAGAACTGTGGGTTGAATTTATTTGTAACATTTGAGGAGGTTAAGAAGAGAGGAATGGGTAACGACGCTGAGGATTCCGATTGCAGAGAGGAAAGTCGGAAGAGACGTAGTTCGGGTTGTTCGTTTGGGCTTAGTAACAGCGGTAGTGAAGAAGGGTTTATAGGGGAAGCCTCAACAGCCGGTTCGAAGCCATTTGCTTTTGAAACAAGCCAGGTTGATGAAGAATATATGGCTGAGTTGGCAGAAATAGAGGGAAAGATGAAGGGCAGTAAGGGTGTAGAAGATGGGGTTGGTCGTGGGATGACATGTACACAATTAGGTTGTGTTGAGAAAATTGACGGATTGGAAGATAGTTTTGAAGATGTAGACGAAGAAGAAGAATCTGTTTTAACAGATGTAGCTGTGAGCCCAAGGAGCTATGATAAAGAGTTTTGGGGGAATTTCATTGGCGATCAGTTTGGTCGGGTGAACGTGGTGGAGATTATGTGTAACACAAACTCCTGTTTTGATCACACTGTCTTAGTTAACGGAGCTGTTCCTTTAAAAGAGGAGAATAAAGTGAGGACAACTGGTGGTCTGGAACAGGTCGGAGTTGTTGATGGCGAATATGTTGATGTAACCACGTGGTCAGGTGGTCGTGGTCAGGGAATTGCAACTGCACAGGATGGTCGCAGGCTAGAAGATATAGATGACGAGGAGTTTGATATTCCTCCTCTGTTTGACGACACAGATTATGTTAGTTCTGAAATACCGGATCTTGATTATGAGGATGATGGGAAAAGTATCTATAAGGGTAAGGTGTTTGCAAATAAAGAGGATTGCCAGATAGCTTTAGCTATATACGCCATCAAGAACAGGTTTCACTTCACGCAGACGACGACCAAGAAAGAGTCGTTTGTAGTTAGTTGTTCTGGAGATAGGTGTGACTGGAGGGTACTAGCTTGTGAAATGAAAGAATCCGGGTACTATGTGATCAGGAAAGCTAATCTAGAACACACATGCCCAATAGAGACTAGGGCCAATTACCTAAAGAAAGCGACCTCGAAGGTGATTGCAGCAGTGTACAAATCAAAGTTCAGTGATCCTACTAAGGGACCGGCACCTTTGGATCTCCAACAGATGGTATTAGAAGAACTGAGGGTCGATGCGTCCTACCGCAAATGTCATAGGGCAAAGGGGAAGGCTTTGGAAGGAATATTTGGTCCTGATGATGAGTCTTACGAGGATCTTCCCTGTTATCTCCATGTTTTAAAAGAAGCGAATCCTGGTACTATAACCGATATTAAAACTGAAGTGGTTGAAGATGGTAGAGAAAGGTTTTTGTATATGTTTTTGGCTTTTGGGGCTTCCATAGAAAGTTTTAAGAAGCTTAGGCGTGTTATTGTTGTGGATGGGACTCATTTGAATGGGAAGTATAATGGAGTTCTTTTGACCGCGAGTGGACAAGATGCTAATTTCCAGGTGTTTCCGCTTGCTTTTGCTGTTGTGGACAGTGAGAACGAAGACTCATGGACTTGGTTTTTTGAGAAATTAGAACGAATCGTTGCTGATAGTAAGAGCCTGACCATAATTTCAGATAGGTGCCCGTCAATATACACAGCGAAGAAGAGGGTGTTTCCTTTGTCACATCATGGAGCTTGCATAGTACATCTAGCCCGGAATGTTAATGCGAAGTTTCATAGTAAAGGACTAGCAAAACTTGTGACGAATGCAGCGTTTGCCTATAAGGTAACTGGTTACCAAGACATCTATAGACAAATTAAAGCTAAAAACGTCAAATGTGCTGCTTTCCTGGATAAAATTGGAGCAGCTCATTGGAGTAGGGCTTATTTCCAAGGGAACCGTTACAATTTGATGACATCCAACATTGCAGAGTCTTTAAACAATGTGTTAGGCAAGGGTAGATCCTGTCATATTATTGAACTACTTAAGTACATTCGTGCGATGTTAAGTAGGTGGTTGCAAGGGTAGATCCTGTCATATTATTGAACTACTTAAGTACATTCGTGCGATGTTAAGTAGGTGGTTTAGTGCGAGGCGCAAGAAAGCTGAAAAGCATAGAGGGTTGACTACGCCGGAGGTAGATAAACAGATGCAGAAGAACGTGGATGGTGTTCGTGGTAGCAAAGTAGGCAGTCTATCTAGTTGGAGTTATGAAGTGGTTGGTTTATTGAATGGTAAGCATCATGTATTGCTTGATATGAAGCAGTGTTCTTGTAAGCAGTACGATAGGCTGAAAATACCATGCGGGCATGCATTGATAGCAGCTGATACGCAAGGGATCCCTTATGGGACTTTGGTGGGTGACTGTTACAAGACAGAAACATGTAGAAGGACTTACGAAGGGATAATTAATCCTGAAATTTGTGATGCTGAAGTTCCTGTTGAAATAAAGAACCGTGTTTTATACCCTCCTAAGGCGCGACGTCCCGTTGGGCGTCCAAAAGAGAGTAGGATTCCTTCTATTGGTGAATTTCGTGTAAGTGGGCTTAATATGTGATAAATCCTTTTTTAAATATGTAGTGTTGGTATCCACATAAACATTTGTGTAACGTGCCATGTTTTCTGGATATGTTATGTTGTTTGCAGAGTAATGGACTTGGGAAAACAAAAGTGAATCGTTGTGGTAGGTGCAAAGAGACGGGACACAATCGAACAAGTTGTTCGAACCCGTTGCCATGAGGATGAAGGTAGACAGTTTGTCGGTAGTGTGGGAGAGCACTGTTTTTTGGGTTATTCTTGGGGTGAAGCTAACCGGATTAGGGGCGGATAGTAGTCAATTGGAAGTGTCCAGATTTGCTGTTTTTTGTGGATGTAATTTGGAACACTGTTGCTTTGATTGCTATCTTAGAAAATACATTAGGTATCCATTCCATCTTGTTTTAATGGATATGGTTTTATTTTGGGTAGTCATTAACGGATTTTTTTGGGGTACTCTATTGGATTGTAATCGAGAAGAAAGGTTAGTAACCACCTTGGTATGGTTTGTTGGGAAATTGAAAGTAAAATAGTCTGTCCACTTGGATACTAACTATGTGGATTACAATTAAAAAGATCATACGTCGTTGAGTTACTTCCTTGACAAAGATCATACGTCGCATTAACTTTAGTATCCACGCTCTAGTTTCCACATGAATTATATTATGCGGAAACACAAACATGTTGTAATCCATGTGGATATTACAAATGTGGAGAGTTAAAGAACATAATTCATGTGGATAGTTAAACGTGGATGATTGTATTAGTCTATCATGTGACAATAACCACGGTTGTTTGTAGAGTTTACTTCCTTGAAGGGCAGAAACTTTAGTATTAACTACTTCCTACGTTGAGTTTACTTCCTTGACAAAGATCATTCGTCGTATTAATTTTAGTATCCATGCTTTCGTATCCACATGTATTATATTATGGAGAGTAACAGATCATAATTCATGTGGATTTTTAAACGTGGATGCTTGTCTTAGTCTATCAGGTCACATATTATATCCATGTAGATAGCCGCTGGTGCATATTATATAGATCGAAATAGTGATGTTAATGTATCCATATAGATATTATTAATGTGGATACAGTCATTTACATTATAGTTGGGTGTACATGATAGTTGGTGTCATTTACTGTAAGCTGTCGTTCAGGTTTATGTTAAGATACATACTGTAAGGGTTATCCGAACCAAAAATTTAGATTATTTTAGATTTGTATCCATAACCCAACCAATAGCAAGTGAAACGTGGTCGTCGTTTAGAACACAATAAATGAGAAAACGTTGTGTCGTTTCGATCCCCGAAAATTCATTGTATCGATTGAATCTGTCTATATGCATTCAATCGTCTCATTCTCGTTAAGTGCCTTTTCGATCATGACCCCTATAAAACTCCTCTCATTGTCGAACAAAACTTTTGTGTTTCCTTCAATCAACAATATAATTTCAAGAGTGCAACAATGGCCGGAGAGGGTTCAAGTGAACGTCTTAAACGCCTCGCAGAGGAGCCAACGGCAGGAGCTAGTTCGAGTAAACGCCCCAAAAGGAATGATGATTTCGAATGGGAAGGGGAGGCTCTGGAGGCCATGCAAGCCGCGCTAACTAAGACACGAAAGGTGACCGAGACGGAGACTAGGGATCACTACATGGCAATAATTCAGATGATGGAGGATCATTACCAGAAAAAGGAAGAGAAAGCAGCCCTCCTTCATCAAGTGGAAACCATCGATGCAAAAATCCATCAACTTAATGAAATCATGTCTCTGGAAATTGAAGATTTGGTGGGAGAGTTGCAGACTCTTGAGGAGTTGCGAGAAGTGGCGGACGCCGATTACGAAGGGTGTCGGGTTCCTCCTCCAATCGATTGGTCGAAAGTTGAAGCTTAATTGAAGATTTATTATATTTATTTTATGTTATTTTCGTACGCTGTAAACAACGTTCTTTCTCACAACATCCGCACTATTTCTAACCTTGTTCTACGTTTTTAATTTATCTATATTCTCAATCCTTTAAGTCATTGTGAAGTTTACGGTTTGGATACTATAAGATACATATCCATGTGGACACGTATATATGTTAATTAGGTCTATCCACAACAGATGCAAATTATTTTTGGATATTTGTCCACAAGTTTAACGGAAATTATACATTCCCTCTTTAGCAGACACCATAATTGGTAGACATACCAAACACCATCCATGTGGATATATATATTTGGATACAGTTATATACATATCCGTATGGACACGTACAATTCACCCCCATTGACCCTAAAACTTCACTCATCATAAGGTCAACATTTTAAAAATAACTAGTCGAATTCTATCCATGTGGATATTAAAATGTGGATAACAATAAAGTATAGTCCATGTGGATATTGAAACGTTTATGTATTTGTTAGTTATCGAGAAAGCGAAGGTGCCCCCTATTTGGGTCTACAATTCGATATTTTCAGATCAATAATGATAGAAGAGAATTATTTGAAAGTAACGACAGTTGTCAGATTAGGGAAGTTGCAAATTTGGACGCTTAGAGGTGGAAAGGATGAAGACATGCTGGTTCATTTGTGAATTGATGCGTGCAAGTGTTTGGTCGTGCACAACGGGGGCACCTACGACGTTTATCTCTAAACTTCCTCTGCAGATCTCCGTAAGCAAGTCCCTTGTTATTAGTCGCCCACAATGCGTATGGATTGGCTGTTTGTAAACATTTAGAAAAGAAGCAGTAGTATTTTGAGTGTCGCATTGACCACCACAAAAGATCTTTCGACTTGTCTAGGCGGACCGTAGAGAGTCATTCCTTGGAATAAACAGCTTCCAAACCTTGTTTTCCAGAGAGTAGCAAGTTCTTCAAGGCCTCCACACCATCTTGACCCAGAATTGAAGCTACTTTGGCTAGTAAGTCGGAGGGCATGTGAAAGTCTGAATTGGATTCGACCTAGGAGTTTTGTTTATCTAAATAAGTGCTTCTGATTGTTAGTGGATAAATAAGGATGAAATGAAGTGAAACGAAACTTACGTTAAGATAAACCTCATGACGCTCAAGATTGGCCATCAGCAGAAGTAAATGTTTTGCGTCTTGAGTCGTGGTAGGGGGCGTAAACAGGTTGGAAAACTTTATATAGAGGTAGAGTAATTTTTAGGGTTACTTATGGCTTGTTGATTGTATCCACATAGCCTTTAACCACGTGGTCACCTGTCAACCCCATGTGGTCTGTTTAGGCAGTTTACTAGTAGGTCTTCAATAAATTTAGATAATATAGTGTAGTTCCTTTGTTAATTACTATCCACGTATTTATTAGATACAGGTAAATATAATGAATGTATCAAACACATGGATGGTTTGATGTGGATTTAGATGATGAGGCAAGTATATAGGGGACCATGGAAAATATATCCATGTGGTTAATATAAGGTGGATAATTATGTCTAAAAACGTAGTAACATAAAAATTGTAAAATGTAATGTCCCCCCAATGTACATCAGCGACGTTTTTTTAGTAGGAAGTAGTATAAGTAAACATTATCCATGTGGATTCATTTAAATGAGGAGAATCAGCTTTATAAGGAGCACGTAAGGTCTCGGGAACAGAGCACAAAGAAAAGGAGAACATGGATCCAACATACTACACCGCCGACGAGGCTGCTAAACGTTTGATTAGCCGCATACATTACCCCGGCCCTGTCGGTTCTTTGACAAGGATATGTGACCGAAAAAATGAAGAGGAGTCAATCAGCGCTGCTATTGAGCAACTAAAGTTACAGGTTTGTTTTCTTACATATACTGTTTCAGATCTCCGAATCAATATGTTATGTGAGCCCCTTTTCTTTGGATTTTTTTGTAGTTACCTCCGCGAAGAGATCTACACATCCCAGCCCCTATACTTGCCAAAATCGTGAGTTTGGTATCTGAAGATGGCCCGATGGGGCTGAAAAACTGGATACTTGCTGGTCGCGAGGGAATAGTAGCTGTTTTTTCCCCAGAGACGCTTTCGTCGGTAAAGTTGAACCGAGATCCATTGTTTGTGACCTGGTCAAGGCCTTCGCATGTCTTCTATGGTTTCTTTGTAAGGTGTCTAAACCAGAAGAATCCGTATGCTTTGTATGTGAGAAGTTTGTTCTTAGCGTTTCAATGTCTTCAATTGAATGAGGCAATTGAATTGGTCGGTACGGTAAAGAGTCTGTACCCAGTGGCAGAACTATTGTGGATAATGTTGAGCAGCTGCGCTGGCATTCTAAATATGGATGTGTACTGGAAGTTTAAGAAGAAGTATGGATTTACTGAGGCAGGGAAACTCGCGGACTCTTTGATGTACCACATCTACTTTATCGGGCCTCAAAGAAAAAGCACATACGAGAAGACATGGTATTTTGAAGATTTCCCAGAGTGTTTGTGGGAACACAAAGCTCTTAAAGAAGCGAACGGGGAGAGATGCATGGAGTGTATCTACTTTTACCTATCTAAAGATATTGTGTATTTATCCTAAGTTATTGTAATCTGGGTGAATTTCTGTGGCTAGTTTAACTAAACTCAGTTTATTGATGATGTTTGCAAACTTACGAATAGACGTGATCAAACGCATACTTTTCTATGTTTTAGTAAGTGTTAGATTTTTGTTTTTCAGGTGTGTACACATTTGAATGTGATTGGAAGGACAATTGAACATAAATAAAGAAGATAACTTACACATAGTCTGTGGATTACTATTTTTTGGATAGAAATAGCATTAATCAGTTTTTTAAGTGTACGCGTTGTTGCTATCCACGTGGTTGTTATTCGGTTATTGCTATCCACGTGGTAGTTATTTTGTGTACATGGACATCGATATTCAGTGCATCGTTTCGATATTTCCTTATACCGCCTACAATTACCCCGTGGATCGAAACCTTGTCTTTTTAGGAAATGTAGGTAGAGGCACAGATAACCTGCAGTAGGTTGTGGATAGGTTTTCTGTGGATATGTGTTTAGATACTCTTGTTTAAGTCGAGTTAAAGTGGACATCATTAGATTGTCGACTGAATTAAATTCAAATGCTAAAAGTAGAATTCATATTAGAGTAGCAAATCTTAAGCAGATCTTATAGGATAGGAGTTTGAGCGGATTTAAAAGCAACATACAAACATTATATCTAAGACAGAAGCATTATATCTCTTGATAGATAGTAGAAGAAACAGTCGATACACCTTTCCCCATTGAATTCCCCGAACGCTGCGTGGTTATTACCGCAGCTTGGCACATCTTCAAAGCGCCAAGTATCAGAATAAGTCCCGCATCGCTTTGGCCGCATGCTGCAGATGTGGTACATTAGAGAGTCAGCCATCCTATCAACATCACCAAAACGATACTTTTTTTTGTAGGTCCAGTAACAATCCGAATCCAACGTCCCTTCGCAGCTCTTCAACATAATCCACAACAACTCAGCAACTGGGTACACATGTTTAATGGTACTCACCAAAGAGACGGCCTCTTTTAGATCACAACATTGAAAAGCTAAGAATAAACTTTTCACATACAAAGCGTAAGGATTTTTAGCGTATAAACACCACCCAAAAAAATCATAGTACACAGAATCCGGTCTTGACCACTTAACAAATTTGGAATGGCAATCCAACCTAACCGATGAAAGTGTAGTCAACGAGTGAACTGCTACTTTACCTGCACGCCCTGCGACAAGCCAGTTCCTCAAATGTTTGATGCCATCCTGAGCTACGAAGCTGACAATTTTCGCCAGAATTGGTGCTGGGACGTGTAGATCTTTACGTGTTGGGATCTGTAATAGCGACAAGTATAAATATTAAATTTACCAGTGCTTAAAAATCTATCTGGATTCGTACTGTAAAAAGAATGAAACAAACCTCAGGATTCAGGCGAACAAGAGGTTGGGTGGTTGGTTCTTCCGCTGGTTGGCGTTCAGTCACCGGTGTCAGTGCACTATGCGGACGAGGGAAATGCCTTTTAGGTAAAATTCGGCCATGTCCGCATTTTCCCTGAGAGCAGTTTTCACAGACGATTTTGTACGTCGGAATCATTTTCAGCTATCTCATAACAGAGAGATACTCTGGTTATATAGAATCAGTAAACGAAAACACTAAGGGAACATGTAGCCCTAAATAGTATCTGCAAAACACTAACCACGTGGACGTATCCAGTGGGAACTTGATTCCTAAGCATCTTAGTGGATAGTACCTAATGTTCAATTCTGCCTGATTAGGAAGAAACAACCTTAATATTAAAAAATGAGCTAAGTATAGAAATCCACGTGGACAGTATATTGTGGTCATAAAAGTTCTTATCGATTATTTGTTACAAGAGTAATAGTTGTGGGGAAATTATTGCTGTTGGTGTGGACATCTTTAAAAGCTGAGCCAACAGATGGAGTAGTCTACGGAAGAGAACAGTGAGCCTACGGTTGTAGGCGAAAAAATGTTACATCACGACAGTGCTTTTGAAGGAGCATTTAATGTGTAACAGAGCAGACAGTAAGGAGAGAGAGGGAATACTGATAACACGTTTAAAGCTCTGACAAATTTTTTAAAAATGGTGTACGGAAAGGATTTATCCAGCGGAAGACGCCAGTACTCGGAACGCTCTATCCACATGGTTTTAACCACACATAGTTTGAAAAGTTACGAGAACAAAGTTCATATCCATGTGGACATCTTTAAAATCAGACCTACCTAAAGTTCTGACTTTGTTTAAAGCTTATGAACCTCCGTAGGCGAAACGAACATTGTGGAAGCAAAATTATTTGTTGTTGGTCATGGCAAATACACAGCGTTATGAGGAATCTGTTATAGTAAGTTCCGTTTTATTTCATGGGGAATAACATTCATCTTACTAATTAACATTGATATACGCCACATTAAATCTGTTCAGGTTGCTTCCAAAAACGAGTTTCACATGCCACCCGAGCTGCTTGCCAAAGTTGCTGTTTTTTGGGCTGAAGATGGTGTGGACGCGTTGAAGAACTTGTTAATTACTGGTAAACAAGGTTTGAATGCTGTATACTGCAAGGAATGTCTTGCAACCGTGCGACTCGACAAGTCCGAAGATCTCGTGTGGTGGTCAGATTTACACTCGAAATACTATTTCTTCTTTTCCAAATATCTGGAAAACGGTAATCCGTATGCAATGTGGGCGAATAATAACAAGGGACTTGCTTTCGTACATTTTGTCCGAGGTTGTTATAGTGCTCAAAACTGGTCTCTCTCATATGTGGATGGCGGATCAATTGATGTACCTTCAGTAATGGTGGATCATAAATTAGCACCACCGAAGACAAAGTGTAAAGTGGGTCGTCCTAGATGTCCCCGTTGTGGTGGAGCGAAGACTCCTAAGAATCATTTGCAAGAAAGTTCTCATCATTTCCACCTGTAGGTGACAGACACAGATTCTGATGTTTTACGTTAAGGTTGGTGGATGTGGACTGTTATGAGATGTTGTTGTGGTCTGGAAATGTTGACAATCCCTTAATTTTTCGCTAATTTTTTAAGTGGATTCTGTGTTTATTTGTTTTTGATCTCCTCGACAAGTTATTTCTAAATTGTTGGCCATCTGATGAGTGTAGAATAGGGTAACGGGGGCTACTTGTACGTTTCCACATGGAAATGTATGTAACTGAATCCAAAATATATAAGTCCACATGGATATGTACGTGTGTCCATTTGGTGCTTGCTTAATAGGGACGGAAAACAATGTTATAAATTGTTTGGATGTGGTGCAAAAGAACGTGGATAAGACAGTTCGAAATTTTAAACGAGTACATAAAGACATGACATAACACTACTCATCGTTGAATTTCACTTTCATCTTCAACCAATCAATTGGAGGAGGAACCAATTCTCGCATCTCCTCAAGCCTCTGCAGTTCTCCCATCAAATCTTCAACTTCCTAACACAAAAATTCATTGAGTTGGGAGTTTTTTAGGGTTTTAGGGTTATTTCCACACAATGTTTTAGGGTTTACTGTTAAGGGTTCATGGGGTAGGGTTAAGGTTTAGGGATTAGGGTTTAGTGTTTAGGGTTTAGGGTTTAGGATTTAGGGTTTAGGGTTTAGGGTGTTGGTTTGAGGGTTTAGGGTTTAGGGTTTAGGGTTTAGGGTGTTGGTTTGAGGGTTAAGTCAAGGGTGTTGGTTTGAGGGTTTAGGGTTTAGGGTTTAGGGTTTAGGGTTTAAGGTTTGAGGGTTTAGGGTTAAGGGTTCAGGATTTAGGGTTTAGGGTTTAGGGTTTAGGGTGTTTGTTTGAGGGTTAAGTCAAGGGTGTTGGTTTGAGGGTTTAGGCTTTAGAGGGTGTTGGTTTAGGGTTTAGGGTTTAGGGTTTAGAGGTTTAAAGGGTGTTGGGTCTAGGGTGTTGGTTTGAGGGTATAGAGTTTAGGATTTAGGGTTTAGGCTTATTCTTTCCATTTTGTTAAATCTACACTCTGGAATCAACAAAGTGGGGGAGCTCAACAAACATGTTTATGTAAAAAATGTATTTTCAGGTTTACCACAGCAACATGTATTGGTTGGGTGTAAATTAAGTTTGAGTGAAAACTGCTCACTAGTTAATTAGTGAGAGATATCCACCGCTGTCTGACCACGTGGATATAAATGGCTATATGATATGGGTGTATGTCATACTACTAAGCGGCAAATAGATAGTGTACATGAGCAGAGTAATTGTACTTGTCAATTATCACGGAATCCATAAAAACATGTCCATTTGGGTACCGGGGATACCCTAAATCCTAAACCCTAAACCCTAACCCCTGAACCCTAAACACTAAACCCTAAACCCCAAAATGTATTTTCAGGTTTACTACATCAACATGTATTGGTTGGGTGTAAATTAAGTTTGAGTGAAAACTGATAACTAGTTAATTAGTGTGAGATATCCACCGATGTCTGACCACGTGGATATAAATGGCTATGCTCATGTAAATTAAGTTTGAGTGCAAACTGCTAACTAGTTAATTAGTGAGAGATATCCACCAATGTCTGACCACGTGGATATAAATGGCTATATGATATGGGTGTATGTCATACTAAGCCGCAAATAGATAGTGCAACATGTATTTGGTCGGTGTAAATTAAGTTTGAGTGAAAACTGCTAACTAGTTAATTAGTGTGAGATATCCACCGATGTCTGACCACGTGGATATAAATGGCTATATGATATGGGTGTATGTCATACTAACCCGCAAATAGATAGTGCAACATGTATTTGGTTGGTGTAAATTAAGTTTGAGTGAAAACTGCTAACTAGTTCATTAGTTTGAGATATCCACCGATGTCTGACCACGTGGATATAAATGGGTATATGATATGGGTGTATGTCATACTAAGCCGCAAATGGATAGTGTACATGAGCAGAGCAATTGTACTTGTTAATTATCCCAGAATCCACAAAAACATGTCCATTTGGATACCGGGGATACCCTAAACCCTAAACCCTAACCCCTAAACCCTAAACACTAAACCTTAAACTCTAAAATGTATTTTCAGGTTTACCACATCAACATGTATTGGTTGGGTGTAAATTAAGTTTGAGTGCACACTGCTAACTAGTTAATTAGTGTGAGATATCCACCAATGTCTGACCACGTAGATATAAATGGCTATATGATATGGGTGTATGTCACACTAAGCCGCAAATAGATAGTGTACATGAGCTGAGCAATTGTACTTGTCAATTATCACGGAATCCACAAAAACATGTCCATTGGATACCGGGGATACCTGTGAGGGGTTATTGTAGGTTACGATATCCTAATGTAGATAGGCATACGGATAGAGATGTTTAAGGATACAGACATACAGAGTACGGCGTGATACAAACATACAGAGAGAAACCTAACAGAGGGTGCGAATAAAAGTTTTTAAACTAGTTGGAGTAGATGGGTGCGACATATTCCTTATAGATGTCCAACGCGTATTGTGACCTGATATCATTGACGATTTGGTCGGTGATCTGAGACATGAGTTCTTGACCAAACCCAGTTGCGACGATCTCTAGCAACTTCATGGCAAGGGGACCACAATCACCACATCTCTCATTGACGTAAATGTCCTGGACCCTCGACCAAGTGAATGGAGTGCAACCATGATCTTGAGTTGGAGGCGGTGTGCAAAGTTTTGAAATAAGGTATGGCAGCTGCTCTGTGAACGGGGCTATATGGGTGGCAACCTTAGCGTCATCGTATAGACTGACATTAGGATCGAGGATGTCTATGCTCCAATTGGAGAGGTTAATGACTAAGCCAACCCAGTGAGAATTATCCCAAATCATCGGAATATATATCGTGTTCCAATCCACAAACCACTCTGAAGGAGAACCATATGTTTTGCGTTTTAGCTTATTGTCCCACTTGACTCTGGCCTTCACTTTTGCTTGACAGAAGGAAGGATACTTCCCTTGTAAGTAGTTCCCAAGCCAGGGTGAGAGGAAGAGAGAGCGTTCAATGAGTAGGAACTTTTGCAACTTTTTTTGTAGAAAATCCACCAAAACCTCCATATGCTGTGAGAAGAGGGTGAAAATAATGTGTAAGTATAGATTAACTAAGGGAAAAACGAGTTCAGATTTTGGTAGATAGGAAATACTTACCAATGTACTAACCCAATTCTGAGGCTTCGCTAACTGTTTGAAAAACAGGTTGTCAAGTGGGTATCCACATTTTGTTATGTGTACCCTGGAGGTTTTGAAAATGGTATCCACGGTTAGCTCATTGGTCCGATATTGTTAGAATAAAAAACGGCGTAGGGTGTGTAGAGAGTTACGTGTTTGGACATGATTTCAGAGATTTTTTCATGAGGGATGCTAAATCTTTGTCGACAATGAGTAGAAGGTCAGGCAGTTGGGACGGTGAAAGTGTAGGAATCCGCAAAACAGCCGAGAGAAGGGTCTCTTCTGGTCCCGAGAGAACACCCTTTTGTGTAGGTTTGGCTGGCGAAGAATCACTGACATCAACAGGGTCTGTGGGCGTAGCATTGCTCTGTGAGGTGATGAAAAATTCATTTTCAGCAAACTATTAGGCAGCAAAAAACTAGGAAGGGATTCGATGAAAAGTAGAGAAGGATGGAATACCTCGGTGGCTTCGCTGTCGGATTCGTTAGGTTGTATGGGGGACTCACGGCCATCATCCTAATAAAGGAAGTTGGGGTCCCAATTAAATAACTATGAGGTAAAATTGTGAAAGTTAACAAATTGATATTGAAGTAGTATTTGTCTGCGGTACCTCATCGGCACAAGCTCTGTCAATGTCAACATTGGTGTCCTGCAAGAAAAAGGCACCGAATTGATGATGCATATCCATGTGGATACATTACAGTTGTGATGAAACACTAGCCTAAGTGAGGTGTCCATGTGGATAGGATATACTTTCTGGATGATTCATATCCATGTGGATAGCATAAATATTAATAAACGGAATTGCTTACCTCAATTAACGTTAGGGGAATGGCTTCCAACACATTATCAGCGTCAATTTTCTGCGTGAAGGTTAGCAAGTGTTTGAGTAGTGAGATATAGTTGAGGATGGAGACTTACTCGGAAAGTATATTAATTTGGTGAAAAGATACCTCAATATTGTCAGAAGGTGTACCGTCAAGGACAGGACTAGGAGCAGGCAATTGAGGATTGACATTAGAGTTCCCAATAAATCCCTGTAACAAGCTGGTGTAAGGTTGTAGTGGTTGTGGAGATGCATTAGCAGCGGAGTTAACTCCGTTTTGATCAATATCTGTCGCAGCCTATATAATGAAAATGTATCCACATGACAATGTAAGTTTTGGATATTGGGGTAAATGTTGATATTGTAAATGTATCCACATGGACAGTGTGAGTTGTACACTGGAGTAAATGTTAAAAAAGAAGAAATATGGGATATGTACCGATTGGTCATCCAAGGGAACAGGTTTGGTGACGGTGTCATATACCGGGGATTGCTGTTTTCCAAAAAGTAATTTAGGTAACAAAAAGGAAGCTACTCGAAGTTTGATATAAAAGGTAAAAGTGTGTCTAACCTTAGTCTCGGTGTCATAAATGGGATTGAGGCAAGAGTTCGGACATCCTGAATCATCCTGAATCACATCTTTCATAGCGGACGAGCAGTTTCCAACGAAATGTTCCTGTATAATTTGACTAAGATGAATACCAATGCATTCAGACTAGCTCCAAGATGATGGAAAACAACAACATACCGTTGTCCCAAACGGGTGGACATATTGTTCCCAGTCGTGTTGGTTAAGAAGGATATCGTCAGGAGACGTTACTGCTTTGGTTGGAGATTGTTGAGGAGTTGGGGGTGGCGTCCCGACCGTAACATTCTCTACTGCGTCCTCCGGACAGGTAAACTCATCAACTGCGACAGGGGCCGGTGGTGATTCCTTGACAGCAGAGGGAGAGACGGATGCTGGCCTCCTAATGGTGCGCCTTAGCGGTAGTCTTAACCGCCTACGGAATCGAAGGGAGTTAATCTGCTGCTGTAGTTTCCTGTTCTCAGATTGCAGCTTTTTAAACTTACTATCTGCCGCATCCCTAATAGAATTAAGTTCTTTCTCTACAGCAGCTTTGAAATCAGCGAAACCATTATCCTGAGTATTGGAGAAGATAACACGGGGCCTCTTAAAACTCAAGCATTTGGACTTGGGAGAAGGTTGATTGACACGAAGTTTGGCAGAAATCTCTTTCCGCCTAGGAATAATGTGCTTCCTGTGAAGCCCTTTGCCCTTCTTATCTGGTAAAGTTATTAAAGGCAAAGAACAATCACCCCCTGGCCATTCCTTTTTGGTGAAGATATGTCCTGCCTGAATGAGACTTTCCATATAAGCAATCCTTTTGTCTTTAATCTCATCGTCCCACTCTCCCCAACCAGATTCAACAATCCCTTCGTGTTGGACAGCTTCCAAAAACGGAGAAACTAATAGCTGCGTTTGTGATAGACAAAATGTCATAATGTGTGTATCCACGTGGATAATGTAATCCAAGTTAATAATGTGTATATAAGACAACTTACATCTGGATAATGCTCAACACTTATGACGTCTGTCAAAGGTAAATTATTCTTTGGTAGGCCAACTGAACACCATTCCAGGAAATTGCGGCTGTCACCAGCACCTGGTACCTTGTCTCGTAATCCAGAAATGTTACGATATGCGAGCAGTTGCAGCGCAAGAGGGAAGCCATGCAAACGGAAGGACTTCTGTTGTAACTTCTCCGTGAAACTCTTGACGGAGTCCGTTGGTTGAACCTTGCCCTGCCGTTTAAGTCTTTTAGCCACTGGAATGGATTGCGGTTTGAGATCAGGTCTCATAGTGGAAATAGTTTTCAGGAAGGATTCTCTGCCCCAAGGAAATGCTAGGAACGAGTCGATGTCTTCAAGCATCTCAACATACTTCCAAGTTGGTCGGCTCGTTTGGCTAGATGCAATGAGTACACCATCGATTATGAGTAGCAACGCTAGACGAAGCTTTCGATCCAAATCCTTGATAGTAGGGTCTTCAAAAATAGTGGACACATCACCCAGGGTCGCCTTGCGATCTTTCCCAATCAACGTGTCCCAGTAACATTTATCATGAGGTTCGGGAGCAGGTTCGTCTTCGGGGTCGTAATCTTCCGGAAATTCGTCACATTGAAGCCCAGTTACAACACCAAATTCAACTAAAGAAAACCTCAAAGGGTATCCACCGAATACAGTCCACAACTCGTATTTTTTTTTGGACAGAACCTGCCTACATAGCAAAGCGTGGAGTAATTTGCAGGATATAGGAGACTCACCAATACGAAGCCGGAATAGAGAACCCAGACTTGAGCTAAGAATCGTATCGAATTGGGGAGTGCCTTTGAGAACACTGTGGACTGTCGTCAGGATATCAGGTCGTGAGTAAACATTCAACCTAGCGTCGGGAAAACGGTCAGTTGCAAACAGACGGAGAGGGAGCCGATCATCCCATTCTGCAGATTTTTCTCCAGAAGTATCACCAGCAGTTGTAGATGACGGTTCATAGGTCGAACATTTGGAGATGGGACTACGGGGCTCTGCCATGTCCGAACTTGGTTACCGGCGGCAAGTTAATCGGAAAACGGAACAAATAGAGGTAATGGAACAAACGGAACAAATTAATGAGTGGTAGGAACCAAGGGATTCGAATTCGTGAAATGCAAAATTAGGGTTGAAGAGAATTGGGGATGTCGGGTTTGGGGGGATTTGGGGTTTTGTATTTTTTACGGTTGTAAAAAATAAATGTACTGATTGGAAAAAAAATTGAGATCGGTAAGAAAGTGATATCGGTTAGTAAAAAATAAAATGACTTGAAGAGAGATTTGTGGGGTAAGATGTAATTTTACAAGTAGAAAGTATAGGAAGAGTGGAAAGTGGGTGTGGGTGGTATTTGTTTGTGAGAAAGTGGGTGTGGGTGTCATTTTCCCTAACATGTATATGTCTACCTATAAATATATGTTAGTCAATTTAGTTGAATTCATTATACCTTCCACATTTTATTTGCTTCATTTCTCGATTAAGTTTTCCAAATGGTTTTGCTACTATGTTTCGATTTTTGTGTAACTCATAAACTTTGTGTAAATGTTGCTACTTGGTTTTGACTTTTGTGTCATATGTTTTGTATGAACCATTACTTATTTCATTTGTATGCTAATATATATTCCAGCTCGATTTATTATATTCTACTACATAGTCTACATATACATCAGATATACATAACTAAAATAAAACTTGTGCAACTATGTATACCTTCTTTTACAAGGTCAGTGATTGCTCTGTTAAGAGTTTTTTTTTTAAAAAAAATCTAGATAACCGATTTCTCAAATTCAGATTTCAAACAAAGTTTCACATTTTAAGCCGATAAATTAAAAATATATTAAAATTTTATGTTGGGCCGACAACACCATTGATAATCTAGAATAAATATTTTCCGTAAGAACACGGGTTAAAACTTAACTAATATAGAATAAAATCAATTTTACATTAACAATCATATCGTACCATTAACATAACCAATATTTTATTTGGATATAGATATAAACTATGTTACATATTAAACTAATTCAATTTTTGATAACTAAATTCGTTTGATATTTTAGACGTATAACAACTCAAATTAAGGTAAATATTAATATTTCATAACTTGCTTTTGAAAGTACAAAAATGCAATATAATCTAAGGGATTTAGTATGAATATTTTTACACTGAAGCTTCAATTTAAAACTTTAGATGCATATTTTAACCACAACCCAATGTAAAACTATTCCAAACTAGAAAGAAACCACATTTTTAACTAAATTTAAAATGTGAGAAGTTATATGAATAAAACAATTTTGATTATTTTACATACAAAGTTTTATTCAGAAACTAAACTATTTCAAAAATTAAACTCAAATTTTTTATTCTTTAAAACTATATTATGTATTTTAGTACTTCAACTACAAACAATGACAATGTATATGTAATAACACTATATTAATACAAAAATGATCTGAAAATATTAGTTGTTATGGTTTTTGGATTTAAACCTTTATTGTATTATAATCCTATATTATAAGGATTTACAATATGTGTAATACAGTATTCTAAAATTTACTTCTCAATAACATATTTTTAAAAAATTTAATCAAATATATATATATATATATATATATATATATATATTGTTGGTTTTCAAAACTCACAATCATATGGTAGAGCGGGTTATGATTTATATTTTCACGAATGCAATCTTTCCGGGTTGGTCCGTCAAAATATATATTGTGAGTGTGTTTTTACAAATGCATATTTTTTTACTAATGTAATCTTTTAGGGATTGGTCTTTCTAAATATACACTGTGAAAGTATACTTTTTACAAATGCAATATCTTACTGGTTGGTTCGTCAAAAGTATACTCTGAATATGTATTTTTTTACAAATGTAATTCTTTACAATATTTTTAAATATTGTATATTCCTACTTCTATTATAAATTATATTATATTTATAACTATTCCCCGCGCGCTGTAGCGCGAATCCGATCCTAGTTAATATTAATCGAAATGAATGCTGGCTGTGGCTGATGTAGGTTTATGCGGGAACGGGCATTAATAATGTGAGACTCCAAAATTCGTCATTGATATGTTTGAGATTTGGGTGGTTGTATCGGAAATCAGTCGCACAAAACAAAATAGTAATATATTTGGTACAGGATCCGGTTTAGTGTGGTTCAATGGATCAATCAAGCTTAGAAATGGGGATATAAATAAACTAAAGGAAACCAATTTTGGGAAAGGAACCGAACCGTTCAAATCATTTTCAGCATTCCTTTTCTTGCAACCTCTTACAGGCAGCTCGTTCTCAAATCATCATCATCCCTGTTTTTATCTCTTGAGAGAGAGTAAGCTTTCAAACTTTCTATATATGTTTTTTCCTTTTTGTTAAAACATGAGAAGTCTTTCCTTAAGTCTTGTTGCGCCAACTATGGTGAAGTCTTGCCTCAAGTCTGGTGAAGTCTTGCTTTAAGTCTATTGAAAATTTGCGCCAAATCTGGTGAATTCTTGCCTCAAGTCTGATTAACTCTTGCCTCAAGTCTAGTGAAGTCTTTCCTTAAGTCTTGTGAACTCTTGCGCCAAATCTGCAGGTGAAGTCTTGCCTTAAGTCTAGTGAACTTTTGCGCCAAATCTAGTGAAGTCTTGCCTCAAGTCTAGTAAAATATGGTTCAGTCTTACCTCAAGTCTGATTAAGTCTTGTCTCAAGTCTGTGAACTTGTGAATATAGTCATTGTGCTTTGAAAATTGCATCATTTAGATTTGAGACATATCATGAGATCAATAACTCTTTTTATCAGGTTACGAAAAAAATGGCTCAAGGCTTGGTAGTTGTTACTTTCCATTGAGATTTTTTTTCGTTTTTTCTGCTTTGCAGAGCAAGTATGGTAATCTGCAAGGTGGATCTCTTTTGTTCCATAGCGCTCCTTGTTCTCATGCTACATTACTATCATTGCTTTTTTTTTTTTTTTTGGCAAAGAAATTATCTTTTCATTCAATCACACCAAGTAAATAGGGTTACAAAGTTGAGAGTTTTCAAAGACAAGGCTTGGTAAGATACATAAGCAAACAAACTTAAACTTAAAGATAGAGAAGTCGACAGTCATGGCTAAGAGGTGTTGAAGATTTGAGCAGAGTATCAAATCGCAAGCTAGCTCAAGGTGCATCGACGCCACAATCACCGACAAGGTGAAGATGTGGTAAGTGGTCCATATCAATATGACATTGGGACGTTGAGAGGGTTTTAACAGCCGAGAGACACAATGGCTTGATTGGTTCATTGGCAAGGAGGAGGGTGTTTGGTGGGTTAAGGGTGGGCATGGCTTTCTTGAGGAAGTTTCGGTAACCATACTTCTATGAGTTATGGTCATAATGCCGATAATCTTCAGACTTTGCCAAGGGAGAACATCATTCCTAGCTTTTGTGATTTGTACATGACAATATGCAGGGCACAAGGAAGATATGTAGAGAGGGGTAGGAATGATTTGGCAATCTCCTCTCCATGGAGAAGAGATCATAATGCCGAATTTCCTGATACCTTTGGTTTCAGAACAACTAATGTGAGGTAGTAGTTGGGATCGTTGATGACGCAGCTGAAACAGAGAATGCCGACTTAAGAAGCACCGGTAACGTAACCATCTCTCAACAGAGAAGAGGTCATAATGCCAGTCCTCATCAGTCTTTGGCGGTTAGAGGTAGGGACCCTTATAGAAACTAATGGCAGGGTTCTCAAATAATCATTGCAACAGTAGAGCAACAATGAGGGATTATGTTCCAAATGCAGTCTTCGGACACTGGAAAGCATAAATCGACAACAAGGTATACTACAGGAAAGCAATTGAAAGTTTGGAAACAAACTGGATTTGTGAAGAGCATAGATTGGGTCTCGGGGGATTGCCAAGGTTGTGCACAGTTCCGGCGTCAACACAGAGCTCCTGTCCAACTGCTACCAAACAAGCTGTTTGGTGAGAGGATCTAAGTCCAAGGAGCAGAGAGATGATGGGATTGACTTCAAGGAAAGGATGTAGCACAGCCGCGACACCCGGTGAAGATGGTATTTCTGGGTCTCAGATTTGGCATTGAGAGGCTGGTAACTCGTGAGAATCACCTCACTGGAAGGAACCACCTGACGAGGCGGAGGGAGGGAGAGGGGATGAAGCTGCAGCATGGCCGGAGTCGATGAGCATGCACTTGGTGAACCTCCGGTGCGTTCACCGTCGAAACATAACAAAACTAAGCTTAGGTAGAAGAAGAGAACATGGGGGCGACATATCAGTAGCCCAATGACGCCGATCTGAGTCGACGCCGCCAGGGGGTGAGACATTGGAGTTTGGGCCAGAGAGAGCGGCTAGGGCGAACGCGTTTTATTTTTAGGTTAGTGTAGGAAAGTGTGCTCTTCATTACTATTATTGCTATATATGATTTTTTACACAATACGGGTAAGCCTTTTTATTTTATGCTAGTTCTCTTTTTATTTGTTATTGATGTTCTTCCTTTTTCCTTTTCGACATTTTTCATTTCAGGCTTCCTAGGAATTCCTGTTATGGTTTGTATATTATATATGCTACTAACCTGGGATCATTAGTTCTGTGGATAAGATGGACAATATATTGCTAGGACAATATATTGCTATATCAATATGTCTTTTAGAAATAGTATGAGGCCTGATAATTGACATTGTATTATATTTTTGGCTTATGGGATTCAGAACCAAAGACCTTGATGTTAGGGATAATGCAGCAGGTGCTACCGCAAGATTGATTGTTTTTCATCCTCAACTTGTCCCGCTAAATCAAGTATGATCTTGGGGTTAGGCCATTTACAATGAAAATGAGCTTAGGATTAAGGGGTAAATTAAAAATTTAATGTAAAAATACATTGAAATTGTAAAGTGACATTCTTTGTGATTTAATAAAAAATTTCTAAAATGATACTTTAATTTATGAAATAGAGGAAGTACTTTACTTATTCATACCAATCATCTCTTTACAAACCAGAAAGTGATACTTTAATTAACTAACCAATTACAGCAAGGAAAATAAATAAACTAAACAAATCAAAATCAAAGCCAATAATACTTATCATAAAATTCCATAGAATAATAAAACAATATACAAGTGTACATAGACTAGTTAGAATTTTTTTTTTAATTATTTGTTTCCTAAGTTTGAAATGAGCTTAGGAATTAATCACCTGGTGCTTTTGGCTTCCAGCATCAAAGGGTAAATCTTTCTTTAGAAGGACCCTTGAAGTTATTGTACTATCCATAGGGATTGGATTTTCGTGACGAAGAAGACGTTTGATATTATCACTAGTGACTCTTGGATCATAAGAAGGGATGACATTATTCCATCCAACTCTAACACTTTGTGAGCCATTGATAAGTATCATTGGCATAATAGGTAGAAAACTAAAAAACGTACAACATATAATATCAAATTTGAAGTCATTAAGAAAGAAAAACTAGAAAATATATATTTTATTAAGATATAAAATAATTAACAATTCTAGATGTCTCTTTTTTCTGAAAACATTCTCGTATTTAAAACTGTTATCATTATCTTTGGGAAATAGTAATTTTATTACTAATGATAACATCGTGTGAATGTATACCACTTTATTATCACAGGGAATAAAGCATAGATAATTAAGAACATGGAATAGCATAGATAAACAATTAATATCACAATGAATAGAGCATAGATAATTTTTTTTGTCAAACAGAGCATAGATAATTAAGAATATGAAATTGAGCATAGATAAATGAAAACAGTGGGATATGTACAAGCATGAACAAATGAAAAGAGTTGCTAATACATACACTTGCTCTTTAACCAAATTGACCAATAGGCTAGAATGTTCAAATTGTTGCTGCCAACAAAATTTTGGGCCATACGGATGATTTTTCTAGAAAAAAATCCTCTCACAATGATGATGAGCTATAGGCTCTGATACATAAGAAGCAAGCTGGGTAACAATGATTTTATTTGTAAAGTTAATAGTGGCTTCATTTGTTTGCTCTTGAACAGTGAATGCACAATCTTTCTTTGACCAAGTCTAAACCTATCAAGAAGTGAAGAAAAATATCTTTTGGCGCCGAATATTAACTCATCGTTTATGAAGTTACCATAAGACATCCGCGGATTGAACCGACCAATTTAACATTTGGTTGAGCAAATAAACGATTTTAGAAAACTAAATAAAATAAACAATTACACAAATATCTTTGACTATTCTCCATACTTTTTTTCTCAAGCAATGTCCTTTGTCCCAAATGCATAATCAATTGATTTTCCATCAATGTCAACCCCCCTTTTTGGTGTTTTCGTACTCTATAATATGCTCCTTAAGTACAAGGATTTCCATGATGTTCTCAATCAATTTATTTTTAGAGATTTTAGTTTTGTTGATCTTTTTTCGTTAAGTAATTTGCCGCGAAGTGGATATACACCATAATAATCACGAGTAAGGACAGACATCTCCAGCATCTTAACAGAATTGAGACATCCCCAACATCTTTAACAAAAATGAAATTGTGAGTGTTAAAAGTAAAAATAGAAAGGTAATTGAATATGTGTAGATAAAAACCACTTATAGGTAGAGCTTTTGCTGAGCTCCCTTCAGTCAATACCAAAGTACAATTTCGACAGAGATCCTCATCAACTAAGTTTTCAATATTAAGCCGCTGCTTGAAAGTTGTCAATGAAATTTTTTTGTCTGATCCACTATACCAGATTTTGCCACTGTTGAAAAGATAAAAATTAGTGCTAGGTGAAAGAAACAAACCAAAAAAAAAAGTCAAATAAAAATGCAAATATTTGTTTAAAAATGATTAAATTGAAAATATTAAGTTGAATAAAGGGTGGAAATGGTTGCATACATATGAATGAGTTGAACAAAATTGATTGAATAACATTCACTCATTCATCCACTAGATAGGAGATGAAAAGAGTTGAACAAATTTGCTATATTTTTCTAACTTTTTTGGTTAAATAAGTTGTATAATTTTTCCAACTTATTCATCTCAAACGGTAAAATTCGATAAATACTTATTCAACCTATTAATTTAAGTCATCCATTTGCAACCAAAACTGGTGTGAATATCATTCAAATTATTCATCTTAAAAAAAGTGGATGAAAATGTTGAACATTTTTCCTCTATAATTAGTTTATTTTTTTCAAACATATACCACTAGACTACTAGTAGTCTAAACATTTTACAATATTTGAATGTAAATATAATATATAACCAACTGAAGGCTATCATTCGTTTGTGTACCTTCAACACAATTCCATTTTTGGTTTTAATTAATGAGATGACAAAATGAAGATAGATGATACGTACAGTAATGTCATTGCCAACCAAAATAAAAAACGGACTCTAATCGAAAATGATACCGTTTCATTATATTGTTTGGTACATAAGCAAATGTATTGGGAAAAGGACCATTTCATACCCGTATACACTCCAAAAGTGCGAATTGGTACCTGTACAAATAAAGAGTGCCAATTTATACATGTACCCTAAAACATTTCAAATTTTATACCTATACTCACAAAATTGAGCCAATTTGACAGTCCACGTTAACGGATTTAAGTCAACCGTTAGAGATGCTGACTCAGAATCCACGTGTGTATTGACTGCCATCGAAAATGCAAAACGACTTAACCAACTGGTCCAGAGAGCATAGGACTTAACCAACTGATCCCACAACAATACTCGGTCATAGCACACAAATTTATCTTTATAAACCTATAAGGTATCTAAGTCCCAATTAAATGAATTTGAATTGGGGGAAAAATAAAAATCCTAGGATTCTTCTTCTTCTCTCAAATATAACTGATAAATTTAAAAATTTATATTTAAATTATAAATTTATAATTTATAACTGAGAATTAAATATAAATTTATAAATTAAATATATTTGAGAATATATTTATAAATTTAAATTTATAAATTAAATTAAATGAAATTATAAATTATAACTTTATATTTAATTCTCAGTTATAAATTATAAATTTATATTAAATTTATAATTTATAACTGAGAATATAAAGATAAATTTGTATAACTGTTAAATTTATAAATTTATAATTTATAACTGAGAATTAAATATAAATTTATAAATTAAATATAATTGAGAATATATTTATATTCAAATTAAATTAATTTATATTTAAAAATTAAATGAAATATTTATAAACCTTAAACCTTAAACCTTAAACTTTAAACTTTAAACATTTCATTTAACTGATAATTTATAAATTTATAAATATATTCTCAATTATATTTAATTTATAAATTTATATTTAATTCTCAGTTATAAATTATAAATTTATAATTTAAATATAAATTTATAAATTTATCAGTTATAATTGATAGAAGAAGAACCCTAGGATTTTTATTTTTCCCCCAATTCAAATTCATTTAATTAGAACTTAGATACCTTATAGGTTTATAAAGATAAATTTGTGTGCTATAACCGAGTATTGTTGTGGGATCAGATGGCTAAGTCTTATACTATCTGTATATGGATGTGGGTTCGACCCGCGGGAGTGAGGATTTCTACAACTTTTTTCGATTTCGATGGATGCTATCTTAGGTTTATATCAATAAGTTTGTATGATTTTTTCGAGAGTTTTTGTGGGATAACTGGTTAAGTCCTATATTTAACATGGAACAAGTTGTTGGTTCGAATCACCAGTGTGGATATTCCATAAAATTTTTTCGAAGAAAACAAAACGACGTCGTTTTGCATTTTCGATGGCAGTCAATATACACGTGGATTCTGAGTCAGCATCTCTAACGGTTGACTTAAATTTGTTAACGTGGACTCTGAAATTGGCTCAATTTTGTGAGTATAGGTATGAAATTTGAAGTTGTCCAAAAAAAAGAAAAGGTATGAAATTTGAAATGTCTTAGGGTACATGTATAAATTGGCACTCCTTATTTGTACAGGTAACAATTCGCACTTTCGGAATGTGTACGAATATAAAATGGCATTTTTCCCCAAATGTATTCATGTAGGGTAGTAGACTATATATTCTACCAACCAAACCATTTAGAAAACAAGTTACTCTTTATTCTGACTATCACTATGTTTCATTCGTCTTGATATCAACAACATTCCTTTGTTTTTCACGAGAGAGAAATTGATGCCAAGTTTTATAGATAGCAATATAGCAAGAACATTTAAAAAAAAAAAACTTTATTTGTTCAATTAACTTTTTTTTTATTTGTAAGTGTAAACTACTATTATTTTAACTTTAGGCCAATTTAGTGGATAACTAATATTAACAATATAATTAAAAATATATAGCATACTAAATTATAAAATATAGTAAATAACCAATGTATATAGAGAAATAACTAAATATACACATCGGGTGAATTACACGGCAGATGCGATGGAGGAGAATTAATCTCTTGGAACTAGAGATCCTATTGAGTGAAACAGGAAAACAGAAAACACGATAGAGTACGAAGAACCTGTAGAATGTGAAGCTTAATATTATTGATAGAGAGATTACAACTATATATAGTGAGATACAAGTAGGGTTACTAGGGATTACTAATGTACATAAATACCCTTGATACACATAATATACATTCTCTACACACCCCCTCAAGGTGGAGGGACTTTGGTGACTCCAATCTTGGAACACGCTTGAATAAACTGAGCTCTCGGTAATGGTTTGGTCAAGGCATCGGCAAGTTGGTCCTTTGTTGAAACATGAGAGACTTTTAAAGCACCTGTTTGCACCTGTCCACGAACAAAGTGATAATCTAAAGCAATGTGCTTCATTCTGGAATGAAAAACATGATTCGCGCTCAAGTAGGTGGCTCCTACATTGTCACAATAGATAACCGGAACAGTAGGAATGTGAATCCGCAACTCAGTGAGAAGATTACATATCCAACGAATTTCAGCAGAGGCATTAGCAATGGCTCGATACTCCGCTTCGGTGGATGACCGAGCAACTCCTGATTGCTTCTTAGATGACCAAGATACAGCCTGATTGCCTAGATAGATGACATAGGCATTAGTCGATACATAATCGTCAGCATCGCCAGCCCAATCTGCATCAGAGAAAGCTTTTATAACCGGAACATTGGTCGAGGATAGAAAAACACCATGTGTCATGGTACCGGCAAGATAACAAAGGACACGTTTGGCCGCTTGCCAATGATCAGTAGTAGGACAGTGCATGAACTGTGACAAACGATTAACAGCGAAGGAAATGTCTGGACGCGTGAATGCCAAATATTGGAGACTACCTACAACCATACGAAACTGAGATGCATCTGACAAAGGTGTGCCAGAGTGTTTAAGTAGCTTTGGCGAGACAGCTATCGGTGTAGAAACAGCCTTGGAGTCAAGCATATTCGTCTTGTGTAACAAATCCAAAATGTACTTCTTTTGCATCAAGTGAAGACCACCTTTGGTACGAGTGACCTCTATGCCTAGAAAATAGCTTATATCTCCTTGATCCTTTAGAGAGAACCGGGCAGCTAGACAGTCAATCATACGTGCCACAGAAGAGGGATCATTCCCAGTAACAATTATGTCGTCCACATACACTAACATGTAAAGAAGGATTCGACCTTGACTATAGACAAAAAGAGAAGCATCGGCATAGCTATTCTGAAATCCTGATTGAAGAAGAAAGTTGCGAAGTTCTAAATACCAGGAACGAGGCGCTTGTTTCAGGCCATAAATGGCCTTGCGTAGCTTACACACATAATCAGGTCGGTCTTGATCTATGAACCCAGGAGGCTGATCCATATAAACCTCTTCTTGCAGCGTACCTTGTAGAAAAGCTTGATTGACATCAAGCTGTCGTATCGGCCAGTGATGACTCTCAGCATGACCAAGGACCGTACGAATCGTGACAGCTTTCACTACAGGACTAAAGGTTTCTTTGTAATCAAGACCATACGCCTGATGATAACCTTTCGCTACTAAGCGAGCTTTATATTTATCAAGATCGCCAGAAGGAAGAACTTTAGTTTTGAAGACTCACCTGCAACCAACAACATTTTGGGTGGGCGACCTTGGAACTAAATCCCATGTACGTTTCTCCAATTGACCATTATATTCTTCGGACATAGCACCTCGCCATCGATCATCACAAAGAGCTTGGCGGTACGTGCGTGGTTCTGGTGCAAACGCTCGCCGGCGAGTGATAGCGAGGCTATACTTCGTGTTTGGCTTGTGAATATGATTCTTTCCTCTTGTTGTCATTTGATGTGTGTTTTGTGGCTGATTTTGATTTTGAATTGGATTTTGAGGTAAGGGTTGAATAGGTACAGGAACGGGAGCAAGAAGAGCGGGTGGATTTAGCGGTGGAGCCGAAGGCCGTGGAGGTGACGGGAGCGGAGTTAGCGACGGAGAGTTGTCAGAGGAGAGACTGGGCGATGTCGGAACAGCAGGGGAAGACGGTGAAGATTCCCTCGGAGAATCATTAGAAAGCAGAGTAGAAATCGGGTTTTGACCAGTGGGCCTTTGGGGGGTGGAGTTTAATAAATGAGTGTGGTGGGCTGAGCCAGTGGGCCTTTCAACGGTGGGTATGTTTGGTTGAGGTGGGCAATTTAAATGGGCTGAGCCAGTGGGCCATTGATTGTTAAACAGAGAGGAAGAAGATAGCGAATGTGAGGAAGAAGGCAATACCTGAGCTGTCGTTGACGAACGAGATGGTGCAGAGGGAACCAGAATTGGAGCATCGCGGTGAGGATCAACGTTGGGGGGCATTGTGGCAGTAGTGATATCAGAGATCGGGAGAGAAGACACCACCGGAATTGAAGTGATTGGAATCGACGAAATATTAGGTTGTGTCACTGGCAACGAAGGGAGCTGGCTGCGACGACAAGGGTAGGATAACTCATTGAACCGGACATGGCGAGAGACATATAATCGCCGAGTAGGGAGATGCAGACAAAGGTAAGCACTCTGAGTCAAAGAGTAGCCAACAAAAACACATGAAAGTGACCGATTATCCAGCTTATGGTTGGCATATGGGCGTAACCATGGATAACACTCACAACCAAAGATTCTCAGTTTGTGATAGTTAGGAGCAACACCAAAGAGCTTAGAGTAAGGATTATGTTGATCAAGAACCGCCGTTGGAAGCCTGTTAATAAGGTAAACAGCAGTTGAAAAGGCATATGGCCAATACGACTTTGGAAGACCGGATTGAGAGAGCAGAGTCAAGCCTGTTTCAACTATGTGACGATGTTTTCTCTCCGATATACCATTGTGCTCCGGTGTGTGAGGCGGCGATGTATGATGTGAAATACCACATTGTTGCAGATATGAGCGGAGTGCTAGATACTCACCTCCATTATCAGAGTAAAGTGTTTGGATGGAGGTCTGAAAATGGTTCTCGACAAGGCTTTTAAAGGTAATGAAAATATCTTTAACTTGGGATTTTCTTTGAAGAGGATAAAACCATGTATAGCATGTGAAATGGTCAACAAAGATTAAATAGTATTTGGAATTATCAAACGCAGTGATAGGAGACGTCCACACATCCGAGAACACATATTCAAGTGGTTTAGTAGAGACAATAGTGGTTTGAGCAAAAGAAAGTTTGTGACTTTTATTGATGTGGCAATCAGAACAAAAGGAATTTGATGAAGAAGAAGCAGCAAGAGGAAGAGAAAACGTTGAAACAAGCTTATTCAAAAGAGGTGGTGAGGGATGGAATGCCAGGAAGCTAGTGTCGTTTTTGAACCCGGTGAAGCAAAAAGGGCAGTAGCTTGGGAAGACGTGACTGGCCATTCATACAGTTCATTCTTGGTTCTGCCTTGAAGAAGAGGTGCCCCCGAACGAAGATCCTTCACCTGAAAATGAGCCGAGGCAAATTCAACAGTCACTTGGTTAGCATTACAGAGGCGATAGACTGATATGAGATTTTTATGCAGATCAGGCACATAAAGAACTTTGTGAAGCTGTAAATCACGTGACAAAGAAGGTAAGAAAGAAGAACCAGTATGGGAGATAGGGAGAGGGGATCCATCTCCTATGAGCACATCATCACCTCCATGGTAAGGTTGGTGAACAGAGAGTCTCGCGAGATCATTCGTCATGTGATGCGTGGCACCATTATCCATGACCCACGGATTGCTGCCATAGGGCGAGGAGCCACCAAGGGCGAGGTTTGCACGAGGCTGCCATGGAGTGAAGGGACTGGACGAGGACGACACTGGAGCATTGCCGCGACCTGGAATCTGAGGACACCTTCGAGCAGAGTGACCTTGAACATTACAGTACTGGCATTTACCAAGGTAAGGTCGAAAATTACGCTGATTGGAGTTGCGAGGAGGGGATTGCCATTGTGATTGAGAAGACTGGTTGGAGTTGCCTTTGTTGTTGTTGCGCGAAGAGTTGTTAGAGCGAGAGGAATGATTGTGACGGTGTGTAACAATGTTTGCAATGATTGTGACGGTGCGTAACAACGTTTGCAGTGACTGGGAGAGAAGAAGTCACGGCTTTGGCAAGAAGCTTGGCCTCATGGTTAAGAAGTCGCTCATGAACATACGCAATGGAAGGAGCGACATCTTTGCTAGCAACCTGGTCGATGATGGGACGATAGTCTTCAGGCAACCCATCAAGAATCTGCTCAATCTTGTCATCATGGACCACATGCGCTTCCAAACTTGCAAGAGTATCAAACTTGGTAATGAGGCTACGCATATATTCATCAATGGTGGAGGTACCTTTGGTTAAGACTTTAAGTTGATCCTTAAGTTGGCGAACATGCCCACGACTTGGCTTCGCATAGATCTCAGCAAGGGTAGACCAGATCTCGTCAGCCGTGGTCGTTTGGGATAGTGTTGTTTGGACACCGAGTGAGATGGAGCCAAGAAGAGCACTATAGAGCAATTGATCTTGGCGCTGCCATAAGAGAAAGGCAGGGTTGGGAGTGGTAACACCATCAGTGGTAACCGTCAAGGAGGGTTTGTCAACAGATCGATCAAGGTGACCAATAAGGCCATAGCCAGAGACAAGAGATCGAACCTGGAGCTTCCACATGAGATAGTTGGTATCCGTCAATTTGGTAACATTCATCATGTTGACATGGAGGCCATGTTGGCTGTTGACAGGAATGGCGTCAGTCATTGGTGGTTGTGTCGAGTTATTGTTAACGGCAGACATGGCAACAGTTGAGAGAGGGGATGAAAATTATAGAAAAAATTTTGTATTTAGGTTTTAGAATAAGTGGCTCTCATACCATGTAGAATGTGAAGCTTAATATTATTGATAGAGAGATTACAACTATATATAGTGAGATACAAGTAGGGTTACTAGGGATTACTAATGTACATAAATACCCTTGATACACATAATATACATTCTCTACAGAACCCTAACAACACATAAACATTAAACCACCTCTGATCAAAAGATATACGTAGATAACACCAATATCTAGTTTTAAAACCATTAGATATTGCAACGTTCAGAGATTTATAATGCTTTCACCTAGTTTTTAAATTGTGTTTATTTCTTCATCTAATTACTTTTCAAGTGGCTCAATTACTCAGAGCTTACCTTTCTACATTCTTTTTTTTTTTGAACAACACCTTTCTACATTCTAAAACGTATTTTTTGTTTTAAAAGATAGATTTGTTCGTTGACTACTTAAATTAAAATGGGTAGAGTATATTCATCCCTATTCAACGAACTTAAACAATATAAACAACAGTGTGAGAACTGAGAATGAGCTTCTCCTTCCGAAGTGATTTAAATGTGGAGGAGCTTATCGCCGTAAAAAACTTCCGAACTGAATTGAGAGAGAGTTTGAGAGTTTGAATTTGTATTGCTGTTACTAGAAAAAATATTCGATCCTTACAAGTGACACCCCCCTTACATACTTATACCGACCAATTAATTACCCAATTAATGCACAATTAATAAGACACGATTTGCGCGGACTAATTAATCCTCTTGAATGCAGGAATCTTTGACCGGGCCCGAGCTGCGAGCTGACCAGCATGAAGCGTCTCCGCGCTCTCTTTCTTTCTCCGGGCCTGATGGGCCGATCGGTAACATGCTTTCGGCCCAATAGATAAGCCCGGCCTAGGCCCTCTTGCCTATTACCCGAGATGGCAGATCGTGGGTACAACAGTTGCCACCCAAGTCTCCCGAGCTGAACAGTTCGGGGGACTTTTAACCTTCGAGCGATCAATTTCGGGAAACTGAATATTCCCCCATATCTCCACGATTTGATTGAGGTAATGATGGGATTTGCCTTCCCGAACAAGCCTCGGGGCCCACTAGGTGGCGTGTTGGTTATAAGAGAGAAAAGAAACGGTGCGAGACCTTTCACTTCCCCAGGCAATCATTGCTTTCTGGTGCCGTGTATAAAGGTAATCCTCGACTTCTCTCTCACCCTTAATCTTCAATCGTGTTTATGTTTTTGTGCTCTTAGATTTTCTCTCTTTTCTCCCGTAAACCTCTCTACTTTCGCCGGAAAAAACCTTTACTCTTCCTTCGTTCTTCACTAACTTCCCGGAAAAGAATGTCTCCTCCGAAATCCTCGTCGGGTAAACCCACAAAACCCCTGATTCCAGGCGTTTTTGGCCCTCATCCGCCGTCAATTCTCTCGGCGGAGAATATAGCCGAGATTAGGGGATCCACTGGGATTCCCTCGGAGATCGAGATTAGGTTCCCGGAGGTTCACGAGTCTCCGGAGAATCCTCCCCCGGGGTACTGTTGCGCATTCGAGATATTTTTCTCCGCGTGTGGTCTGTCGTTTCCCCTTCCCGAACTCATCGTGAAGATGATGTTCGAACCGGGCTTTGCTCTCCCCCAGATGTGCCCGAACTTTGTCCGAACCGTCATGTGTCTTCAAACTCTGGAGGAAGAGTTTGACTACAAACTATCCCTGGCCGACTTTCTTCAAGTGTACACGGTGAAGACAGGTCGCACCAAGGGCACGCTCTACGTAAGTCCGCTTTCCGGACTGAAGGTCTTCGACGACCTTCCTGAGAAAGATGAGAAGTGGCGGAAGTCTTACTTTTTCTTCCCGGTCAACGAGCTCACTTTTGGCCACCTCGCAAACTCACACATATCGAGGTGGACTTCGAAAATTGGTAGAACGGTGCTCTTAGTTTGGTGTCCTTAATACATTACTATTCTTTCTGTTACTTACTCCTTGTCGTTCCTGTCTCAGACCACTTCGAGCGCGGGTTGCTTTGCCCTACTTTCGTGGAGTTTTTCTCGCGGTTCTGCAGCCAGGGTTAGATCGCCTGGGACTCATTTTCGTGTGAAAGGATTAGAGAATCCACAGCGCGGCTCAGGGGACGTTCTCTCGTTTGCTCCGACCCCATAAGCACTTCGGAGATGAATTATAGAGAGGAAAGGGCCTGCCGACTCGCCGAGAAGGATGCGAAATTGAACATGGTGGCAGCGCTTGCCGAGGGCAAAGCTCGCCTCCCTAAGAAGTCTGGTCCCTCTTCCTCTGAGGTAGACGGGACTTCAGCACCCCCTGCTGGCCCTTCCGAGCCTCTTACGGGGGCTTCTGGGCTCCTGCCTAGTTCGCACGGTCCTGCCGTAATTGTCGTAGAGGACTTGTGATGAGCCGCGAGAGGTAATTACTCCCTCCGTCGAGGTCAGCTCCCAGCGGGCGGACTCGTCCAAAAAGAGGAAGGAACCTGAGACTTCCTCGCCTCTTCGCGAGAAGAGCCGAGCTCGGACTGGTTCGTCAGGAGACGAGCGAGGTAAGTCTAGTTCGAAAGATAGGGGTCCTTCCTCAGAGAGGAGGTCTAAGGAGTCCGGGGATTCCTCTGGCAGGCTGCCTTCAAAGGAACGTCGTTCCTCCCCCCGAGGTGATGACAACTCGAGGTGTTTTTTTTGTTTGTTGGGTCTCGGGGACCAAGTAGAATAACATCGTTTGTTCATTTCAGTTCCCCCTGTATCCCCAGCTGATCTGATGAGGAGTTACACTCGGCCAGGAGTTCGGGTTCCGGCGTTTGCAGACATGTCCGAACTCAACCGTGCGAACTTCTTCCGCTTTGCGGACAAGATTGGCGAGGTTAGTGACACATGCTTCCTTAGCTTTTGTTTTTCTTTACCACCTTCGCCGTTTTTTAACGAGCTGCGCTTTCCCAGCTAATGATCGAGTTCAACTCCTCGGTAGCGTCTTACGAAGATCAGCTGTTTGCCTCTCCTTCCTCTTCCGAAGTGAGCCATCTCCGGGAAAAGATTGCTGACCTGGAAGCCCAGGTGAAGGAGTACGCCAGAGTAGAGGCCAAGAACGCTGCTACCGTGGAGAAAGCCGAACAAATCCGGGCTCGGATGAAGAGAGCCGAGGTACAGGTGCTCGACCTCGGAATTGCCAACGAAGACCTCCGAGACAAGCTAAAGAAGGCGGGAGACCTCTACTACGAGGCCGCGGAGGATGTGAAGGCGGCAAGGAGTAGGTTGCACGAGGTCGAGCTCCGCAACCAGTTGCTCGAAGCTAGAAATAGCTGCGAGATTGAAAGGGTGCGGAGAGAAGAAAGGCAGGCAATGAGACGAACTCTCCGTCCATTAGTCGAGGAGGTGAAAGTCACTTTCGAAGAGAGGAAGAAACTGGCCCCAGCCAAGATTCGAGCCGCCGAGATCAGGGCTAACCGGATGCTGATCGAGATGATCTCGAGGGGAGAAATCCAAGACATGGAAGCTGAGCTCGGGCTCCTGAAAGCCGACGAGGAGGAGGCCGACGAAAAGGTTTCGAAGGTAACTCTCCGTGACCTCAACCTCTCTGGATTTTCAGACCTTTTGGCGGATACGCCCGATCTTTTATGCAGCGAACACCCTTTGAGCATTACAATCGACGAGTCCGGCACTAATCTCGGGCAAATGTCGAATCAGGGGATGGACGACTTTCTAGCGAACACCAAGTCGGTAGAGGAGCTTGAAGAGATGGGACTAGCCCTTTCCGAAGCGGCATCGGACCCCGCTCCCCATACTCAGTAGTTTCTATATCGGGGTTGTTTTGGCACGGGTTGCCCCCCTGTTTTGTCGTATTTATTTTTAGACGTACTTCGGAGTGTTTTGGTCGTGGTGACCACTCCGTATTAACTACTCTTTTTGTGCCATCTTTTGTTTAATTTCCACAATGCGAACTAAATTTCCAAAACCTTTTGTTTGAAAAGATGGTATGAGCAGAAATGAACGCGAAGTGAGTACTTCGGTTAAATAGTTCGAAAAAATGACATCCCAAATTTCATAAGTAAAGCTGAGTACGAAGTGAGGACTTCGGTTTAGAGTTTTGCGAAACTAAGCTTTGACTTTAAGTTAAGCGGAGGATGAAGTGAGGACTTCGGTTTAGAGTTTTCGCAATATTGAGCTTTAAAGTAAAGCTGAATACGAAGTGAGAACTTCGGTTTAGGCTCGCGAAGTTAGACCTCGGCTTTATATGATAGATGCGAAGTCAGACTTCGGCTTTTTTTTTTTTTTTTTTTTTTTTTTTTTTTGTTTTTTTGTTTTTTTTTGTTTTTTTTGTTTTTTTTTTTTTTTTTGAGGAACCATTATTAATAAAAAAGTTTAAGAAAACTTTAAATTTTATTAATATGGATAGCTGGACCCGAAGTGGGCTGCCTACGTACCCTTATCGGGATCAAGCTGTATCGTAGTTCGATACAAAAAAAATTAGCTGTAAAAAAGTTTAAGGTGTAGAGAATTCCAAGACCTCGGGACTGGTTTTCCCTCTGAATCCTCGAGCTGATAAACTCCATTTCGGACTTCGCGAGTAATTCTGTATGGTCCTTCCCAATTAATTCCCAGCTTTCCTGCATTGAGCTCCTCGGTATTTTCATAGACTTTCTGGAGGACGAGGTCGCCCACTGCCAAGGGTCTGCCTCGGATTTTGGAGTTATAGTATCGAGCTACCGCGTTCTGGTAGTTCTGGATCCGGACTAACGCCTGGTCCCGACGCTCGTTGATGGTATCAAGAGTATCCTGTAAGAACTCCTCATTTTCCTCAGCTCGGAGTGGGTTCAGCGAGGTACGGACTCCAGGGACCTCTATGTCAGCTGGGACTACGGCATCGACTCCATAGACCAGGGAGAAAGGTGTTTCACTAGTGGCCCGGCGAGGTGTTGTTCGAATTGCCCAAAGAACGCCTTGCAGCTCGTCTGGCCAGCGCCCTTTGCGAGAGTCGAGCCATTTCTTCAAGTTAGCCAGAATAACCTTATTCATCGCCTCGGCCTGCCCATTACCTTGCGGGTAACGCGGAGTTGACTTATTGAGTCGAATCTTCCACTTCGCGCAGAACTCTTCGAACTTCGAGGAGATGAACTGCGGACCATTGTCTGTGACGATTTCGTGGGGGACCCCGTAGCGATAGATTATACTTTTTAGTACGAACTGCTCCACTTCGTCACTTGTTACTTTCGCGTAGGCTGCCGCTTCTACCCACTTGGAGAAATAGTCGGTAAGAGCGAGCACGTACTGAACTCCTCCTGGTCCTCGATGTAATGGACCGATGATATCCATAGACCACCTCATGAATGGGTAAGGTGCGGACACCGAAGACAGGAGCTCGGTAGGTTGATGAATTGATGGGGCGTGCTTCTGACACTTCTCACAAGTCCGAGAATATTTTTCGCAGTCCGTGATCATGGTAGGCCAGAAGTAACCTTGCTGTTTAATTTTGAAAGCCAGAGTCCGACCTCCGGAATGATTCTCATTGGGACCGTCGTGAACAGCTCGCATTAGCATCGCGGGCTCTCTACCAGCCACGCAAGTTAGATAAGGACCAGCTACACTTCGGTGTAGAAGTATTCCCTTGTGAACGCAGTACCGCGCACTGACGATCTTAAGCTTCCTGGCTGCCCATTTGTCGGCTGGGAGTTCCCCTTTTTCCAGGTAAGCCCAGATCGGGCTCCGCCAGTCATCTGCCCCCCAGCTGTTAGAATTCGTGCCGCTCGAAGCAGCATGTGGGATAACAGCTTGACTGTCAACTGCTGAGTTTGATGATTCCGGAGCTGAACTCGCGTCTAGCTCAGCTGGAGGTGGGTGAACTTCCATTGGAGTAGGCATAACGGGAGCCGGATCCTCCGAGGGTAAAGAATCCGCAGCCGCTTTACGAGCTGCTTCCTCAGCAGCCAACTGTTTTTTCATCGCCCGGGTGACAACGTTTGAGCTCTCTAGTCGAATACTTGGAAACTGAATAACTTCGACGGGGATAATTCTTGTCATTGCGGGATCCGAAGTGGATGCCAAAGATGCTAAAGCGTCCGCAGCGGAGTTCTCACTTCGTGGGATCTTAGTGATTTCGAACTCCTCGAACCTAGCAACTAACTCCCGAGCTGTGGACAAATAAGCCTCCATACGACCATCATTTGTCTCGTACTCCCCCAAAAACTGGTTGGTGACCAGCTGCGAATCGCAAAAAGCTCGAAGTTTTCGGACACCAATCCCCACTGCGAGGCGTAAGCCAGCAAGGAAGGATTCGTACTCGGCTTCATTGTTGGACGCACTGAAAGCCAAGCGAAATGACTGTTCGATCACTTCGCCTGTAGGAGAAGTGAGGTGGACCCCAATTCCTGCTCCCGATTTGGAAGAAGCACCATCAACATACAACGTCCACGGGGCTTCGACATTATCGCTAACCGAAGAGGCTAGTGGGAGTTCGATCAAGAAATCCGCCAGCACCTGCGCCTTAGCACAGGTTCGAGTCCAGAACTCGATGTCGTATTCGCTCAGCTCGACAGACCACTTAGCTAGCCGTCCGGATTGGCTCGGACTATGTAATACCGTCCGAAGTGGCTGCGTCGTCAGGATTATGATTATATGGGACTGGAAGTAAGGCCGCAGCTTTCTTGCCGAAGTGACCACTGCTAGGGCCAATTTTTCCATCATAGGGTACCTGTATTCCGCCCCAGTAAATGACTTGCTGACATAGAAAATTGGTCGCTGCTCCCCCCTTTCTTCACGAACCAAAACTCCGCTGACCGCACTATCCGAAACGGCTACGTAAAGAAAGAGCGGCTCTCCGAACTCAGGCTTCGCCAAGACCGGCGGTTCAGATAGATAAGCTTTGAGTTGGGCGAACGCCTCCTCAGACTTCGCATCCCACAAGAAATTTTTTCCCCCTTTCCGTAACAGCTGGTAGAAAGGGAGGCATTTGTCCGTAGATCGAGAAATGAAGCGGTTTAGAGCTGTGATCCGTCCGTTAAGACGTTGCACCTCGCGCAAGGTTCTAGGAGAACCCATAGACAGGAAAGCATTAATTTGCCTCGGGTTCGCTTCAATTCCTCTTTCTGTGACGATATACCCCAGAAATTCTCCTGATGGGACTGTAAAGGTGCACTTCGTGGGGTTGAGTTTCATCCCGAACTGATCCAGGATGTCGAAGCAGACTTTCAGATCGGCGAGATGCGAGCTGGCTTCCATTGATTTTACCAGCATGTCATCGATGTAGACCTCCATGGTTTTTCTGAGTTGATGCTCGAACATTCGATTCACCAGTCTTTGGTAAGTTGCTCCCGCATTTTTTAACCCAAAAGGCATCACCTTGTAGCAATAGATCCCGCGGTCCGTAATGAATGCAGTCTTCTCCTGGTCGTCCGGATTCATTAGGATTTGGTTGTAGCTAGAGAATGCATCCATGAAAGACATCAGCTCGTGACCCGACGTGGACTCAACTAACCGGTCGATATGCGGAAGTGGAAAGCTGTCTTTGGGGCACGCCTTATTCAGGTCGGTGAAATCAACGCAGACTAGCGACTTTCCGTTCTTCTTTTTGACTACCACTGTGTTTGCGAGCCACTCAGGGTATTTTACTTCGCGTATCTGTCCTGCCTTCAGCAAACGTTCAACCTCTTTGTTAACGATTTCAGCTCGCTCAGGACCCAGCTTCCTTCGCTTCTGCTTTACAGGTCGGAACGTAGGGTCCACATTCAGCTCGTGCGAGATAACTTCCGGACTGATGCCGGGCATCTCGTCTACGGACCACGCGAAGGTGGCCATTCTTTCTTTCAGGAAGGTTATCAGACTGGCGCGGAGCTCGCTATCCAATCCCATTCCGACCTTGATTTCCTGATCCGGAAACTTGTCATTGATGAAAATGGACTCAGTGAGGTCACCTTTTAGCTGCTTCCGAACTGGATTCTTCGGGACCTCGAGCTGTGGTTGCTATTGGATCAGGAGCTTGTGACTTGCGAGGTAACAGCTCCTGGCCGTCCTTTGGCTTCCTAGAACTTCCCGGACTCCTTATGGGGTCGGAAATTTGACGCACTGATGGTACGTCGAGGCCACCGCCTTCATTTGATAGAGCCAGGGAGTTCCCAAAATAACATTATAGGCCGCAGGTCGGTCGAAGACCGTGAACTCCACCATTTTGACCACTCCTTGAGTGGACACCGGTAATGTGATCGTGCCCAAAGACATTGATGTCTCGCTAGTGAACGAGACCAAAGGTGAGGGCGGTCCTGAGATGTGCTCTTTCCCGATACCCATTCTGGTGAGCGTCTCAAGGAAAATCAAGTCTACCGAACTCCCAGTGTCAATTAGGATTCGGCAGACTTCATGGTTTGCTACGTCAAGCGAGATGACGAGCGCGTCGTCGTGCGGAGTGTCCAGCCCCTCAGTTTCCTTCTCGGAGAAAGAAATTTCAAGTAGATCACTTGCTACCAACTTAGCTCCCTTCGGCTGGGGGCTAGTGAGCTTCCGCTGATGGTCTTTGATCGCAGTGATGGAGTTCCGAAATAGACGCGATCCTCCCATTATCACGTTGATTCTTTTCTTAGGAGCTTCACTTCCATCGGACTGCTTCGGTTTCTTTGAAGGTGGAGCGTCCTCGTCCAATTCGGGAATCGCTTTTTGCTCCAATTCCTCAATTGTGACATTCGGCATTTCTCCCGCCACATATTTTTCTGCGAGGAGATGCATCAGCTTCTTACAGTCACGAGTAGAATGACTGTTGGTTTTATGGAGCTCGCAGTACGTGTCCTCATCTCGGACCCATTTGTTACTTGGGAGTACACCACTCTTGGAGCGCGGTGAAAATGGAGGTTTGGACGGTGAATTCTTTGGAGAATTCTTTTTGGGAGATTGAGTGACTGCAAAAGTGCTCGGCCCGGACTTCAGAGTCGTAGGCGGAGTCTTTTTGGCAGGTGCTTCGAACCGTGGTTTTCCTGGAGGCGGAGCGTTTTGTTTTTGCGCAGCAGCGAGTTTGTCCTCCTCTGCGACTATCCAGTTCGAAGCTCGGTGTAATTCGTCCTGAATAGTTGGGAAACGATTCACGGACAGCTCCTCGCGAAAGCGAGATTCATGCCAGAGGCCGTTCTTAAGCGCGGCCAAGGCAGTGGAGTCCGAGAGTCCGGGAATCTTGACCTGGATCTCCTTGAACTTTGTTATGTAAGACCGCAGGGACTCTCCAGCCTTTTGGCTTAAGTTCCAGAGCTGAGCGTCCGTCACCGCAGTTTCGATTAGGCTAGAATACTGCTTGACGAACGAGGTCGACAGCTCGGTAAAGTTTGTTATGGAGCCAGCTGCTAAAGATGCGAACCAAAGCAGTACCGGTCCACTAAACGTTTCTGCGAACAACTTGCAGTACCCAGCATCTGCTTCGTGGGGCTCGAGGTCCACCCGGCTAGCTGTTAGCAAGAAAGTCTTGAGATGATTGGTAGGATCTCCTTTTCCTTCGTAGCTCGAGAACTTAATTTTGCCGGTATCTTTGATGCGGACTCGAGCTATTTGATCAGAAAAGGGAGTTCGCCTCGATTCCTCGATCACCCGAAAAATATCCGGAGCCGAAGTGGTTGCACTATGCATCACAGACCGCATATCCCGGATTTCGCTCTGCATACGAAAGATCTCGGGATTGGTGACATACCCCGGAGTCGAAGTGTTTCCTTCTACAGGGAGAGGAAGACGGACTGGGACCTCAGAAGATCGGAGGACACCAGGCTGAACCGGAGTATGGCCATCGCCAGTCAGCGGTGGCGCTGTTTGTGTGTTGGTTTGGGGCGGGAACGAATCTCCCGGAGTGACATTTGTTGCTGCCACTTGCGAGGTGGAAGGTGGAGTCACACCGGAGAAATCCAAAGCACGTCGAGGCGGGTTTTGGTCGGAGGACAGGAGGTCGACCCGGTCGGCGTACGCGCGGTGGGAGGCCGAGAGATCGGCTACGGACGTCGTGATTTCCTCTAGACGAGTGGAAATCTGGCCCTCCAAGCTGTCGAAACGTTCAGTAAGAGCGGTGGAGGCGGCTTGCTGACGGTCGGACTTCTCGGACAAGTCCTGCAGGAGCTTCTGGATCACCTCCAAGGATGCCTGATTGGGAGAGCCGGTTGCCATAGCGGTGGTTGTGTGGAGTGTACTTGTGTATGAAGTCGGAACTAACGAGAGTCAGGCGATAACTCCCCTCCTTCTAGCGCCAAATGTGAGAACTGAGAATGAGCTTCTCCTTCCGAAGTGATTTAAATGTGGAGGAGCTTATCGCCGTAAAAAAGTTCCGAACTGAATTGAGAGAGAGTTTGAGAGTTTGAATTTGTATTGCTGTTGCTGGAAAAAATATTCGATCCTTACAAGTGACACCCCCCTTACATATTTATACCGACCAATTAATTACCCAATTAATGCACAATTAATAAGACACGATTTGCGCGGACTAATTAATCCTCTTGAATGCAGGAATCTTTGACCGGGCCCGAGCTGCGAGCTGACCAGCATGAAGCGTCTCCGCGCTCTCTTTCTTTCTCCGGGTCTGATGGGCCGATCGATAACATGCTTTCGGCCCATTAGACAAGCCCGGCTTAGGCCCTCTTGCCTATTACCCGAGATGACAGATCGTGGGTACAACAAACAGAACATTTGTATTTTAAAATGTATATATTATTTAACATAGACTATAACCATGAAATCCTGAGCAGAAACACAAATTAATTAAACTCTTACCATGTATTTTTGGCAACTTATTTGGATTTTCCAAAAGTAATTAAAGTAAAGAGGACAAGTATTCTGATTGTTTACCAAGCACAAACATGAAGAACCCATCCATCTTATCGATAAAACTGGTTCTAAACCACTTCGGCAGAATAATTACCGGAAAAAGAAGAAGAATAGAACTCCAAAATTTAATCATCGTACTTAAATTTGTTTGTTCGAGAAACTAATGGGTTCCTAGGTATGTATTAATTTTATACATTATCTTCACATGTAACGTTGCCTATTTAACAAGAATATGATTCCCTATGATTCATGTACAAACACAAATCAAACCCGATAATTTAAGTCGGATCAGGGAATACATTATACGGACCACACACTTATTAATTTAAATAGTGCACTTCCAATCAGTAAAGAAAACTAATCCATTAATACTTTAAGGCTTTGGTTGAAAAAAGTATATATAAATTAGTAACTTTTGATACTACAAATAATATCATCCGAGTTATGTATTCCATCTCCACCACACATGTTATAGATGACAGTATGAATGAATACATATACACAATGAGGGAAATGAGTCAAATGACAATGAAGAAATTAACCTATACACTTTTTAAAGTATATCTCGTAGATTAATGTAAGAGGGGGATTGTGTTGGATGGAATATTAACCACACAACAATATGTTGGCTTAGATGCTTTCGAAAAGTTTTGTCTTAGAAATTCCTTTTAGTCGTCTAAATGAAATACTAGTTGCTTAACACAATACTTAGTGGACACATTAAAGAATGATATAAAAATATAAAATGAACGAATTAAAGAAAACAAGACGAAAAGTGAAAGAATGTGGAAATGGGGAACGTAAGTGAAAGTGATTGGAAACTAATGGAATATCCGTTTTTTCTCCTTAAGACATGGTGGAAGCTGACGCTGATTACTCATCTCATTCTATCATTTCATCCTACTGTATAGTCCAGATGTTCCAACAAATCCAAGTAAAGTCATCCAAAGAAAGGTTAATGGAATTGAAATTGGTTTTGAATTGGTACGTTATTTCATCTTTTTCAAAACTTTTACATTTTTTTTTTGGTGTGGTAATCACAAACTTTTTTACTTTCAAGATACATATTTTTGGTTTGTCAAAAAAGAGCTACATGTTTTTGTTTTGAATCAGGGATTAGAACATGTATACTGTGCAATAGCTCCAGATTTAAACTTGGAATCTGGACTTATCTAGCTCTTTCCAAGAAAGTTTCATTCAATCAGTCGAACTACTCCAATAATTCAATTTTTGGTTTCTCGTACATTAGGTAATGTTGATTATCTAAACAATGTGGGGTTACTGTGCAAATTGCCGTTATAAGATTATGAGTTAATTAAAAAAAAGGCATTTGTCTTAGATATGTATTCGGATTTAGGCATTTTCGCCTCTGCTTACCAAAACAGGCACTCTCTTATTTTCTGAGGACCGTTTTACCCCTCTTCCACTGACGTCATTCTGATTCGCCTTACGACAAACGTAAGGCCGATATTTTTTATTTGTTTTAATATTTTAATTCAGGATTGACTATTCTAATCGCCTGGTTCTCCCAAGGGAAGCACGAACCCTCATCAGTGGATCTGATATTTCATGCTCGATCTATTACTCGTTTACTTTACTCGTTTCCATGGTCAATACAAGAAGTAGAAGAGGTCTTCAAGGTTGTACTCCATCTGGTATCGCATCTCAGAAGCACATCCTAACTCGAGGACACGTTTCCTCAGTTTCAAATTCTTCAGAGGGAGATGGTAATCGTAGATTGGGAGAAGAAATCCGTACTCGAAGGGAAATCTGTCCTCCGCCGTCAAAGTCGGTTCATAGGTTCGAAAATCAGAGACTTACTGGAACTGTATCTCGAAGGAAGATGTCAATCGAAGGTTATATTCTGTTTAATCCTGTAATTCATGACTGTCGTTTGTCATGAGTATTCATCGATCTTTGTTGCAAGTTCAATTTTGTCACTGCGCTTTTAATTGGTTTCCATTTGGGTTTAGTGATCCCCTTGGCTTTAGGGTATAGTTTTTTACCCTCACTCCATCGTTAGACGGCGTTTCCATTTGGGTTTAGTGATCTGCCTTGGCTTTACGGTATAGTTTTTTACCCTCACTCCATCCTTAGACGGCGTTTCCATTTGGGTTTAGTGATCCCCCTTGGCTTTAGGGTATAGTTTTTTACCCTCACTCCATCCTTAGATTTGTTTCCCTTGGGTTTACTCATCTGTCTTGGCTTTAGAGTATAGTTTTGAACCCTCACTTCATCGTTATTATGACTGAAATTGTACTAAACTTTTACAGATACGTCAAGTAGTGAAGGCTCTCTTCCTCCGGTTGCAGGTACATAATTCGATGTTATGTATGGTTCTCTCTGTGTAATGAAGAATTTAGTTCTGTTAGACCGAGAACGGTGTTCTTGTCTCATGACTGAAATGATGGTTTGCGTCAGTCTGAAAGGTGGAGGCAACAACCTCTAAACTGCCTACAGAAGGCGTTTCCTCGTCAAGGTGAATAATTCCTTCACCACTTCCATTTCCGTTCTCGAGTGGGCTAAGTGGTTCTGCGCGACACCCAATGTCGAATGTAGCGAAGAGATTCATAGGTTTCGTTGTCGCTCTGACTTTGAAAAAAGTTTTCAGGCCGCTGTCAGTTGTAATGGACACCGGAGGAGTCCTCCCAGCAGAAAAGATTGACATTTTGGTGGGTGAGCAGTATGCAATTCGACGTAAGACTCCTTCAACATCTTTCTGAAATTCCTTCTGAATCCGGGTTTTAAAGGTGTTGAACCTCATCTCCTCCGAAACCATAATGCATTGGGCTGGACAGGTGGTTTCTACAACGAACTTCCACCCTCCATCAGCAGAATAGTCCCAGTCCCCAACTAAAACGAGGATAGGAGTCTCCATTACCTGCAAAGAAGACAAAGCGATAATTTTTTTTACATTTGACTCATCATAGGTAACCCCGCATAGACATGTCACTATACGATATTCATATGTCGTAGACCATAATAACAAAATCTTGTTCACCAATCCTACCCCCTTCTTTACAGCTCTACGAACAAATGAAAATTCACAGCTAATACAACAAACGACGGATAGAACCTCTGTATATGTTCCCTACTCTGCTAATATGATTCACAAATTCCTATTCTTACTACCTATGCTTCTCAGTTTCGAATATACATATATGAGATAATAAAAGCAACAAGGTTTATGAAAGTTACCTCCTCGTTGAAATCGATCATCTACTTTCTTGCTCTCTCTACGATCTGTAACTCTCTCTGTAATTTGATAATTATGACGCCTGGGTTTCTCTCTTTTGTTTGCAGTTTCACGAAACTCCATTATTTATGTTAATCCACAAACCCTAGTACACCAAACTACTGTTCGTTGCTTATTTTTTGTCCACACGATTAACATCAAAAATTGTGTCGAACAGTGCAAAGCCTTCCTCGCCTCCACATATTATGTTCATTATTCTTAATTTCCTTATTAATCACCATGACGTCACCACCCCACTTGCCCAATGAAGCTTCACATTCCCGCTCATTCTTCTAAGGACAGATTCGTCAGTTTATTGAAGGTTTCAGTCAACAGTTAAAGTTAACTGTTCAAAGTGCCTATTTCCGAAGGTCCGGCCCAAATAATGCCTACATTGGCAATAATCTCTAAGGTTATTAAACAATTCTTCACTTTTTTCCCCCGACCTCACTTTAACCCCGATCCATTATTGCATTTAAAGAGTATTAAAATCCGCCAATAAGATTTGAAGAGGGATATAAAAAGCCTTGACAACATAGAAAACTAATACAAGTTCAAATTAACCATCCAGATAATAAGAAGAAAATACCACTTATACAAGTCTTTATTGCGCTACCACCTAAAATTCACATCATCTTTAAATGTTGATTAAAAAAAAAATCATGTAAGTTTTAAAAATTTCGTCGTTATATCAAGACCAATGAATTATTCACTCCATTATAGAAGATGATTCGCTAGAAAAAATGATTTAGTTAATATACTCACTCTACAAAGTACAAATAACGAATATTAAATTGGCAAGAGTCACAATAATCATTGATTCTCGTAATACAATACTGAACCATGCACAAAGCACAATCCAATGCATTAAGAATAATCCACTCTTCTATCTTCTATAAATGCCCCTCACAACATTATCTCTTCTCCCACCAATCTATTAAAAAAAAAAAAAAACTTTCATATCATTCACACTCACCCCTACACATATCATACAGCCAAAGGCCAACCAAACACACATGCAGACAATGGAAGGACGACAATATAATTACGAAGACAGCAGAAACACTAGCTCCTCCATGGTGGTGCCTCACTCACCGTGGCACTCTCCAGTTCCTTATCTCTTTGGTGGTTTAGCCGCCATGTTGGCTCTCATCTCCCTCGCTCTTCTCATTCTCGCTTGTTCTTACTGGAGACTCTCCGGCTCTGCTCAGCGTGACCTCGAGGGTGGAGATGATGCCAAACCCGACGGGAACACTAACAAGACTAAGCTCGCGACGATGCCGGAGAAGTTTCTCGTCATCATGGCTGGAGATGTCAAACCTACTTACCTAGCTACGCCGGCGACTCGGTCTGAGCAGACTCAGAGCTGTACTTGCGGCGATCATAGTTAAGAAAGAAGCATAGGAGGCCAGCTAGTATAAAAGTGGTACGGCAGAGCACCGGAAGTTACGGTGACCTGTAGTTGATTGGGACAGCCGGGTCTGGTCGGGTCATAACGTGGACCTAACTTACAGGAGCGAGTGGGATAATTTTCATTTTTTTTTTGTTTGCATCGTTAATTCGTATGGGTTTTAGTCCTTTTATTTTTTTTTGACTGTCCTCTATATTTTTCCCGTGTTCTGTGTCACGGAGGAAATTCCGGTTTATGTAATTTATATGAGAACTTAAATACTAGTATATGATTAGTAATTACTGCTATATAACAAAAGATTAGTAACTGTCATTACAAATGATACTTCAAAACAGAGGGAGAAACACATGTCTTCAGGTGAAAGAAAAACTTGAAGGGATGTGGCGACATTGGCACGTGCCGAATATTAGTAAGCTAATCTGTTGCGGCGAGACGAAGTTGAGAATTATTCTCTTTGCACCTTTATTCCTAAATTTCTATATATACCACTATCAAGAATTAGCACCAAATATATATAACCATTTTTATCAATATTTTGTTTTTTCCGGCATATAACGTTTTTCTTTATAACCATTCAGTGAAACTGAAGAAGCATAGTTGGACAATGAGATATTAGATTTTTTGGCTGATCCGACAATGTGAACAGTGACATATATATTGGATGGAGACTACTCTGCCACCAACTGAATAATTGTTTTTTTTTTTTTTTAGCATGGGCAATTGGTCAATGGTTAGGGTCATGTGTTTACGTCCTTTCCTTTTCTTGTCCAATTCGTACTATGTTACATGTGAACGTGTCAAACAAACGAGATGGCAATTGATGCAAACAGAACTGAAAAACCCAACATTAAATTTTACAAAGAACGACTAGATCTGTACAGATTCATCGTTCGACAAAATGAATATTATTCGAAATAAGTTATTTCGAATAACCATTAAGGAATAGTAGCATGAACTTTACCACAATTTGTATCGCATCATATAGTAAAAAGTAAAAACGATATAAATAACCAGAAAAAAAAAAAGAAGAAGGTTGTAATGCAATCGCCTTCTTACAGTGCGCACCTCTGTATCGACTGAATCACACTTTTGGTCTAGTCGGTGGAACCGGTGAACAACGCGCTGACTAATTGCAGCGGTTAAAAATGCTGGGGGCTAGAGACAGAAATGATCCATCATGTGGAAGACAACATCTTTGCCATCAGAATGTAACCAATATGTTTTGACCTACACATAACAAAAAAATCATTAGGTAATATCCCTTAACAAAATCGCTTTTGAGTTTAATAAACCTACCTGGATGGTACTATGAGCAACATATCGTTGCTTGCTATTGTGGAAGCTGACATCTATTCTTTCCCAAGATAGCTGACTGAGTCCATGTATCATTTCCTCTACATTCAACATAAACCATAACAGGATCAAGTTTGTGATGCTATGGATATAAGCAAGAGACCAATGGGCTATACATAGTGAGGCAAGGATCTACCGCACTTTCGGTATATCTTATAGAGATCATTGTTTCAAGCAAATCTAGAGAAAATATCAAGAGAGAAATGGACAAACCTTCGAGATCAGTGTTTTGCTCTGTTACTCCTGTTGAAGTTGACCGGCAACTACCATTGTCCACATTTCCATTTTCGACGTATACAATGTGTGGATAGTTTGGATCAGTTTCTAGAAGGTTTGGCTGGAAGATGAGAAGGGTTAAGGTTGATTGATAAAATTCCTGTCGCCACTAACGATGTGCACAAAATATAACAAGCAAACGCATACCTTTGGGAGCTCATTTGGACGGCGAATTGAAGATGTCCTCCATCCAACCATGGCTTTTTTTCAATTAGTTAAGGCAAACTCTCGTAAATGATAGAATTTGAGAAATCATTGACAGTTACTAAGAAAACATGCTCTTTTTAAGGGAAGGATACAGTCGAAATTCACGTTTGCATATGCCACACGACGCTTGAAAACATGTAGAGCTGATCTGTTCAGGTCATAAGAAGAGGTGAGCATATCTTAATCTGCAAGTCACCAATGAGAAACACCCAGAGACCAAAGCAATTACATGAATTTCAAGTCATCACAATCCGTAGCCATTCGGATAAGAAGTGGAGGATTTCCATCATCGTTGTCCACCAAAAACAAATGTTTTCCAGTCCTCCCAGCAGCCAAGTGTGCAGTTTGGGATGCTGTTCTTTCAAGAAACGGAAGGCCACAAAGAATCGGGAACTGAGCGAATAAAGACAAGCATAATAAGCATGTTACACCGAAACATATGATCTATGCATATATATATGCAAACCTTACAGACATTTCGACCTAGACATGCTATCTAAAACATTCAATTCACCTGTCTATGTCCTCTTGAACCAAGATGAGGCGTTGCGAAAGTTATAAAGTTCATAGGTTCTAACCCAGCAATTTCGCCTCCTCTCGAGCTCGTGTCCTTGGAAGGAGAGTCCAAAGATTCGACTTCCACTGACTGTTCATAAAGCTTCCCAATGGCATATCTTGCAACAAGACCTCCTAAAGAATGAGCCACAAAAGAGATCTTCTTCAACCCACTTCTGTTCTTAACAACAGCCAAAACCTTCACAAGATTTTTAGAAATCAACAACTATAACAAACCACCAACCAATTTGCAGATCAAAGAGAAAAAAACAATGCTGGCAAAATACCTCATTAGCAAGCCTTTCACCCATTTTATCAACTCCATCAAATGTCAACGTTGCACTATTACTCTCGCTACCTGCTTCAAACAGTTTCATCAAAATCAAAACATCCTAAAAAGTACAGAGCATTCAAAACCACAAATCTCTAAAAGGTTAAAGCAACAACGCACGGTGAACAAGTACTTTGTCCGGGAACTTCTTCACGAACTGCTCCGCCGCATATTTCCAATCCGCCGCACTAAAATCATCGTCATCCAACACAGGATTTAGCATCTTTGAATCAACTGTATTCGTTTTAAAAGCTCTTTGATTGTGTTTTTTTACCTGCCAACGATTCCGTTAACCATAACCACCAAATGATCCGGCTTCTCAGTAGATTCCATAACAGCCGCATCGAACAAATCCTCACCGCCGTTGTCTATCTCCGTCTTCAGCTCTCTTTTGCTCCGATTCGCCGCGAAACAACCGATACCAAGACGGTTCATCCACTCCATTTGATTCGGACTCTTTGATCGAGCGGGAAATCTAAGGCGTAAGCCGAAACGGAACTGGAGTTGACTAGGCCGAATAAATCGAGGTGAAGAAGACGGAATCAAATCGGGGATTGAGATTTGGAATCTGGAGAAGGAAGCAATCATGTGGAAGTAAAAAACAAGTAAGCAATATAAAGAAGGAAGTAGTAATCTTCCTGAGAGTAAACGTAAGTGATGACGACAAGTCGCGTTAAACTTTTTTCCGGCGAAGAAGCGTTACAGTTGCGGTTTTTGCGGAGGCGCTAATGAACAGTAGCGGTAACACATAGAACCACTTGGTCAAAATATGTTTTTTTTTTTTTAGTTAAAAAATAATATTAATATAGGAAGATAAATTAATTCTATAATAAGATGTTAAAAATGTATCCACTTGTATTAATGTTGATGTTATCAAAGTATCAACAGATAAAATACAAATTAGCTCTAATTTTGGAAGGCTTTTGTGTTAATATCTCATTAAAATGTAGATGTTTATTTCATTACAATTACATTTACAAAATAAATTTAAACCAAGAAAGTTATAGTAATTACCATCTCATCTCAATATAAAATGTAGAGATTTATTTCATAAAATTACTTTGGAAATTTTACTCTTTCTAATTAATTGTTTGCATTTGTATTTCTCTGTTAGAAATTAAAGCACAATTAAGTCAATCTATTGCATTGCATCATTGCATGGTACTCAGTTGACTATATTTATTTCAAATGCATGACAAAAACGTTGCCCATATAAAAAACTAGTACCAGTAGAACCACTTTCACATTTTTTTCATTTCGATTTGTTTTATGCGATGTTGCTCATTCAATTGTTCTTTATTTTTCCTTCTTTCATCCCTTACTATATAAATGTCGATTTATCTTTCATCCTTACATGGATTAAATTGGGTCGCTTAAGATCTCTTAAGAGTGAGTACCCAAGCTTACCATTCGGTATACATTTTTACAGTTGATTCAATGGGAATGGTGTTATTATATACATGTACTTACGGAACATATTTTTGTACCTATCACATTTTGTGCGCTCAAAAATCACCTAAACACAACGAAGAGGTTCACTATCAAAACCACATGAACCTTTTGAGAGCTTTCCAATAATAAACACGACGATAGAGTGCGACTGAAAATAGGGTCGTAGTTTCCGTGCTGCGACGATCACTGCAAGGGCCAATTTTTCCAGCGTGGGGTATCGCGACTCCGCGTCGTTTAGTGCTTTGCTTGTGTAGAAAATGGGTTTCTGGTCCCCGCGATCGTCTCGGACTAGCACCCCGCTAACGGCCGAGCTGGACACCGAGACATAGAGATACAATGTTTCGCCGTCCTCCGGTTTGACCAATACTGGGTGACAGGTCAAATATTCCTTCATCTGACGAAAGGCGATTTCGCATTCCTCGTCCCAATGGAAATCCTTATTCCCGCGAAGAAGTTGGTAAAAGGGGAGGCACTTATCCGTTGAGCGCGCGACGAAACGGTTCAGAGCAGCGATCCGGCCAGTCAAGCGTTGTACTTCTCGCTTGTTGGTCGGCGACGTGAGCCCTAGTATGGCTTCGATCTGCTTGGGATTTGCCTCTATTCCCCGTTCAGTGACGATGTACCCCAAGAATTCTCCGGAAGTTACTCCAAATGTGCACTTCGTCGGGTTTAGTTTCATCTGGAATTGATCCAAGATGTTGAAACACTCTGCCAGATGTTGGACGTGCTGTTCTGCGATCAGAGACTTGACCAGCATGTCGTCTATATAGACTTCCATGGTTTTGCCGAGCAGATCCGCGAACATCATGTTTACCAAGCGCTGGTAGGTTGCTCCGGCGTTTTTCAATCCGAACGGCATCACTTTGTAACAGTAGGTCCCCCTATCTGTGATGAATGCCGTTTTCTCGCGGTAAGCTGAGCTCATGGCGATCTGGTTGTAGCCTGAGAAAGCATCCATAAATGAAAGCAGCTGGTTTCCAGCCGTGGCTTCGACGAGACGATCTATGTGCGGCAGAGGAAAGCTGTCCTTAGGGCAAGCTTTGTTGAGATCAGTGAAATCCACGCAAACTCTCCACTTGCCGTTTTTCTTTTTGACTACGACCGGGTTAGCCAACCAATCAGGATACTGGACTTCCATGATTTGATCCGCCTTGAGTAGTCGTTCCACTTCGTCCTGGACTGCCTTGGCTCGATCCGGGCCTAGGCGCCTGCGCTTCTGTCTGATCGGCTTGAACGTGGGGTCGATATTTAGCTTGTGGCACATGACTTCGGGGCTTATCCCGACCATGTCCTTTGTTGACCAAGCGAATGTGGAAGCCCGAGATTGCAGGAAAGCGATCAGCTTGGCCTTTATGCTTTCGTCGAGTTCGGCCCCGATGCCGACAGTTCGCGATGGGTCGGAGGGGTCAATATTCGCCTGTAGGATCTTGCACTCCGGACACTTGAGGCGATCCCGCTCCGGCTTTCGGGGACCAGTGAGATGGTCCCCGCTCTGTAATTGCTATGCGGTCTCCGTCTTCCTCTGCTTCTTTTCGATAACAGAGCAGACTCTGGCCACCCTCTGGTCGCCATAAAGTGTGCAAATTCCTGTAGAAGTTGGGAATTTGAGGCAGAGGTGATAGGTCGACGGTACGGCCTGCATCGCATATATCCAAGGTACCCCCAGAATAGCGTTGTAGATTGGTGGTGCATCAACGACTGCGAACTTAGTTTTCCGGGTCACTCCGCCAGCTCGTACTTGTAGCTTCACGTCGCCCATCGACATTTTGGCGACCCCGTCGTAGCCCGTCAGCGTTCGAGTTTCGGGTTTCAGTTGTTCTGGTGTGACGCCCATTTTTTCCAATGTTTGCCAACAGAGTACATTGACTGTGCTCCCAGTGTCGATCAAAACTCGTTCGACGTCGAAGTCGCCCATCGAGACTTCGATAACCAAGGGGTCTGAATGGGGGTGTTGGATTCCTTTGGCGTCTTCTGAGGTGAATGATATCGGGTCTGCACATAGCGGAGGCTCGCCCGGAGCGGTTTGGAGGGCGCAAACTTGCCGTGCTCTCTTTTTGAGTGCGCGAACAGAATCCGCGCAGTCCTTCGGTGGACCAAGTATCATGGTTATTCGTCCACGGGGAGGAGAATTAGCCCGCTCCGGGTTTTGTCCCCTCTGTCGTTTGGGTGGGCCCGGCAGTTCGTCTGCTTGGGGCGCCTCCTCCTGGTGATTCACGGGTGCTAGCTGCTGGGCTGCGTTGGGTGGTCCATCGTAACCCCGTCCGCCGCCTGCGCCACGGCCTCGGTTAGATCGTCCTCCGCGCCATCCACCTCGGCGACCTCTGCCTCCACGGACGCTTTTTGGCTGATAAGTAGCTTCGACTTCGCCAGAAAGATACTTTGCGTACAGATAGTTCTTCAGATGGACGCACTCTTGTGTGGAGTGACCGGGGTACATGTGAAAATCGCAGTAGATTTCCTTCGGGTCAGATGGCTGCTTGTCCTGACCGTCCACCTTGGAGACTGCGTGGATGACGCCCTTTTTTCGATCCTGAGGTTTGTGGTGCTTGCGGGGTTCGTGGTGTTCGACCCGGTTTTTAGTCTTAGCGGGATGCGACGGCTGTTCGTCATTAGTTTTTGTGGCTATTCGGGCTTCTTCCTCCTCGTCGAGTGCGAACCTGGAGGCCCGATGTAACGCATCATCGAGATCCTTGGGTTCCCGGATGTTAAGGTCTTTTCGTAACGGCGATCCGGGGATTAAGCCTTTTCGGAAGGCCGCCATTGCTGCGTCTTCCGGGACGTTGACCTTTGTCAGCTTTTCTTTGAACCTGTTCAAGTAGTTGGCGATAGGTTCCCCTCGTTCCTGGGCCATCTCCCAGAGGTCTGAACTTGTCACGCCTCGTTCGATGAGGATTCGGTAGTTCTTGAGGAAAACCTTGGACAGGTCGTCAAAGTTGTCAATCGAGTTCGGCTCGAGCCTCGTGAACCACACCAAGGCAGGGCCGGAAAGGCTATCCACGAACTGTTGACAGCAACCGGCGTCCCTTTGTTCTTCGGTGAATCGAGCTTTTGACATGGTCGCCATGAAGGATGTCATGAACTGGACCGGATCTTTGTCTCCCTGATAGACCGGCAGCTTCAGTTTGACGTGTGGTATGGCGGCTCGTGCTATCCGTTGAGTGAAGGGCGACTGCCGAGTTACCTCAACGATCCTGTCGATTTCCGGAGCGGATCTGATAGCTCGATGGAGGAGAGTGTTCATGCCACTAATCTGTGACCTGATTTCTTCGAGTTCGTAGCAAGGTCCAGAGTTCGCGTGGCGGGTGACTGGGACGGTCATGCTTTCGTGTATCCGTGAGTTCGGATTCGTTGGTCGGATACTGGACGTGGTCCGAGGGGGAGGATTCCTCCGCTCCGGTTGTGCTTCCGAAAAATCGAGACGACGAGTGAGACCATCTACGTTGAGCGATTGTCCGGCAGAGATCTGTGATGGGGTTGTTTGGGTCACAACGGCATCAACTCTGCGGTTGGTTTCGGAGATCATCTGGTAGATCTCTTTTGTCATGGTGCCGAACAGGATTCTGAAGTCCTCCATGGAAACGAGCTGCGGATTCTGGGCCGCTGGTGTGGCCAATTGTAGAAACTAGGTTTCCACAATGAATTTGTTTATGGAGGGGAACAAATTCAATAGAACTATCTCTCTAGAAAATAGATCTAAGCCTTGAAATTAGGAGTAAAGAAGAAGAGCTCGAAAGAACTAGGGTTGTAAAGAGCAAAAAGAGAACTCGGTTATTGTATTAGATTCTGAATGATTTACAATGGAGAAGTCTCCCTTATTTATACATGTTCAGAGATCTCATAATATATTAACTTTCCTTAACAGACGAAGTGAAATATGGAAAACTGCCCTATTGCTTGAGTCGGCCGCCGCACCGAAGTGGATGTCGGTTCCTTCTTCTCCAAGACTATTCTTTATCCGAACTGATTCCCGAAAACCTAATCGATCCCTTAACCGGATTCCCGGTTAGATAATCAATTAACATTTCTGGTTTAGCTCGGTATGATGGGGGTGCTAAATCCCGCACCAACAAAAGAAAGGAGACGCAAAGGGAAAAGGTCCCTTCGACGACTCGGGATCCTAGATGAGAAAAGAAAAAGACCGCCCGAACTCAGAGTTCGGAAGGGTCGAGCTCCCACATTCAGCGTCTAGGTTGATCCTGCAGACGAAGTGGAGGCCGCGGACCCGATAGATCATCTGCCAATGGTTCCTCCACCGCTACCTTGTCCAGTTCGGCGCGCCAGAACTGACGCCTTCCCCTCAGGGCTTCCAATCTCTCCCTTGGGACTTCGACACCTTTTGACGCCAAGTCTTCTAAGAAAGCACACGGGCCTTCAACCAAGTGCCTCTCGCGGAAAATCGGGCCGGCCGACTCCAGGAAGGTGGCATACCGCCTTAACCTTTCTACGGAAGCTTGGTAGGCCCATATATCCACGTTGAACGGGTACGCAGTATCTTCGAGAGGCTGACAATCGGCCTCCAAGAGGACGGGCACCCCCATACCTTCCAGCAGTTCTAGGCACGCCGTTCGCGCGGCAAACAGCCCGGTCATACGCCACTTCTCCAAGTAGAAACCATTGGAGATTAGTTCGTTCAGGACCCGAATGGTCCCGTCCAAACGATAAAGCCGACAGATCTCGGCCAATCTTCGGCGTCTTGCCATAAGATGAGCCCCCAGCCTATAGCGGCGAGCTCGATATCTTCGAAGTTCCTGACACACAGGACTCCCTTCTGCACCCGTCATGTCAACGTACGGGACAGGAGCGCAAACTCGGAACGTCTCCGCGCTCTCGTGGGCGGAGGAGCTCTCTGAAGCTTCAGTTCGTCTCGAACTGCTTGCCGAAGCGGCAAGCCTCTCCCGAGCTTGTCTTAGCCACGCTGATCGAGTAGTCACCATCTCTTTTCTCTCAGTGATTCTCGCAAATAATGGAAGTGGTTAGAATGATCTCCCCAACCCTCAATCCTATTTATACAGGATTATGGGAAGTAACCGCCGCTAAACCCACCAATCAAAGTGAAGCGTGATTTTCGCGTTTTCCCGAGAGGAATTCTCAAAGACCGTGCGACGCATTTAATGGGGGGTGTTCATTATTTCCAAAAAGAAAAGGGAAATTTTCCTAATTTCCAAAAAAAAAAAAAAAATTAATAATAAAAATTAAAAAAAAAATAAAAAAAATATATATATATACACTCATAGGTATACCTTAGCCCGAACGGGACTAAGCATCTATTAGCTCGTACAAAGTTCACCCCTCGTTGACTCCCTGGCCAGGTGATCAGCTCGCATAAAGACCCACTATTTTCAGGATAAGCCGAACCCAGAGTCGCCCCTGACCTTCCTACGTAGGGATAAGCCGGACCCAGAGTATTTATTCTGCACCCGCTTTTTGTTTTTGGGGTAAGCCGAACCCAGAGTATTTATTTCGCACCCAAACTTTAGTTCGGACGGAACGGTTAGCCGAACCCAGAGGATATTTTCGCAGTCCGGCATCCGAGCTAAAGCAAAGGAGATAAGCCGAGCCCAGTATCTCGCTCTCCGATTAAACACACTTTATTAACACTTCGTCCCGAATTGATGTTTTCTACCATCAATTAATAAAAATTGTCTGTTGTAAGCCGGGAGACGTCTCGCCTCTGACACATTTTTCAGATAGTAAAACAATGATTAAAGCAAATCTCTTATTATAAAATTTTATTCCAAGCGAAATTCAAGCTCGTCCGTTACATTGCTGCTAGGTATTATTAAATAATTAAATAAAACATCTTAATTCCGAACTGGTGCGCCGTTCGCAGCGATCTCACGAATGCTCGACTTGAGTCGTTTCGGCATTGGCCATAGCAATTGCAACCCAGTCTTTTCCCAATCCTCCGAACGAGTCTCCAACGCTCTGATTTTTTGTTCAGACTCGTCAAGCAGATCCGTAGTCCTTTTCCTTTTCGCCTTGAGCAAAACAACTTCGGATTCCAGAGTCCTCAAGCGTCGATCGATTCTGCCTCTCTTCATATGAAAGTACTGAAGATCTTGAGTCAGTTCTTGGTGCGAACCCTCGATCTGCATACGCAAAATCAACAAGCGGGTTAGTACGAGGAAGACAAGTTTCGATCGCTTACAAGGAAAGGAAAAAGGAAAAGAGGGTAACGGTTACCTGACGGAAAAAGGCGTCCGCCTCGGCAAGTTCGGCATCGGTTGCGCGCCGGTTAATGTAAAACGGTTTAACTTTGCCCGGAATGAAGTCGCCAATTAAGGCGGGATCCATGTGCACTGGCTTCCGATCTGATTCACTTCGGCATTCGTTGCAGTATGCAACAAGACATGGCGGCAAATCAGCTATCTTGCCAAACCCATTCTTAATCCAATCCTTTGGGTGAGATTCCAGCATCTCAAGTTTGAGTAGCAGATCTCGCTGTGATTGTTCTGATGCGGCGAGACGATTGGAATATTCCGCATGGCGATCCTCCACCTCATGAAGAAAATCGATCAGCTCGCGTCTCTCTTCTGGTCTAACCAGGGCGCTCTGATGTTCGGGAAATACGCCATCCCTCTTTCGATAGCTTCGGCATTCGAGAACGTTGGCACATCGTTGCCAACCAACGGGGATTCGACGCTGCTAATCGAGCTCGACATTGTCTTTGGTTGAAAAGCTTTCTTGGATGTTTAATCCGCAGGCAGCATTGGTTAGATTTATACACGTCTTGGGAGGTAAACTATTTAGGAAAATTGGGAACTTTCCATGCCGAATTGGAAAGTGTGCATCTTTCTCAAAATTGTCAATTTTCTTTTTCAACAAAAAGGAAACAATCTTGACAAATAAGTTCCAAAAGAAGAGTGGGCCGAACGAGTCGGCAATGTTCTACAAGGGTATTCAAACCCATACTTAAATAAAATCTGAAGCGAAAGCAAAACAAAGAAAAACACAATTTTAAACGTTCACGTCACCGGATAGATCTGCTTGAAAACTCCCGGCGTTTGAGCCGAAGGGATGCTCAACGGATTCTGGAACCGTCGTTTCATCGGTCGCTGGGGGAGGAAATCCATAACCGAGCTGGTCCGGGGACATGGTAAGGTCATTATCATTCAGCTCAAGGACATCGATCGCAATGACAGTCTTCTCGGCTTCGGCCTTTTTCTCGTCGATCTCCCTTATTCGCTCTTCAGGAATGACAGCCCCATTCTCAATCAGATATCGTACAGCTCCCTGTACTCCGGTGGCTTGGTTCAGCAGGTCTTCTAGAGGGCGAACTTTCGCCTGCTCAACTAGATAGGCCTTGAACTTGTCTAATCGGTTTTGCGCTTTCTTCGCTGTTCGCTCCACCTTATCCCAATGATCTTTCCGAAGTCTCTTAACTTCGAATTTGAGCTGAACTTTCAGCCCTTCGCATGCCTCTTGCAGGTCGGCTTTCTCTTCCTCCAGAGTAAGCGCTCGGGAGTTCAGTTCGTTAACCTTCAGATCGGAATTGGCAATGATGCCATCTTTTTCTGCAATAAGCGCCTCGAGTTCCTTGATCCTCTCGTCCTTCGTCCTGTTAGCGGCTTGGATCTCTTTTGCGCACTCTGTCACCTTTTCGAGTTCGAGATCGGACCCCTTGCTGGTTTTGACCTGCCTATCGTATTTTTGAACCAGCGTATTCATCTTGGCGGCAGTCTGGAGATCCAACGAATATGCGTCAGTCTGAAGCGTAATTGGACAAATGAAATTTTAATAAGAATTGATAGTAAGACGAACCATTAAGTGCGATTCAGCGACGTCAAGGAATGCTTGCTTGAATTCCAGTTCGTCAGCTGACGGAAGAATTCGGTTGGAAATCTTCAGAGCCCGGAAAAGTTCGCCTGAAGCCTCGCGATTGGTCACCAAGGGATAATTGCCGAAGTAATTATAGGCGAAGTGATTCGTCTTGTCATCTTTTCTTTCAAGGCGAAATCGATCGGCGGACTCCAGTCCGGCTTCATCAGCCGAACGTTTGCGGCTCGGTAACGGATGCGCATCGGTGGCTGGCTCGACATTGATTTGTTTGTCTTTGTTCGTTTTCCTCTTCCTCCTTCTAGATCCAGCTTCAAGCTGGGGAACGTCTTGTTCTTGGTTCGGTGGATCGGCGTTCTCTAAAGCCAAAGGAAGATTTTCTTCCTCTGCAACATTTGATGGCTCGATATCTTCCCCGCGAGCCTGAGTAGGGTCGGTGACGGTCTGATCTGGGGTAGGATCTACTTCGGTTAAACCCTGGGATGGACCGATCTCGGCCTCAATGGCAGCTTGAGTTTCTCGGCGAACGATCTGAACATCTTTTGATTCCATGACACGGCATCCGGCAGGTCGTCCTAGCGAACTGGCGAAACTTGGAAAATTCGTTCTAGCTTTGCCCATTGCTGTTTCGACACGGATACGGGTAATAAAGTCCCACCGACGATTGTTCCCGGTTAACAAAGCGTCTCTAACAAGAATATAGTTCGGAGCTAGGCGCGTTGCACAGAACGGACGATCTGGAAGCAGAGACACGAAAAAGTTAAAACTGGTCAGCAGTGCCGAAGTCAATTGAAATAATAGAAATGTAAATCTACCAGGATTTTAATTCCACACTCTCCGGTAAAAACCCAACGGGTTAACAAATGAATACTGGTCGACGCGGACGAAGAAGTATTGATTCATATACTTCTTGAATTTATTCACTCGTTTGCCGACGAGGAAATTATGAGCCGGTCTCATGTTCACTTCCCAGCGATTCGGACTCTTCGAGAGCTTGAAATTTCATAGCTGTTCGAAAGCTTGAACTTTAAGCTCGACTCCGACTTCGGCTGTCACGGTCAAGGCAGCCATGAAGTTACAAATAGCTCCGGGTACGAACTGCGAGATCGCTATCATCCGTCTTTGAGCATAAATTGAAATCAACTCCGGGATTGGGAATAGGAGGCGACACTCGGTAAAGTAACCCTCATACAAGCATACATACCCTTCTGGGGGGCTCCAGGGGCGTTGGTCGTCTCGAGGAATCAGAATTGTGACGTTGCTATTGAACAAGCCACACGAATTTAGCATTTCGTTCACAGTTGTGGTCGAACTCACACTCTTTTCGCCTCCAATCCGTCCTGCGTGGTCAAACAAAGGGTCGATATCCTCGATCGAAAATCCTAAAGGTACGAACCGATCTTCTTCCTCGTGACGAACTGATGACGGCAAGGTTGGGCCCACCTGCGAAGAAGAGGCTCCTGCTGTACAGCGGACCAAATTTCGCGGGACTTCGGAGGCCGATCTACTTGATTCCCCGATCTGCGCGGAGCGATCAGGGTTGAGCGTTCTTTGTCGGGAAGTACGACGAATTAATTGTTCGCTTTCTGGCGAAGAGGCAGGTTCCGAGGTGCTCGCCATATCTTGAGTTCGGAGAGTGTGGAAGAAAAATAACGAAATAAAACGGAAGAGAGATCGGAGCAGATTACCTGTTGCTGTTGGCGAAAAATAAGAAATGAGGATAGTAGAAGCGTATTTATAGAGCCGAATGGGCGGCAACCCTACGAAAAAGTAATGATGACCTACGCGACTCTTCGAATTCCGAGCTAGCGGATGTGACGGAAACGACACGTGTCGCCTGGACAGAATGCGGTGAGATGATTCGGGGATCTGAATAAAATCAATTAAAACTTTATGGATTAGATTGGATATTTTCTTTCCATAGTTCAAAATATTCGAATTAAATCTCGAATATACTGAACTGGGGGGGACTAATTGTTGGTGCGGGATTTAGCACCCCCATCATACCGAGCTAAACCAGAAATGTTAATTGATTATCTAACCGGGAATCCGGTTAAGGGATCGATTAGGTTTTCGGGAATCAGTTCGGATAAAGAATAGTCTTGGAGAAGAAGGAACCGACATCTACTTCGGTGCGGCGGCCGACTCAAGCAATAGGGCAGTTTTCCATATTTCACTTCGTCTGTTAAGGAAAGTTAATATATTATGAGATCTCTGAACATGTATAAATAAGGGAGACTTCTCCATTGTAAATCATTCAGAATCTAATACAATAACCGAGTTCTCTTTTTGCTCTTTACAACCCTAGTTCTTTCGAGCTCTTCTTCTTTACTCCTAATTTCAAGGCTTAGATCTATTTTCTAGAGAGATAGTTCTATTGAATTTGTTCCCCTCCATAAACAAATTCATTGTGGAAACCTAGTTTCTACAGCGTACATAAAACTCAAAGTGTGCGACACCAAAGTGAGAACCCAAAAAACAAATTTACAAGAGAGAAGACTAATTAACCTCATCATGCAAAAACAATATAAACGACGTATACGCGGATATGTTAATTTTTCTAGTTTCAAATAGAAATAATGTTGTGAGTGCACATATGAGTTGGCATCTTGACATATTGTTCCGTGACGTACGGCCAAGATTAGGTTTCACGGGATAACACATATAAAACACAATCATATACCCTCTTCATTATCATGTCTCCAATAATGAAATCCATATTTGTCCTCAATCTCTTTTTTCTTTTTTCCATTCTAAAATATACAATCTGCCAGACAAAGCAATCTTTCATTCACACTGGTAACCCATGTTATGCGGTTAAAAAATAGACACAGCCGCTAAAAAAAAAACAAAAAAAAAAACTCAAAATTTGTATCCATACATTTCCAACACAATTTATCGTTTCCTTGATCTTCTCTGTATATTTAAATACCACACTTAAACCTCCGAATCCATTAGCACCTACAAAACAATATAATCTCAAAAAAGAGAGAGGATGAACTCATCCTGTTTACGAGTAATATTACTCTTAGGTGCCATTAATGCCGTCGTTGCTTTAACAATAACCAGATCTTCAACAATAACCAAATCTTCATCAATAACCAAATTTTCATCACTTGGTCATGTGTTCCAAATCTGTAAGGGATTGTGTCCGGGATGTGACCACGACTCCTTGCAGTTCTTGTTCCGACACAACCTGGTTCGTGCCGCCAGATTCGAACCTCCTTTGATGTGGGACAGCAGGCTCCAGAACTACGCTCAAGGGTGGGCTAATCAACGAAGGGGGGATTGTGCTTTGAGACACTCTTTCTCCAACGGAGAGTCTAATCTTGGTGAGAACATCTACTGGGGATTCGGCGCCAACTGGTCTCCGGCCGACGCAGTTGTTGCTTGGGCTAGCGAGAAGAGGTTTTATCATTACGGCTCCAACACGTGCGACCCTGGTCAGATGTGTGGCCATTACACACAGATCGTGTGGAAGAACACGAGAAGGGTCGGGTGCGCACGTGTGGTATGCGACAATGGTGGAATCTTCATGACTTGTAACTATGATCCTCCCGGTAACTACATTGGCCAAAAACCCTACTAATCATCATTCATCTGTTGATCCGATTCTCTCAAGTCATCTTATTTTTAGTTTGTATTATGACTTTTTGGGGAAATTAGGCGGGTGTATTTGTGTATTTTAATTGCTAGATTAATAGAAGTCTTTGTGTGGGGTTTGTGATATTGATTTATGTATCTCGATTGTTATAATTGATGGTTGTAATTGCATTAACGGTTATTCATATATCCGTAAGAATGCGCAGTATATATAAAATATAAAAAGATGATGTTTTTTATAAGAAATTCCAAAATGAAAACGGGGAATAATACTATTAGTGTTTCAACATGGTCTTATATATAAGTACGTAGCCTTAATTTAGTTATGATCTAAGAAAATTAATAGAACTATGGAAGGTCTTTAATTTGTATACCAAAGAAAAAAAAAATCATTTGGGGACATGACCATCACAAAATGAAACAACAAAATGTTCATAACACCACCAACTTAAGATCCACACGATGATAGATTTAGAAAGAAACAAAAGACACAAAAGAATAAAAACATAGATTAAGAAATCACCAACGTTAATTGAAATTGAAAAGCAAAGTGTTAGACAAAGTTAGTAAGGCTTCTCTCCAACGTAGTTACCCGGAGGGTCGTAATTGCAAGTGATGAAAACTCCTGCGCCATTCTCGCAGACAACTCGAGCGCAACCTAGGAGCCTGGTTTCACGCCACACGATCTGAGTGTAGTGACCACACATACCGCTCCCTTCACACGAGTTGGTCATGTGGTTGTAGGACTGAGCCTCTACGGTCCATGACTCCACTGCAAAAGTCGGTGTAAAGTCTGAGCCACTTCCCCAGAACAAGTTCTCACCGTATGGACCGGTGGAGTGGGTCATGGAGCAGTCATAACGCCTCTGGTTAGCCCACCATGCTGCGTAGCTCGCGATCTTTTCGTCCCACACCAGTGGAGGCAGACCTGTTGGGAATGAAAATGTTCTAGTCAACTACAAAGTTATTAATAATTTAATTTGATCCAACAATTATGCAAACAATATATCAAATTGTTCGTTTTTTAAGGTAGTCCATTTCCTTAGATCGTGTTTCGTGTATATATTAAGGTCCCGAACAAAACAAATTATATCTGGTCTTTTAGCTATAAGAAAATAGCAGAATTATTAAGGAAATATTTTTGTTAATATTACATTTATACAAATCTATCCCTAATATGATATTTTCAGACGTAAATTAATTTGGCCTATAAGAAACTCCTAAACAAAACTGATCTTAAGTTGTATAATAATCACAGAACTACCACCATTTAGTAGACTGAGCAAAATGTAAAGTATAAAATGTAAGATAAACCATACACAAATTATCCTAATTGTCTTGTCATGATCATATAATTTCTTATGAATATGACAACAAAGATTACAAAGATCCCAAGTGGCCGTTTATGTTGTTTATGCTCTCATAAGTTCTTAACTAATATCACATGCATACGGTCTTAGTTAATTTAATTCTATAATCAAATATACAAAAAAGTACCTAGGCCGCTTCGGACAGTATTATGTGGATCAAGAAATTGTTGTTCGAACGAGCCCGTGGGTGGTTGGTAGGTGGGAGGAGGATGATAGAGGATAGGTTTGGGGCTAGGAGTTGGGAGCGGCTTGGGTTTTGCAACGTAGGAAGGAGGGCTCGGGACTGTAGGTAACCGGGGACGGTAATAGTCTGCATGAACGGCTTGGATGGCGACCAAGAAAATGGCAACTGCGAAGAGTATGGTTTGGGTTGATGTTGTAGTCGCCATCTTTGTGTTCCTTAGATTTGGATGGTGGAAGAAAAATGATTTGATGAGGTTGATTATATATATGTTTTAAAATTAGTCCGCATAATTAATGATGACTAAATGCAATTTGGGAAAAATGTCAACTAGAGAAGTGGCTTCCATGTTCGATTATGGTTACCACTTACCACTTGTCGCTTTAGTAAAGAAGAACTTGTAGATATTTAACCATGCAAGTAGGGTTGTTTATTTATTATTCCATAAATATATATAGACTATAGATAAATAACTCATAAATAAATCAGATTGAATTGAAATATTAGAAATAAATTTTTTTATAAGAAAAAAAAAATTAAAAAAAAAGCAGCAGGTATATGTGGAACGGACGGCTAGGATTTTATGTGACAACCGAAAGGTCGCATGAGGGGGGGAAGTGGCGTGGATTACTTGGAGAATGTCGTAGTAGGGGCCCATTGGACTTATCTGCCAAGTGTTGACACGTGAGTAGCACGGCAGCTCCACCGTAAAAAGCCGTAGACCCTCACCACACCATACCACATTAAAAAAAAAACACACTCAAACTCTGACACACCGAGGTTGACCAAATTACTGTACCTAACCAAAACAAAACAGAGAATCGAACGAAGAGCAACGGAGACGGAGGCTCTGTCGTAAAACTATTGACAACACCAAATTTACTTCCCGTCGCCGGCGGATAATTCACTCAGACCATCGGACATGTTATTTTCTCTCTCGCTTGATATCTAATTTATCTTTCTATTGGTTACGGAGTGAGTCTATTCGGATTTGGTTAGGGGAATTTAGGGTTTCGTGCTTTTATACTCCTAAGGATGTGGATGCTTTCTCCGAGGGTGTTTCTCCAGTCTAATTAATGTACTTTTGTGCTGTTTGCAGATCTCAGAAATTAGGGTTTTTTTTTAATTTCTAGAGGAAGTAAGGGAATATGAAGAGGAACTTAGAGGGGAACGATGACGACAAGCCTGAGCGAAAGCGTCCTGCTCTTGTTAGGTCTTTCTCTGATTTTTTTTTTTAAACCTAATTGATTCTGCAATTTTCTAAAAGACTTTTTTTTTGCTGGTCCTTTTTTATATTCTTATGATGCAGTGTGATTGTTGAGGCTCTGAAAGTAGATAGTTTACAAAAGCTTTGCTCGTCTCTGGAACCTATCCTCCGCCGAGTTGTAAGATTTTGTTTACTTTTTCTTTCTTGCTCTGTTTCTCTGTTGTCTTTTGTTCTCTGTCTCTTTTAAAACTTAGTTATGAATCAGTTTGCGTTATTAAGGTCTTAGTACGGTATTGTTGCTGAACAGGTTAGTGAGGAAGTGGAACGTGCTTTAGCAAAATTCGCACCTGCTAGGCTTACTACTGCAAGGTACTATTTTGTTGAATGGCTAGCTTACTATATAACTGAGTGACCCTTGGATAGTGTTATGTGCTTGCTTTAGCTCATTGGGAATTAGATACTGTGTATCCTGAAATGTATGAGGACTTTGCAGTTCTGGGTCTTCTCCGAAACGAATTGGATGTACAGATGGTCGGAATTTGCAGCTGCATTTCAAGTCTAGGTTATCTCTCCCATTATTCACAGGAGGGAGAGTGGAAGGAGAGCAAGGTGCTGCTATCCATGTTGTATTGATTGATGCAAACACTGGCCGTCCTGTGACATTTGGACCCGAAGCTTCTTTGAAGCTTGATGTTGTGGTGCTTGGGGGTGACTTTAACAACGAAAATGATGAAGACTGGACTCAGGAAGAGTTCGAGAGCCATGTTGTGAAAGAGCGTGAAGGAAAGAGACCGTTGCTTACTGGAGACATGTGTGTTGTTCTCAAAGAAGGGGTAGGCACTTTGGGTGAGGTAACTTTCACAGATAATTCAAGCTGGATTCGAAGTAAAAAGTTCAGACTTGGTTTGAGGGTTGCCTCTGGTTATTGTGATGGGGTACGCATACGTGAGGCAAAGACAGAAGCTTTCCCTGTTAGAGATCATAGGGGAGAATGTATGTGTTTTCTTATCGTTATCTCTTTGTGACTTGTACTTGCACACTTCTCTTTCTTCTGAATCAATGTGTTTACGGATTGTTGTGTGCAGTGTACAAGAAACATTATCCACCTGCTTTGAATGATGAGGTGTGGAGGTTGGATAAGATTGGTAAAGATGGTGCGTTCCATAAGAAGCTAAGAGCTGCAGGAATAGTTACTGTGGAAGGCTTTCTGAGAAATTTGGTCAGGGATTCTGCAAAATTACGAGCTGTAAGTACCTATAACGTGAAGCTCATTGCTATTGGATGACAATAATTATTCAATTTACGCTCATGAATAATTATACTTGTCTGATGTGTGTTTAGATTCTTGGAAGTGGCATGTCAAATAAGATGTGGGATGTGCTAGTGGAGCACGCAAAAACATGTGTCCTAAGCGGTAAACTTTATGTCTACTATGCTGAAGATTCAAGGACTGTCGGCGTTGTGTTCAATAACATTTACGAGCTAAGTGGCTTCATTTCTGGGGACCAGTACTTATCTGCTGATTCACTCTCTGAAAGCCAAAAGGTCTGTTACATTCTCCTTAACTTTGGCACTTATTTGCTTTGTGCTGGTTGGTATTAGTATTCTGGTAAACTCTGATTTACAGATCTTTGTTTTACTGATGTTTGATTCTATAATTCACTTCTGTTATATGTATGCGGTAGTATAATTTTTTGGTGTTTAATTCTGAAAGGTATATGTGGATGAACTGGTGAGGAAAGCATATGAAAATTGGAACCAGGTTGTGGAGTATGAAGGCAAATCTCTTTTAAACTTCAACCAGCCTGGGAGGTCGGATATGTCTCAGACTGATCCTGCAGCGACTTTTGCTAATTACTCTTCCACCGCTGCTGCTGGCCATCCAATAAATGTGACAGTAATTCCATCTACAGTGCCTCCTAATCAGTCTTCATTGCTTTCAGAATTCTCAGTTGGAGGTTTGAAAATCAGTCCCGTATAGATCACTAAATCGTATAGATATTGCATTCTTGGTTCTGTATCATAAGATTGCCTTCCATTTTGATCTCTACGGCAGGATATAATCAAACGTTGGCAACAGCGCAGCCTCATAACCCGCAAGAACAATTCGACAACGGTTTGCAGCAAGATCAGTTCATGGGAATACATCAACATCAACATCAAACTCGAACTACCATAGAGAATGAAAATGTAACGGGGTTCGTCTTTGGTCCTCTACGGTCAGCCACAGGCGGGTACCAAGACATTGAATCCTCTCTTGATCAGGAAAATCTTAATCCTTTTGAAGACTGGTCAAAACATAATGAGGGCGACTTTTTCTCAGAGGAAGAAATCAGGCAAAGAAGCAATGAATTGTTAGCTAATGAGGACCTGCAAGAGCTGCTCCAGCTCTTCAACATGGGAGATGGCAATGAGGAAGATGGGTTTGCTTTCCCATCATTTATGGATAATACACCGACGATGCAGGGATATGAAGAGGAGGACCGTGGGCGATCAGGAAAAGCGGTTGTTGGGTGGCTAAAGATAAAAGCTGCAATGAGATGGGGATTCTTCATCAGGAGGAAAGCTGCTGAGAGGAGAGCACATATTGTGGAGCTTGATGATGATGATGAACAATGATGATGAATGGATAGATGATGAATGGATAGTCAGGTTGCTTGCTAGTATATACTAATAGTAGACCTGTACAGTTTAGGAATATATGTCAACATCACTAACCGATATAGTCAGGTTGCTTGCTAGTATGCTTGTGGTGGGCTACTTACTAGCATTGATAATTCTATGAATCTCTCCGTTCCACCATTTCTTTGCAAAGATTGATTTGGAGAGATCAGTTTTTCCATGAATTTTTTGCAACAACTTCGACAATTTTTGCAAAGATTGATTTTCGCAGTTTTCACCTTTGGTATGAGAGCAAAAGGAGTCTAAGATGAGTTAACCGCATATGGAGATCCTCTGATCTCTCTTCTCCTGTGATTGAAACTCAGAGAAGTTTGATATGGCTTGTTCCTTGATACGTAGAGCATTTGAGGATGTTAAAGCATCTTCAAGAACACAATAGAGTATATGACATAGCTGAATAGATTAACACAATAAGAAACCTTTTGATTACATACATCATTCTCGACAACGTTTCTATGACCAGGCTGAGGAGACGTCATTGTTCCGGTTCCTCTAGAAACAAAACTTTCAGCTTTAACAAATAGGCCACAGAAATAAACTGTCGTCCCTTATAATTAAATCAAGCTGAGTTAGTAGAAGCAGGAGGAGAAACAAATAGTAAACTCTTGTTCGTACCAATTCTCTTCTATTTACGAAAGAGAAAGTGATCTTAAATTAACGAACCAATTAGAGCAAGGAAAATAAATAGACTTAACAAATCGAAATCAAAGCCAATAATAATTATACTAAAGTACCATAGAATAAAACAGCATACAAGAGATTAAAGTACCATAGAATAAAACAACATACAAGAGGAGTACACCATACAAAAGTATGACACGGTACTTCAAGCATTCTGATGAGTACACAATACAAGCGTACACCATACAAAAGTAAAGTATGGCACGGTTCAAGCATTCTGAAACACATTCATCAGAGAGTAGCAGAGAGAGCCTCGTTGATAGACACTAACGTAGGGACCTCAACCATAGGATCATACCACTCAACTTTCCCCCAAATTTCACAAGTATTGCGCCTTTCAAGCGCAATCTCCGCACACCAAAGCATATCCGTACTGACGTGAGGGCGGTTCCACAAAACAACTAGCTTTCCACCATAATTAGCCATTTTAACAAAAGGATCATCCGGAGGTAACTTGGGTAGTCCTACCAAACCCATCACATTGCTCCACGTTCTTACCTGAGGGTCATACCATCTCAGAACTCGGTCAGAAGCAAGCGAGTACAAAACATCATCTATCTCGCAATAACAATCTGAAAGCAAATATTGAGACATGGCTTGTCCAACGTTTTCCCAGCTACCTTCCACTGGATTGTAACCAACCATGATCCCCCAATTCCCCAGGTAGACTTTTCCGCCAATACATGTACTTAGGATGATAAGCTTGCCTTGTGCCAAGCTGCAATGGATAGGCACCAGATCACACGCTTGTTGTGTTTTTGTTGTGTCTAAAACCGTGAAGGAGTTCTTCATGGAATGATCCGCCGGGGCATCATCATCTACTTTGTACCATCCTGCTACGTATATCTTTTGATCAAGGACGCTAGCAGTAACTGTACTTAGCTCCACTGGCAAGCTTGGAGCCTCGCGCCACGTGTGAGACGTACAATCCAGAATCCAGACACTAGAGGAGGACGCTTTACCGTTGGATGGGGTTCCAAGGTTATAGATATCAGAACCAACCGCCACGAGGTTTCCATTCGTGACCAGAGGAGAATGGGGAAATGGGACTCTAGCCAAAGCATAACCACTTGACTTCATCGCCTCCTCCTTATCACTAAGGGTTCGATCAGGTTTCCGGCAGAGGGTGAACCAGGCAGGGCCCTTTCCGAGAGGATATATATCCATGCACACATAGAGACGACTCTCCATGCGTCCCAAGAGTGACCGTATCTTGTAAAGGCCCGGTGAAGACAGGAGAGATCGAAAGCTCTTGGAGACCATTGAGAGAATCGGATAGTATAATATTGGGACGCGTGCGATGATTAACAATATCAAATCATCGGGAAGTGACGGATTTGGGGTCGATTGCGGCGTCGAAGTCGTTGTCTTCCTCAATAGCAAATCATCGGAAAGTGACGGATTTGGGGTCGATTGCGGCGTCGTAGTCGTTGCCTTCCTCTTCTTCTTCTTGTTCGACGACGTCGAAGTCGTTGTCTTCCTCTTCTTCTTGTTCGACGACGTCGTAGTCTTTGGCTTCCTCTCCATCTCTTTTTACTTGCTCGTTAGAGATCGGTCGACGTCGTCCTAGTCGTTTCTTACTTGTTCTTTAGGGTTCCTCGATCTTTTTATTAGGAAGAAGAAAACAGGCAAGTTTTTATTAGGGTTCCTCGATCTTACATGTGTGGGCTTTATGGCCCGTTGCGTAGACTTTGATAATTTTAAACAAAAAGTTTTTTGCCGAAGTTATTTTTACAGAGAAATAGACTGAGGGGATTTAAATAACACATTTTTATTATTTGGTGTATTTTTATTCCAATCCGAAACCATTGAATATTAAACTTCCAAATAAAAAAAAATTCGGGTTTTTTTTGGCATTTTTCTCCCTTATAATGACACATTATTTTGGTCATGAATAAACTGTACTACACACATTTATTGAAAATATGTATAGAGGTATCAACTATTTCATATGTGTCATAGTAAATTAGACGTATTCAGAATAGTATATTGTTGAAATTTTGAGAAGCAAATTCCAAAGGAAAATTGCAGGTAAGTAAAAAGTCACGGGGATGCTTGACTAATCACTCTCTCATGCCTTTGTATTAGACCATCATTAACGGGAAGGTTGCTTTAAAAAAAAAATATATATATTATTTTAATTAAATTTATATATTTATTAATTTTATTAATATTAACCAGTATTTAAGTGACGGTTGTCAGAAAATTATGAGAACCGTTTTCTCTGGAAGCAATCTGAGCATCTATTATCTTCCTTTCTTATTCTCTCTCTTCCTTATATTAATTTTCTATTGAAGAGTATTTTAATACACAAACAATTACATATCACCTATTAGTATATTTCCCAATTTCTGAACCTTCCTTAAATTGGAACACACATTGCAAAAACATTATTCTAAACTTCCAATTATATACTAATGATGCGAAAAGAGTTTTAAAAAGGAAAAAACTTAGTTAGGTAGTTGTACCGAGATCTTGATTGAAAATGTATATAAAAGAGATTTTTTAATTTTATCATCCAATCAACAACATATATTTAAAGAGCATATAAAAGAGCATTTAAAAGGTGCATATGCACTCATATGCTCTTTTCCTCTATGCTCTAAACATTTGCCAAATATTTACCTCTAAAATATGAAAATATATTAAAATAATTTATATAATTAATTTATTTCATAAAAGATTTGAAAATTTATAATTTCATAAACACAAATTTATTTGTTATAAGATAGTATTTATCACTAACTTATTAATGTTACTATTTAAAATAATATAATAAATCATGTCAAGCTGGAGTAGATGAAACCACCTTGGTTTACATATAACCAGTTGGATCTCGAGATGGGTAAGCGTCCGGCTATTTAATTATCAGCCTTGGTTTCATAGAATTGTTGTCTAGAGATCCTATTTCCTCTTTTTTGGTTTAACATTTTTATCTTCACGACGATAAATCATTAGATGAAACAGTATACTTTATATTTTAAACCCATATATTATATGCATTTGCATTAGATAAATTGCCCCATTAATTGAGAATGGTGTTCTTTTTTTTTTGGTAGAAATTGAGAATGGTATTCTGTTTTCTTCTTCATATGATTAATTTGTTTACATGTTTCTAATATACTTATTTTAATGGTAATCCCATAATTATTATTTAAAGGAATATCTTTATGTAATATTTTTATTGTTTAAATTAACAATATTTATATATCTTAAAAAGGAAATATATTACTCATTTCCCTCTCTCTCTATCCTAACATTTCTTCTCTCTATCCTATCCTTTCTTTTCTGATCTTTCTATTCTCTGAACCCTAATTCTCAAATTTCTCCTCACAATCTCAATTTTGCCGATCATAGAAAGCGAATATACTGAGATGTCCTTCCAAGAACATATTTGGAACCATCATGATCTATATGTCTCCTCAACTAAAGAGCAGCAACAAACATTGTTTGTTTATGAAAATAAAGAGGTCTTCAAAGCTGAAGTAAAATTTGTTCCTGCATTTCTTAGGATCTTTGTCGAGATCTTAATTAATGTTGCGGATAATAAACAGAGAGATCCGTCTATGGATAATCTTGCAGTTTTAGTCGATGATGTGAAGGGGTGATAACTATTTCCAATTCAGGGTCAGGAATTCCTATTACAAAGTTGGATAATGGGTGCTATATACCTCATTATTTGTTCCGTCAGTTTTTTACAACGAATAAAAAGCTTAGTGGTGGAAGAAACGGCGTGGGTGTTAAGCTTACCAACATGTTCTCCTTTGAATTCAAGATTGAAACGCTGAATTAATAGTGGCGTCATTTTTTTCTCTTGAACAGTGAATGCACAATCTTCTTTGACCAAGTCTGAACCCATCAAGAAGTGAAGAAAAAGGTCCTTGGGCGTCGAATATTAATTCATCTTTTATGAAGTTACCATAAGACATTCGCGGATTGAGCCGACCAATTTAACATTTGGTTGAGCAAATAAATGATTTTAGAAAACTAAATAAAAAAAAAATTACACAAATATCTTTGACTATCTATATATACATTTTTGGAGACATTTATGAAATAAATCCTGAAGTTCAGACATATTTACAAGCATGCCATTGACATTTCTATTTTTGAAAACAAGATTTCCCATCCTAGATAAATTTTAAAAAAAATTGGAACCACTCCCTTCCACATTAAGTATTAAATTTATAATTAATTAAATTAATATTAAGTTTATAATTTTACAAAATAATATTTTCTCCATACACAATTCAGATTGTTTGTAGAAACTAATTAAATTAATTAATATTAAGTTTTGAAAACAAGATTAATTAATTATAAAATAATTATTTTTTTGGAAATAAGATTTCCCATCCTAAATAAATTTCCAAAACAATCGGAACCACTCCCTTTAACATTAAGTATTAAATTTATAATTAATTTAATAAATATTAAGTTTCCAATTTTATAAAAAAAATGTTTTGTCCATACACAGTTCAGTTTATAATTAATTTAATTAATATTAAGTATTTTACATAAATTTGGTTAACTGTTATAGGAGCAAATGCCATTAACTTCGGTGTAATTGTTCTACATAAATTCTGAATTTAAACAACCATTCAAAAAAACTAACTGTATGATTTTAAAGTTAACAAACATATTTACCATTCAATTTGATATCTTATTCAAGGAATAATAATAAAATATAAAAGATATTGCTTGTTCACATACTAATTTTATTTTTATTACGTATTTAAAACTAATTTTTACTTTCACGGGTTTCATATGATGAATTTTTGCGGATTAAAATTCTTTGAACATGTTGCCTCACCCGCCTAGCATGGCGGGTTTGGACTATAGAACCAACATTAAAACTATTAGTTTATCTCATATATATTATAGATTTGTAATCATAGTTTTGAAAATTAACTTATAAATTATTTAATATATGAACTGCAAAATATTACACATACTATAACACATTCTTAATATTCTAAAAAAATAAAATAAATACACATAAAAATATATACTAATATACTATATAGGCATATACATCTGTTTAATTCTAGAGAACAAAACAAATTTTGAATTTATGTTCTATCTAATAACAAATTTACTGTAATTAGGTTATAAACTTTATAAAACGTAAGAAAAAAAAAACTCTAAACAAAATTATAAATTAATTAAACAAAAGTTAATTAATTAAGAATTTGAAAACTAAATAACAACTAGATCTTCTTCATTTGAAAACTAAATAACAACTAGATCTTCTTCCACCATTTCTTTGCAAAGATTGATCTGGAGAGATCAGTTTTTCCATGAATTTTTGCAACAACTTCGACAATTTTTGCAAAGATTAATTTTCGCAGTTTTCACCTTTGGTATGAGAGCAAAAGGAGTCTAAGATGAGTTAACCGCATATGGAGATCCTCTGATCTCTTCTCCTGTGATTGAAACTCAGAGAAGTTTGATATGGCTTGTTCCTTGATACGTAGAGCATTTGAGGATGTTAAAGCATCTTCAAGAACACAATAGAGTATTCACATAGCTGAATAGATTACAATACATCATTCCCTTAGGTTCATCAAAATTGGAAAATTCTGGGAAAAAAAAATTCTCAGATAAACCTAGACTAGTAATATAGAGACAGAACCCCAAAAATCAAACTCTAGAAGCAAAACACTGAAACATAATTTGATCGAATGTTTGAGGAAACTGCATTATGTTTCCAGGAAACTAAACGGATGACCTACGAAAGTACAAAAACTTATCTTTAGCACAGCAGTCAGCAGTAAGACAAGAAATCTTGGAAACAATCTGATTATTTTCGTATTGATATTAATGTCTTCTATTGATTAAAGACCCAATAAATATACTCATTACCCAACTTGTGAAAGACATGTCTCTTGTCTCAAACTTTTTTCAAAGCAAGTAGTAGGAGAACCAAACAAGCAGATGTTTAGACCATGCAGCACGTAACATGTCTACACGTTTTAGTATATAAAATGGAGTCTACGGCAAGAATTTGTCACAACATTCTTTAGATTATTAGATTAACTGCTAAGTTAATGTTTATGAACTTGTTTATTTATATAAGTTTTCTGCAAAATTGTTATCAAAAGAGAAAAAAAATTACACACATATAGTGTATATGTAAAAATATGGATTTAATTTTTGTGAAGGGGGTCAATAATTATTTTTAAACAGATGAAATGGAAAAAAACAACTGATAAGTGTGATGTTGGGGAATCGAACTCGGGTTTGAGGGGTCACCCTTATAGGGAAAAACCAACTTGGCTGCAGAAACTTCAACAATTTACATGCAAAAATACCTATTTCTATAATTTACCCAGGTCAACTGACCCACCTATTTCCTATTTAGGTCCGCCACTGTTTACAGGAGGGTCTAGAGTTTACATGCGTGTGGGGGACTGATTCTAAGAAGGCTGGCACTTGGATCCTTTGCTTAATATGAAACTTGTCAATAAAGATGGTCATCACAAGTAGGGAGAGATCTTAGCTGTGTCCCATACTTATCTAGAAAAAAAGCGACGATGGTCAAGATTAAATAAATGTATAAAGAAGACATTTTAACAAAACCGCGTCTCCAACTCCAAAGTCACTAGCCATCACTTTCCACCTTACAGCTGCCCGAATCAAGACAAGCCCTTTTTCTTCACCAAACCAAACCTATCGCCCGGATCGAACCTTCCTCTCTTACTGCCTCTGCTCTTACTATAAATACCATCAATACGACATCACCAAAAAACCCAATAAATCTAAACTCAAAACACAAAAAAAAAAAAAAACAAAGACAATAATATATAATATCTAGGCAATGGCGGTGATCAATTACTCCATCACCCTGTTGGTTCTTTTGGTTGCTGCTCTTATGATATGCTCTGTTTCCGCCAACTTTCAACGAGACGTAGAGATAACTTGGGGAGATGGACGTGGGCAGATCACAAACAACGGCGATCTTCTCACACTCTCTCTTGAAAAAGCCTCAGGTTCAGGATTCCAATCCAAGAACGAATATTTGTTTGGTAAAATCGACATGCAGATCAAGCTCGTTGCCGGAAACTCAGCTGGAACAGTCACCGCTTACTATGTAAGTCCCTCCTTAATTAGCACTTAGTGTTGTTTTCTAAAGTAAACATATTTTTAGAGTAGTTTAGGCTAAATGTGTTTTTTTTTGGATTTATAGTTGAAATCTCCTGGATCTACATGGGATGAGATTGATTTTGAGTTCTTGGGAAATCTAAGTGGCGATCCTTACACACTTCATAGCAATGTCTTTACACAAGGCAAAGGCGATAGAGAACAACAATTCAAGCTCTGGTTCGATCCCACTAATGATTTCCACACTTACTCTATCCTCTGGAACCCACAACGCATCATGTAAGCCTTCTTTCTTGATCCCAACATTGTTAAATAAAGTTAAAGGATATCGTATAAACTAAATAGAAAATCCAAACCAAAACAGTCCATCTAATACTAGATTAGGTTTTACTTTTGTTACTATTATTTATAAACCAAAACCTATATTTTTTTTTTCTTTTTCTTAAAACCAAATATTGAACAACTCTTTTGAATATAATCTTGTTTGTTTTTTCTATCAATTCAGATTCTCCGTCGATGGGACGCCAATAAGAGAATTCAAGAACATGGAATCTCAAGGAACTCTGTTTCCTAAGAACCAGCCGATGAGAATGTACTCAAGTCTATGGAATGCAGAAGACTGGGCCACAAGGGGCGGTCTCGTCAAAACCGACTGGTCTAAAGCTCCCTTCACCGCTTCCTACCGCGGTTTCAACGAAGAAGCTTGCGTCGTGGTCAACGGCCAGTCGTCATGCCCTAACGGGTCAGAACAAGGGAGTAGTGGTTCGTGGCTGTCCCAGGAGCTAGACTCGACGGGTCAAGAACGGATGAGAGGGGTGCAGAATAACTACATGATCTACAATTACTGTGCGGACGCTAACAGGTTCCCTCAAGGTCTTCCACGCGAGTGCTTATCTGCGTAAAGCTTTTAAGCAACATATCCAAAGCCTTTAAAACTAAATACTATTCTTTCATTCATCATATAAACTTTTAAGTATCAAATGTTTAGTTACATCTTTCTTCATTCTATGTGAGTATATGTGTATTTAAATGATACATCACCTTCCCAATTGAACGTACGTAGTAACGTAACGCACCATAAGATTTTTAAATTCATAGACCAATGTGAGAACAGATAAAACAAGAGAAAACATTTCATCTTTATTCGAAAATGAACAACGTAAACGCTATGTAACTTTTCAAAGCCGCCGCCCGCATGGCCATGAGGTCTCGTCCAGCTCTTAACAATGTGAATTTCTCATGCTATCCTTAGGAACTGTTGTGTCCTATTATTGGATACATCTTGTACTTGGTCCAACATGATTGTATATTTCTAAGGAGGTAAGGTTATGTTATTTTCTTGTCCGTTTTGTTTGTTTTCTTCCGTTATTTATAAAATTACTCTCGTACTTTCCTAAGTTTGAATACATATCAAACCACTAGACTACAAATTCCGGTTTTTATTTAATTGTTTGCATTACCAAACAATAAGATAATGTCATAATCTTATTTACATGATATTAACCTTTCACCTTCTCTTTTTTGTTTTGTTTTGTTCAACAACTTTTCACCTTCTCTTTATTCACTTAATATATGAACCACTACATCAAAAGCGATTCCCTATTTATTTACGTCAAAATAATCTGATTTTACGGTCTTAGCTGTTAATCAACAACAATTTCATGCATATATTGTTAGAGACTAGAGTAGTATTCCATTTTATTATGATATGAAAAGTAAAAACGAAAATTTTCTAATTAATTAAACATCATTTTCTGAGAATCTTATGATTGCTTCCTCAAGAAAAATAAAACTATAAATTATATGCCATTTGCCCATAAAATACATGTATATACATGCTATTTGACTATTAAATAATTAACCTAATTTATTTAACACTTGAATCTTTCAACCCTTCTGATATAAATGGTATTCTGATCGAAGCTAATGTTGAGCAAAAATAAAATTATTTTGATGACATATATTATATACAGTATTATATTAAAAAGGGACAACAAAAAAATTCCACGAACCTGTCTGAGCTGAACCGTGTAAGGCCGAATAATTCTATATTTAAATATTTTACACCCAAAGTTTAAGACTACCACGTCGATAATGTGCCTCCACGAAATAACTCTCTTTATATAACCTCTTGTGTACGATTCATCTAAATCCATCGACAAATACTTTTATCTCACGGCGAGAAACAACAGAGAACCGGGGAAAAATGGCGTTTTTCGCAACCAAAGAGCCTCTGTTGTTGTCTCTCCTCCTGGCCATTGGCTTCTTCGTGGTGGCTGCATCTGCCGGAAACTTCTACGAGAGCTTTGATATCACTTGGGGAGATGGCCGTGCCAACATATTGGAGAATGGGCAGCTTCTCACTTGCACTCTTGACAAGACCTCCGGCTCGGGTTTTCAATCCAAGAAGGAGTACTTGTACGGTAAGATCGACATGAAGCTCAAGCTTGTCGCTGGAAACTCCGCTGGTACCGTTACCGCATACTACGTACGGAATATCCTTGTGAAATTGTTTGATTTTCAAATCTCTGATATATTATATTAGAGTTGTCTTCATCTTAAAACCAATCGTTAACATAATATATATTTTGTGTGGCAGCTTTCGTCTAAAGGAGCGACATGGGATGAGATTGACTTTGAGTTTTTGGGAAATCTCACAGGACAGCCTTACACAATCCACACCAATGTGTTCACCGGAGGTAAAGGCGACCGCGAGATGCAGTTCCATCTCTGGTTCGATCCCACCGCGGATTTCCACACATACACCGTCCACTGGAACCCTATTAACATCATGTGAGTAAATCGTCTATATGAGCAATATTAATTTACATTTCCTATCATTTATTACCAAATGGTTTTGATAGAAAAGCTTAAGAACTTTGACACGTCTAATACCATATTATTCTTCTTTGATGTGATCCTTGGTTATGCTCCTTTTTTTGTAGAAAAAAAAACCCATTTAATTTTTTCTCAACGTCTATTATTACTCTATATATAGTTATTGACATAAATGCGGGTTTCTTGTGTCTGAAGCTTCCTTGTGGATGGGATCCCAATTCGGGTGTTCAAGAACAACGAGAAACATGGGGTGGCTTTCCCTAAGATTCAACCGATGAAGATATACTCAAGCCTCTGGGAAGCCGATGACTGGGCAACTCAAGGCGGCCGCGTGAAGATCGACTGGAGCAACGCACCATTCAAGGCCTCCTACAGGAACTTCAACGACCAAAGCTCATGCAGCAGGACATCTAACGCAACATGGGTGTCTTGTGACGCAAACAACAACTCGTGGATGTGGACCACTCTGACTCCACACCAGTACGGACAGATGAAGTGGGTGCAAGACGAATACATGATCTACAACTATTGTACTGATTATAAGAGGTTCCCCCAGGGTCTAGCCAAGGAGTGTAATAAACTTGAATGATCGTTCTTTGAAAATTTTCAAGCACTTTATCAATAACTTATTTTATTTTCTCTTCGTTTTTATTTCATTCTTGTGATGTTACTTTGTTCTTTCTTTTGGTTTTCTTGAGATACGATTATACATATATGTAATCTTCCTGAGAAAATAATGTTTTGTTACACTTGTTAATCGATAATAAATTCTATATCGCGATGCGGTGTGAGCGTTAATATGCCGTACAATGAAAGCAACATCGATGTGCTTCAAAAAATGCACACGAAAAGAAACACACAACAATCAAAACAACAGAGTCCCCTGTTTGTACTTCAAAACACCGCGAGATAAGTAAATGATATCCATTTACAAATATAGTAACCACCATGATACTAAAATTCTTATATGTTTTCTTCTAAAATTTATGGACTTATGGTAGTCATTGGTTTAAGATTTGCTACGTGGAATGGCCGAATGGGTAAATGATTAGAGTCTTTTACATTGTGATGGGGGCTGGTAACCCATAAACGTATTAAATGGTTTTTTTTTTTAATCGTTGTACATGAAATACTTTATTTGGAAACTCTATAGTACTAAACCAATATCTTTGACTCTTTTTTTTCTTTTTGTTTCACAAAACACTTATTTTTGTCTAACTCAATGTAAAAATTCTTGACATGTTAATATTGTGAAACTCAGAAAATAGTAAAAAGTACTCCCTCTGTTTCATAAAGTGTGTCATTTTGACACAGTTTTTTTGTTACAAAAAGAGTGTCATTTTATATTTTCAATGCAGTTTTTAATATTAAATCTCATTTTTATCCCTACTATTTTACCTTATTAATTAGAAAAAGAAATTGTTTTAGTGTATTTATAAAGGGTAAAATAGAAATTTATATAATTTTCTTAATCTGTGTGTATTGTGTCAAAATGACACTCTTTATGAAACAGAGGGAGTACATGTTTCGATTTCAAAGTTTAATGAATGCGATGGTTGGTTCAACTAACTAATAGGGCCTAACATTAAAGACATTAAGAGCCACATTTAGGAAATGAATTTGGACAGTCCAATTTAAAGCACAGAACGTGTCTCTCTTCGACAATGATTTCTCAAACTAAGGGGGAGGTATTGGTTTAGGATTTAGAAAGAGTTTTAATGACTTTGTGTTTTTAAAAATCTTGCTGATTTTTTAAATCATAGAAAATTAGAAAGTAAAAATGAAGGATTCTATAAGAGATTGTTTAGGAAGTTATTTTAAATCTTGCTGATTTGTGTTTCCTAATCTTGTAAAATATTTCATAAAATCTTTCAAAATCTTTCTATTTGATGAAAGAGTTTTCATGACTTTTGTTATGAAGGAAATGTTATAAAATCCTAAACCAATAACACAAAATTTGAATTCATTAACAATCCATGATTCTTTTGTTTTAATTGAATAACATAAAACTTTTAATGACTTTATAAGACTCTTAATCCAATAACACTAGATTTATCAAGATTTTAGATAACTTTTTACAAATCCACAACCAATAACACCAAATTTTTAAAGAGTTTTAAAAAGTCTTGATTGAATAACAACATATTTTACATAACTTTTAAAATCATTCAAATTCTTTCTAAATCCTAAACCAATAACCCCCCTAAATTGCTATTTTCGATATCCAAGGGTATATATTTCGTTTCATATAATTCAGTTACATTTCCAGAATTTACAAACTTTGTTCAAGTATCCAACTCTCCATAATGCCAAATTTTCCTTCATTTTTCATCCAATTTGTCTTCAAAGGAGAATTCAACAAAAATAATAGCCACAATATACTAATTAATTTTGAAATTCAGTCTCAAGAAAATACCACTCAAGTCAGACGCTGTGGTTTGGAGTTTGGGACCAATGAGCTAGACACTTGCTCGTGTAGTTTGCATGTGGTAAGCTTGCAGATAATTTCTTACCAAATAGTAGTCTGGTCATCTCTGAGATTAAGCACTTTGCCGATACTCGTACCGGTAAGAGTAATTATAACTCATGTCCCTATAAAATGCTTTGGTCTCTGGCTTGAGGGGATGTACGGTAGGCCCGAAATCTCTTAGTAATTCAAAAAAAAAAATTATAACTCATGTCCAAACAACAATTTTCTATACTTAATGTGCATGACAAATATCAAGAGACAATGTTTAATTTACAGATAATGACTTAATGAAAATGGGTCCAAACAACAAACACAAGTTAAGATTAATTAGGTTTTGATATTGTTGAATAGGATGGTATAGATCGAGTTGTCATTTTCCCTATTGATTACTAATCTGGTTTAAGTCAAAATCATATCGTTTAGACCCCACTCATGACGATATATGAGCACATTACCTTCTCTAATCTCTATCAATCCGAGATGTCGTCTGACCGTGAAACTGTCGTAAGAATTATGAAAATTTTGGGTTCTATTCTAGCCTAGAAAATAAATACAACGAAAAAAATGTTATTAAAATAAAATAATAAGTCATCAAAAATTTCGGTATTAGTATATAAAATCCAGAAAAAGCATGAGAAAGCTATCTATATATCACTTTTAGAGATAAGGACAGCAACTATAATTAGAAAGTACTTACGTATCAAATTCATAGGAAAACAGTTAGATAATTATCAAAAACATTCAATGCCAATGGAGAAAAGTCCAACTGTATTCTTTTTCAATCTTACTCATACAAGTGATCTGCAAACTGCCGCGTACATATATTAAATATTTATATATATCCACCTGCCAAATCCTTTCAACTCCAAACCATTCTGTATATATGTAATCTTATACAATTACAACATTTATGTTACAGTCTTCCTTTTGTTCTCATAAAGATACATCTAGAAATCTTATAAAAGAAAAGCTGAGACAGAGTTGGGGATCATAGGATTAGTCATTAGTGTGAAAAAATTCTTGGTAAGAAGGAAGGTGAGATGGTGAAATTGAGAGAAACAGAAGTGATCCTGAGAGTATGTATCGTCTTTCTTCTTCTCCTCACTGCTTGTTTGATCGGTATGGATTCTCAAACCAAAGAGATTGCTTATATCCACAAGAAAGTGAGTTTCAAATATTTGGTTGCTCTCGAGTAAGTCCATTATTTTCCTTTATTTTTAATCAAATTATATAAGATCTCTATATATGTGTAACTTATATAATCTCATCTCTCTTTATACAATCTTAATATCATGATTCATGAGATACCTTGGAACTAAACCATCAATGTCTTCAAAACTCACGGAAAAGTCACAATTGTATTTAAAACTAGTAGATTTGAGTTTTTATGCGCTCTGAAAAAGGGGTAATAATTTCACAATTTTTTTTGGAGTATTATTTTAGGAAAATTTTCTGTTTTGGTTAAAATCTACATAAAAGTGACTTTTTGAGCAGTGGGGACTGCTACTCTTTTAATATTTGGGTACGGTTTAACAAACTCTTTAGATATCATCCCACAAAAAAGTTAAAAAATAAGTTTTCATTTTATAATATGTTGGTGTTTTTGTTTTGTGATTATTATTAATTAGAAGTGTGTGTGTGTATATGACAGGGCTGAATTATACATAGATGTTGTGGTTGCTGCGTATAATTTGGCTCAGTTAGGACTCCATTGGCACAGTGTTGAACAAAAGACTTCCAATACCAAATGGTTCTCTTACCTCTTGGATCAGGTATGTATAACTCTCTTAATTTAGATCATCGTTGATGATACTATATACGTTTATGTTGTGATGAAAAATGTAACTAAAATAGACGGCGGCCTACGTGGTTTTCGCCGGGACATCTGCCGCGGCGCAACACTCATTGCTGGTGGTAACGGGTTCAAAAGAGCTTCAATGGATGAAGTGGTGCTACAAGTTCACAAGGTTCTGCTTTCAGGTGGGAAGTGCCATCATCTTAAACTACATCGCGGCAGGCCTTATGGTCCTCCTCTCTTTCATCTCCGCCTTCAACCTCTTCCGCCTCTATTCCCCTAAGCGTTTTTTTCGCTTAAAGTCCTCCTCCTAATTAAATTAACTACTGTGTTAATCATTTTCTTAATCCGGAATAATGTTGATCAATGTGAAGAAAAAATGCTGATTAAATTATTGATTCAACTCTTAATCTCAATTTTTGTATTTTCCATTATGCATGTCCAATAAGTATCACCAGTCTATTGCTTGAGAAAATAGGTTTGTGCGGTGTACGTATCTTAAGTCTTAACTTACTTTTATCAGTTGGGTACTAAAAGTAATAAATTTCCCACCACTTTTTTTTGGGTACTTTATAATGCTTTGATGGTACATACTAGACCGATCACTTTCTTGTCGTATACTAAGATTATGATATGATAAAAGGAAGGGAGCGGTGATGAGAAAATGAAGGGAGCTCATATATATATGAAAGTTTACAGAGAAGGATAAAAATATGGAGAATGAAGTACTTTAGACTTGGGATTAGTTTTGTTGGTTTTTGCTAGTTTAGGATTACACTTGCCAGTTTGTTCAAAAACAAAAAAGAAAGGATTACACTTGCCAATGTGCACATGCAGTCTTTGACACCTAGCATAATCATGAACTTAAGTCTTAGACCAACACTGACCAACACATGTGTAGATCTCAGCCATTACCTTAACCATCCAAACTAACTTAATTTCATAGTTCTTCAATCAGTTCTTAATCAGACTCAAAACCTCCAACTATAAGAGTATGTTTCTTAAGAATCTACTCCCTCCGTTCTAATTTAGTTGACGTTCTATGATTTAATTTTTGTTTCATATTAGTTGTCGTTTTAAATTTTCAATGCAGATGTTTGATGAATATTCCAATCTTATCCCTGCTGCTTTAAAGTTTCAACCAATGAAAAATTAGAAAATATATTAATGAAGGGCAAAACATAAAATTTAATAATTTCCTTAATTTGTGTGCAAAAACCTTAAACAACAGTTAAATTAGAATGGAAGGAGTATTAAATTATTTTTCTTCAATTTTCTATGTTCCAAAATCCACCAAATGTTATGTTAGTTCATAAACATTTACTATGAGTTTGACTACTTGAGTATACGTATTTTGGTTTCGGTATTTAATAGTGAGTTTTTGTAGTCAAATGAATGAAAACGTCCTAAATTTTAGTAACGGCCAAGTTTTTAATTTATTTCCATCGTTTTGGTCAAGCATTTGTTTCCTCTTTATGGCTCAAATTATATAAGGAATATCCCAATATACATTTATGTATTTAGGTTCTTTCCTTATGTTTTGGTCAAACACAAAAAGAAAAAAAAATGTATACACATAATCATGTTAAGATATTAAAAAAGCTAGAAGTATCAAATTGTATAAATTGACAAACCCCTTTCTTCTCGATTTCTCTAAAAACACATCAACCCGCACCATCACAAACCTTTGATTACTAAAAAGCTTCCTCCTTTCTTTTTCTTTATCCGAGAACACGAGAGACTCGTCGTTCAAGAAAACTCTCTCTGCCAAAAAAATCAATAGATTGAACCAATCAAATTCGTTTCTCAAAACCCATCTTCTCTTTTCTTCTTCTTCTCTCACCTTTGTATTTTAGCCGTAAAGTATTCACCTTTTCAAACTCCTCAAAAGCTCTCTGTTTCTCATCTCTCTCTCTTTCACACGATGAAAGAGTATTGGACATCTTTGGCTTCATTACTCGGCGTTTTAGCCTTTTGTAAAAGCCTAATGAATTCAATATTCCCACCGGAGCTTCATTTCGCTTTCTTGAAACTATCCAACAGAGTATTCAAACTCTTCTCCACCTTCTGTTACTTCGACATAACAGAGATCGACGGCGTCAACACCAACGAGCTTTACAATGCCGTCCAGCTCTACCTCAGCTCCTCCGTCTCCATCGCCGGAAACCGTCTCAGCCTCACACGCGCCGTCAACTCCTCCTCCATCACATTCGGCCTCTCCAACAACGACTCCATCGTCGACACGTACAACTCCGTCACCGTCGTATGGGAACACATCGTCACGCAGAGACAAACTCAAACCTTCGCTTGGAGACCAATGCCGGAAGAGAAACGTGGCTTCACGCTCCGGATCAAGAAGAAAGACAAGAACTTGATCCTTGACTCTTACTTGGGATACATCATGGAGAGAGCGAACGAGATTCGCCGGACGAATCAAGATCGGCTTCTTTACACGAATTCACGAGGTGGGTCACTTGACTCGAGAGGTCTTCCTTGGGAATCTGTTCCCTTTAAGCACCCGAGTACCTTCGATACACTCGCTATGGATCCGGTTAAGAAGCAACAGATCATGGAAGATCTCACAGATTTCGCTCAGTGTCAATCTTTTTACCAGAAGACAGGTCGGGCTTGGAAAAGAGGATACTTGCTTTACGGACCACCCGGAACAGGGAAGTCGAGTATGATCGCTGCTATGGCTAACCATCTCCGGTACGATATTTACGATCTCGAGCTCACGGAGGTCAAGAGCAATTCAGAACTGAGGAAGCTCCTGATGAAGACTAGCTCCAAGTCTATAATTGTGATCGAGGACATTGATTGTTCGATCAATTTAACTAACCGGAACAAGAAACAGAGCAATGAAACAGAGACCGGTTTTGTCGAGGACTCCGGTGATGGGAACACGATAACGCTTTCAGGTTTGCTGAACTTTACTGATGGGCTTTGGTCTTGTTGTGGCAGCGAGAGGATCTTTGTGTTCACTACGAATCATATTGATAAGCTTGATCCTGCATTGCTAAGAAGTGGAAGAATGGATATGCATGTACACATGAGTTACTGTACGTTTCCATCGATCAAGATCTTGCTGAGGAATTACTTGGGATACGAGGAAAGTGATCTCGACGATGACGTTTTGAAGGAGATGGAGGAAGTGGTTGATAAGGCTGAGATTACTCCGGCTGATGTAAGCGAGGCTCTGATTAAGAACAGGAGGGATAAAGAGAGAGCTGTGAGGGAACTGTTGGAGGATTTGAGAAGTAGAGCGAAGAGAAATGCGAAGAATGGGAGTTTGGAAGAGCAGGAGAAGATGGCTTTGGATAGTCCTTATGCAGAAGAGAATGGAGGAGGAGGAGAAGAGGAAGAGATTGAGGATAACATTTGCAAAAGTAGTGATGATTATTAAGTGTTTTTTTGTTTTGTTTTTGGTTTCGTTGTTCTTAATTAGGTTTGTAACGTTCCATGTTTACGCAATGTGAAAAGTTGTGTGATCTTCGTTATTTTTCTCTTTTTTTGGGTAGTGAACTTTTTGAAGTAAGCTAACAATAACATATGCAAGTGGCGGAGGTTAAGATTTTTGGTTGTGGGGATCGGATCATACAATGCAAGGAATCTCAATGGTTACCAAATATATTACCGGGAATTTATTTATATAATCAATCACACTTACTTGTGGACAAATATTGGGTTGTGTTATGATGTTATCACGGAATGATATAACGTGGACAGTTTACCAAAAGACAAAAATTTCCTGATTAAGAGTAAAATGGAACTAGTTTGTCGTAAAAAACTAAAAAGTGAATGTCCATTGGATAAGATCAATGCCTTGTCAATGTCAAAGTACAAAACACAGGACAAGCCTTAAGACAAAACATTGGTGGTCGACATTTGTTTTTTCTTTTAAATTTCTTTTAGCATTCTTGGACTAACCGGACCTGATCACTATATAAAAAATGGCATGTGTCGATATAACATATTTCTTACTTACTTTTTTCTGAACATCTACAATTTTATAAGCAAAAATAGTTTATGCTTTCTGTCAGTTGGATCAATTAAAGTGGATCTGTCCATGGACTCTATTAATTGAAATATGAGTGTATTGTGCATAGATAAATAGATAATAAAATAGTATAGTGAGTGTGTATGTTATTCGGTAATATTTGGATGTCTTTCTAAAAGAGTTGGAGTTTCCAAAAGAGATAAAATAAACAAAATTTATAACGTCCTGAAATAATAATTGTGTACAAGAAAATATCCAAAAAGATGAATCAAAAAGGGAAGATTTTTGTTAATACTTTTCATGCCTTTCTGTGTTTTTTTTTTGGGATTTGGTGAGAAACAAAAGGCAGATTTGATTTTAGAAGTGAGTTGGAGATGATGCATGTACATTAGGCTTTTGTCGGAAAAGTAGAGAAAATACAAAGACTTCTTAATATCTGACGTGGATTCACACTTTTACGTTTCTTTGCGTCTCAAATTTTTCATTTAGACATGTGCATGCATTTTAGATCTCGAATTTGAGTATCCAATTTTTTTATGGGCATTACGATTTATTTAATTTAACGGATAAAATCATAAGAAAATTACAGATTGGTAACAACAACGAACAAGAATAGCCGAATTATCTGTTTGAATAAAATATCGAGTTACAGGCCCATGAAGCCCAAATTAAAGCCCAATTAAGAGGGACGTTTATATACAGTAGACGTCAGAGGTCAAACATGTTAATAGCGTCGTGAACAGAACTATGTTAGCAACTCCGACGACTACTAGATTCGTTGCTTTAGCAAACCCATTCCGATCTTCCTCCTATAGCTATAAGATTCCGATCGCCGTCTCTCACTTTCCCAAAGGTTTTCCTCAGAAACCACTGATCAGAGCTTCCTCAGCAAATCTTCGATTCGTAGCAACGATGTCGTCGACCCCTGCCGCTCCCGTCAACGCAACTGTCACCGACGCCAGCAGAGGAACCATCACTCACGTCATATTCGACATGGATGGTCTCCTTCTCGGTAACTTCATCTTCTTCTTTGATCTTTTCCTTTGTATGACTTTTTTTTTTGTAACTGAGTTACTGAGGCTCTTGTTATTACTAGGAGTGATTTTTACGTGTTTCTATAATGTAGTTAGTGTTTTTTTTTTATCACTGTGTGAGTTCTGGTCTGAAATTTGGAAACTTTAGGCTTTTATAAGAATCTGTTTTCTCTAGTTTCTTCATTGATCAATCAAGTTTTAATTGGTTCTTAATCGAAAAAATTGTGCTGTCTTGACAAAACAAAACGAAAAGAAACTGTCTTTGCTGGTCTTTAGTTATTCCGGTGAGTACCTAAATTTGTATACGGGTTATTTGCAGATACGGAGAAGTTTTACACGGAGGTCCAGGAAAAGATACTTGCTAGATACAATAAAACATTTGATTGGTCTTTGAAAGCAAAGATGATGGGGAGAAAAGCCATTGAAGCTGCTAGGCTTTTCGTTGACGAAAATGGAATCAGTGACTCTCTTTCAGCTGAAGATTTCATTGTTGAGAGAGAGTCAATGTTGCAAGATCTCTTCCTTACAAGTGACCTTATGCCAGGTACTTATGTAGTAGATAAAATAAAACACATTGAGAAATTGATTGGTACTTGTTGATGATTGATTAGCCAATTCTTTCGTTTAATGCCTCTGTTTTATACTACTCTTTTTGAGTCACTAACTGGTGACTAGTAGCCAATGTGTTGTTTATACTGTTTTTGCTGTCATTATCCAATATTCATCCTTTATTGCAGGAGCTAGCCGGCTACTTAGACATCTCCATGGGAAAGGAATTCCAATTTGTATAGCCACGGGGTATCTCTATCTCTTTCTCTATTAGCACATTCACTTCTTGTAATAGATAACTAAGAATGCAAATGGCTTTCTTCAGTTTCTTTTTATGGATTTATAGTTATTTTCTTGGCATGTCTGATCTGATTTTGCTTCTTTTTTTTTATGCAGAACACACACACGACATTTTGATCTCAAAACACAAAGACACCGTGAGCTTTTCTCGTTGATGCATCACGTAGTGCGGGGAGATGACCCAGAGGTGAAGGAAGGGAAGCCTGCGCCAGATGGCTTTCTTGCTGCATCCAGGAGATTTGAGGTAACACATATGATTAATAAAACTATACATATATAACTACCATAGTATCATAGTAGCATGTGTATCGTTCTTTAAAAATTATTTTGCATGTTAATGTTACTCTCTTCTTTGCGGAATTCATAGGACGGTCCTGTAGATCCACGGAAGGTTCTGGTGTTTGAAGATGCACCTTCTGGAGTCCAGGCAGCTAAAAACGCTGGAATGTAAGTGGCTTTCTTTTAACAGTTTCCAAGTTCTCTCAGCTGATAAGTAATTTTAGCGGTTCAGTTTGAGCCCTAAAAGGCCTAGCTAAAACCATTGTATCTGAATGGTGTGTGTGTGTGTGTGTAGGAATGTGATAATGGTACCGGATCCAAGATTAGATAAGTCCTACTGCGGTGTAGCGGATCAAGTTCTGGCTTCTCTGCTAGATTTCAAACCAGAGGAATGGGGCTTACCTTCTTTCCAGGATTCACACAACTAAACTACAAAGCTTTTCAGAGTAAACGTTATCCTCAAGCTAACGATACTTGACTGGTTGACTTTGATTCTTTAGTGATTCAAGCCTGTATCCTATTACTAGAAAGATCATTGCAAATTGCAGATTCTTATTGTGGTCATTTGAAATAATAATATGAGTCGGTAGCCAAATTCGTAAGCAAGTGTTTGCTTCGATTTTTGTAGAAACCGACATGATTGGTACATTACATTGAATGTTAAAGTCATACCCAATTGCATATCTCTCTCCAAACCAAAATTGTTACTTCAATGATTGCAACAGGCGTCGTTGACGCAACTAACATACTCACATATTGATCGCTTTCTATTCATTGCTTTCTATCATATTAATATGTTCAATATGTTCAAGTACAAGTGATTGAGGTTCAGATCATCTGATAATTAAAGGGGACGCAAAGTTTGGCGAATCTTTACTCTATGTAGAGATTGGGTCTAAGCATTCACATGCTCTTATGAACCGTCCAACATCAAAGTCACTAACGTGCGCTTCCTATCAAAGCTTTACATAGATTTGGCAAACTTTAATTTTGTTCTTTTGTAAACTATATGCTTAATTTTTGCTGTTTATAGTATATAACTGTACAACCATCAATTTCCGATATATATATATGAGGCGCCAACTCATCTTTAATCTGGTTGATTAGAAAGGAAGTTATAACCATCTTCAAGATTAACAATTCGTAATTGATTGACCCAAAGAAAAACTATATTGATGGTGAAAGTCACATAAATTAAATATTTGGTTCGAAGTAATCCGTTTTTTGTTTGTTAACAACATGTAAAAGTATGCGGTTTTAAATCAGGCACAAACTATTACGGTACAAGTTCTAGTCACATGCAATTTAAAGTAATATTTTCAAATAATAATATTGGGTACGTGAATCTTAATTCATGATGGTAATATATGGTACCTTGCCCTTGCAAAAGCAATTGAGTCATTGAAGTATTAAGCAATAGTCTCTATTCCATAATACAAAGTCAAAACCCCGCTATTGCATCATACTCACGAAATTCATATATATACACATCAACTTGATCATTCATAAAACCTTACGTTCCATCTTCTCTACCGGACAAGAATATATATATCTCTCTTTCTCTAGATATATAGACCCATATATAATTTCTAAAACCTTTACACACAATCTTCATCTATCTCTTCTCTTCCTCCTAACAATAGCACCACGCCAAGAGCCGAACATACGAATCAAGAACACAACATAACTCTCATATATATCGCTAGTCCTAATTATGGAGAATGATATATGCAAGGAAGGATCAGCACTCTCGAGAAACTTATCTGTCGGATACTACGATGATAGGAGGTCAGAAGGTGTTCCGTTCAAGTGGGAGATGCAGCCAGGGACTCCCATTAGATCTCAGTCGGAGGAAACTATTCCTCCATTAAGTCCTTCTCCGGCTATGCTCAGCCTCGGCCTCCCCAAGCCTTCCATCTCCATCGAAGAGCCAAATAACTTTGTATTTCCAGCGAAGCTGAAGCGGAAGCTGCGGAATTGGAAACATTTTCATTGCAAAAGATATTTTTCTAGATTGACTAACAAAATGGTTTTGTCTTCGATTTGTTTGTACCCTGAGAAACGACGCTAGATGACCAAATTATGAATCATTTCTATGAAAATAAATAGGCCCAATTCTTTTTTATTTATAATAATAACAAATTTTCACAATCGTTTTTTGAAGAGTTATGGTTGGCCTTAACAATTAACATAGGTTTAATTATCTAAACAGCGTCTGCTTTGTGTCAGGAAATAAATAACGTGTGGTTAAAAAAAACAAAACCGTGTTGACAAAAAGATAGTCGTTTATCAGTAAACCAAATGAACAAAATCTCAAGCTAGCTGAGAATACGTACGACTCGGTAATTTATAACGCTAACAATTATTGTTTAAATCAGAAGTTATCAAATTAAAGAGTGAAAATGTTGTTTAAATATTATACCGTGCATCTGTTTTCTTTGAACTTCAAGTTTATAGTATTAGTTAAAAAAACTAGAAATGTCAAGTTATACAAGGGTCGAAGGGTCTACACGACAAAGAGAAATTGAAGGTCCCTATTTCTAGCGTTACGAAGATGGTGATTGGTGAATATAAAAAATCTGAAATGAGGATAAATAAAATATTTATTTTGAAGATGCTTTTTTTTTTGTCGGCCAATAATTTAGAAGATGCTTTAACAACAACAACCGAAGATGAGTTGAAAAACCAATCCAAAACCGAAGACGTCGTCTTCATTTACCCGGACCAATACGTGTCGAAATGAAAGCAATCCAATTCCAAACCATGTTTCTTCTGCTTTGTTACTCAGAAAAATCAACGCATGCATGGAAAACTACTTTTTACATCTTTTTTTTTGTTTCATAAACTTTGAATTACGATATACAAAAAAACATCATTACATAGGATGTAATTAGTTAAAACACACTTCTTTTTTTTGCTAAGCTGGTAAATATAGTATTAAAGTAAATGTAAACTTATTAAAAACAGCATTACATAGGATATAATTACCCTGGCAAAAAAGAACAAAAACATGATTTTACACTACTTACAAAATGGGAAAATAGTTAACCAAATCTAACATTCATCTAACTAACATTTTAGAGAACTTTTTGTGTAAGGTTCTCACAAGAGTTCTCGTTAAAAAAAAAAACACACGAAAAAAAAAGATGGAGAACTGTCTCTCATTTGAGAATCCCTAAAACCGTTGTATATCACATATATTAATTTTATTGGTTCTTCTATACTTATTATTTAAAATTTGATGAAATAATAAAATTAAAGAACCCTTCATAAAAACTCCTACAGCTGTGGATGCTCTTACTTATCCACTACATTCATCTCTAACTAACCATAGTCCATAACTATTTGTTGTTTTACGAAAAAAAAAAATATTGGTTGTTTTATTCTATAAACACATATTTAAATTCCCTAAAATATAAGACATGACAAAACCGAATGCTAACAAAACCGACTAAACTCCAAGTGAACTAAGCCGACAAAACAAAAATCTTGGAATTTATCGGAAAAAAAAAAAGAAAAAAAAAAAGAAAAAATCTAGGACCATTCCCCCTACCTAAGTACAACACAAATCGGCCACGATCGAAGCGAACGATGAGATATTAAATGACTAAACATGGACCTAACGACCAACGCTTCCTCCGAAAGAATAGTTAATGCTCACCGAACTCGTTTCTTTATTTATCATCTCTCTATCAAGTATCTATCTACATAGTATCTATATAAATGGAGTCAAAAGATTGAGAGTTACTTTTAGTTATCAACTCTTTATTTTGTGAGTTCTTCAGATTCGTTTCTTACTTCGAAAACTCACTGGTTCTTTCTTACAGCAATAGCGTTTCTCCTCAAGAAGTTCACAAATGGTAAGCGGGGGTTATTCTCTATTACACACTTGTAATCTCAAAAAAAACGTTTAACAACTTTTAGTAACTTTCAACAACTTCTCAAATGGTTTTAGTTGAAAAAAAAACTTCTCAAATAGTAAGTGGGACATAAATAGTTTGTACTTGTAATCTTAATTTTTTTTTTCTTTTTGATAATTCTATCTGTTCGAGATAGTAGTACAAACTAATTAAGATTTGTCTTACATTTTATAACTCAAAACCCTGAATTAATGGAACGTAGCATATTTTAATAAGTATTGTCTTTTGTTGATTTATTTCCATCTAATCATGTCTAATCAAGCCATTTAATTCTTACGAAGTGTTTCAAAGAAGGGTTCGTTTCTCTTGACGTAGGTTTGCATCCAGTTTTCAACAATTAATTAGGTGTTTAGTTTTGACTTACCGATTCAATCATTTTTGTTGTGTAAAGGCAGAAGAAGAAGAAGAAAGGAGAAGGCACCCTGTGCTGGCCAAAACTTTTTCCCTAGAGGATGAGAAAGATTCTGAGCACACAGCTTCGAATGTAATCCGCAAGATCCTCAGCCTCTTTAAGAACGTGCGCCCAGGATCCGATCTCACCAATTTCCAGGTGTAATATCTTAAACATCCTTGTTGATGACTTGTTATGCTATAGAACGGCTATTGGCGTATTGCGTATATGGTTTTCCTAAAAACATTGGTAACTTTTTCGTGAAAAATTAAAAATATGAAGTTTGCCTTAGAAAATAGGAAATGATAAATTGATAATAAGTATTCTTATAATGTTCTTAAGAATAGAAATGATCAATAATTTGTTTGCATGAAATATAAAACTACGATCCATATAGTAAAAAACAAACTTACTAGCTAGTACTTATATAGCTTATAAGTAACAATTCTAACACTTAATATATAACTTTACTTATGTTACATAGTTTTTAATTCATTATAGCCGATATATATACACTAATACACATATATTATATAGTATTGATATTTTTTTTGTTAATACTAGCTAGAAATATTTGGCTCTTGTTTGTTTTTAATAAATACTAATTAGTACTTAGCAATGCATCATTTAAATACATGGGAAAACCCTCGACAAAAACATTTAAGCCTTTTTATGAAACAAAAAAAAGTTTCTAAAAACTGGATTTAAAAAGAAAAAATTGAAATTGAATTTTTTTTATTTTCCTTTCATTTTTTGACGATGCCTATCTCTAGAGCCGGGGCCATACAGCGGTAAGGTATACACGATGCATGCATGAAAATGAACTCTCCAATTATTTTCTTCTCTAGATCTTAAATAAATCGAAGAAAACCTTTTTCCTTTTATATACATTAATACATACATGATACACCCAGTGATTTTTTTTTTGTTTTCCGAGATCCAAGAGAGGTATTAACAGTTAACTGTGTACATAGAAGAAAAAGGTCCTACACCGAAAAGGAAAAAAAAGTAGTTAGTTATAGTAGCTATATTAATTATACCATGTGCAACCCTTGTTTTCGGGTGGGGATTTCCCTTACATTTACAACATGTAACTCTCTCTAAGTACAGTTGAACATGTCGCATAATCAAGTTATTTTCTTTGAACGTAAAGCTGCCACCTCAGCTGAACCTACCAAGATCAAACCTCCAATGTTACGGCGAGATGGTCTACTTATGCAGGAAGGATCTGATTGGGGAATGCAGTCGTCGTGATCTTCCCATCGAACGGCTCAAATCGGTGGTGACATGGAACATCTCCACACTCCGTCCGCTGGTTTTTGGCATGTCTCCTTACAATCCCGTTCTCGGCGAGACTCACCACGTCTCCAACGGTCACATTAACGTCATCGTCGAACAAGTATATATTTTCATCTGTTTCTGGATATAATAATATTAATATAATCGTATTTATTACAATTTCAAACGAAGACATAAAATAAAGTTCACTAGATAATGACATAGATATTTTCATATGATATATATATATTTTTTTTTTTTTTGCGGTTTTTTTTTAAAGTGGACGAACAAATCATTTAACTGATTTTAATCTTCATACTTGTTATTTTGTGTGTGTTTTCATTTTGGCCTATTTTGCAGATATAGTTATGATTAAGCACGTCATTAACTCTACTAATCATAGGAAAAAATTGCAAGCGTTTTGGATGTTAAGCTTTTAAAATCCTTAACATAAATGTTCAATAACGCCCTTTAAAGTTTTGTTTTGCTTCAGTAAGCAGCGTTTAAAATGTTTCTAGTTTTGTTGAGCTATTACATCGGTAGTCTCCCACCGGAACTCTCATCATTCAAATCAAGAAAAAGATAGAAAAAGAAAGAGAGTACGAGGAAAACGTTTTCCATAGACTTAAAAAAAAACTCTCTTCTCACACTTGTTTTTTCATTGGTTTCTCACACTAATTAATTTTTTGTTACTGGTTTAATTGAATTCTTTTTTAATATATTTTATATATGTTCATATTTATTGTTATGTTCACACTACAATTGAGAAAAAACCAAATTTAGTTTCTGTATGTATGGTCCCAACGGTTAAATTGATATGTTGCTGATTTTTTCAAGAAACCAAAAAATTATTAAAAAATATCTTATACAGTCTGATTTTTAATGGGAGATTTCTGTTTTTTTCAAATACCAAACTTTTGTTTGCCCAAAAAATATAAATGTACCAAACTTTTGAAAAAAGTCCAACATGGTGCACCAAACGTTAATTTTTCAGGTAGTGCACCATCCTCCGGTGTCCGCACTTCATGCGACTCACGAGAAGGAAAAGATCGACGTGATATGGTGTCAATATTTCACTCCTAAATTTCGTGGTATGTCTATTTTTTCACTTAAATGTAGCAGTCAGTTAAATTGTTGCTGCTACCACCAGAATTATCTCAAAACAAAGTCTTCAACTATGCGTTCGGTTTACTCTATAACCGGACCATCTCGTCTTGGTTTCGACATCTGATTTCTGCATGTACCAATAATATATGGTTCATAAGGTGCTTACGTGGATGTTGAGATAAAGGGTAAAAGAGTAATGAAGCTTCTCAATCACAAAGAGACTTATGAGATGAACCAACCGAGACTAATTATGAGATTCTTACCGACGCCAAGAGCTCACTGGACAGGAAAAGTCAAGATAAAGTGTCCGGAAACCGATCTTGAAGCTGAGATAAATTTGATGTCCGATTCATTCATCGAAAGATTCAGAGGCAACAACAATAGATCCATTAAAGGAAAGATCTTTGAATCTTCCACTGGTAATGAGCTCTACAACATCTTTGGCCATTGGGACAGGTTAAAACATGAATCATAATTCACAAACTTTGTTGCCATAAGCTGTGTGAATGATGCCATTAACATCCTATTAATGTTTCAGAGCAGTAATGGCTAAAAATGTAAAGACTGGTGAGGTCGAGGTTATATACAATGCCGAGGAGAATATCACAGGACTCAAACCTCCAATAGTCAAGAATCTTAAAGAGGTAATGGAGAGCGAGTCAGCGATTATATGGAGTGAAGTAAGTGAAGGAATACTGAAGAAAGATTGGGAAAGAGCAAGGGAAGCTAAGTGCCTTGTGGAGGCGAAGCAGAGAGAGTCTCTGAAAAACAGAGAGGCTTCAGGTGAGTTATGGGTTCCTAAACACTTCTCAGTGGTCAAAGACGGTAAAGACTGGGACCTCTCACCGCTACAGTCCACGGTTCCTCGGGCTCCACTCGTCATCACAGAGGCAGAAGGGGAGAAATCATAAATCAGTTTCAAGATTCCAACATTCTATGTTGATAATAGCTTCTTAAGTTATATTATCTAGTTAAAAGTTAACATATAATTAAGCCGATAATGACATGTCCGTTAATAATCATAAATGTGAATGGTGTTTTTGTCACTTCATTACTTACTAGGTTGAATATATCATATATGAGTGGTACGTCAGGTTTTTGAGAGACTTGTCAAATAATATAGGGGATTTTTCACATCCCTCATAACAGAAAATATATAGTTTTTTCCTCTACAAACATAATATGTCATATCCATCTAATTCTAAAAAATGAAGATTCAATTACACTTTCCAGACCTTAAGCTACTTTCGTTTTCTTAAATTTTTTATTTTCTTCTGAAACACGGATGCAATACTTTGTACAAAGGGTTTTTTTTTTGGTTTGAAGTATAATTTAGCATTCATTCAAAAAAAAAAATATATGCTTTCCTAATAATTAATTGATTTGGTGAATGGTGACCATGTATAAATTCTTACGAGGTGTATTCAGTCAAGCTATAATATCTGTTCCAAATCAATGTTCATAGCCATAATAATTTATTCATAGTTAAGCATTAGGGCAACCTTTTATAATAGAATTAAGCCAGCCTTAATGACGAAAACATGGATCTAACGACTAACCCCCCTCCGAATCCATAGTTAATGCTAACCCAACTCTACATTTTGATACCCCCTATTTATGTTTAGTTCCACTATTCTATATAAATGGAGTAAAAAGATTGATAGTAATTATCACTTAAGTACTGTGATACAGAGTGTTTAACTCTGGTTTTTCAAAAAAAAAAACTTGAGATTTTCAGTCTTTTTATAAATATAACTCCTTGGCTCCTTTCTTTCAATTACAGAAATAATATCATCTCAAAATATATATATCGTTTCTTCAACAACTCCTCAAATGGTAATTAGTGAGACATCTACTTTTTTGGTAAAGAAGTGAGACTAAATTTACAAATCTAATGTATTTGGCTGTGTGTATAGGCAGAAGAAGAGAATATGAGAAGACACCTTGTGCTGGTCAAACCTTTTTCCCTGGAAGATGAGAAATATTCTGAGCACACAGCTTCGAATGTCATCCGCAAGATCCTCAGCCTCATTAAGACCGTACGCCCAGGGTCTGATCTCACCAATTTTCAGGTGTAACTCCTTATGATCCTTGTTGATGTAAACTTATGGCTACATAACAGAACGTTCATTTGCATATATCTTTTTTGAAAACAAACATTGACACTTTTATAGTGAAGAGGAAAGAAAAGAAGGTTTTATAGGATAATATGATACTAAAGTATTTTAGTGTTTTCCTTATTTAACTACTATTTTTGAACGTAAAGCTGCCACCTCAGCTGAACTTACCAAGATCACAACTCCAAAGTTACGGCGAGATGGTCTACAGCTTCCGCGGTAAGGATCTGCTTGGGGAATGCAGCCGTCGCGATCTTCCCATTGAACGGTTCAAATCGGTGGTGACATGGAACATCTCCACACTCCGTCCGGTGGTTGTTGGCATGTCTCCGTACAACCCTGTTCTCGGCGAGACTCACCATGTCTCCAACGGTCACATCAACGTCTTGACCGAACAAGTATAATTATCATTTCATTACAATTTGCATTATTGATGGTCTAAAATACGAGGAAGTCCAAAATGAGTGAAATATTTTAAATGATTTGGTTTATTTATGAGATTTTCCATTCTAAAAATTATCAAACTTCAGAGAAAAACTGCTTCATGTTATAAATCCCTATTTTTTCAGGTAGTGCATCATCCACCGGTGTCCGCACTTCATGCGACTCACGAGAAGGAAAAGATTGACGTGACATGGTGTCAATATTTCACTCCTAAATTTCGTGGTATGTTTATCTTTAATTTGTAGCAGTCATATTGTTTCCGCTACATCCACAATTATCTCAAAACCAAGTCAGGTTTTGAATAATCCGTCCAAGAACGAACACAACTACTTTGAACATGCGTCTAGTTTACCCTAAAACCATACCATCTCGTATTAGTTCCAAAGTCTAACTTCTGCTGCATGTAACTCATTCAATGGTTCATAAGGCACTTACGTGGATGTTGAGGTCAAAGGTAAAAGGGTTATGAAGCTTCTGAATCGCAAAGAGACTTATCATATGGACCAGCCGAGACTAGTTATGAGATTCTTACCGGCGCCGGGAGCTCATTGGGCCGGAAAAGTTAAGATAAAGTGTCCGGAGACTGATCTCGAAGCTGAGTTACATTTGATTTCCGATTCCTTCATCGAAAGGTTCAGAGGCAACAACAATAGATCAATCAAAGGAAAGATCTTTCAATCTTCCTCTCGTGATCAGCTCTACGACATCTTTGGCCATTGGGACAGGTAAAATAATGAATCATAAGTTCAATACAGCTCTCAAGAATATCATAAGCTGTGATGTCATTAACATATACCATAATGTTACAGAACAGTAATGGCAAAAAATCTGAAGACTGGTAAGCTCGAAGTTATATACAATGCTGAGGAGAATATCACAGGACTCAAACCTCCAATAGTCAAGAATCTCAAGGAGGTAATGGAGAGCGAGTCTGCGATAATATGGAGTGAAGTTAGTGAAGGAATACTGAAGAAAGAATGGGAAAGCGCAAGAGAAGCTAAGAGAGCTGTGGAGGAGAAGCAGAGAGAGTCTCTGAAACAGAGAGAGGCTTCTAGTGAGTCCTGGGTTCCTAAACACTTCTCAGTGGTCAAAAAGGGTAAAGACTGGTATTGCTCACCACTACAGCCCACGGTTCCCCGGGCTCCACTCGTCATCACTAAGGCACAAGAATTCAAGAATTCAAAAGTTTGTGTTGATGATAACTAAAGTTATTACAATTCCATGTAACATAAACCAATCTGTAAGAACTAGCGGGGAAATCGCAAAATGGAACAACTCTTATAACCAAAAATTTCTGCTCTAATTGCATATAACGGACTTTCAGTTTCATCAAGAAACATCAAATACCAAGAATAGTTTCAGTTTCTTCAGAAAATTTACAGTATCTTAAAGATTAACCTCTGAGACATATCTGGAACATAATTAGGTCCAAGAATTGTGTGTGTTTGGTTCAAGAATCCTCTTTCAGACAGCTGTGCTTGTGTAGTTTGGGAAGAGGTTGACCAATGTGTCAAGAGTATCGGGATGGAACTTCCTTGCAAACAGATAACATGGCCGTGTGATCCCATTCCATGTACAAGGCCAATGCAGCTCATCTCCATGCTTTAAAAGCACAAGTAAAAGTATTAGAGAGAGAGAGAAAAGAAGAATAGAGGCTATGAGGGAGAGTCACAATTGCATACCTCGCCCACGCTGGTGACGTGTACACTCATGTCCTCGGACTGCACAAGAGAGAAAAGAGAAAAGTATAATAACATGCTGACTCTCACAATTCTCAAGAATCTGTATTATGAAACATACCGTGACATTTTTCATGAAATCTAATGAAATCTCGTTTGCTCCATATGTCTTTGGATGCCACCTTCGTTCAGACCAATCAACATACGTCACTGACCAGTTTGAGATCCCCATGGGATCAATCATCTGAAAGAAGAGCCAGCAAATAAACATGTTTCAGCTTCAAGAAGGCTTAAAAGACTGCAAACGATGGAGTGTGAAGAAGAAATAGCCTCACATTGAAGAATGTTGGCAAGTAATGTTCATCAGCAATGCAGTTCTTGTCGGCCTCTATGCCAGGCTGATATTTATAGAAACTTAATGTCAGAATCAGAACTCAAAACAAAGAGGAATGAATAATTGAGTTATATATCAAAAAGCTACAGTATGAAACCAAAAATGTTCAGCTGCAGGACAAACTTACTCCACAATACTCGCGGAATTTGGAGTAGTAAAGACCATCGGCCATCACTATAATCGCGTGTTGCCGCTTCATTGTGAACCACTAACAAGGAAAACAGACAAAAATTACACAACAAAAAGTAACAATAACTCAATTTTGTTTCGTTTTATGGCAGTAGCAGCATACTCATTATTAAGACTAAGCTCTTAGAGATTTAAGTCTTTACCTGAGCACCTTTTCTAAAATCTTCCCTAGCGATTTCTGGTAGCATGTGTTCCATATGTCTACCAGTTCCATGTGGACCAGGATCCACAAAACTTGAGAAACAGAGATATAATGAACCTTGTCTCAGTGAATAGTAATGAAAAAAATCAAAATTTTTGTTCTGTTTTAAGAGAGTAATGTACCTCTCAATGAAGCTAACGTTGGAGTACAGCAAATATCTATAAGTGTAGTCAAAAGTATGCAACGGTATACAACTGTACAGAGAAAAATTTTGATGTGATTCAGTTAGTACACAAAAAACCTTAATTAGGACAAATTAGGCTACATTGAAATCACTACCTCTCTGAAAGAAGAACAAAGTGTTGGTTGTCAGGATCTTCAAGAGCGCTAACCAGTAACCGCTTCTCGGCATCAACCATAGAAATCCTTCCCCAAGTGACCTCATCACTATGGATCTCCCGATCAGAAAAGTGACGGCTGATGTGAAGTGGTCGTTCCTTTGAAGGGTGGATGTAAATTGAGAACTTGCCTTCATGACCCTTCACAACACCAAAAACACTATCAACAAACCAATGAAATGTAGCTTAACATTTTGGACATTGCATCAAGGTGTTTGGTTTTGTTGTACCTTGAAAAATTCATCCCAGAGCTTCTCAAATGGTAAAGTACCAGGAGTCAAGAACAAGAAAGCGATTTTGGAGTTTTCGGTTATGAAGGGAGGCGTTCTAAGTATGTCTCTGACCACTACTCGAGCTGCAATCTCCTCATCAGTGAATTTCCTGACATGAACAGGTAGCCAAGCGGAGAGAGCATCCTCGCAGCCTCTAGTGCTATAGAGACCGTGACACGAGGAGCCCTGCTTTGGAAACATGTGAGAACAGATCAGAAGCATGCTGGTCACTGAAACTGTCAAAACGACCCATAAGGGCTTCTTCAGAGATGTGTGGTGGTGGTGGTGACGTGGCGGCCCCTGCAACATCTTCTGCGTCTCACCCATTTGAAACCACAAATCTTAACACCTCCCTTCTCCTTTCTAACTAATAGGCATACAAAGGTAGAATCTTTCTTTCACCTCTGCATATACTTCTCTTAGATTGGCATTGCCTGAATGAAAAAAAATTAAAAAGATTTGAGTTTTTATTGGTCTTATGAAGAACAAAGACACTTAGAGATTAGTATCTCCGAGAAACACGGAGAGATTAAGTAAAGTTTCAAACTAATCTGAAGAAAAAAAAACTCCTTCAGACAGAAGCAATAAGCAAAATGCACGTTGTTCCCATGTTTCAGGAATTGCAGGACATTCCTCTTAAACTCTCTTTAGACAAAAACAAGTCTAAAGTCTAAGTCTAAGTGAGTGTTTCTCCGACCAAACTAAAATCACAAGCTACAAATCCCAGATTCAACTTCTTAGTAAACCAAAAAAAAAAAAAAAAAAATGGTGAGACTGTAGCGAGCAACATCAGTTGAAAAGAGTCAAAATACAGTTACCTCGAGCTGAATCGAAACGGTGTAATGCAGAAAGATAGAATCTTTATCCGAACCCAGATCTCAAAGTAGTCGAATTTGATCCTCTTCGTTAAGATCTAGGGTAAAAAAAAAGAAGAAGAGTGGATTCAACGAATGTGAGAGGGTCAAAAGAGAGAGAGAGACACACAAGAGGGAAAGTTTCCTTTTTTGCTTTTAAGGAAAGAAAAACAAAACTTTAGTCTTTAAAAACATGGACACACATTAGTGGAAGACGACGATTCAGATCGTTTTGGTTTCCTTGTTTTTATACCTGAGGACTAGTACTACTACTACTTCCCCCTGATTCGTTTTCTCTTTCTCTCTCTCTCTTTCTTTCTCTTTGAGTTTGATTGAAATAAAGGAAGAGACTTTTTGGTGAAAACCAACAAGTCTTCCTCCAGTGAATTCGAAACCAAGAGAGAGAGAGAGAGGAGAAGGACTACAACAACATTATTAAACACTTGGCTTTCTATTTTCTACAATAATTTCTATTAATTTATTGTTATTAAACAAAGTGATATAAAACTCCCAAAAGAATCTACATTTCTATTTTCTATTGGATTTGAGTTGGCTTCACGACTCTGAAACCTTATTTTTTTGTATAGCCACCTTCAATCATTAAAAACAACAAAAGAGTATTCATTTTTATTTTTATAATGTATGGGCAAATGAGAAATAAAACTAGTCCAAGTGGAGGGTATCAGTATCAAAATAAAGTTTTTTTTAGCTCTGTCATCGCACTTCTTGACTATTCATGACAGTCGCCGCTTTGTGCCTTCCACGACGGCGAAGGATCTGCTTATCAAACACTAATTTTATTTTTAATTTTGTTTTAGTTGCTGTTGTCCATTGCCCATTAGGCCATTACTACTCCTTACTTAATTATTCAAATTAAGTTTTATATTTAGGAAGCCTGACCCTTTGAAGTACTTAGAAATGAGTACATGGAAGTTTGAGGCGTCTCCTAGCATCATGAGCCCAAAAAAAAAATGCATCAATAGATTAGACTATTAAAAGAGTTTGTACGAAATAGTGAGATGAAAACAGAATATTCGTCTTTCAACTGTCTTATCATTGGTCCATTTGGATGGTAATGAACGTAGTAGACAGTTTTCTTCTGAAAAATGTATCAACCATAACCCAAAAACATGGTTTCAATGACATTTATTTGTATATGACTTTATACAAGTACACAAAATACAAAAGAAATTTCCATTTGTTAAGATCGTGATGGATACTAGTTCTTTTTTTTTTTTTTTCTTAAATTAAATGGAAGATAGATACATAACGTCTGCTTGGATATTACTACGTTGAAGCCATTTAAAGTACCTCATTCCATAACATCGCATTCACAGTTGTTTAGAGTATGACCAAAGTCAACCAGTTTAGCTTTATAAAATCAATTGGACTAGTTTTAAAACAAATAAAATCTAAAATTTAAAGGTAAAGACTAAAGAGTGTGGCCGATAAGTGTAGTTTACATTCTTCTAGAACTTAGAACCATTATATTTTTGATCTGCTTCTGATCAAATCTATACAAGATAAAATGGTAATTACAAAAACATGAGAATATCATCATGAAAAAGTAATCCAAAAGAAAGTTCAATGAACTATGAAAAATTAGGAACAATCAACAGTAATCCAAAATCTGTTTTATGATATGATGATAAGAGATGATGAATGATTATTCAAATGGATCATTATAAAAACCCGCATCTCAGGTTTTAGTTGACAGACACCAACTTTTTTTGTCTGACTTTTGGACAGAGCAAATCAGCAAAATGTGAGTGCAAGTTTCTACGGCTTGTGTGGGCTCTTTGGGAACACACACAAAGTCAAAAAGGTTAGGAATTGATCGGATTTGGGTATATGTCCGGTTTTAGCTATGAATCTTATACTCTTTTACAAAAATCAGACACGCTTCTTTTAGCAATTGAATTCAACTTTATTTTTTGTTGGATTAGTTTTATTCTCTCAATAAAATTGTTACTTTGATAATATATAAATTTTGTTGTTTCAGTTATTCTTGCTGCTGGTTTAATACTTGAGGTTTTATGATAAGCTTTGGTTAATATTACTAAGAATGTATTAAGCATAGTACGTAGTAACTAATTATCAAATTTCAACATGCTATTAGCTTTGGAAAAGATTTTAGAAATTATTTAGAAGTGTATTCAATCAAATATTTTAAGTGATATCCCTTTTTAATAAAAGGGAAGTAAACAACATAGTTTTTGTAGATTTTATATTTTTAATAAATGATTACAAATAGATTATTGATAGGTTATAGATTAATTCATATATTAATATTAATGGTTACACTTAAATATTATGAATATTCCAAATTGATAATTGATATATTAATAGTAACAGATAAAATCATGGATATTCCAAACTGCATTTTTGAAGATTTTAGTTCTATATCACGTTGTTTCCAAAGATCTTTAAACACAATATTACAAATTTATTTTCCACAGATTTTATCGATAGACCACAACATTAACCATAAGATAGATTACGAAATTTATAGATAGATTGGTTACAAGTTAAATAGTGAGTTACAAAATAAATTACGAAATAAAATTTAACCAGTGTTATAGCATGGGTACTTATCTAGAATCATTAACAATATAAAACTTACAAAATATGTATTTTTTCGAATCTTCATATTTAGCATATGATTTTATTGCATAATATTTTATCCAAAAAAAACTTTTAAAAACAATAACATAAATTATATTTTATATAAAAAATGCAATATAAACAAAATGAATTTTAATCTGTGATCTAGCACGGATCTTAATCTAGTTTTATGATATTTTGACTACAACTATTGATTAAAAGACATTTGTAGTTAGACTAACCATGACTTAAAAAACGTAAAAATGTCTAGAATGAAAAGAAGAAAAAAAGAAAAAAGGAGAAAAAATAGGATTGGTTAAGGAAAGTCAAACTCCATAACCTTCGCGGAAAAAGAAAGGATCCGTAATGGTGGAAAATATGGATTTTTATTTTTGCCATTACCGGAAAAAAATCCAAACATTTTAAAATCAGCACTGACTTAGCCAAACATGGTCACTTCATTTCTCTCTCCTCCTTCCTCCTTGTCTCTCTCTCTCTGAGCACCAGAATCTAGGGTTTTTTAACAGTGAATCTTTTTTCCTTCCTCCTCAATAATCATCTTCTGGTAAGTGCTCAGTCAATCAACTCACCTCACTCTCCCCGTACACCCCTTCTGCTCTGTTTTCTTTTTATTTGGGATTCAGTTCCGTTCGTTCTACTTACACTCTGTTTCTTGTCTCTCTCTCTCTGCCTCTCTTTTGGGTTTCTCTTTTTTTTAATCTCTACCTAATGCGTGGACCATTTACATGGTCATGTATATCTGCTTCTAGCTTGTTGTCTTAGACTTGTTGAGGTTTTGCTCTTGTTTCTTCTCTGTTCTTTACTTAAAGTTCTAAACTTGAGAACCTATTTGCTTATTTACTTGTTTAAATTTCATTATTTTCTGGTGATTTTGATTTCATTGATGACAAATTTGTGTAAAAGGGAGCTTTTTTTTCATCTTTCTTCAGGTGCTTGCGTTATAAAGCTACCTTCTTTGGTGTAGAAGAGCAATACCCTTGAAGTAATGGCAACTGAGAATCCTATTAGGATGTCCGGAAGCAATGAAAGATGGTCTAATTCTAGGCAGGTTTCTGTGCCTAATCGAAGTGGAAGTGCTCCACCGAGCATGGAGGGATCTTTTCTAGCTGTCGATTATCTATTGTCAAGACAGGCCGGCTCCGGTTACACCGTGACTACTCATTCTTCTAAACACAGCCTTAACCGCATACCTTCTCCACCTATTTATTACCCTACTGAGTATCAGTTCATAGACAATCATGTAGGTAGATTTAGAAGTAACAAGGGATTGAATAAAGTTAATTCTCCCAATCATTTGTCCCAAGGTACACTTTCTACTCATAAGGAAGTATCTGAGAATGAAAGCTCCCAACAGTTCTCTGTTAATAGTGTTTCAGATAGGACTAATGGGTTGGACATTCGTCTTTCCCCTGGTTCTCAAGGTTTGGACGATTTCAGTCAGGTTCGGCTTCGCTTCCTCACCTTTAGTACTCATTAGTAACTTGGTTGTGAGTAGTGAAATGTCATTCCTTGGCACTATAATAAGTTATAATTGAATCTCTTTTCATTGCAGGATGATAGTTCTTCTGTGCCGACCCCTCAACATAGTCGGTCTAACTCTTCAAATGGTGAAATGAACACAGCGGATGAGGGTGGTAACTTCTCGGAGATATCAGATGATGTCATGGTCAAAGATAATGCTGCTTCAGCGGCGAATGCTTCCACTGGCATTGAGAAGAGTTCTGATGGATCTGCTATCATTTCTGAATTGAAGAATACTAACATATCTGGATCCGGAACGGCTAAATATCCTCGAGAACCAAGGTATACAAGGCCAGAAAGGCAGCTGCACCAACAGCAAAATAATGCAACTTGGATTCAAGGTGGCGGCAAAATAGGTTCTAATGGCGTAAATGATGCAGTTACCGGGACTGGACAGTTTCATTATGGACAACCTTACAAGTTCTCTGGTGATGGTCAGCCTGTGCTTCAGTCTTCAGGTTTTACGCCACCTCTTCTTTACACTGCTACCCAAGCGGCTTATATGACTTCACCAGCTCATGTGTATAACATGCAATCTCCTGCTGCTTATTCTCCTCAGTATGGTTATGGACCATACACCAACATGATCCCTCAGTTTATGCCTGGATACCCTTCCCATGGTTCTGTTCCACTTATTGTCAGTCCAGATTTTATCCCTCAATTGTCTGCGCCAAGTGCAGGAAGTGTTGTCCACGGAGGTGAAATGCAGTATGCGGGACAACCTTCTTTTCCAGATCCTATGTATATGCAGTATTGTCAACAGTCGTTCGGGCATATGGAACCGCTGGCTCCTAGGAACCACAAGAATGCTCCTAAGTCTCAAAAAGATGATCCGAAGTTCCTTCCACAAATAAGAGGGCCAAGTAACTCTAATATGGGTAGAACGGGAATGGGTGTTAGTTATTATGGAATCCAGCCAAGTATGGGCATTATGGTGCAGTATCTTCCTACACAGCTCGCCCCTCCTCCTTCACCTGGTCATGTTCCTTATGTCGAGGCATATCCTGGATGGCAGCAACAAGGGAGCTTGGAAAGTGCGAATGGCCCACGGTTGTGCAATTTTCTTGAAGAGCTGAAATCTGGGAAAGGCAGGAGGTTTGGTTTATCTGACATCACAGGACACATTGTTGAGTTCAGGCATGTTTTTATCTTTCTTTCTAGAGTCTTGTGTCTTGTCTTGGGTTTCTTCCTAATTTGATGATAACAAACTTGAGTATAATCTTGTTTCCTTTCAGTGCGGATCAACATGGGAGCCGATTCATTCAGCAAAAGCTCGAAAATTGTAATCCAGAAGAAAAAGCAGCTGTCTTTAGAGAAGTTATTCCTCATGCTTGCAAACTAATGACAGATGTGTTTGGTAATTATGTCATTCAGAAGGTTTGTTCCTACTCGATCCTATGTCTTACAGATTCTTGTCAGACTCTACCCCTTTTATTGATTTTTTTTTTGCGATTCTGTTTCAGTTTTTTGAGTACGGAAACTCATCACAGAGAAAGGAACTTGCGGATCAACTCATGGGGCAGATACTACCACTTAGTCTGCAGATGTATGGTTGTCGAGTAATACAAAAGGTACAAAAATCGCTACTTGTTGTTTGAAATTGGACTTTGTTAAAACAATTGGCTCATTGAGTGAAACTTTGTTGTGGTGTTAGGCTCTTGATGTCATAGAACCTGACCAGAGAGTTCGTTTAGCACGTGAACTTGATGGGCAGGTCATGAGATGTGTTCGAGACCAAAATGGAAACCATGTGATCCAGAAATGCATTGAGAACATCCCGACAGACAGAGTTGGGTTCATGCTATATGCTTTCCGTGGTCAAGTTTCCTCGCTCTCTATGCATCCTTATGGTTGTCGTGTCATACAGGTACTTAAGCACTTTGGTTATACGATTTTTCCTTCTCATGTTCTTGGTTTTTCTCATTGTTACTCAAGAACCATGTTTCATATTTTCTTTTCCCATCCTTATAGAGGCTTTTGGAGCGTTGCTCACATGAGCATCAGTGTCAGTTCATTACCGAGGAGATACTGGAATCAGTATGTGTCCTTTCCAAGGACCAATATGGTAATTATGTCACACAGGTATGTGTACCATCTAAACTTACAGAACATTAACTGAAGTCAAATTAGACCAAAATCCCACAGTTAGTTTCATCTGATCACCACTTCAAACCAAAATTGCTATTTTGCAGCATGTCTTGGAGAAAGGAACGTCTGAAGAAAGAGAGAGAATCGTGAGAAAACTATCAGGGCACATCGTGCAGCTTAGTCTACATAAATTTGCATCAAATGTTATAGAGAAGTGTCTGGAGTATGGTGGTCGAATTGAGCGTGACCTCATCATCAAAGAGATTGCAGGGCCTGACGAGAGTTATGATAGTCTATTGGTGAGAGCTTGTGGACCAAACCTGATACATTTTCTTCTTTAACTGATTGGATATTAACTGTAAGCCACTTTTATCAGATGCTGATGAAGGATCAGTACGGAAACTATGTGGTGCAGAAGATATTCGAGACATGTACAGCTGATCAGCGTGCAACATTGTTCAGCCGAGTCAGAATGCATGCATCTGCATTGAAGAAATACACATATGGGAAACATATTGTTACTAGGTTGGAGCAGTCTTTTAGTGAAGGTACTAAAATTCCTCAACTCTAGTCAAGTTCGAATAGGCAGGTGCACAATCTATAATCTTTGAAACAAAAAGAGTTTCTTCCTCTTGATGTTGTATAGGCCGTAACAGGGCAAAGTAAACTATTAGACTTGCTATGCTAGAAATAAGCGGTGTAGCACAAGACTGATTAGTAGACTTAAAATGATTGGTATATGGGATCAAGAATGACATATTTTGGTTGGTTGTTTCTCGCAGAAAATCAAGAATCGAGATGATGAGTGGCTCTTCTGAGTTGAAAGTAGTGGCTGACTCGGATTTACTCAATACAATTCGCTTTCCATGAAAGCTGGATATTCATTGAGGAAGATTTTAGATGATTGTGAAGGATGTTTACTTGGAATATTTACCATAGCATAGCCGTTGTGATGATTGTGTGGCATGTTCGTAAATATTCATAAATGTATCAGTAGTTTACTTCAGATTTGTTGTAACTGGCTTGTGGATTTTTCACCAAGACAATTCGAAACTTTCTTTCGACAGTATTACTACCGAAGCCAAGTATTACATGTTTATCGTCAATAAGGCCTCCCTCTTCAGCAATTGTCTCATTTGCTACAGAATTTATCTGTTTTTCATCACTCTGTTTTGAGGAAATAACATTTTTCATTCTTCTACTAAGACTCTAAGAGGAAGCCAAAGTATGATATGATCGAAAGAGAAACTTGTCATTATATTAGAATTTAAAGCAATGTAGCATAATATCACATGACAATAGAAGAAACACACCACAAAAAAATTGGTAGCTCAAACTAAAACCTCTCAAGTTACTATTTCCATCTTAACCAAAGAGAAAACTAAAACACATCCAAAGTCTCCTTCTTCCTCTTCTGATTCTTCTTTCGTCTTCTCATCTTCCTTAGGGGCAGTTGCAGAGTCACCCGCACCACCTCCACCTCCACTCGATGCAGCTCCTCCAGCAGAGAATCCACCACCAACACCACCGCCAACAATCACCTACGTGACAAGAAATTGATTCTAATTGACAACAATAACAAGAAATTACAATGGAGAAAACAAAAAGGCATTCACTCATCATCTTGACTAAAGTCAAGTAAACTAAAGTCAACTACTAAAACAGAGTAGGTTGTCAAATTGCAAATTGAGTGATTAGCTATTTCAAAGCTGTAACCTTTTAGGACTTAGCGTGAAGGTCTTAGTTATAAAATGACGCAATGTCACATTTGATGCAATAACAAGTAATGTTTGTATTCTACAACTTTATAATTCTAGGTTTTTGACTCTCTTTTGTATGAATACTGTCAGTCTGTCACTGAAATACTATTGCTAGGTTTCTTATTATGAAAGACTAGTAACATTAGCAACTTAGCATATACTTTAGTATGTAAGTGAGACAAGAGAGAAGCAAAGAGAAAAATAGGCTCATCAAAAGCTATGCAGTATGCAACTTCCTTTTTCATAAACTATGCAGTATAGCATTGCACCACTTGCATAAAATGAAGTTCTAACTCTTTTTTTGTTTTGTTGAAAATAATAATTATTACAACATCCAACTTGGTTTTTTCTTAAATATAAAATGTATCTCTCGATTATCATAAGTCACGGGTCATAACTAAAAATGTTTTTTAAGATGAACCAATGGAAAATCAATTATACAAATGTATTCGTGTATATCAAATATACTTAGAGATAGTGTATTTAACTTGACATTTTCAGTGATTTCTGTAAAATTTACAAATATTATGTTATTTAATCACGGATTTAAAAAAAATCTAATGAAATCCACTTTATTAAACTAATGATTGAAGAATCTACCTTAAATCTACTTTTATTCAAAATAATTTGTGGATTTAGATTTTAATTATTTTGAGGAATTCTGGAAGATTTGGTTATATTTATTTAGTTAAAAAATACAAAAATCCAAATCTTATAATTTTACTAGAAATAGGCTCGCGCGATGCACGAGCTATATTTAATTTTATTTTCATTAATTATGATATACCTTAAATTTACAAATATATTTTTGAATTGGATTTTTTTAATATGATTTTTTAAAAAATGTTTAATATGTGTTCCTTTATATATGGTTTTTAATGTTTGGACGCAAAATAAAATAAACAAAACATATCGGAAATTTTTTGGACTGAAGTAATTAAATCCCTCAAAGTTTTATTGTTTTGGATTTTATTATTTTGTGATAAATTTTTAGGTTCTTAGAGCATCTCCAACCCTACTCTATTTTAAAGTCAATACTCTGTTATAGAGTAACATTTGCTCTAACCCTACTTTATATTTTACTCTAAAATAGAGTAAACGGCAGGATTACTCTATATGCAATAATGCTTTTTTATACTAACTCTATTTTATATACATTGAAAAAAATTATGCTCTATTTTAGAGTAAAAAATAGAATATATATTGGAGATAGTCTTAGCACACATGAGGTTTGTGTAGAGACCATCTATCAGACATTCAAAACGAAAATTGAGTATTGAAAATAGTTTAGAAATATTTCTAGATAAATTTCATCTTTCCCTACATCTTTTCCAAAGCTTTAATATATGGATGCGGTGAAGACTTATATGATGATTCGCTAGATCTCTATAACCAGAAAATTATTAACGAAACTCATTAACCATGAAAATAAATAAATAAAAATTAAGTTTTAGTCTCAATCATAAATAAAAATAATTGATAAATATTTATCTCTTTGCGAGTGGTTTTACAACTTTATATATTCTTTAACTCAATCTTAATATTTGATTTTCTTTTTGACTCCACAATATATGTTGCTATGGTTTGATTTTCTTCAATTAGCCTCCTAACAAATTTCTTGTGAATTAGAAACTCTATATGAATGCTTAAAATGTGTTATACTTCTATGATGATCGGTTATTTATCGGTCATTGTCTCTATTCTTATTCATTATAGTTTTTTAATTATAAAAAAATGAACTCTCCAACATGTCAATTGGTGTAGATGGAAGGGAAGACAAAATCAGAAAAATTGATATCAAGAATAGATACATTCCTATTATTTTTCTGACATAAATACATTTCTAATTTATTTTAACTTACATCTAATATTTTTTTTAATTAACTATATTTTTACTTATAATATCTATATGTTGACTTTTCCATCAGATTTTGATGATTTTAAAATACGATATGTGAGAAAAAAATTCAGACCGACTCAAATTCATCCAATCAATAAACTAAACTTTTAAAACTTGAATTTTGTACTATACTAATGAGATTATGAATCTAGACAATATGTTTTACAAGGTAACAGAAGAATCACCAATGATCATTTTGAAATATTTACTCTCTAATCTTGTAATCACCCTTAATATATTTTTTTTGGAATAATGCATATTAAAATATGGGTCATGTCGTAATTTTTTTTAAAAATATCTTACACTATATCTCGCATTAAATTTTGGATAAAATTCATGAAAAGAAAAATGTATCAAATTTAATGTTCTTTTAAAGGTAGCAGAAGAATCACCAATAATTATTTTGAATAACTAATAAGTGTATCACGATTTATCATATGCTCCAGTATATACTCTCTAATCTTGTAATCACCCTTAATATATTTTTTTTTAGAATTATGCATATTAAAATATGGCTCATGTCATAATTTTTTTTGAAATATCTTATACTATATCTCACATTAAATTTTGGATAAAATTCATGAAAAGAAAAATGTGTCAAATTTAATGTTTTTAAAAAGGTGACAGAAGAATCACCAATGATTAATGTTTTTGGATTATATATTATCTCTATTTTCTAATAACTTTAAAATAAATAATATAATTACCATTAAATTATTTTGTGAAACTATAGTTTTCTATTATTTCATGGGGTGATTAAGCAATTATGTTATTTTTATTTTCTTTTAGTATATGCGTTTTAAAGACAGTCAAACTGTAACTTATAGAATATTAAATATAATTTAATTTTATCTGAGTTGTGTTTTTAATATAATATATATGATTATTGAATACAATGTGATAATTTAAATATATTAGAACATATTTTCTATTTTTAAATTAGTCTATCATAAATTAATTTGGCTTCAATTTTTATTTTAAAAGTAGAAAAACTTTTTTTTTTGTTTTAATTAGGTTATATGGTATATGCTTTCATTAGGAAGTATATTATATGTTAAAACTAAAAGTTTGAAGAAATATATTTTTGTAACAATGTGAAATTTATTATTTTAAAAGTAAACACCATATAAGATATAAATAAAATGAAGTATATAAAAAGATATTATATAAGATACTAGCAATTGAAGAGAGTGTTTTTTCGGTTGTTTGTTAATTTGTTTTTTTAGTTATGTATTTTCCTCTTTTCGTCAGGTTATGTTGTTAGTATGTTTTCTTTTGGTCTTTTGTTAATTTGTTTTGCTCTTTTGTTGGTTTATTTGTCCTTCTATGTTTTTTCAGCTAATTTAGTCTAATTTTTTCTCTCGTAGTTAGATTATGGTTTGTTTGGTTTCTTTTTTAAACAATTTTTTAGTATTTAAAATTTTTGTTTGTATCAGGTATTCACTTTCTTTTCTTTGTTTCTGTTGTTTTTTATATTGTGGTTTTGTTTTTTATTTGGTGTTTTTTTTGCATTAAGTAGATTATAGTGAGAAGTTTTACAAATTTGTTAGTAAGTAGTTGTGTTTATTTTGAAATTTGGTTTTGTATTTCATGTTTTTAAATTTCCTAAGTATATGGTTTTATTGTATATGTTGATTTGTGGTTGTAATTGTTTTTTTGGTTTTTTTTTCCTTTTTTTTTGTGTGTTTGGTTAGATTGATTGTTTATTGTATTTAACTCAGAGGGTGTATTCAACTTGACATTTTAGGTGATTTGTATAAAAGTTACAAATCCTAAATCCTATGTTATTCAATCATGGATTTTAAAAAGTCTCCTGAAATCCATTGTTATTAAACTGATGATTTAAAAATCTAATGTTATTCAAAACAGTTTGTGGATTTGGATTTTAATAAGTTTTAGGGATTCTAGAGTATTTGAGAGAATTTTTTTAGTTAAAAATACTGAAATCCAAATCTCATGGTTTTAGGTGGGATTTGAAATTTTTTTACAATAAATCATATTAACTTCCCTAAAATCTATCAAAATTCCAAATTTACTAAATCCTATAGAATCCTCCAAAATCATTGTTTCAATACACCCCCTTCAATGTCTGAGGATTGTTTGTCAATGCTTACCTCAATGACTTACATTGGGAGTGTGAGTTTGTTTAATTTTTAATAATGTTTTTAAATTGTTTACATTTGGCTTTTTGGTGGGTTTTTTATTTTGTTACATTGATTGGACCCAAATATCAATTCTGGCCTTAAAATCTAGTGGTCTATTGGGTCAACAATGGATTTTATTTATTTGAGGATGTTATATTATCTCTATTTGAACGGGAAGGAGTTAATTATCTCTTTAGGCCTAATAATATTATCTCCATTTGAACGGGAAGGAGTTAATTCATTTTCTGATCTAGAGGACAGTAGAAGGATTGGAGCTCAAATTTTAAACCATCCATTGTATCGATGCTGAACAGTATTATTTTCTCGTTTGTTTGGTTGATTTTGCCTTGGCTTCCTATCGCTTGTTGGTAATTGGTTCTTCCCTGGTTTCTTCGTTGAACGGAACTGTTAATTCGAGTTGTGTTTTTAAATTATTTAAGTGTCTTCTTACCTTTGATTCTCTAATTAATTAATTGTTATTTTTTGGAGGTCGGTTTTGTTTTGTCTTTTTGATTCATTAGGGCCGTTTCTGTTTTTGTTTTCATTAATTGTGATTTTTGTTTTCTTTTTTTTTTTGTTAGTTTTTGTTTGCGTTTGTATTAATTTTGAAATAGTTCTGTTTTTGCTCTTTTTTAATAGTTTTGGGGAGCTTTTGTTGGGGGCGATTTTATTTACAAACATTGATGTTATGTGGGGAACTAAATGTGGAACTCTTAGTTGAGTATTTGGTTCGTGTTCTAACAGTGTCTGCATCTTTTACCTTGTTTGTGTTTGGTGATGGTTGTGTAAATGGCTCTCCCCTTCAACCTGTTTGGTGATGTTGTTAGGCGTTGGTGTAGGTCGAATATTAAGATTGAATGTGTGAGTCAAATACACAGGATTTCAAACAACTCTTCCAATACCTTTCAGCGAACTCTTGTGTCGTTGTCAAGTCTCCATCAGAATAAAACTTGGTCCCAGACGTAGCATTAAGAAAAAGTTCATCTGGAGAGTATGGTTGGGTTAGAAATGACATAATATTTGAAAACAAAGTGCACATTTTATTGACGTCAAATAATTATGAACATGAACTGCTTCACCTGCAAAGATCTTTGGGTTTATATTGGTCGCTAAGAGTATATAAGTCCCCTCATCATTCTTGCTAAAGACCTTCTCCAATGAGGTTGCCTGGTCGTCAAATGCACTTAGACGGACATTCTGACCACTATAACAAAAGGCAACATGTGGTGAAGGTAGTAAAATGCATAAATGGAGAGGAGAAGTTCTATATCGTGAGAATTAGATGAGACTTTGATGAAAGACAATGAGGGAAAACCTTTCAAGACGCAGATGGACTAACATCCTCTCCAAAGTTTGTGACATCCCATTAGTTTTGGTGGAAACTACTTCGCCCATGACATCTAATAAGAGCAAAACCATATAGTTTAACATTTAATTTCCAGGAAAATATACTATAGATGCAACGAAGTTGAGAAACTTTTCAATGATTATCTACATATTTGGAACTACAAAACTTAGAGAAACTTGGGAGCTCCGTATTGGTGTTCGCCAGTGACACTAACTCTTCATGAGTCCTTAAGCGGAAAAACTCTTTTGGAATAACACAGAAAGACTCTTCTACCTCTTCAAAAAAAGTGGCTGGTGTGAACCGTATATAAAAGTGGAAATCCGACAATTTGACATGGGTGTTGCTTCTAGTGACGTCAAAGGCGGATATTATATACATAGCTCCATCACGCATAGCATGTTCGAATTTAGGAAGGTGGGTGACGTAAATGGAGCCTTGCATCAAAGTAGATTGGAAAAGAGGGAAATATTAACAAAAGGGTAAGTACATAAGAATGAATCAAGAGGAGAATGGAGATTGAGGAACCTTTTCGTCAATGAGAAGTAAATCAACACCCATGAGTTGTCCCACATTTTTTAACTTTTCGAGCAGGCCAGAAACGGAGAATCCTTCCTAGGATTTGTTGGTACGAACTTCATATTTGTTAGAAGAGAAGCGTAAGGCCAAGTGTAAGTTGAAGAAATGACTATAGCAAGAAATCTATAGAAAACATTTAGGAATATAGAAAACGCAAGGAGTTTAATATAAACACCCTACATGGTTGTTTGCAAGGTGGAACGCAGGTTCCAAAAATATATGAAACTATGTCTTCGTACACCTATACTTGGTTCTATAAAATTTCAGAGGAAGGATATATGAAAGACTAACCGAAACAGCTGATCTAGAATACTTGAGAGAGATCTCTTCTTCATCAGAGTTGAACCGGTGGGCATGGATCGACCTACTATGCTTACTATTGACTTTGTCTCGAGTGAATATAACTTGGCAACCGCTTTTATTTTATCATCTTTGATCTTTGTGGAGTCGCAGAACCATTTCCTCAAACCATGTGCGTAAAAACACTATATAGGCAAAGACTGACATATCTATCTACGAATGTAGTTTTAGGTTAAGAATATATTTGTAAAATAATAAAGAATTTCTAATGGGGAATTAGCTACCAATCCAAACCCAAATAATAATCGAAGATATCAAAAGACTCTCTTTATTCTAGTATCAAAATTAACTTATAAGAACAAATAAATCTTAAAACATTAGTCTTATCCTGATGTAGTAGAAAAGAAACTGATCATAATTCATGTATAGCATATTGAAAGAAAAACATAGAGAAACGAAATATATTAGATAATAATTTTAGCAACTAATAATCTTATATACTCAAATGATTGGATCTTAAAAAATAGTATTTTGGAATTCTGAGACCATAAAGATACTATATGATTATACATTTTTAACCTTAGAAACATAAAAATTAAAGAAGAGACGTGGAGGCAAATGGCAGTCTTTGACCATTAGGGTCAACAAAGTCGTGCGTGCATGTCATGTGTTCTTCCTTCCTCTTTTTTGATAATGATGAGCGAAACCCTATATGTTATTTTATATATTTGGTCCATGCTTGATCAGTTGATTTGATACTATTTCTGTCACGAATTTGTGTTCGTTTAATTAAAGTGATATTAGTTACTTTAAAATTCTATAATCACCGTTCGCACCCACTATTCATATTCATGTGTATTATATTTTGCAGTACAACTTTACCAAACGTGTTAAGATAGGAACATGTTCAACTTCTTGGATATTAAGGAGCCAAAAAGCTTCATTCACTCGCTTTTCGTTTTTGTTATTGAAGTTAGAACATGCTGAAGCACTAATCGAAGTTTTCTGTAGCACTATTTTTTTTGTCGATTATACTTGATTATCACGAAACCAAGAAATTTTTTATAGTGATACACCTAAAGTCTAGGTGTCTGATTAGTCAATTAGACGTTTGAGCTTTTTAGTTATTACTATAAAATAAACAAAAATTATTTCTAGAAAGCTTTGGATTGTAAAAACTCATCTTAGATTATTATCATATAAAATATTAAAATAGTATAAGATTAATTGATAGGTTAACTGAGACACTTATACAAGTAAAAAGGGTGCATGGTTGTCGCTTTCTCTTAAAAAATTTCACCAACAAATTATTGCTTAGATCACCCTTTAAATTTCTCTTAAATTTAAACTCTATACTGTTATCATAAAGGACTTAATCGAATTTTCTTTATATAAAATCATACTATATTTCTAGACAAACATATGTATTTTAGTTACATAAATAACTAATTAATCTATTAAAGATATCCCCAAGGTTCTGATAGGTTGAATGATCAATTCCTTTACCATAAATTAAATACATTTTCACATTCAATCATCTATGTATGTCGTGTGATACCTTTAGTTTCACAATAATATTCAATAGTGAGATGCCCCATAGATGTTCAGAGTACAGCATAATATCCTTCTTCCTAATCGTCATCCACCCCGCGGCGCCTATGGATCTGTAAACACATCCGAGAGATAAACTTAAACTCAATGATATTGATGGTTAAGGCAAGACATGTTAAAATAACTTGTTTTTTCAGAGGATTGTGTAAACTGTACCGTGACTTTCGTTTGTTTTGCAGTTTGGCTGTTTATTTGTTCCAACAGTGTAATAAGCCGCTCCTCAGAAACCTGTAAAGAAAACAGAGTATTTCAATAACTATTAGATGGATAATATGATACGTAAGAATTACGAAATGGAAAAGCGTCTGGATCATTACCTTTTCAACTATCTGTCCCATTTGAGCAGCCCTCAAAATAACATCCTCTACACCTCTAGCTTTCTCAGGTTTTACCAGGGCAATTCGAGCAACTATAGAGCACAAAGAAGAAGAAAGAGAAGCATCAAAGATATATAAACACAATATTGTGTCTCCCTCGAGCTTTGGAAGATCATCATATTGGCGACTTAATGAAGGAAGAAGGGAGAGTAACTAATTGAACTCCCAAGACATATTAGATGGGACTTACTTCTCTCTCTGGCTTGGGAAGACAATATTTGACTAAGCATCATTTGTCTATGTTCATCAGCTTCACTACACGAAAATGTTCCAATCAGACAATACATTATTTCAAAAACAGAATTCCAAACCGAACAAAAATCATATATGAATGCCAACTAAAACACAAGGATACACACCTTCTAGCATCATCCTGTTGTTTCTCTTGCTCTGGATTTTGCTGATTACCACCCTGCTTACCCTGCAAAATTATGCAGTTTAGTGAAGATCTCACAAGGGAAACAAGTTATCTGAGAAGAAATCATATATCAGTAAAGGTATATTAAGAAATTTTAACATGCCTTGTCGAGCCATAATCTCTTGCATTCTCCTCTGTTTAATAGTATCGAAATTAACTTATAACAACAAATAAATCGCTAAAAGGAGTAGAACAGAGCGAACCTTGTGTTATGTGGCCGACCAAGAGACGAAAACCCACGTCGCTGTCAAATATTAAGATTGTTGCCTCTTGTAATCAATTGAGAACAGATGGTTACTTAATCCCGGAGATGTAGCAGCTTAATATGAAATCTGCTACGCCTGAATTTCACTCATAAAAATGAAGAAAACACAGCGAAGATATATAGGAGGCAGGGAAATTGTTTTATATAATAGAAGGACTTACGACAATTTAAGGAAGAAGTAGTGGACTGTCCATTAACTCAGAGAAGATGGAAGATCATAATTAACAGTTAGGAACGAAACCGTAGCAATTGTGATGAAAGACATGGAAGAATAAGCGACAGTGTAGAGGACTGGAAGCCTTGAATTCGCATCAAATGGTGAAACGCCATGGATCGTGAGTTAAGAAGAAGAGCAACCGGTGGAGATGGAGCATCGTCGACGGCGCGGAAAAGAGGTAAAAATAGGTTAAATCCATAGGATAGAAAAACATGTGGGCCTGAATTTTCTCTGCAAAAACTTTGGGCTAAGTTTAATCTAAAAAACCCAAAATATTAAATAAGGAGTGCTGACGTGGCTGCACTAGAAAAGAGAAAAATGTAACTTTATACTTCCTCTGTTTCACAAAGAGTGTCATTCTGACACATTGCACACAAATTAAGAAAAGTTTGAATTATACAATTTTGCCCCTATTTAATTAGTAATTAATGGTTTAAATTCAATGAAAATAGCTTTGGGTTTAGGGGTAAAAAAGAAAATATAGCATTAAAAAGCACATTGGAAATGTAGAATGGCACTCTTTGTGTAACAAATTTTTTTTTCCAAAATAACACTCTTTGTGAAACAGAGGGAGTATATATAGATGGTGATAGCTTAAAGAGATTTAAAATGTGATGTATATAATTGAACGAGACTCTTAAACAGGAGAGTAAATATTGGCGTCGATAATAATAAGGTCAAGAGATGTGGCGTTATGGCTAAACTTTTGAGCAAGAGTAGACAAATTAAGACTTTTCTTTTCTTGGTCAAGATAATTAAGTCTTTTCTATATTTGATTACTGGATTTGTACGGGAAATTCATTTCCTGTTTTTTAGGCTAACTCTTTGACTTTCTTTTTTTTGTTTTTGATAACTTTCCTTTGTATTATTTATATACAAAGAGAGAGAATTATCAATAATTTAAACAAGCCAAGGAGGGTTAGGACGACGATTCACCATGGGGAATAAGGGAAATCTAGGATCTGTGATCTTCTTCTGGGCTCTGCTGGTTGCTGTGGTAGCCATGGCCACCGAGCATCGTCCCATTGAGCGGACTAAAGGCATCAATGGTCTCGACAAGATCATCGTCCGCGACCATCGCGGTCGATCTTTTGAGGTACTACTTCTGTTTGGTTTAGATCTTTTGTTGTTGTCATGTACAGAAGACATCGTTTCCAATCATCTTTTGAACAGAACCTTACTAGCAAATTAGTGATTTGTGGCTGCCTTAGACTCCAAGGTCCATTTTTCTTGATGCAGATTCTGATTCATTTTGTTTGCTTGTTCAGGTTTACTTGTATGGAGGACAAGTAACTTCTTGGAAGAATGAGAAGGGAGAAGAATTACTTGTTATGAGTAGTAAGGTAACTTCTCATTCACTCTATCTCCTATATTCGAACCATGAGACAATAGTTGACTAATTTGTTATCCAAAGGAGAAGAGATCTAAAACCATGTGTTAACGTATTGTGCAGGCTATCTTCAATCCTCCAACACCGATTCGTGGAGGAATTCCAATATTGTTTCCGCAAGTATGTGTTTTTTTTTTAAATATATATTTTTTTTGTTGTAATCATTGAATAGTATGATCTGTTTTTGTTAATGGAATGATTTTTGTGTAAGCGCAGTATAGTAACACCGGTCCACTTCCCTCACATGGATTTGCAAGACAGAGGTTTTGGGAAGTTGAGGCTAATCCACCTCCTTTGCCATCAAAGACTTCTTCTCATGCTTTCGTTGACCTGATCCTACGATCATCCAACGATGATTTGAAGATCTGGCCTCACAAGCAAGATTCTTGAAATCTCTCTTTCTCTTTCAACATTTTGATTAGGAATTTTTCTTAACATAGAATGTGGACTAATGTTTTGATGATCTCTGTATCCAATTACAGGTTTGAGTTAAGACTGAGAGTAGAATTGGGACATGATGGAGATTTGACGTTGACTTCTCGTGTTAAGAATTCTGACACTAAGCCGTTTAACTTCACATTTGCTCTTCACCCCTATTTCGCTGTTTCCAATATCAGGTAATCCAAGGAGTCCATAATCTCCCATTTTTGAAACGAGACATAAGATCTCATCTTTGAATCGTTGAATCAGTTGTTTTGTATGTGTTCAGTGAAATCCAGGTCGAAGGATTGCACAAGTTGGATTATCTTGACCAACAAAAGAACAGAACACGTTTCACTGATCATGAGAAGGTTATAACTTTCAATTCTCAAGTAAGCCTTCTTTTTTCCCTTTTGCCAGTTCAAATTTCAACCCTTACTTGTTTTATATTTCATCACTAATTAAAAAGCTACACCTTCAATAAAAAAATAGCTTGACAGGTTGTACCTAAGCACTCCAGACAACATAAGAATCGTGGACCATAAGAAAAAGAAGACTCTTGTTGTACACAAGGAGGGACAAGTTGATTCAAGTAATTAAACACATAGTTTTGTCAACTTTACATTACATAGACACATTATAAACAGTTTGGGTTTTTTTAGTACTAATGATCGATGATTCCTCCTAATTATATAATGTGCAGTTGTGTGGAATCCATGGGACAAGAAAGTGTCCGATTTAGGAGTTGACGACTTCAAGCGTTTCGTAACGGTGGAAAGCGCGGCTGTCGAGAAACCAATCACGGTGAACCCGGGCCAAGAGTGGAAAGGAATACTACAAATGTATGTGGTTCCTTCGAGTTGCGCCAGTGGAAAGCATGACCCTGAGTCTTGTATTCATCATCCTTGATAAAACAAAAAAAACAAAAAAAAAAAAACACTTCAAAACTGTCTTATTAAAGTATACTGCTTGACGTTCCCAAGAAACATCACATGGCGAACATATGAAGTTAGTTGGGTGGGATCCAAACTGGACTCTTGACCAGTTTTATTGTTTTGTAATTGTAGTGTTTCGTAAATCTCTGTCAAATAATAAAGTGGAAAGGTGTTTTTTATTGGGTTCAATAATTCTCTGATTATAACAAAATTAGTATACTTAATTATAAATTATAACAATAATTAAATTGTTATTTTATATTTTTTATTATTAGAGTTTGTAAAAAATCTTAGCCACAAAATGAAATCATCTCCAAGACGTATCATCATCCATCATCATCCACCAATGCAAAGTTCTCTCTTTTTTGCCTACTCGTTACTCTGTTCTCTCCGCAGGGGTAAAGAAGAGCTCAATCGAAACTCATTTATCCCAATCTCCGAGAAGGGTTTTGATAAAGCCTGAAAATTTAGTCGATCGTAAATCAGAAAAGTGAGGATTGATCAAATGGGTTCGGTTTCGGGTCAAACCCGAATCGCAACGATGAACCTCTCTGTCTCGTCAGCTGAGAAGAACCCTAATTTTCGCTCGTCGCTTCTCAATTCTAAGGTAGTTTTGTTCAGTTTCTTCGAGCTTCACCAAAAAAATTGACTCTTTTCTGATATCTTCTCCTTCGATTGTGTTTAGAATTCAATTTCAGATAGTTATGGGGTCTCTTCCAAATGCAGTACATTCTTCAGGGGTCAGTTTCAAAGAATACATTTTTCTTGCGTTCACCACGCTCGACCTTTGAGAAAACGAACAGGTAATGAATACTTGAACTTGAACTCTGTTATTTTGATTTGCAAAAACCGGACCAATCTCTTAGAACTGTAGTTTTGATTTGGTTTAGTGTTTGGTCACGTGAGCTGCGTCATGCCGTTAACGGAAGAGAATGTGGAGAGAGTGCTAGACGAAGTAAGGCCTGCCCTAATGGCCGACGGAGGTAACGTGGCGCTGCACGAGATCGACGGGCTTGTGGTGGTTTTAAAGCTGCAAGGAGCTTGTGGCTCGTGTCCTAGCTCATCAATGACGTTGAAGATGGGGATCGAGAGTCGTCTCCGAGACAAGATTCCAGAGATCATGTCCGTTGAGCAGTTTCTTGAATCCGAGACAGGAGGGTTAGAGCTGAACGATGAGAACATCGAAAAGGTTTGGTTTTTTCTAAAACGTTTTAGTTTGTTTTTTAATTTAGCTGTCTTGTGTTTTGTAATCGATCTGAATGGGCCCTTTTTTGGTTTTGTTGTTCAATTAAGGTACTCTCTGAGTTACGGCCGTACTTATCCGGTACTGGAGGTGGGGGGCTTGAGTTGGTTGAGATTGATGGTTACATTGTTAAGGTTCGGCTCAGTGGACCAGCTGCTGGAGTTATGACTGTTCGTGTCGCGTTGACTCAAAAACTGAGGGAAAACATTCCTTCTATAGGTGCAGTCCAGCTTCTAGAGTGACGTTCACCTTTTTTTATTATGTAACCTTTTTATTCATCTACAAAGTTTATTTTTGATTCAATATAATTTCATTTCCAGATTTTAGAGTTAGTAGAAGAATGACAGAAAAAATAAAACTTAATTAGCCAATCAGATCCCGTAATATTTTATTTCCTTGTAACAAATTATTCTCTAAATATTCATTTTATGAAGTGTACTTGGTGAGCAAGGATACTCTCTCTCTTATATCAAGTCGGACAGAGGTAGAGACTAGAGAGGACGAAACAACATATATACACACACACGTAGTTTAGAGTTTCAACAATGTCACGGCTTATAATCAACCGAATCTTCAAGCCCTCTGTCTGCAAAAACATCCTCGTAAGCTTCTCTTTTGCTTTTCCTTTTTACCTTTTATATTTGTTGTCTCTGACTACTTGAACATATGTAAGGCAGAGACCCACAAACGTTCGTCTGTTCTCATCTACAACTTACACGAGCGGGTTGGATTCGGATGATAAGACTAAAGTGAATCAGCCTTTCTCGTCTAGACCAGCCTACCCGTTTCTGTTGATTGACCACATACTTAACAATCCAGATTCTTCCTCGGATGGTCGCATAACAACATGCGATTATTACAATAGTCCCAATGAAAAGGTAGTCTTGATTAATGACAAGGATCTAAAGGAAGAGGTCTGTGATGCGATGACTGTCGGATTTTCACGTGATGGATTGCAAGTCGAGCTTTACTATAACAACGCCACTAGTTCATATGGTCCAGCCATATATTACGAGCCCACTGACCCCAAAATAGAAAACGTGGAGGCTTATCTACCTCCTCTACCCACGGGTTCCCAAATCCAAAGCCTGGCCATGTCATCTTTACCTACACGAGATAAAAACTGGGTAGTGGGTGTCAAATCTTCGGGATCTCAATTGAGTCTTTGCAGGCCTTTTGGAAGCTGTAAATGGATCAACATCAAAACCACGCCTCACTGTGTAAACCCTTTATCGAGCCTCATGTTTTCCAAGAAAGATAAAAGGTTCTACATCCCAACTGTCGGAGGTAACTTCTTGTGCTGTTTGGATCTCCACTCTGAGATACCCGACTTACACAGATTCAAGTTTGACGCTCTCCCAAAGTCGGTCTTTCAAGAGTTGGCGGACGTGAGTGCATGTTCCAGGACAGACCATCTTGTGGAGTCCCCCACCGGCCAACTTTTCCTCGTCAAATGGTATAGCTTTTGTTTTTATAACATACCAAAATCTCATTCACAATTCTTTTGCTCGATCGTATCATATTGGCTCTATCGTGTCTTTGCAGGTATGGCGAGGATTCGGTGGACTATGATGACAACACACTGAATCACGTAACAAGAAAGTTCATGGTGTTTAGAGAGGGGGAACAATCGTACCAAAACAGCAGGACGATGATCTATACTGAAGACATTGGAGATCTTTGCATATTCGTTGGACACAGTGAGGCTTTTTGCGTCCCGGCTAGCTCGTCCCCCGGGCTCAAACCTAACTGCATCTACTTTGTGGGCAATAACTTTGGTGTTTATGATCTCACCACAAAAACTTGCACTACCTTCTGCACTGGAGATAACGTTCCATTAAAGAACTTGAAATTCCCTTACTGGCTTCCTCTCCACTAGCTCATAATTGTTATCGTTGTCTTTGTTTTCCCATGCTATCATTTAGATCCAATGTTCTCTTTCAATCTATGTTTTAATTATATTTACGTACGATATGTGTTATGATACTTTCGTTGCTTAGACCCCAACAAATAGACTTACACGGTAACCGTAACTTTCACACTCTCCCCAATGTTTGTGTGATCAGGTATGGTTTGAACGTGAAAAACCAAGCTTAATTTCTCTATAAAAAAGAGCATTTCAAAGTTTTGTTTATACGCTTGTGTAAGAACGATAATCTCCTATATATTAATAGAGAAGCATTCTCTTGAAAAAGCTGATGTGTCGCCGCTAGAGAGCTCGAGACACATTTAGCAAAAAAAGCTTAAATTTTCTACTTAATTACATTAGCATGCCATTATATTTTCAAAAAATGCAATTAACTGAATAAAAATTAGATATATCATCAATTCTCACACAAATTTAAATATCACATATTAAAACTAATTAAATCATTACATACAATTTTAAGTCAAAATTTCACTAAAATTTACTTACAAATATACAAGTCAAAGTTATATTATTTTTAAGAAATCAATATAAGTAAAATATTCTAAAAATGCTATAAAACATATAAAGTTAATAAAAATAAAGAACATATAACTTATTAAACATATAACTTTTAACAAAATCATATAAAAAAGTATTTTTTATGTTAGTATTATTACCATAATATTTTAAATAACAAACTTTCAATAGTTATTATAATTGATTATAAGAAGAAATATATTAGCCCTGGATTATCTCCAACTCATTAAAGGAAACTTAATTCTCAATAAATATAGATTTATATATATTCATAAATAAATATAAAAATGATAACACTTAGAGGATATCATAATGTGTGATTATTTATATATATCTAAGTATGTAAACTAATTAATCTCAACATTTAGTGTGATTATTCATTAAAAAATGGAAATATTGATAACCAAATAAGAATAAATGCGTTAATTGTACATTAATCTATGTGCTATTAAAAAGAAATGAGACAATAACCCTAAATCATTATAAATAAACTTTAGTACCCAAAAAAAATCTCATAATATATTTAAAATGAGTGATTATTAGATTATGAAAAATTGTTATAGTTACTCAATTAACCATAAATATAAAAAATTGATTTTTAAAGTACACAAAAATATATATATTTCCATAAATTATAACATTTTATAAATATTTGTTTACCACATTCACATAATTCACATGTGAAATATATTCTTACACGAATACGTTGATTTGAAATTTTATTATTTTTTTCATAATGGTTTTTTGGGTAATAATCTGTTATTTATAGAAAATATTAACAAACCGACTAACTCAAAAGATTTAAATAGCCTAATCACAAATATTAAATCAATAAATTAGATTATCTTCAGAAAATTTAGTTTAGAATCCGATTGTTACTAACATATAATAAAATTAATTAATTAAACTACCGAGTAATTTAGTATATGTTGTTTTGATTACATAAGAAACATGCAAAAATGTTATGATTACAAAATAATACATAAAATATATGAATTTGATTTTTAAACCACACAAAAGACATGTTGCAATAAAAAGTAACATTTTATCAATATTTTCTTTTACACATTTAAAGATTTCACGGGTGAAACATATTTTTTACACGAAAAAATGCAGCTTTGAATAAATAAATAAAAACTTTAGTTACATATTATGTTTGACACAAACAAATATTGGTTCTAAAATAATAATTTTACTTATAATAATTTTTTTTAAATCGATTTATCCCACACATAGTGCGGGTTGTTACCTAGTATGTTATAAATGATTAAAGACTCGACTTCATCGAGAAATAGAACTCACTATATAATACACTTTGACTTTGGCACAAATTTAAGATCACGGTTAGGTTTAAAATTAGGTTTAAGATTAGGTTTCTGAATGAAAATAAGTAAGACACACTTTGGCAAGAAAATAATTTGATTATTTATTTCCTGAAACTTGTTATCCTCTAAATATTCATAATTTTTTTTTTGTTAATTAGGAGTAGTTTGGGCCTTAATATCCTCTAGGTATTAAATATTCATAATTAATATCTCTCTACTAGGTTTCCAGGGCGTACTAACTAGACATAGATGGGGAAGACGAAAGACGAGACACACGACTAATCAAAATCACAACAATGTCTCAGCGTTCTATTAACCTACTCTTCAATCCCTCTGCCTGCAAAAAATTACTCGTAAGAATTCTATTGCGATGAATTAATTAGGGTTTTTTTTTTTGTATCAAAACAAATTATTAGGGTTTTTTTCCTGCCAAGTTTTTTTTCTTCTTCTTCTCTGACTTCTTTGATATAATTTTAAACATGGTAGAGACACAAGAACGTTCGTCTTTTCTCGTCTACAGCATACACACACAGCACCGATGGTGAGATGGGAGTTACCGCCAAACTACAAACCCCGATCGATAGCTCCTTCTCGTCTACACCAATCTACCCGTTCCTGTTGATAGACTACGTACTTAACATCCCCAAGTACTCTCCTGATGGTCGCGTCATTAAGACCTGCGAATCAGGTGGTTACGTTCCCAATGTAAGGAAGATATTGATTAGGGATAAGAAACTGGTTGAGGAGGTTCGCCATGCCATGACAGTAGGGTTTTCACATCATGGATTGCGATTCAAGCTTTCGAAAAATTCCCTAGATATCCACATCGATGACAAATCACCACCTGCATGCGTTCATCTACCTCCTCTACCTACAGGTTTCCGAATCCAAAGCGTGGCCGTGTCGTCCTCGTCAAGTGACCTAAATAATAGTGAAGACTGGGTCGTTGGTGTCAAGTCCTGGGGATCTCAGTTGAGCCTCTTTAGGCCAGGTCATCAGGGATCAACATTAAAACCTCGCCCGAGTTTATAAACCCTTTCTCAAGTCTCATGTATTCCAAGAAAGATCAAAGGTTCTACATTCCAGCTCCTGGAGGCGACTACTTGTGCTCCTTGGATCTCTACTTTAAGGAAGGCGACCATCCCGAGTTCATTCTCTTAGCTGATGACACTCCTCAGTCGGTTGTGCCTGAGTTGACCCTGCTAAATTCCTCTTCCAGGACAGATCACTGGGTGGAGTCACCCTCCGGTGAACAATTCCTCGTCAAGTGGTATATATACAAGACATTGTTTTTGAATAAAAAGTATACAAAATATTATAGGTTACTCCACATTTTGTTTTGATTTGACACTTACTCCACTCAAACTGTTTTAGGTCTTGCTCACCCTAGCTAGGCATGCATTTAATTAATGGCTCACCAAACACAAAAGGAGATGAAACATGGTCTCTTATATTTTGTTCTTCCATGTGTTTTTAGGTACGGCCACAACCTAGTGCGCAGTCACAACAAAGTGGAAACACTAGTGCACATGGCATCACAGTTTATGGTGTTTCGAGCGGACGAATCATGGGATGAAAAGTTTGTGTATTACACAGAAGACATTGGTGATCTTTGCATCTTTGTTGGACATAGTGAGGCTTTCTGCATCCCGGCCAGTTCGTGCCCCGGGCTCAAGCGTAACTGCATCTATTTTGTGGGCTATAATTTTGGTGTTTATGATCTCACCACCAAAACTTGCACTACCTTCTACACTGAAGAAGACGTTCCATTAAGGAACTTGGAGTTCCCTTACTGGCCTCCTCCAGTTTCTCTCTACTAGTCTACCCATACTTATTTTTTAAAAATTACATTAGTTTTTATGTGGTGTCTTTTTTCATTCTATGCTAATATTAAAATCCTTTTCTACTCTAAGTTCAATGGAAATTTGTGTGGTGTTTTTTTATTTCTTCCGAAATATAGTTAGTTTTTTTTACAACACAACAAAGACATAGTTTATACATGCAGTACTTGTAAAGTTCATATATACTCTCTTCAATGTTCTGACGATTTGTGCATCGAAAAGGCTATAAGTGATCTAGTTCTAGGTGTTTCATTCTTTCCTGGAACAATTTTGAATTGCAGCAACGATGCTTTTCTTGCGTTTCAAATATTTTAGATATTAAGCCAAATAATTTGAAATATGAAAATTTAGATTAATTTTTCAAAACAATTATGACAATATATTTTGATTCCAAAATGTATTATGTTTTTTCCTTGAGAATATGTTATGTATGTTCTTAAATGTAAAGCTTGGTCTCCAAGGCGTACCCCTTTGCGTAGCTTCGACACAAGACCAATCACCCACATAGATTTTCATTTTTCAACAATGTCTCAACTCATTATCAGCCGCCTCTTGAAGCCCACTGTATGCAAACATGTCCTCGTAAGCTTTTTATTTTATTCCATAACAATCAAGGTTTAGTTTTTACTACTTCTGGTTCTTGTTTTCTGATTACATCAAACGTACCTACTATGGGCAGAGACACAAGAACGTTCGGTTGTTTTCTACGCCGGCCTACCCGTATCTATTAATTGACTTCATCTTAAACACCGCGGCTGATCAGTACTCTTCGGAAGGTCGCTTCAGATGCGTTTCAGCAGGTTCCACAAGTCACTTAAGAGAACAGGAAATTTTGATTAAGGACAAGGAACTTGTGGAAGAAGTTCGTCATGCGATGGCTTGTGCATCTTACGACAGTGGAGTGAGATTTCACATGTCAAAACAAACTTTCCTCAGTATCCATTACCAAGATCCCTCTGACCCTAAATCAAAACCTGTGATAGTTGATTTGCCTCCTCTTCCTAAAGGATCCCAAATCCAAAGCCTGGCCATGTCCTCTCGTCCTGACCTAAACAACAAAGACTGGGTAGTGGCCGTCAAGTACTCGGGATCTCAGCTGAGGCTCTATAGGCCTGCTTGTCACGACGACTCGCAGTGGATAGATATCAAAACCACGCCAGCCTCTATAAACCCTTTCTCGAGTCTCATGTATTCCAAAAAAGATAAAAGGTTCTACATTCCAACTCCTGGAGGCGAATACTGGTGCTCCTTGCATCTCCACTTCAAGAAGGGTAACCACCCCAAGTTTAATACTACGTGGAATGTAAATATTCCTAGATCTTTGATGCACGAGTATTTGCATGAGTTGGATTCGTTTTTGAGGACAGACCATCTGGTGGAGTCACCCTCTGGCGAAAAGTTCCTCGTCAAATGGTAATTATATCCTAACCGGTACCGTATCCTAAAGTAAATGTACACAAATCTGATTCAAATAATTTTCATTCTACTAACCAAGTAAAAATGGTAGGTTTGAGAGAAGAAACTCTTTGTTTAATGTTTTCCTTACCCTAGGATAATCCGGGCATTGTGCAAATTTAAACGGGATCACTTGTTACGAAAAGACAACAATTTAAAACTATGACAGGTAGTCAAACTGGATGAGTAATCCGGTCACGGTTAAACTTAGTTCTAGTGATTAGACTTCGTTTTATAATTTTCTTGTTTGAGTATTTCAAAGTATTTGAAAACATATATAATGTGACTCTTGAATCTGTTTCTAGTTAGCTTAATTCTTAGAAATTTTTGAATACGTTTGTAAACATGATTTTAACGGTACCAAGGACTAGATATTTGCTATGAGAATAAGTTTGTTTACTGCTCCCCTGGCTGGTTTCATGCGCAGATAAAGCTTACAACTAAAACATAGACCGCACCATTGGATTTGGCCAGTTCAAATTGGCTGGTCGTCCGGTCCTGTTTTTGAGTTATTGCAAATGAAATATAAGTTTGATCCATTATTGGTGATTTAAGGTACAGTGGAGACTCTTTCAAGAATATCAACGGAGTGATGACATTCGAGCACATAACAAAACGGTTCATGGTGTTTAGAACGGATGACCCAAAGAAAGAATTCAAAGTATTGTCATACACAGACAACATTGGAGATCTTTGTATATTTCTTGGACATGGTGAAGCTCTTTGTGTCCCCGCGAGCTCGTCTCCTGGGCTCAAGCCTAACTGCATCTATTTTGTAGGGTATACTTTTGGTGTTTACGATATCGCCACCAGACTTTGCACAACCTTCATCACAAATGAAGGTGTATTAAAGTCCACTGAGTTCCCTTACTGGCCTTCTCCAATTCCTCTCTACTCTTAGTAATATGGTTATTTCACTACTGATTATGGTTTCTTCTTTACTTCCCTATGCTAAGAGATCTATAGCCAGACGATCATCTTTTAAGTTTTTTTTTTTGGTTTTAACTCAAATTCATGATATACCGCACATACTATCTGTTATTCATTGATTAAAAAAACAAAAAAAATATATACAACTTGTGACAAGAAGGCCAAACATAAAATGGACTAAACCCCAACTAAGACCAAACCTGTTCATTTAACTAACCAGTAACCAGGTTGCTAAGCTGATATTAAACCAGACGGCAATGTTTTTACTAGACAGCTGTTCTTTGTTATAGTCTTAAGACGATAATATTTTCATGTTTCCATAATAATAATAAAAAAAGGAAATGGATTATTAATGAAGATTTATCTCCTTAGATTTAGTGTTATATCCATATATATTGTGTATAGAGAAGAGAGATAGAATAAAGGATATATGTGTAATTTAGTTGTGTACAAAACCCTTATGTATATACTGTATGTCTATATATTGTAAATCATAATATCAATACAATCAAAGCATTTCCTTAGATTGTATACTTGGTGCGTTCTTATTATATTATTCTGAAACGACATATAGTTTAGGGTTATCTCGACGATGTCTCAGCTCATCACCCGACTCTTGAAGTCATCTGTCTGCAAAAATGTCATCGTAAGTTCTTTATTTGTTATGTGATAACTTGGAGTTTCCTTTTGGTTCTTACTATGATTACTTGTTTATATATATGTGGCCATGCAGAGACACAACAACACCAAGGTTAGGATGTTCTGCTCTAAGCCAACACACCCGTACTTGTTGATTGACCACCTCCTTAAGGCTACCAACTGTTCCAGTAATCAAGTATACTACGATGATGAATTCAGAGAGAGACTCGTTATTAAGGACAAGGGACTCAGAGAAGAGGTCCGAGTGGCGATGACCGATGGAATTCCACATGAACATGGATATAGAGTTACCTTGAAGGAATCGGAGGATGATGATTCCACAAATCTCGTGCTGGTCAATAACACACCATCTGGCCCGGTGAAACTTCATCTACCTTCTCTGCCTATTAGTTCTCGAATCCAGAACGTGGCAATGTCCAACTCTCGTAACATGAGGAAGCATGAATTGGTAGTGGCCGTCAAGTTCTTGGGATCTGACGTGTATTTGTGCGAGCCCTTCAGCGGCTCTTGCTCTCGATGGATCAACATCGATACCTCTGGTTCTGTACACCCTTTCTCGAGTCTAATGTATTCAAAGAAGAATAAAAAGTTTCTCACTGTTGGTCCTTCTGGACAATACTATTGGTCCTTGGATCTCGACGCCAAGGAAGAGGAATATTTCGAACCCAAGTTCCACTACTTGTCTAGTCAAACGGACCATATTAAGAAGGTGCTTCGGACGGATTTGGAAGACTTCATCTGGTGTTCCAGAACGGACCACTTGGTGGAGTCACCCTCCGGCGAACATTTCCTCGTCAAGTGGTACATAATAACTTATTTCTTTTGACATATGCATGCACAAGTTTGATAATCTATTAATATATGCTGACACATATAGATATCTTGTTTGCAGGTTCGGCCAGGAAGGCAAGGTCTGGGAAGACGAAACACTCTTCCATACAACAAAAAGGTTTTTGGTGTTTAGAGTGGATACAATTTGCGGTGATTTGGTTTACACGAGAGACATTGGAGATCTTTGTATCTTTCTTGGACATAATGAAGCATGCTGTGTCCCGGCAAGCTCGTCTCCTGGACTCAGGCCTAACTCTATCTATTATGTGGGCCGTAACTTTGGTGTTCACGACATCGCAACCGAAATTAGCACTACCTTCTTCACAAAAGATAACCTTCCAATAAGTTCAACTGAGTTCCCTTACTGGCCTGCTCCATCCTCTTACTAGTGACTTTGATATCATCGGATGTCCTTTTATATTGCGTGGCTCTTTGTGGCCTGCAATATTATTTCGTTAATGTTTTTGGGTTTGGTTCATGTAGTACTTACTAGTTAATTAATGTTTTTTTTGGTTAGTAGATCTCTGACTAGTTGGAATCAAACATGGCAGAACTCGTTTTACCTTTCTTAATCACAAATTCACAACTAGCTCAACGCATATAAATAATTTGCAGGGTAAAGGCAAACAAGTTCTGAAAGATTTTTAAAAATGGGCAGAGACAAAATGACACGTACTTAAAATGCCTAAGAAATCATCAGTGGGTAGAGTCGTAGAGAGTTGTCTAGTAGAAAGAATTAACACCCTAAAGAAAACAAAAGTAACCAAGAGAAAGAGAGATATTATTAACTGAGATGTTGTAACTCTAGAATGGATCCTTCATTGGGCTGCTAAAATGGATCCTTCATCAAGGAATCTGTATAGAGCTACTTCACCGGATTACATGGAAGATGGAACTCCAAAGGTAACAATTCCAAGTCATGTCTTGAAGCAAGGTCTAGAGAACCAGAAAGAATATGTCTTAGGCCAGTTCTATAGATGTAATCCTCCTTCTGGTGGCTTGGTTCATGCGGTAGTCAATAGAATTTGGGGAAGGAAGTGTAGAATCTTTATCCGCAAATTAGATGACTCTAAGTTTCTCTTCCACATCCCAGATGCTTCAACAAGAGCTTGGGTTCTTCAAAGAGGTTTATGGCATGTTGATGATTGTCTTATGTTTGTTGCTCCTTGGTCCACTGCAGATACTTTTGATATCCCAGATATCTCGACTATTCCGGTTTGGGTAACCCTTAAAAAGATTCCAAACAGTCTCTACTCAATTCCAGGAATTAGCCATATTGCTTCAGGTTTAGGTGCTCCTATGGCTACTTACAAACCAAGACTTGATCCTTCTCTAATGGGTGAAGCTAAGATCTTGGTGGAAGTGGAGCTGAGTAAAGCATTCCCTCCTAGGATTGCAGCTGTGGATAAAAAGGGAAACATATCTATGGTTGATGTTGAATACGCATGGGTTCCTGTTCAGTGTGGAGATTGTGGACAGTTAGGACATAAAGCTTCCCGTTGCATGAACCAAAAGTTGCCACATCAAAAAGCCACCAAAGTTGTCTCTAATGAGGTCAATGCTCCTGCCAATATTAGCTTATCTACCGCCCCAGCTCTAGTCTCTCCAATCAATCTTCAACATGAATCCATGAATGTTGTCATTCAAGAAGGCTCCAAAGTCCAAGAAGATTCAGCCCTACCCATTGAGGCTGCACCAATACAAGTCTCAGATTTATGCACCAAGGTGGCAGATTGCCATACAAATATGGAAGTTCAAGTTTTATCTAAGGTTGTTTGCAATACTGAAACAGCTAATGAAGTTGCAGTCACAAAAGATAGTGATGTTCTTAGTGACCGAGAAGTAAGAAGTGTCCTTGCTAAAAATAAGTTTAGCCGTTTGGGCTCTTCTTTTTCAGATGGGGATTCACTTCCTTCAGATGGAGATTCAGTTGATGCAGAGGATTCTGATAGTGAATCTGAAATGATGGACCATATGACTCCTTCTGGACAAAGATTACTGCGAGAGAGACCGGTTCAACCTTCCATTAAAGCTAAAGAGACACAAGAGTCTTTTATTGCTCGAGGGAGAGGACAACGGGGACGTAGATCACGTGGTCGTGGGTGCCGTGGACGCGGGCACCGGGGACGTGGTTAGATGTCATGTTTAACAAAGCCAACCGAAGCGGATGATTCGGTTACTATCTATGGGTCATGCTTGTATTATTGGCCTATTTCTATAATGCTTTTGCAGCTTTTAAAACTGTGTGACTTGTTTCACAAAATACTGCATGACTTTTTGTCATAGCTTTTGTAATATTCAGCTTTTTAAAAAAAAAAAAAAAAAAAAAAAAAAAAAAAAAACTCTAGAGGAGCATATGATGATGGTAAATATATCTTAACCGTAATATTTTTCCCCAAAACAAATGTACAAAAATCTGATTATTTAACAGTTCTTGATTCTGCAGTACTAACCAAGTAAAATTGTAGGTTTGAGAGAAATGTTTAATGTTTTGTTCACCATAATACATTGGGCCTTGTGCAACCGGGTCATTAGTTAATTACAAAGAAAAAAACGATGTAAAACCATAACCGGCACGGTTAAACTTAGTTCTAGTGATTAGACCTGGTTTCATACTTTTCTTGTTTGAGTATTTCAAAGTATTTTGTTGGTGCGGGATTTAGCACCCCCATCATACCGAGCTAAACTAGAAATGTTAATTGATTATCTAACCGGGAATCCGGTTAAGGGATCGATTAGGTTTTCGGGAATCAGTTCGGATAAAGAATAGTCTTGGAGAAGAAGGAACCGACATCCACTTCGGTGCGGCGGCCGACTCAAGCAATAGGGCAGTTTTCCATATTTCACTTCGTCTGTTAAGGAAAGTTAATATATTATGAGATCTCTGAACATGTATAAATAAGGGAGACTTCTCCATTGTAAATCATTCAGAATCTAATACAATAACCGAGTTCTCTTTTTGCTCTTTACAACAAACCCTAGTTCTTTCGAGCTCTTCTTCTTTACTCCTAATTTCAAGGCTTAGATCTATTTTCTAGAGAGATAGCTCTATTGAATTTGTTCCCCTCCATAAACAAATTCATTGTGGAAACCTAGTTTCTACAATTGGCGCCGTCCGTGGGGACGCAAATCGTCTCTAGGAAACTCTCCTGAAAGAAGCCTTGCAATAATGTCTTCCGTCGTGAACGAAGTTCCAGAAGAAAACCGCACTCCCGATCTCACGGGCATCACGCCTTCTCAGGATGACACCGCGACACTGGGTGGGTCAACTAGGCCTGTCATTGCCGTGTATTCCCGTCATCGCGTGACGGCAAATCCGGTCGGAACCTCCACCGAACTCCCAGTCGGGGTCAGATCTGATGGGGAAACCAGCCAGGGTGTAGGACGAACTCTCGAGGAGCCAGTCCACCTCGACGCAGAGCCTTCTACTGAACAAACCCACGAGGAGGCGGATGCTCGCGTAACGGAGCAGCAGAACAGCACTCAGAACGGGAACCTCCCCGTTCATACCACACCAGCGGCCCAGAATCCGCAGCTCGTTTCCATGGAGGACTTCAGAATCCTGTTCGGCACCATGACAAAAGAGATCTACCAGATGATCTCCGAAACCAACCGCAGAGTTGATGCCGTTGTGACCCAAACAACCCCATTACAGATCTCTGCTGGACAATCGCTCAACGTAGATGGTCTCACTCGTCGTCTCGATTTTTCGGAAGCACAACCGGAGCGGAGGAATCCTCCCCCTCGGACCACGTCCAGTATCCGACCAACGAATCCGAACTCACGGATACACGAAAGCATGACCGTCCCAGTCACCCGCCACGCGAACTCCGGACCTTGCTACGAACTCGAAGAAATCAGGTCACAGATTAGTGGCATGAACACTCTCCTCCATCGAGCTATCAGCACCGCTCCGGAAATCGACAGGATCGTTGAGGTAACTCGGCAGTCGCCCTTCACTCAACGAATAGCACGAGCCGCCATACCACACGTCAAACTGAAGCTGCCGGTCTATCAGGGAGACAAAGATCCGGTTCAGTTCATGACATCCTTCATGGCGACCATGTCAAAAGCTCGATTCACCGAAGAACAAAGGGACGCCGGTTGCTGTCAACTGTTCGTGGATAGCCTTTCCGGCCCTGCCTTGGTGTGGTTCACGAGGCTCGAGCCGAACTCGATTGACAACTTTGACGACCTGTCCAAGGTTTTCCTCAAGAACTACCGAATCCTCATCGAACGAGGCGTGACAAGTTCAGACCTCTGGGAGATGGCCCAGGAACGAGGGGAACCTATCGCCAACTACTTGAACAGGTTCAAAGAAAAGCTGACAAAGGTCAACATCCCGGAAGACGCAGCAATGGCGGCCTTCCGAAAAGGCTTAATCCCCGGATCGCCGTTACGAAAAGACCTTAACATCCGGGAACCCAAGGATCTCGATGATGCGTTACATCGGGCCTCCAGGTTCGCACTCGACGAGGAGGAAGAAGCCCGAATAGCCGCAAAAACTAACGACGAACAGCCGTCGCATCCTGCTAAGACTAAAAACCGGGTCGAACACCACGAACCCCGTAAGCACCACGAACCTCAGGATCGAAAAAAGGGCGTCATCCACGCAGTCTCCAAGGTGGACGGTCAGGACAAGCAGCCATCTGACCCGAAGGAACTCTACTGCGATTTTCACATGTACCCCGGTCACTCCACACAAGAGTGCGTCCATCTGAAGAACTATCTGTACGCAAAGTATCTTTCTGGCGAAGTCGAAGCTACTTATCAGCCAAAAAGCGCCCGTGGAGGCAGAGGTCGTCGAGGTGGATGGCGCGGAGGACGATCTAACCGAGGCCGTGGCGCAGGTGGCGGACGGGGTTACGATGGACCACCCAACGCAGCCCAGCAGCTAGCACCCGTGAATCACCAGGAGGAGGCGCCCCAAGCAGACGAACTGCCTGGCCCACCCAAACGACAGAGGGGACAAAACCCGGAGCGGGCTAATTCTCCTCCCCGTGGACGAATAACCATGATACTTGGTCCACCGGAGGACTGCGCGGATTCTGTTCGCGCACTCAAAAAGAGAGCACGGCAAGTTTGCGCCCTCCAAACCGCTCCGGGCGAGCCTCCGCTATGTGCGGACCCGATATCATTCACCTCAGAAGACGCCAAAGGAATCCAACACCCCCATTCAGACCCCTTGGTTATCGAAGTCTCGATGGGCGACTTCGACGTCGAACGAGTTTTGATCGACACTGGGAGCACAGTCAATGTACTCTGTTGGCAAACATTGGAAAAAATGGGCGTCACACCAGACCAACTGAAACCCGAAACTCGAACGCTGACGGGCTACGACGGGGTCGCCAAAATGTCGATGGGCGACGTGAAGCTACAAGTACGAGCTGGCGGAGTGACCCGGAAAACTAAGTTTGCAGTCGTTGATGCACCACCAATCTACAACGCTATTCTGGGGGTACCTTGGATATATGCGATGCAGGCCGTACCGTCGACCTATCACCTCTGCCTCAAATTCCCAACTCCTACAGGAATTTGCACACTTTACGGCGACCAGAGGGTGGCCAGAGTCTGCTCTGTTATCGAAAAGAAGCAGAGGAAGACGGAGACCGCATAGCAATTACAGAGCGGGGACCATCTCACTGGTCCCCGAAAGCCGGAGCGGGATCGCCTCAAGTGTCCGGAGTGCAAGATCCTACAGGCGAACATTGACCCCTCCGACCCATCGCGAACTGTCGGCATCGGGGCCGAACTCGACGAAAGCATAAAGGTCAAGCTGATCGCTTTCCTGCAATCTCGGGCTTCCACATTCGCTTGGTCAACAAAGGACATGGTCGGGATAATCCCCGAAGTCATGTGCCACAAGCTAAATATCGACCCCACGTTCAAACCGATCAGACAGAAGCGCAGGCGCCTAGGCCCGGATCGAGCCAAGGCGGTCCAGGACGAAGTGGAACGACTACTCAAGGCGGATCAAATCATGGAAGTCCAGTATCCTGATTGGTTGGCTAATCCGGTCGTAGTCAAAAAGAAAAACGGCAAGTGGAGAGTTTGCGTGGATTTCACCGATCTCAACAAAGCTTGCCCTAAGGACAGCTTTCCTCTGCCGCACATAGATCGTCTCGTCGAAGCCACGGCTGGAAACCAGCTGCTTTCGTTTATGGATGCTTTCTCAGGCTACACCAGATCGCCATGAGCTCAGCTGACCGCGAGAAAACGGCATTCATCATAGATAGGGGGACCTACTGTTACAAAGTGATGCCGTTCGGATTGAAAAACGCCGGAGCAACCTACCAGCGCTTGGTAAACATGATGTTCGCGGATCTGCTCGGCAAAACCATGGAAGTCTATATAGACGACATGCTGGTCAAGTCTCTGATCGCAGAACAGCACGTCCAACATCTGGCAGAGTGTTTCGACATCTTGGATCAATTCCAGATGAAACTAAACCCGACGAAGTGCACCTTTCGAGTAACTTCCGGGGAATTCTTGGGGTACATCGTCACTGAACGGGGAATAGAGGCAAATCCCAAGCAGATCGAAGGCATACTAGGGCTCCCGTCGCCGACCAACAAGCGAGAAGTACAACGCTTGACTGGTCGGATCGCTGCTCTGAACCGTTTCATCGCGCGCTCAACGGATAAGTGCCTCCCCTTCGCGGGAATAAGGATTTCCATTGGGACGAGGAATGCGAGATCGCCTTTCGTCAGTTGAAGGAATATTTGACCTGTCACCCAGTATTGGTCAAACCGGAGGACGGCGAAACATTGTATCTCTATGTCTTGGTGTCCAGCTCGGCCGTTAGCGGGGTGCCAGTCCGAGACGATCGCGGGGACCAGAAACCCATTTTCTACACAAGCAAAGCACTAAACGACGCGGAGTCGCGATATCCCACGCTAGAAAAATTGGCCCTTGCAGTGATCGTCGCAGCACGGAAACTACGACCCTATTTTTAGTCGCACTCTATCGTCGTGTTTACCGATCAACCACTCCGAACCATCCTTCATAGCCCCCTCCAATCCGGACGCATGGCAAAATGGGCAATCGAACTTAGCGAGTACGACATCGAATACCGTTCTCGCCCAAGCCTGAAGTCACAAGTTCTGGCTGACTTCATCACCGAATTGTCTCCCGAGCTTGACGATCCCACTTCCACGGTGGAGCAATGGACAATGTTCGTCGACGGATCGTCAACAAATCAAGGATCCGGGGTCGGGATCATACTTCGATCTCCCACCGGAGAAATTCTCGAGCAAGCGTTAAAGCTCAATTTCAAAGCATCGAACAACGAAACTGAGTACGAGGCCATTCTCGCAGGACTCCGGCTAGCCCAGGGACTTGGAGTTAAACACCTGCAGGTCTTCTGTGACTCCCAACTCGTAGTCAGCCAGTACAGCGGAGAATTCGACGCTAAAAACAAGCGAATGGGAGCATATCGACAGTTGGTCCGTGCATTATCCAGCGAGTTTACGTCGTTCTCCCTGACGAAGGTCCCATGGAACGAGAACGCATCAGCCGACGCACTCGCAGCTCTGGCAAACCGCTCCGACCCCGAGTTACGGCGTACCATTCCCATCGAATGCATCGAGGCTCCCAGCGTTGACCCGGATAGCCAGATCGCCCTCATCAATGACGACCCAACCCCGATGGAAGTCGACGAGCCAATAGAAGATATGGCAGACGTCGTCGAACCCCCCTAAGATTGGCAAACTGAGATCAAGCTTTACATCTCCGATGGCACCGTCCCGGCAGATCGATGGGCAGCTCGACGACTAAAGGCTCGGAGTGCCAGGTACATCTTGTTGGACGGGGAGCTATTTCGCCGGAGTGCTTCGGGAGTGTTCCTTACCTGTGTTACTCGGGACGAGGCCGAACGCATCATGATGGAAATGCATGAAGGCGAAGGTGGCAACCATTCCGGCGGACGCGCACTTGCTCTCAAAATCAAAAAGGACGGACACTATTGGCCCACCATGATGGCCGATTGCGAGACTTTTGCAGCCAAATGCGAAGCTTGTCAGCGCCATGGACCCATGCGGCACGTCCCGCCCGAACTATTAAACACCGTCACTGCTCCGTATCCCTTTATGCGCTGGGCCATGGATGCCATAGGACCTTTGCCGGCATCCAAATCCAAGAAATATGTTCTGGTTCTGACCGATTACTTCACCAAGTGGGTGGAAGCAGAATCTTTCACAAGGATCCAATCCTTAGACGTGACCAATTTCATATGGAAAAACATCATATGTCGCCACGGACTCCCATATGAGATCGTCACCGACAACGGTACCCAATTCACTTCGATGATCACCAGACGCTTCTTGACAAAATGGCAAATCCGTCTCAGCACTTCGACTCCTCGATACCCGCAAGACAACGGTCAAGCTGAAGCCACGAATAAATCGATCGTTGATGGGCTCAAGAAATGACTCGGTCGAAGGAAAGGAGCATGGGCAGATCACCTGGATGGTGTGCTGTGGTCATACCGCACAACCCCGCGGCGGAGCACGGGACAATCCCCTTTCTCCCTCGCATATGGTCTTGAAGCACTCGCCCCAGCTGAAGCAGGGGTCCCGACACTTCGTCGCACTATGATGATCGATAATCCTAAACTTCAACCAAGTGCCTCTCGCGGAAAATCGGGCCGGCCGACTCCAGGAAGGTGGCATACCGCCTTAACCTTTCTACGGAAGCTCGGTAGGCCCAGATATCCACGTTGAACGGGTACGCAGTATCTTCGAGAGGCTGACAATCGGCCTCCAAGAGGACGGGCACCCCCATACCTTCCAGCAGTTCTAGGCACGCCGTTCGCGCGGCAAACAGCCCGGTCATACGCCACTTCTCCAAGTAGAAACCATTGGAGATTAGTTCGTTCAGGACCCGAATGGTCCCGTCCAAACGATAAAACCGACAGATCTCGGCCAATCTTCGGCGTCTTGCCATAAGATGAGCCCCCAGCCTATAGCGGCGAGCTCGATATCTTCGAAGTTCCTGACACACAGGACTCCCTTCTGCACCCGTCATGTCAACGTACGGGACAGGAGCGCAAACTCGGAACGTCTCCGCGCTCTCGTGGGCGGAGGAGCTCTCTGAAGCTTCAGTTCGTCTCGAACTGCTTGCCGAAGCGGCAAGCCTCTCCCGAGCTTGTCTTAGCCACGCTGATCGAGTAGTCACCATCTCTTTTCTCTCAGTGATTCTCGCAAATAATGGAAGTGGTTAGAATGATCTCCCCAACCCTCAATCCTATTTATACAGGATTATGGAAAGTAACCGCCGCTAAACCCACCAATCAAAGTGAAGCGTGATTTTCGCGTTTTCCCGAGAGGAATTCTCAAAGACCGCGCGACGCATTTTATGGGGGGTGTTCATTATTTCCAAAAAGAAAAGGGAAATTTTCCTAATTTCAAAAAAAAAAAAAAAAAAAAAAAAAAAAAAAATATACACTCATAGGTATACCTTAGCTCGAACCGGACTAAGCATCTATTAGCTCGTACAAAGTTCACCCCTCGTTGACACCCTGGCCAGGTGATCAGCTCGCATAAAGACCCACTATTTTCAGGATAAGCCGAACCCAGAGTCGCCCCTGACCTTCCTACGTAGGGATAAGCCGGACCCAGAGTATTTATTCCGCATCCGCTTTTTGTTTTTGGGGTAAGCCGAACCCAGAGTATTTATTTCGCACCCAAACTTTAGTTCGGACGGAACGGTTAGCCGAACCCAGAGGATATTTTCGCAGTCCGGCATCCGAGCTAAAGCAAAGGAGATAAGCCGAGCCCAGTATCTCGCTCTCCGATTAAACACACTTTATTAACACTTCATCTCGAATTGATGTTTTCTACCATCAATTAATAAAAATTGTCTGTTGTAAGCCGGGAGGCGTCTCGCCTCTGACACATTTTTCAGATAGTAAAACAATGATTAAAGCAAATCTCTTATTATAAAATTTTATTCCAAGCGAAATTCAAGCTCGTCCGTTACATTGCAGCTAGGTATTATTAAATGATTAAATAAAACATCTTAATTCCGAACTGGTGCGCCGTTCGCAGCGATCTCACGAATGCTCGACTTGAGTCGTTTCGGCATTGGCCATAGCAATTGCAACCCAGTCTTTTCCCAATCTTCCGAACGAGTCTCCAACGCTCTGGCTTTTTGTTCAGACTCGTCAAGCAGATCCGTAGTCCTTTTCCTTTTCGCCTTGAGCAAAACAATTTCGGATTCCAGAGTCCTCAAGCGTCGATCGATTCTGCCTCTCTTCATATGAAAGTACTGAAGATCTTGAGTCAGTTCTTGGTGTGAACCCTCGATCTGCATACGCAAAATCAACCAACGGGTTAGTACGAGGAAGACAAGTTTCGATCGCTTACAAGGAAAGGAAAAAGGAAAAGAGGGTAGCGGTTACCTGACGGAAAAAGGCGTCCGCCTCGGCAAGTTCGGCATCGGTTGCACGCCGGTTAATGTAAAACGGTTTAACTTTGCCCGGAATGAAGTCGCCAATTAAAGCGGGATCCATGTGCACTGGCTTCCGATCTGATTCACTTCGGCATTCGTTGCAGTATGCAACAAGACATGGCGGCAAATCAGCTATCTTGCCAAACCCATTCTTAATCCAATCCTTTGGGTGAGATTCCAGCATCTCAAGTTTGAGTAGCAGATCTCGGTGTGATTGTTCTGATGCGGCAAGACGATTGGAATATTCCGCATGGCGATCCTCCACCTCATGAAGAAAATCGATCAGCTCGCGTCTCTCTTCTGGTCTAACGCGGGACATCAACATCCAGGACGCTCTGATGTTCGGGAAGTACGCCATCCCTCTTTCGATAGCTTCGGCATTCGAGAACGTTGGCACATCGTTGCCAACCAACGGGGACTCAACGCTGCTAATCGAGCTCGACATTGTCTTTGGTTGAAAAGCTTTCTTGGATGTTTAATCCGCAGGCAGCATTGGTTAGATTTATACACGTCTTGGGAGGTAAACTATTTAGGAGAATTGGGAACTTTCCATGCCGAATTGGAAAGTGTGCATCTTTCTCGAAATTGTCAATTTTATTTTTCAACAAAAAGGAAACAATCTTGACAAATAAGTTCCAAAAGAAGAGTGGGCCGAACGAGTCGGCAATGTTCTACAAGGGTATTCAAACCCATACTTAAATAAAATCTGAAGCGAAAGCAAAACAAAGAAAAACATAATTTTAAACGTCCACGTCACCGGATAGATCTGCTTGAAAACTCCCGGCGTTTGAGCCGAAGGGATGCTCAACGGATTCTGGAACCGTCGTTTCATCGGTCGCTGGGGGAGGAAATCCATAACCGAGCTGGTCCGGGGACATGGTAAGGTCATTTTCATTCAGCTCAAGGACATCGATCGCAGTGACAGTCTTCTCGGCTTCGGCCTTTTTCTCGTCGATCTCCCTTATTCGCTCCTCAGGAATGACAGCCCCATTCTCAATCAGATATTGTACAGCTCCCTGTACTCCGGTGGCTTGGTTCAGCAGGTCTTCTAGAGGGCGAACTTTCGCCTGCTCAACTAGATAGGCCTTGACCTTGTCTAATCGGTTTTGCGCTTTCTTCGCTGTTCGCTCCACCTTATCCCAACGATCTTTCCGAAGTCTCTTAACTTCGAATTTGAGCTGAACTTTCAGCCCTTCGCATGCCTCTTGCAGGTCGGCTTTCTCTTCCTCCAGAGTAAGCGCTCGGGAGTTCAGTTCGTTAACCTTCAGATCGATATTGGCAATGATGCCATCTTTTTCTGCAATAAGCGCCTCGAGTTCCTTGATCCTCTCGTCCTTCGCCCTGCTAGCGGCTTGGATCTCTTTTGCGCACTCTGTCACCTTTTTGAGTTCGAGATCGGACCCCTTGCTGGTTTTGACCCGCCTATCGTATTTTTGAACCAGCGTATTCATCTTGGCGGCAGTCTGCAGATCCAACGAATATGCGTCAGTCTGAAGCGTAATTGGACAAATGAAACTTTAATAAGAGTTGATAGTAAGACGAACCATTAAGTGCGATTCAGCGACGTCAAGGAATGCTTGCTTGAATTCCAATTCGTCAGCTGACGGAAGAATTCGGTTGGAAATCTTCAGAGCCCAGAAAAGTTTGCCTGAAGCCTCGCGATTGGTCACCAAGGGATAATTGCCGAAGTAATTATAGGCGAAGTGATTCGTCTTGTCATCTTTTCTTTCAAGGCGAATCGATCGGCGGACTCCAGTCCGGCTTCATCGGCCGAACGTTTGCGGCTCGGTAACGGATGCGCATCGGTGGCTGGCTCGACATTGATTTGTTTGTCTTTGTTCGTTTTCCTCTTCCTCCTTCTAGATCCAGCTTCAAGCTGGGGAACGTCTTGTTCTTGGTTCGGTGGATCGGCATTCTCTAACGCCAAAGGAAGATTTTCTTCCTCTGCAACACTTGATGGCTCGATATCTTCTCCGGGAGCCTGAGTAGGGTCGGTGACGGTCTGATCTGGGGTAGGATCTACTTCGGTTAAACCCTGGGATGGACCGATCTCGGCCTCAATGGCAGCTTGAGTTTCTCGGCGAACGATCTGAACATCTTTTGATTCCATGACACGGCATCCGGCAGGTCGTCCTAGCGAACTGGCGAAACTTGGGAAATTCGTTCTAGCTTTGCCCATTGCTGTTTCGACACGGATACGGGTAATAAAGTCCCACCGACGATTGTTCCCGGTTAACAAAACGTCTCTAACAAGAATATAGTTCGGAGCTAGGCGCGTTGCACAGAACGGACGATCTGGAAGCAGAGACACGAAAAAATTAAAACTGGTCAGCAGTGCCGAAGTCAATTGAAATAATAGAAATGTAAATCTACCAGGATTTTCATTCCACACTCTCCGGTAAAAACCCAACGGGTTAACAAATGAATACTGGTCGACGCGGACGAAGAAGTATTGATTCATATACTTCTTGAATTTATTCACTCGTTTGCCGACGAGGAAGTTATGAGCCGGTCTCATGTTCACTTCCCAGCGATTCGGACTCTTCGAGAGCTTGAAATTTGATAGCTGTTCGAAGGCTTGAACTTTAAGCTCGACTCCGACTTCGGCTGCCACGGTCAAGGCAGCCATGAAGTTGATGTTGGATGAGGGAGACACGAGATGACGAAGCCAAAGAGAAACATGATTTGCTTTTCTGAGCGAGGTAGTTTGGTTATTTCATTTTTTTAGAAAGCCTGAATCTATAATCACGGACAGAAAGTCCGAATCAGACAATATTCTTGGGATTAAATGCTTATCTCATAAATTTCTCTACTAAATAAAGTTTAGAATATGTTTGTAAATAAACGTGATTTTAACGGTAGCAAGGACTAGATATTTTAACCCCAAATACGACCAAACCAGGTCATTTTAAGTATTTAACTAACCTAACCAATTGATATTAAACCAGAAGTCGCACCGAAAAATAAAGTAGCCAATGTTTTATACTTGACAGCTGCTCTTAGTTAAGATCGAGTCTTCTTAAGACGCTATATATTTTCATGTCATTTCATTAATTATAAGAAAGAAAAAATAGATTATTAATAATGTTTATCTCCTTAGATTTAATGTTATCTCCATTACAGCATTATTAATGTTTATCTTGTTAAACCGAACCATCAAACCCAAACCCAAACCGGATACTCTTCTCCAAGTTTCATATCTCTTCCTCATCACGTATCGTATCTCACAGAAACATTATGTAAATGATCTTTAGTCGATCTTCTTTCCTGTATTGTAAACACCTTACAATGTTAATAAGCATCTTAATTCTCCACAGACCTTCACCTTTGTTCATATCTCCTTAGATTTAATGCTATCTTCGTCTTCTTCTATATATTATATCTCCAAGGCGTTATCTCTATATTACTCTTAGACGACCAAATCAGCAAAATAGTTTTAGGGTTTTCGACGATGTCTCAGCTCATCAACCGACTCTTGAAACCATCTGTCTGCAAAAATGTCATCGTAAGTTTCTTTATTTGTTATGCGATATGACTTGGATTTTCCTTTTGGTTCTTACTCATTGTATATATGGCATGCATGCAGAGATACAACAACACGAAGGTTCGGATGTTCTGCTCTAAGCCAACACACCCGTACTTGTTGATTGACCACCTCCTTAAGACCAACAAGTACTCTCACAATGATCAAGTATACTACGATGATAAATACAAAGAGAAACTCGTGATTAAGGACAAGGGACTCCGAGAAGAGGTCCGAGTGGCGATGACCGATGGAATTCCACATAATAAAGATGGATACAGAGTTACCTTGGAGAAATCGGAGGGTAATGATTCAACAAATCTCATGCTGGTCAGTAACACACCATCTGACTCGGTCAAACTCCATCTACCTCCTCTGCCTAGTAGTTCTCGAATCCAGAACGTGGCAGTGTCCAACTCTCGTAACATGAGGAAGCATGAACTGGTAGTGGCGGTCAAGTTATTGGGATCTCACGTGTATCTGTGCGAGCCCTTCAGCGGCTCTTGCTCTCGATGGATCAACTTCGATACCTCTGGTTCTGTACACCCTTTCTCGAGTCTAATGTATTCAAAGAAGAACAAAAAGTTTCTCACTGTTTGTCCTTCTGGACAGTACTATTGGTCCTTGGATCTCCACGCAAAGGAGAAGGAAGATTTCGAACCCAAGTTCCACTACTTGTCTAAGTGTAATCAAACGGACCATGTAAGTAAGGTGCTTCGGACGAATTTGGAAGAGTTCATCTGGTGTTCCAGAACGGACCACTTCGTGGAGTCACCCTCCGGCGAACATTTCCTCGTCAAGTGGTACATAATAACTTATTTCTTTTGAAATATGCATGCAGAAGTTGGTAATTTAATATATGCTGAAACATATAGATATCTTATTTGCAGGTTCGGCCAGGAAGACAAGAACTGGGATAAGGGAACAATCTTCCATACAACAAAAGGGTTTTTGGTGTTTAGAGTAGATACAATTTGCGGTGACTTGGTTTACACGGAAGACATTGGAGATCTTTGTATCTTTCTTGGACATAATGAAGCATGCTGTGTCCCGGCAAGCTCGTCTCCTGGACTCAGGCCTAACTATATCTATTATGTGGGCCGTAACTTTGGTGTTCACGACATCGCAGCCGATATTAGCACTACCTTCTTCACAAAAGATAACCTTCCATTAACATCAACTGAGTTCCCTTACTGGCCTGCTCCATCCTCTTACTAGTGACTTTGATATCATTGGATGTCATTTTATACTGCGTGTCTCTTTGTGGCCTTCAATATTATTTCGTTAATGTTTTTGGGTTTGGTTCATGTAGTACTTACTAGTTAATTAATGTTTTTTTTTTTTTTGGTTAGTAGATCTCTGACTAGTTGGAATCAAACATGGCAGAACTCGTTTTACCTTTCTTAATCACAACTAGCTCAACGCATATAAATAATTTGCAGGGTAAAGGCAAACAAGTTCTGAAATATTTTTTAAAATAGGCAGAGACAAAATGACACGTAATTAAAATGCCTAAGAAATCATCAGTGGGTAGAGAGTTGTCTAGTAGAAAGAAACACCCTAAAGAAAACGTTTCACCAAAAAAAAAAAACACCCTAAAGAAAACAAAAGTAACCAAGAGAAAGTGAGATATTATTAACTGAGATGTTGTAACTCTAGAGGAGCATATGATGATGGTAAATATATTTTAACCGTAATATTTTTCCCCAAAACAAATGTACAAAAATCTGATTATTTAACAGTTCTTGATTCTGCAGTACTAACCAAGTAAAATGGTAGGTTTGAGAGAAATGTTTAATGTTTTGTTCACCATAATACATTGGGCCTTGTGCAACCGGGTCACTTGTTAATTACAAAAAAACCATGTAAAACCATAACCGGCACGGTTAAATTTAGTTCTAGTGATTAGACTTGGTTTCATACTCTTCTTGTTTGAGTATTTCAAAGTATTTGAAAACATATATAACTAGATTATGACCCGTTCAATGTGCGGGTTTATAATTTTAAAAATAAAATTAAATTTATCAAAAGTAAATATTTTTAGTAAGTAAATAGATACACCGAGGTGTCCAATGTGATATTTGATGTAAAAGATGCGACTATACGGTTGAAACTATTAATCATGTTTTTATTTTGAATGTCCTCGTTCGTGTGAAGTTTTGGATTTATCTCTGACTCCGGTTTTATCACAGGGTTTACCATATGAGTCGGTATACTCGAATTTGGAATTTGTTTTCTGGAGGGACGCCTCTCAACAGGGTGATCCTGATCAACTTCTTCAATTACCATGGATTTTATGGGCAATCTGGAAAACCATAAAAAAAATCAAGGTTAAAAGATAGAGGCGAATGATATAATTACTTAGACTTTGGGTGATAATTTAGCCTGGGAATATGCGCTCTCTTTTACGACAGTCATGTCAGCTCCATCTTCGTATTCAGATGTCCAGATTTCTTCACCTTGTTGTCAGATTGATGGTTCTTGGAAAGCAACCAATGTGCATTCATGATTGGGCTGGTGGTGTTGCGTTGGTGAGGAGCGAACCTTGTTGTTGGGGGACAAGTGTCTAAACCAGAGCCCTTCCCCCTGCATTCGGAGTTAAAAACGTTGTTGTGGGCCATTGAGCGGATACGTGTTGAAGGGATTGCTTGTCAACGTTTTGAGACTGATTGTGCTGAGTTACTCACTGATACTAAGATTTTTGTATGTCCTAGCAGGTCTCAATTAACCTTATGTGTTGTAATACTTAAGGTTGTCAATCCAGTTGGGAAGGTTCACTATCACTCAAGATGCAATCAAGCAATCACAAGTCAAGCCAATTCAAGAAGAGTGTTTGTCTAACAATCCTAGAATGGTCAAAATGCAAAACCGAAATGAGTCACAGAACTAGAAACGAGAATGCATGAAAAGAAGTGGAAATGAATAAAAACATAAACGAGTCTAAGCATGAAATAAAAAGCAAGAAGCGAAACAGTCTGAGGAATGTAATAAAAATCAGAAGGAAAGAAGTCCTAAGGATGGGAGTAATTGATGTCGGTGGAGTATCCTAGTCTAAAGAGTGTTTAACATGCCACAAGCAAACTATCCCTAAACAATGAACATCACAACCTAGCTAATCCAATCTCTTGGCAAAAGCTACTCAGACTCAACCACTTCCATACCTAGCTCTCGCTAGAGGATCATGGTCGAGCAGGCATTACAAACAAGTTCATTCATGTCAACAAACATCCAAGACAACTAATCTCTTAGGCTAGGAACGTAAGTCTCTATCACTAGTTGGTCAGACATTTCATCAAACACCTTTTGGGTGTGGAAATGTCTCAAACTTAGTCTCAATTGATCAGAGAAAAGCTAGTATTTCTTACTCTAGTCCAGAAGGGAATCATGCAATCAACGTTTAAACACTCTACATCCTAAGATCCTCCACCTAATATATCCATCCTCAAGAACTAACACACTACTTAGATCCGAAAATCATAGTCAAGGATGCAAACCCAGAAAACATTGAAACAAGCATTCCTAGATAGATTAAAATGTGAAGAACAACTTTGTAAAAGAAATCAAATCAAAATACTGAATAAGTTCAAAGATATCGGGATACAAAGTCAGAGTACGTTTTTGGTGGCTAGGGAAACCTTACAAAAGAAAACGAGATAAAAACTAAGATGTCCAAAACAAGACTTAACAAAATGTATATATAGTAAAAACGCGTGAATCCCTAAAACTTAAAACGACAAGATAGAGCGTCGGTTTGGGAGTCTCCCGAAGCATGTCAGACGGAGCGTCTTCCTGGTATAAGCGATTTTGTCCGTGTGCGTCCAGTGGCTCGATTGGTGTGAGTAGGAGTGGCTCGAGTGGTGTGAATAGGAGTGGCTCGAGTGGTGTGAGTAGGAGTGGCTCGAGTGGTGTGAGTGAAAATGGCTCGAGCTGGGTGTATACGCATCCACTAAAACAATGATAACTCTTGAACCACACCTCCGATTGGCTTGAAATAAACGGCATTGGAAAGATGACTCAATTCTCTACAACTTTTATGAAGACGTCAAAAGCTGAATCCCTAGACCGATGGCTCGAGTGATGACTCGATTGAGGCAGTTGAGGATGGCTCGATTGTGGAAGTTGAGGATGGCTCGATTGATGAGGTTGAGGATGGCTCGATTGATGCAGCTGAGAGTGGCTCGATTGCGGAGGTTGAGAGTGGCTCGATTGCGGAGGTTGAGCATGGCTCGATTGCGGAGGTTGAGCATGGCTCGATTGCGGAGGTTGAGCGTGGCTCGATCCTCTGCGCTTCCAACGTCTTCTAGACACCTTAAATACTCCGAAATGCACAATGTATGCAAGGATGATGCATAAACTTTCTAAACATGCAAAGTGTACGAAAGAGGTTCTAAAATGATGCAAAACGACTAGTTGTCCTAGCTAAATTCATGACAAATACAGGCTAAGGAGATGCAAAATATAGACATATCACTCACTATGGTGCAGTCTTCTGAATATTGGCCGTCCTTCTCCAACTTGCTCAATGAGTTTAACTCGCTGGAGTCTTTCCCACTATTCTCCATCTCTTGGATCCCGCTTGCGTCAAATACGAAGGCGGATTGTCTTGCTAGTGCTTCGTGTTCTCTTATCTCTGAAGTTTCTTTTGTAAATCCTTTCCCTCCGGTTTGGACAGCTAACCGAGAAATTTCCTTTTAATTGTTTGATTGAAAAAAAAACAGTAAATAGATACACTTTTAGTTAAAGAAAATAGATGTTGATGAGTTCAAAATTATTAAAATTAAATTAAATTTAACAAAGAATATATATTTAGTTCTTTTCGTAAGTAAAAATAATATATAAAAGTAAAGTGATAAACTTTTAATTATAGAAAATAGTTTTTTTTTCTTTTTTTGCTATAATACACTAATGTAGATCCATTTACAAATCTACTATCTACATCACTACTAAAAGTGTATTTGTACACACAAATATATTTTAATATTAAAATATACTCTTTAGTCTTTACTACTACCAACAAATTGTTTTTATGAACACATTAAATAATATATTATATGTCTCTTTACTTTAACATTTGTGTAGTTATTAAAACGCATATGTTAATCTTACATACTTCTATCTTATATATTACAATAGCAGTCTTTTTGAATAAATTATTGGAAAAATGATTGCCAGCTACTTGAAGTATACGCCAACACATAGCCACACATACAAACAATATAAATGTCTTGTTAACTACGTGAACTATTGTCATCACATAAGGACATCCATAAACAAACATAGGTTATGTGTACAACACCATAAACATTCGAGGTCTGCCCGAACCCGGCGTTGACCAGAGTTGACCGGCGTTGACTAGTATTGACCGGCGTTGACCAGAAAAAAATATTCAAAAAAATATTTTTTTTTCTAAAAATAATAATGATTTTGTTTTTATGTATTTTTGATAAAAAAAAAATAAAAAAAGATAAATGATTTGTATAATTTACAAAAACAACATATAACAACAAAAAAATACAAGAAAATTATTTACCAAAATAAAAATAAAAATAATATGAAAAACAAAATTTGTGGTATATAGAGTAACTAATTTTGTTAAGCCTAGGGGTGAACAACTCTCATTCATCCCTCTTAATTAACAAATCAGAATACAATAATATGGCATGTCATATCATATTTTTTAAAAGATATCTTTTATTAATAAAATTATATCATTTTGGATTTACAAAAGAGTGGTTAGGGTATACATTTTACAGTTAAACGAAATAATATGTCGGTTTGGGTTTACAAAAGAGTGGTTAGGTTTTAGATTTTCCTATTAAATAAAATTATATGCCTGTTTGGATTTATAAAAGAGTGTTTAGGGTTTAGATTTTACAATTAAACAAAATTATATTTCGGTTTGAGTTTATAATAAATGGTTAGAGTTTTATATGTGATAATTAAAAACTGTGATATAATATTAAAATTAACAATTTTAAAATTGATTGATCAACATATTTTGTTTCTTTAATTAAGATTTGTTTCCTTAATTTAAAGGGGATGAATAAGAGAGGTTCGCCCGTAAGGGTGAACCCACGAATTGTCTGTTTCTTCAGAAAATATACCAAAAATAATATAATAAAACTATACCACCAAAATTTGATGTGTAGTAGATTTTTTCATAAACAATTACAAATTTATACTCTTTCTATTTAAATATCATTTTTAATTTTGTATTTTCAAAAATACATAAAAACAAAATCATTATTATTTTTAGAAAAAAAAATATTTTTTTGAATATTTTTTTCTGGTCAACGCCGGTCAATACTGGTCAACGCCGGTCAACTCTGGTCAACGCCGGGTTCCGGCAGACCTCGAATGTTTATGGTGTTGTACACATAACCTATGTTTGTTTATGGATGTCCTTATGTGATGACAATAGTTCACGTAGTTAACAAGACATTTATATTGTTTGTATGTGTGGCTATGTGTTGGCGTATACTTCAAGTAGCTGGCAATCATTTTTCCTAAATTATTTGATTGGTGAAAAAAATATGAGACAATCTAAGTTTTTTATATGTTTTTTTCAACAATATTTTTCTTTGTGTAAAGGTGAGTATTTATATTTTTTTAGAAACAGTGATTAATTGTATAATTTTCCCAATCATTTTTTTCTTATATAAAAAGTAATATTTTTTTTTGTATAATTAGCAACTTAAAATTAAAATAGTAAACAATATTATAATTTCAAATTTTATGATATATATATATATATATAATTTCCTTATAATGATTTTTTCTAAATTAGGTTTTGAATTTTTACATTTTTTATATTTTATAATTTTAGTAAATTTAAAATTGACATGTGTTAATATCTGAATGATACAATTGACACATGTCACGATCTTGTTAATTAGTAATTTTGACATCAAGCTTTATATAATAAGATGTGACTCTTGAATATATTTTCTAGTTAGCTTACTAAATAAAGTTTAGAAAATATTAATTAAAGTCCACTGAGGTCCCTTACTGCCCTTCTCCAATTCCTCTCTACTCTTAATAATATAGTTAGAGGATAAAATATACATCAGATGCCATTTGAAGGCCCAGTTTTCTTATTGTCAGCTCAAACACAAAACATTAGTCAGAATATAACATGTGGTATACCGTAGTATTGTTTGTTTATTTTACATAACCGTAATTTAATAAACGTAATTAGATATGCCTAATATTCAAATATCGATGGTATTAACAAAATAACTAAGTGATGATTTACTAACAGTTAATGAAATAATTTTTAGTTTATATTAATACCCAAACCCATCCCACTAGATATCCAAACACAATTATCTTCTTTGCTTAAGTACAACATGCACGTTTTTCAAAATTCAAATAACGAAAAATGCAAAAAAATATAGTACCAAAAATCTTGCTAATCAAGTATACAACATCTTCAAAATATCTAAATTTTAGAATTGTTTACATATGTATTGACGTAAAGATTAATTTGGGATTTGCACATACATTTTTATTGTTAGCATTAAATATTGTAATGAATTAAGGAGATATTTTACAAAATATTTAGGAATTTTACAAAATAAATATTTAATGAGATATTGTAATTAGTCGTTGATTGATTAAAGAGAAATTTTAGAAATTTTTGTTCTGTACAAAATCTTGGTTTTAAATTTTATTTTATAATTTATAAATTTAAAATTTAATGCCAATGTCATGCCTGAAAATAGGTATGAACTTCAGAATTTATTTCATAAATGTCTCCTAAAATGTATATATAGATTCTTCATTACATGATTATTAATGTTTATCTTGTTAAACCGAAACGCAAACCGGATACTCTTCTCCAAGTTTCATATCTCTTCCTCATTATGTATCGTATCTCACAGAAATATTCTGTGTATGATCTCTAGTCGATCTTCTTTCCTGTAAGGCTCCTATATATTGTAAACACTTACAATTAATGTCAATAAACATCACAAATTCTCCACAAAACTTCACATTTGTTCATATCTCCTTAGATTTAATGTTATCATCATCGTCTCCAAGGCCTTGTCTTTATATTACTCTGAGACGACCAAGTCACCAAAATAGTGTAGGGTTTTCGACAACGTCTCAGCTCCTTAACCGACTCTTGAAGCCATCAGTCTGCAAAAATGTCATCGTAAGTTTCTTTATTTGTTATGCGATAATTAACTTGGAGTTTCCTTTTGGTTCTTACTCATTGTATGGCATGCAGAGATACAACAACACGAAGGGTCGGATGTTCTGCTCTAAGCCAACACACTCGTACTTGTTGATTGACCACCTCCTTAAGACCAACAACTCTCACAATGATCAAGTATACTACGATGATAAATACAAAGAGAAACTCGTGATAAAGGACAAGGGACTCAGAGAAGAGGTCCGAGTGGCGATGACCGATGGAATTCCACATAATAAAGATGGATACAGAGTTACCTTGGGGAAATCGGAGGGTAATTGTTGGATATGGGTTTCACCCAGCCTTAACAGGCTTTCCTGCAGGCCCATTATCGAAACAGTCATCCCAAAAACCCAAGAAGGCAAACCAACTAAATCCCACTTGTCGGGCCGATCAAGCTCCTAGAAGGCCCAATTAAGACGGACAGCCCAATAAATGACGGCCCGGATAAGAACGATCGCCGACTTTACTTGAGGACAATCCCACATCGATCCCGAGGCAGAGAGGTGAAACGTCCCATCAGCTATAAATACCAGGGGAGCAGCTTGCAGAGACAATCAAGTAACATCGGGCAAGAGTCAGGAGTAAATCCGATTCTAAGCTATAGTTCAGTTAGTCATTTTGAGAAGCACAATTCTCTGTAATTAGCCGTCCGGCTTATAACGGTTATATTGTAATTCGACGATCTTTGACTATCTTAATAAAAGTCCTTTGTTTCACCCTTTCTATTACATCATCCTCGAGTTAGTAGCTATACTAGTTCAATATTTGGTGCGCATCCAGGGAAACAAACAAGGAAAGCTTTTGAAGAAAGTCCAACATCGACGAAGCACATTTCGAGCAATGGCAGAAAGAGAAACGACGGGCAGCGACGGCTATGTGGCGGACACGCCGGACCGCATCCAGCAGGCCCAAGAGGAGCTTCCAATACCGCCGACCCGGCCCCCGACAACGCCGAACGGCTCGATCGGAGAAGGCACCAGCGCCCTCGACATAGGATCACTAATGCGAAGCATCCTGGAAAAAATCGACGCCCAAGACAGAAAAACAGAGGAACGATTCGCCACTCTCTCTAGCGTCTGTGCAAAACTACAAGAAAATGCCGAACATCCAGACGGCACCAATAGAGCCGATCCCAATAGCGCCGATCAGAACCAGAGCGGGGAATTGGCCGAACTCAAAAGTCAAATGAAGGATGTCACAAGCAAGTTCCACCAAGCAACCAGCGCGGCACCTGATGTAGACCACATGTTGGAGCAGTCCCAAAAAACTCCATTCACTGCGCGAATCCGTCGGGTCGTCGTTCGCCCCGATTGCAAAATAAAGCACCTGCCTCCGTATAAGGGAGATTCGGACCCAACTCACCATTTGACATCCTTCGAGATCGCAATCCATCGTTGCGAGTTTTCCCCGGAAGAGCTAGACGCTGGAAAGTGTCAGCTGTTCATCGAAAACCTGAGCGGCGATGCCCTCGGCTGGCTCTCCTCTTTGCCGCCTGACTCAATCGACAGCTTCCGTACACTCTCGCTAACCTTCTTGAAACAATACTCGATATTAGAGCGGACAGTAAGAAGCGCGGCGCAACGTACCTCGTCAATGACGCCCCGCCAACCCCCGCAGTCAGCTCGTCAGCTATAGTACCGACGACCCCACCAAAAGGGGCAAGAGAAGAGCCTGACCATAACTTGTATTGCGAGTTACACGAATACACCGGACACTCTACGCAGTCTTGCAGACACTTACAAAACGCGCTGCTGGGCAAGTACCTCAACGGCGAGGTCAAAGTGGAATTACGCCAATACAAGAGTAATACCCCGCGAGGGCGAGGTCGAGGACGCCATGGACATCAAGGACGAGGTCCAAATAACCATTTCAACAATGGACCAGCGCCGAATAACCAGCCCGCAGCTGGCAACCAGGTGGGAGGACAAGAAAACCAACCGGCTGACGCGCCACCACCTCCAGCCCGCCGTAGAATTAATGTCATAAGAGGAAGTCTACCGTACGACCCTAACTGGCCTCGCAACTTATATCCCGTCCACGACGTCGAGAGAGCCGAACGCGATTGGTTGCCCGGCAGAACTCCTATATGCCGATCGTACTCTCCGATCATGTTCGGAGAAGAGGACACTGCCGAGCATCGGACTTCGCCCACTGGACATGTCGTTGTTGAAATAAACATCGGCGATTGCTTAGTCCCGGATGTGTTGGTCGATACAGGAAGCTCCGTTAACGTCATCTTCCGGAGAGCACTCCCGCAGATAAAAGTCGACCTGCACTTGACCATGCCCGAAGTACAAACCTTGACTGGTTTCGATGGATGCTCTCTTACCTCTTTAGGAACGGTCATGCTCCCAATGAGGGTCGGTGGTACGGTTCACCTCTTTGACTTCGCAGTCGTCGACCGTCCAAGCGCGTATAATGCCATCCTTGGGACGCCTTGGCTCCATAAAATGAAAGCTGTGGTTTCCATCTACCATCAATGTGTCAAATTCCCAACGGAGTTTGGCACTTACACCCTCTACGCCGACCCAACAGCGACCCAATGGCCGCCCCGTCGCCGTGTTGACATGATAATGGGAGGATTGACAGCATGTAGAGATTCCGTGCGGTCAATTCGCGACTATGTAAAGGCCGGCACAACTACGGTCTGGCTAGTTAAAGTCCCACCCTTTGTACCTCCGATCACGTTCACAGCAAACGACTTGGCTGGAGTCAACTTCCCGCACAACGACCCTCTCGTCATCGAATTACACGTTGGAGAGAGTGAAGTAACAAGGATTATGATCGACACGGGAAGCTCCGTCAACGTAATCTTCCGGGATGTCCTCGACAAAATGGAGGTCAATAATAGAGAAATCAAACCATCGATCAGGCCACTCACCGGGTTCGACGGAAATTACATGATGACGTCCGGCACAATCAAGTTGCCAATCTACGTATCCGGCATATCCTCGTGGCACAAGTTTGTTGTGGTCGACAAGCCGGCTGTTTATAACATCATTCTTGGATCCCCCTAGATTCACGACATGCAGGCCGTCCCATCCACTTATCATCAGTGTGTGAAGTTTCCCCTGTCCGGCCAGATATTCACAATCAAGGGTAATCAATCAGACGCTAGGAACTGTTTCGTGATCGAATGCAAGTTACGGAAGGCCGCTGATTTATAGCAATCACAGCAAGCGCTGGACGAGCCGCCAGCACCTAGCCCCGAGGCGGTGCGTTGGGATCGGTGCTGATCTCGACCCGGCAATAAGAATCGAACTGGTCCAATTCTTGAAGGACAACGCTTCCACCTTTGCCTGGTCTTTTGACGATATGGTTGGAATCAGCATGGACGTCACAAGTCATGAACTTAACATCGATCCCACTTATAAACCCGTCAAGCAGAAGCGGCGGAAACTCGGACCTGAACGGTCTAAAGCGGTAAATGACAAGGTCAAAAAATTGTTAGATGCTGGGTCAATCATGGAGGTTAAGTATCCTGAGTGGCTAGCAAACCCGGTGGTGGTTAAAAAGAAAAATGGGAAGAACAGAGTCTGCATCGACTTCACGGATCTCAATAAAACCTGCCCCAAGGATAGCTACCCGCTACCACATATAGAAAGGCTCGTCGAGGCCACGGCGGGCAACGCATTGCTCTCCTTCATGGATGCCTTCTCAGGATATAACCAAATCTTGATGCACACCAACGACCGCGAAAAAACCGCCTTTATCACAGATCAAGGCACGTTTTGCTACAAAGTAATGCCGTTCGGTTTGAAAAACGCGGGAGCCACCTATAAACGTCTTGTCAATAAGATGTTTGCAGACCAATTAGGAATAACTATGGAGGTGTACATCGACGACATGTTAGTCAAATCCGCGGACGCAAACGATCACGTCGAGCACCTACGAAAGTGTTTTCAAACCCTGAATAAGTATAACATGAAACTCAACCTGGCAAAATGCTCATTCGGTGTGACGTCAGGAGAATTTCTAGGGTATATCGTCACAAAAAGGGGAATAGAGGCAAACGCCATGGTAATTTCAGCTCGTAAGCTCAGACCCTATTTCCAATCACATACAATCGCGGTCCTGACGAACCAACCTCTGCGGCAAATTCTGCATAGCCCGGGACAATCAGGTCGCATGGCGAAGTGGGCAGTCGAATTAAGTGAGTACGATATCGAATATCTGGGCCGAACTTGCATGAAGTCTCAAGTATTGGCAGATTTCATTGTCGAGCTGCCCCAACATTTCACCTCTCCTAGCTCAAGCGAAGAGAACTGGTATTTGTACGTCGACGGAGCCTCATCGCAGCATGGTTCAGGAATTGGGATTCGCCTAACATCCCCAACCGGAGAGGTTGTTGAGCAGTCGTTCCGCCTCAACTTCACCGCAACAAACAATGAGTCAGAGTATGAAGCTTTACTTGCCGGAATGCGGCTTGCAGCAGGGATCGGCGTAAAAAGGCTTCATGCCTACTGTGATTCCCAGCTCATCGCAAACCAATACAATGGAGAGTACAGTACCAAATGCGGCCGCATGGACGCATATTTAAAGATAGTAAAGGAGCTAGCAAAGGGTTTCGACCATTTCATGATCGACAAGATACCTCGAAGCGCCAACGCACCCGCAAACGCCCTGGCCGTCTTAGCATCAACCTCAGACCCGGACCTACGTCGGGTAATCCCAGTCGAGAGTATCTCAGTAAGTAGCATCGACTCTGGGGCTCAAGTTAACATCATATCTGCCGACCCGGCGGAACATGCCGACTTTGACGATGAGGCACAACCTAACCATGAGGCCAAGCTCGCCGCCGAACCCGCGGACTGGCGCCAAGAAATACTTCAGTACATCAGTGAAGGAGTAGTCCCGGCAGATAAATGGCAATCCCGACGCCTTAAAAAGAAGGCGGCACAGTACGTTATAGTCGAGGGACGCCTTTACCGTTGGAGCGCGGCCGGTATATTACTACATTGCATCTCGACAGAAGAGGCCCAGCGAGTAATGCATGAAACACATGAAGGAGCCGGAGAAAACCACTCCGGCGGACACGCCTTAGCACTAAAAATCAGGAAACATGGAATATACTGGCCGACTATGGTCAGTGACTACGAGCAGTTCGCCGTGAAGTGTGAAAAGTGTCAGAGACATGCATCCGATATACACGCCCCGGCAGAATTACTCTCAACAACAACAGCGCCGTATCCGTTTATGAGATGGGCAATGGATATCGTCGGACTACTGCCCGCGTCACACGGCAAAAAGTTCCTTCTTATATTGACTGACTACTTCACCAAGTGGGTTGAGGCTGATTCCTATAAGAAAATCCAAGCGAATGAGGTCCAAAATTTTGTCTCGAAAAATATAATATGCCGACACGGATTACCTTACGAAATCGTAACAGATAACGGATCGCAGTTTATATCCAAAAAAATCGATGATTTCTGCGCAAGTTGGCGTATCCGGCTCAGTAAATCAACCCCGAGGTACCCTCAAGGCAACGGTCAGGCAGAGGCGACCAATAAGACTATCTTAAGTGGCTTAAAGAAGCGGCTCGAAGAAAAGAAAGGCCTCTGGGCCGACGAGCTAGACGGCGTGCTATGGTCCCACCGAACAACTCCGCGAAGAGCATCAGGACAAACACCATTCTCGCTAGCTTATGGCCTGGAAGCAATGGCGCCAGCCGAAGTAAGCGTCGGCAGTTTACGCCAGACCATGTTAGTCAAGAACACCGAGCTAAACGACGAAATGCTCTATGACAGCCTCGACGAGATCGAAGAACTGCGAGATCGCGCCTTGCTCCGAATTCAGAATTACCAGCAGGCGGCAGCTCGTCATTATAACAAAAAGGTCAACCTGCGATCCTTCAGCGAGGGAGACCTCGTTCTACGCAAGGTGTTCGAAAACACCGCCGAGCTCAACGCTGGTAAGCTCGGCGCAAAATGGGAAGGGCCGTACCAAGTATCCAAAATTGTTCGCCCGGGAGTTTACGAACTAGTTACCATGTCCGGCGAAGCTATTCCGCGATCCTGGAACGCCGGCAACCTTAAGCGCTACTTCTATTAAGAAATTTATGTATTACGCATATTATATTTCTGTTTCCATCTAGGAGTATTTAGTATCTATGTAACTTGAACTACGATCGGCTTGATCCTTTTTTAAAAAAAAAAAAAAAAAGGGTACGTAGGCAACCTGAAAAGGTGCAGCCACAACTTATGAATGCAATTTTCTGTGAAAATCCCTGCGTTCCTTTTTATTACGCATATTGTCTTGCAAAAATCGACAAATATCATACAGGCAACAAAGAAAACAAAAAAATACACATCCAAACAAGGTCGGCAATTTGGCCAGTTGTGACGATTAAACAAAATAACAAAAAATTGCACTCCACGCGAAGTGCAGATCGTAAGCCGAGCTCCAACCATTGCTCGCAAATAAACCAAGGCCGATAAGCAAAATAAGCCGCCACCAGCGCGCAATCTCTTCGGTTCCAAGGTAGGGAATAAGCCGAGCTTTAATACGCGAATCCAACGCTTCTTGCTCCCAAAATCTGACAGTCACATCCTGCAAAAGCAGACACAAAAAAACGGGTCCGAACAAAGACTTTCGGCTCGACACAATAAGATGAGAGACGTCTCACTGTTGAGAATAACCCAAACATAACACAAACACCCGAAAATAAAACCCGCCGAGCGGGTAAAGCGTTCAACAAAAAAAAATAACACCAACAGTAATACAAAAGTTCCGAGAATAGTACATAACCCAACACACGGGTACCAAAAAAAAAAAAGGGGAACGGTTCATCAACCGGTAAAGACATATAATACGCCGAGCACCCTCAGCGACTCTCACGGACTCTACGGCTGTAGGCACGAACTCGATCACGGAGCCAGAAAGGCATCACAAGAAACTTCCCGAACCCAAATCGCTCCCAATCCTCTGGCCCAGCCTCCAATTTCCGCATCCCCATCTCGAGGTCCATAATCTGCTTGACCAGAAACTCATGCTGGCGACGGTAGGCCCGGTGCTGAATCTCGATCTACCAGTAACAAGAAAGAAAAAAGCAAAGTAGTTAGAAGGTCGAAACTAGATAATAGAAAGCTCAACATGACGAACTAACCATCCTAAACCAGCCAACCGCCAAACGCCTTTCGTCGGGACTCAAGGACTGATGGAACTCCACCGGAATCTCAGCAACACCCGGCACGAAGTTCCGCGGCAGTGGCCGAAACGGTGGTGACGCCGCAGCAACGGGTGGGCTTCTCCACGGAAAGAACAGATCATTAGGACGAGCTTCAATAAATCGACCCGACCCATCACTAGGCTGAGCCGGATCGACACGAACTGGCGACGGAGAACGGCCAGTTCGAGGACGACCGAAAACAGTCCGTTCACTGCGATTCACCGGAACCCATTCCCCCGAGTCATCGGAGCTACTCATGATCAAAGCAGAGAAGGAGGAAGGAGAGTATGAAGCAAGGAAAGATTGTCAGCAAACTGAAATAAAGAAAAGATGAAGAGAACGTTGCGTGACCCACTTTCGCCCACCCACGCCTCCCTTTATATAGCAAAGACAAGACAGAAGTGAAGCGACACGACGGTTAACTAGACAATCGTCCACTTTACCGCATTTAATGCACCTCTCTCCCCAGCCAACCGTCGCCTCGCAATAAAAATCGCGCCACACGCAACATCCGCATGCGGTAATGATGAGAAACGCCTTGGAAAAGCAATTCACCATTTAAACCAAGCAATTAATACAGCGAAGCCGAAGGGTCCAAGAGTTGCAGCCACTTAGCGCATTAACTCCCTAGCTCGTCAAAAAAGGGGGGGACTATGGCAAATCCTAACTTTGCCTAAGTCTCGCCCCAGCTCGTCAAAAAGGGGGGGACTATGGCAAATCCTGACTTTGCCTCAGTCTCGCCCCAGCTCGTCAAAAAGGGGGGGGACTATGGCAAATCCTAACTTTGCCTAAGTCTCGCCCCAGCTCGTCAAAAAGGGGGGGACTATGGCAAATCATAACTTTGCCTAAGTCTCGCCCCAGCTCGTCAAAAAGGGGGGGGGACTATGGCAAATCCTAACTTTGCCTAAGTCTCGCCCCAACTCGTCAAAAAGGGGGGGGACTATGGCAAATCCTAACTTTGCCTAAAGTCTCGCCCCAGCTCGTAAAAAAAAAACACGTAATAAACCGCAAGGACAAAACTTCGCAAACTTAGAATCATTACCATCATTCACAAACAAAAGGGAGGGGGAATTAATAAACCACCCCCAAAGTATTCAAGTCATACTCAAAAAAAAAACGGAGATGCAAAACATAAATAAGTCTTAAACGATAAGAGCCACAAACGGCATAGTTCCAAAGCCTCGCAGGGCTTATTCCGGCACAATTTCGCCCTCGCCTTCAGAGGCGATGACTGGAGCAGGGGCTAGTGGATCCCTCACGCCTGCATCACTGACAAGCCCAGCAATTTGAATGCTACGACCTTCAATCCCTTCGGAAATCGGAGCCACAGCAGCATCCGCCAAAGCGAGGCCAGTCACAATGTCCAGTTCCGGCGTTTCCTGTCTCACCGCCTGTGTCTCAGCATTGGGAGCCTGTTCTTCAATGTCGGGCAGATCGGGTTCCGCAACCTCGGCAGTAGCAGACGGCATGTTCGAACCATACTCGTCAAAATCGACGATCTCGTCATAGCCAGGAATACGCCGAGGATTAGCCGCAACACGCTCAGCGGTCGGAGTCACCACGTACCCATCATTGACAAGCGGGGTGATCGCAATGCCATCCACAACATTATCCCAAAATGTCGAGCCGTCAGTGACAAATTGGACCACCTTCGCAGGAACTGGACAACCATCAGCCACAAGGTCCTCAATCTGCTTTAGGATACCATTCGCCTGAGCCTTCATCATCATTGGGTTAAAAGCCCGCCTCACGTCCCAGATATGCTGACGATTTTGGTCCGACCGTTCGCGGTAGAAATCCCTCACCTCGCGACGAATTTCCTCGGCTCTCTTCTCGACCGCAGCCTTCAGTTGATGATCATAATCTTCAGCAGCCCGTCTGACGGAAGTTTCCAGGCGAGTGATGTCGGCACAAGAACGTTCCAAGGACCCCTGCAGTTGGCGATTCTCCTCCTTCAGACGATCAAACTCTCGCCAAGCCTTAGTCGATTCAGATCGATACTTGCCGACCTGGTTCTGGCAATCCTTTAGTCCAGCCTCGGCAAAAGCAGTCTCACGTTTGGCAGCCTTCAGCCTGCGCTCGTAGCGACAAACCATCGAATATACCGAGCTCGCAGACTGAGGCAAAACCAAATAAAGTTAAAAAAAAATATATATATATATATATATATATATATATATAATAATAATAATAATAATATATATATATATATATAGAGAAGAGAGGATGAACCTGGAGATGATGCCGAGCCCATTCGTCGAATGCATCATCCTCCTTCAAGTCCCCCTCAGAGCGATCACCCAGCACTTTGGAGACCTCACGAATGAGAGCACCACATTCCCGTTTGTCAGAAAGGAAAGGAGTGTCCTTCGCATAGCGGAAGTTGTGAAAATAGGAAGGCTGGACGCCTTTATCCTTTGGGTCTAGCGAGGAGGTCCTAGGCTTTTTAAATGCAACGACCGCATCAGAACCAGCCGGAGCCTCTTTGCGCTTGCCAGAATCCCCCGTCGGGTCAGGCAAATTTTTCGAGGAAGAACGATCCTTTTCAACCGTGAGATCGATAGGAACGATATCCTTATCCCGCCGAGCAGCCTCACTGTTTTTCCTCTTTTCTCGCGAAGCCTTGTTACCATTTGAAGATCGGCCACCCGAGGTACCCCCAATGCGAGAACCCTGAATAGACGATTGATCGGCCAGACTCTTCTTCAGCGCCAACTGCAGTTCCTTCTCTTCTGCAGCGTTCTTCTTCTTCGAGACCGGCTTGCCGGAGTATTTGGGAACACCCAGTTTCACCATCCCTGCTTGACTCACACCTCCTGTCATCGTAAACCAGGATCCTCAATAAAATATAAATGGCAAACTGGTCGAATCAAAACCGGCAAGCACAACAAAGCAATACCTTTCGATGGTTTCCTGCCCCTAGTTAGGTCTAGCTGCGGAATAGTCCTCCAGTCAAGCACCGTTTGCCTCCTTAGAAGATCACGAACCTCAAAGAAATCAGGAGTTGGCGGATCAGCAGACTTATCAACCAAATCTGAGGATCATCAAAAATAAAGACAGTTAGCAATCCAAAACGGGAGCAAAAGGAAAAGGATAAAGGATCACCCAAGAAACTACCAGGGGACAAATTCCATTCAGTCTTATAACCTATTGACACATCCTCTACCAAGGCATCATCAACCTTAGAATAGAAGTATCTGTTCAGCCAAGTATGGGTTTTTGACGGCGGATGGTCCATCAGCTTATATCCCGGCGTGGCACTAGCATACCAAATGCCGTTAAAACCCTTCTGCCTAGTAAAACGCATCATATCCTCAACAAAGAAGGCGGTCAATTTGACCCCGCATTGGTCAGCAAGGTGATTAAGACCAATCATGTTACGAATAGTATGGACGGTAAGCTGCGTAATAGCAATCTGACGACGCCAACAATACTCCATCATGAAGGCTGGAATCAGAAAGCGGAGACCGCCCTTAGTAAAAAACGGTTCATATAAACTGATAAACCCATCAGGGCACTTAAATACACGCTCCTCAGAAGTTGGACATACAACAGAAACGCGCAGGGGGGAATTACAGAAGTCAATCATCGCGCAGAGAGAGTCGGCATCACAAAGTGACTTTCCCGAATCAAAAGGCGCATCCGGGTAGTCAGTCCCTTCGCCAATCTCGATCTCATCCTCGAGAGACACGTTATTGGACGAGTGGCCAGATCTGGCTTCGCCACGGGAGCAAGGCGAATCGGGATAGCCAGATCTGTCAGGACTAGAATTGCCTGCCTCAGGTTTGACTGGAGTTCCAGAAGGTGCAAGGAATCCCAGATCAACTTCGAGTATTGGAGAGCGGCCTGACGATTCTACTTTTCTACTTCGCCTGCGAAGCCTAGATGAATATGCTGAAACTCCGGAATCGGACGAATCGGCAGCCTGCATCCACGGACCGGCCTCAGAGGAACCAGTAGGCGAACGCTCGTTCAAAAACTCCTCACAAGAACCTGACATTGAATTCGAATCGACAGTTACAACAACAAACCCGATCGGGAGAAAGTATAAGCTACACTAAAAATCTAAAAGATAACTAGGGAAGAAGATAAAAAAAAGAAAAAGAGAAAGGTTCCAACAAAAGAGAGAGAAGGGTTACCTCGATTTTTGCGGCTGGAGAAGAACTGAAGAGGGCACCCCAAGAAGTCTCCTTTTATAAGCTGCAGGAAAAGAAACCCTTAAAGTAGCGATGGGTGCGAAACGATGCAACCCTAGGAAACGACGTTCCAATTTCCCTCTCCTCGACAGAGTATAAAAGATTGGGCCAACGTTCCGATAACGAGCCAGACTTAATATTTCCCGAACAAGCTCATTGGCTCAAGGCTGACCACAATGAACTAAGGGGGGGGACAATTGTTGGATATGGGTTTCACCCAGCCTTAACAGGCTTTCCTGCAGGCCCATTATCGAAACAGTCATCCCAAAAACCCAAGAAGGCAAACCAACTAAATCCCACTTGTCGGGCCGATCAAGCTCCTAGAAGGCCCAATTAAGACGGACAGCCCAATAAATGACGGCCCGGATAAGAACGATCGCCGACTTTACTTGAGGACAATCCCACATCGATCCCGAGGCAGAGAGGTGAAACGTCCCATCAGCTATAAATACCAGGGGAGCAGCTTGCAGAGACAATCAAGTAACATCGGGCAAGAGTCAGGAGTAAATCCGATTCTAAGCTATAGTTCAGTTAGTCATTTTGAGAAGCACAATTCTCTGTAATTAGCTGTCCGGCTTATAACGGTTATTACAATTCGACGATCTTTGACTATCTTAATAAAAGTCCTTTGTTTCACCCTTTCTATTACATCATCCTCGAGTTAGTAGCTATACTAGTTCAACAGTAATGATTCCACAAATCTCATGCTGGTCAGTAACACACCATCTGACTCGGTCAAACTCCATCTACCTCCTCTGCCTAGTAGTTCTCGAATCCAGAACGTGGCAATGTCCAACTCTCCTAACATGATGAAGGATGAATTGGTAGTGGCGGTCAAGTTGTTGGGATCTGACGTGTATCTGTGCGAGCCCTTCAGCGGCTCTTGCTCTCAATGGATCAACATCAATACCTCTGGTTCTGTACACCCTTTCTCGAGTCTAATGTATTCAAAGAAGAACAATAAGTTTCTCACTGTTTGTCCTTCTGGACTGTTCTATTGGTCATTGGATCTCCACGCAAAGGAGAAGGAAGATTTCGAACCCAATTTCCACTACTTGTGTAATCAAAGGGACCATGTAAGGAAGGTGCTTCGGACAAATTTGGAAGGGTTCATCTGGTGTTCCAGAACGGACCACTTCGTGGAGTCACCCTCCGGCGAACATTTCCTCGTCAAGTGGTACATAATAACTTATTTCTTTTGAAATATGCATGCAGAAGTTGGTAATTTAATATATGCTGAAACATATAGATATCTTACTTGCAGGTTCGGCGAGGATGACAAGAACTGGGACAAGGAAACAATCTACCATAAAACAAAAGGGTTTTTGGTGTTTAGAGTGGATACAATTTGCGGTGATTTGGTTTACACGGAAGACATTGGAGATCTTTGTATCTTTCTTGGACATAATGAAGCATGCTGTGTCCCTGCAAGCTCGTCTCCTGGACTCAGGCCTAACTCTATCTATTATGTGGGCCGTAACTTTGGTGTTCACGACATCGCAGCCGATATTAGCACTACCTTCTACGCAGAAGATGAAGTTCTATTAACATCAACTGAGTTCCCTTACTGGCCTGCTCCATCTTACTAGTGAATTTGATATCATTTGGATGTCCTTTTATATTGCGTGGCTCTTTGTGGCCTTCAATATTATTTCGTTAATGTTTTTGGGTTTGGTTCATGTACTTATTTGGTTAGTAGATCTCTGTCTATTTGGAATAAAACATGGCACAACTAGCTCAACGCATATAAATAATTTGTAGGGTAAAAAGTATAGGCAAACAAGTTCTGAAAGATTTTAAAAAATAGGCAGAGACAAATGACACATACATTAAAATGCCTAAGAGATCATCAGTGACTAGAGTGTCTAGTAGAAAGAATACACCCTAAAAAAAAAAAAAAAAATGAGAAAGAGATATATTATTAACTGAGATGTTGTAACTCTAGAGGAGCATATGATGATGGTTGTTTTGCTGCGGACCAGCTGAGCCTGGTGGAGGAGGGAGGGCAAGGAAAGGGTCTCCAAAAGGATTAGAAGGAGAAGGACCTGCTGAGAACTGATGATGATGATGATGATCATGAGGATGAGTGTAATTATAGGGACTCTGATGCATCATCATCATCTGTTGTTGCTGTTGTTGCTGCATTGCCATTTGAACGTTAGTGGGAGGAGCAATGTTGTTGGACATTGCAAAAGGATCTTGTTGCATCTCGAATGGGTTTGGTGGTGCTGCTGCTGCTGTCTCTGTGCCACCATGTCCATACCCGGCATTGGTTAGTTGGATCTGTCTCCTAGCTGAGTCATCCTCGTACAGACTGTCAAGTAATAGATTGTCGAATCCTCCTGCCTATAAATACAAGAAGTGAAAACAAGCCTATGTTAGTTTTAAGAGTAGAAACAGAGAGTTTTATGTTCAAAAGATGTAGTGTTAGAATTAATTACAAGTTTTGTGTTAGGCGTGGGGCGAGGATTGTTATTGTTGTTGTTGTTGTTTTGAGGAGTGACTAGTGCCAGTTCCCAACCGGATCCACCAGTTTCTATTAAACTTAAACTGTTTGATGGGCCTGGAGCTTCTTGACCTGCAAAGACCATTACCAAAAAAGAATGAGCAATTCATTTCTTCCTCCAATAGTGTTACAGAATGTCTAACCTTCTGGTCAAGAATAAAGATTTGCTAACCTGGTGGATATATTGCAAGAGCCAACGCATTGCGGTCCTCTATCTCTGTTGCTTTTGGGTTTATCTCACTCAAGCCCTGTGAAAGAGAAGAAAAGGTTGAGAATTTTAGCCAAAATATAAAGTACACATGAGATAATGTGTAGAAGAAGATTCACCAGCAGATCATCAGTGTCTATCAAAAATGAAGGTTTAGCTTCTTCCTCTTCTATTTTTTCCTCTTCTTCTTCTTCTTGGATAAGAGGTTGTTCTCCTTCGGTGTTTTCATTTTCGGCTTCTGCAGGTTCTTCAGGCTGCCCACATTGTTCTTCTTCTTCTTCTTCTTCTTCTTGTAGTTCTTCCTCCTCTTTTTCCTGATACTCCTGTAAAACAAAATGCCAGTCATATAAAAAAGACTTATTTTGGATCAGTATCAACCAAATATGATGAGAGTTGAGTTTCTTACCAGCTTTTTCTGAACAGAACCACTTTGAGGCGCTTCTTTAATATAATCTTCCATTGTTACAAGAAATGAAGGAGGAGGCTGAAACAAGTTTTTAAATATTAGTTATTTTGAGCTAATCAATCTTCACAATTTCATTTATCACAAGTTAAGAAAGAACCTGTCTTAAGGTTGGGAACTGAAAGTTCCTAGCGAGCTCTAGACCTTTGCAGTACTCATAAAAATCAGCCAGTTTTGCAGCCTGTGTGCAGTTGAAAACATTAATAGGCTAGCTTCGGGAAAGATCAAGATTTTAGTCTATGGCTTTAGATAGCTTTACCTGTTCTCCAGCTCGTTTGTATATATTTAGAGCTTTCACTGCATCATGTCTTGACATCTCAAAGAACTGAATCAAGAGCAGAGATAGATACTTTAGAAACATTCAATAGAAGCTAAAGTGATACTAACTTAAAGCAGAGAATTGGAGATTTTTCTACAAACCATGTCGACAAGATTAATGATTCCATCATTAATAGCACAGTATATTTTGAAGCTTTCTTTAAGCACCAATGCAAGAGCGTATTGGATTAGATAGTTGCTATAGGCTGTTCCTTCAGGCTGCAAAGCTGAAAACAGATTAAGAAAATCGTCTGATGTAAAAACAAAAAAAAATTGGAAGAATTAAGAGTTTGGATATATAACTTTTACCTGACAACCAATAAGCCTGTAAAGCAGCTGTTGCAAAGCAGGTAACTGCTCTAGCAGTTCTTCATCAGACAACATCCTTGTTCTGTACGTTTGAGAAGCATTGGAATCTACGTTCTGGAAGATTGTTTTTTGAGTATATAATGAGATTCTTGTGTTTGTTTTAAGTAAAGGGTGAGAATGAAGTTGAGAAACAAACCTTGGAAGATGCACCTGAGCCTTTTGGTAAACGTTCTGCTTCTATGTCATACTTCAAAACCCGATAGCATTCAAGCCGCTCTTCGAGGAAAAGCGCGTATGTCCTAATCCATGCAGAACAATCCCAAGCTGCAACAAAACGTCAAGAAAATGTTCTTGTTTAGCAATTTTCGCTAACACACCACAGCTATGGAACTAAAGATATATAGAGAGAGAGGCTATTCACCAAGAGGACTTGTGTCGTCTTTAAAGTTGGATATACGAAGCATATGTCCTCTGCGAGAGTAATTGAGAAGCTCTTCTCTGAATGTTGGATCACCTTCTCTTAATGTTCTATGAATGACTAGTAACACCTTGATCGCAACCTACGTGTTGGAAACGCAACCTAAGCAAAACCCCAAAACAGAGTTTTTTTTTTATGGAATCTTTTTAAGTAAAAGTTTATGTAACTTACAACCCAATTGCGAGTTTTTGACAATCTCTTGGCTAATGCGTGAATGCAGTAAGCAACATCTGCTCGTGGTTGTACTACAGATGTAGCCGAGAATATTTCTGGATGCATAAAGATGTAAACTCATAAACGCCTCTGATCATAACCAAAATCAAAAGGGTTTGGTGAATAATTTAAGAAACTTACTACGCATATGACGTTCTTTAGGAGCAGATTCTACGTGATTTGTGGCCTTGACGATCGCAACATCCAAATCCTAATTTCATATTAAAATGTTCATCGGTTAATTACACAATTTTTGTTTTTTTTAAGAAACCAAAAGTATCTGAAGTATTCTGACCTTGAATTCGCTGTTGACCTTGGCGATGCTTACGGTGGTGGAATCTTTGATTGCTCCGACGGCTTTACGGAAACTGTGAAACGTTGCCATCTAACGAATAAATCGAAATCTGGAAAAAGATTGTTAATTTATTCCGGCGATCACCGGAGTAGTGTAACGATCTGGTTACGATGGAGAGAGATGTAAAGAGGAAGGAGAAGATAAAAAAGGGATGATGAAGAAGAAGAAGACAAAGACGAAGACCAAGTTTGGTATATATGCTCTGTTGTTGTTGTTACTCGTTAGTCGCCTTACAACGAACAGAACACAATAACAGACTTTTCAACAAAAAAAAACTCTTCTCTCTCTCTCTTCTTGCCTTACCTTGTCGTGCGTAACGGAATCTTGATTTTTTTATTTAAATAAAATTTATAAAATAGATTTCATTGTAATTTATCGTAGTAATTTGTATCGAAATAGTATCTCATTTACCAAATCAAAAGAAAAGTTTAACCTTAACAGATCAAGAACTATATAATCGGATGCTACAGGTGTAATTTCTAAAATAGTGTATCCGTAATTTTTGTAAGATAGGTAACTTTTGTACCAGTTATGCTGATTTCTCTTTGAATTTTTACAAATTTAATTAAATTATTCATGTATATAGACTTTTACAAGAAATTGGGAGCACTGTTAAAGCTAAGCCATATGGACCTAATGTGTCGCAGTCGGACTCGGTGGTTCTGATTTGGATCATATTTGTCAAACCAGCTACTACAGCATAGTGTATCATTGCTTGTTTTGTTCCAAATGCTCATTTATTTCTCTTACTGAATGCCATTACCAAGTTACAGTTTCACTTTGTTCAAGAAATGTAATAATTTGTAGTTTTGTACTCAGCGTACAATAAAGATAAAAAAAATTAACCAAACATTGCATTTATCATGCATGCATGTTTCCTCTTTTGTTGTTGTACTTGTGTACTTTTAACACGATTTTCCCTTCCTTACTGTTTTACCAATTATACCTTCTTGAATTTATGCATCTAATGTTGGTTTTAGTTTCCTTCATGTTAATGTGTTTATATACCCATGGCCATGGACTATGTATGTTGGCTCTATTGTGCACAAGAGATCATGGGCCAGAAAGATTTGGAGCTGAAGAATCAAAACAATTTTATTATCAGGGAGGATAAGGTACTATGAGGTCAGTGAAGTGAGAATCATGCTCCAGTAGTGGTTACATATTTGATGAGCATCTTCACAATGTCCTTGGAGACCTTTGAGCTAGAGTCCTTAAGGTTCTTAATCCTGCCTTCTGTTTCATCATCTAAACGTTTTGTAATTGCTTCTTGATCCGTCTGAAACAAAAGGTAATGAATGAGTACAAATCAATATCTCACTAGCTGGTTCTGTTTTGGTGTTGATTAATTACCCCAGAAACTTGTTTTTGATACTCTTCTTCTAATTTGGACCTGTACTCTTCCATCTCCCTCTCAGCCTCGTCTTTCGCTTGCTTCATTCTTGCTAGTTTTGCTGATCATTGATCCATCCACAAAGAAAAGAAAATGAATAGACAAAAAGGATTCAAAACCAAAATCTAACTATTGGAGCCAAGAAACCGTAAAGGAGAAATGACTATACCGGTCCTCGCAGCCGAAACAATCCGACCCGCTTCTTGTTCAGCAGTTAGAAGCATCTGAATCCCACCTTGGCCTCTTAAAGAATCCATGGCTTATGTTCTCTTCAAAGAAAATGAAAGTACTTGTGTTTATTCTTCTGAAAATTTTGGTGTGAGAGATGGAATTTGTAGGTATAAGCCTCTTTGGTTATGGTTTAGGTTAGATGGAGAGTGCTTTTCTCCTTGGTTATTGGAGTTAGTTTTTGACTCTTTTTTTTCTTCTTCAAATTATATAATATTTTTAGAAAACAATGTGTGATTCCAGGGTGAGTGTGGACTTTTAGAATAAAAATATAAAACATACTATATATAGATGACTACAAATCATCCGATCCATGTGGTATGTATGCATTAACGATTTAAAAAGATTGTGTGGAATAAAGTTGATAATTAAACTGTAACTTAAATTAAAGAAGAAATTACAACATGTGACTCTAAAATAAATCGAGATAAAATATTGATCCATTAAACTTTCTTATGTTTTCCTTTAATTGTGAGAAGCAATATGTGTTTCTCTACGAAACTCTTGTATTAAGAGTTAAAATACCTTGAAATAAAAGTTATACTACCATCATAGTTCATACTCATATATATGATCAGAGAAAAACTATACTATCAACATTAATCCTGTAATAGCCAGCTCAAAGACGTCATTTTCACCGATATAAATGCAAAATATATAATAAGCAGAATGGAGAATGCCCAAAACTAATACATCATGCACATGTAGTTGCATAATTACTTTTTGGATAGTCCAAATGTGCATGATATACTTTGCATTTAATTTTCCACCACGCATTTCCTTCTTAGAAAAAGAGAGAATTAAAATTGTCACACCCATACGGCCATACAAATTTTATATCAACATAGACAAGTCGTTCGAGTTTAGAAAACAAATTTGTTTTCCTCAATTTATCTATTCGTAAAGATCATGTAAATAAATTAGTTCACAAAAGTATGAATAGGATGTGGTTGTTTTCGGTTATCCTTATAACGTCTTGTATTCTTGGATTTAAGGTGGTGATAGTAGTCGCAGCAGGAGCGGTTGCCATAATTGCGTTTAATGTGGCGATAGTCTGGTTAAAGATCTGGTTGATGTTTGATTGCCATACTTTGATGTTTTTCTTTCCTTTTAGTCTGTTATTTTTTGTTCTTTTACAAAATAGTTCTTAGAACTTTTCTTTTTGTTACAGTCTTACAGATGATTTTTTACTAGATTAATAAGTTTTTTTTTTTTTGTTAATTTGTTAAGGATTTATAAGTTTATTGAAACTTAAGAATAATAAGGTGATAGTCTAGATACTTTTCAAATAGAAAATGGGATCACATTATATGTATTGTATATCGAGGGTGTCACGATAAATAAGTTGTTGAAAACATAATCAACAGCACATGGTGAGTTTTTTTACCCACCATTGTCGTATATATACCAAGATATCAATTAAGGGGTATGTAACGATGAAGAAGATATATAATGGGACATATAGTCATATCAATTTCTTGGGTTTTGAGTGTTTGATCGTTGGTTGTTCATTTCAGAATCTTAAAGAAGTAAATTAGTTGCGCATAAGTAAAAGGGACTGCAAATAGGAATTTACTTATACCTAGGAATGTATAATAACGATTAATTAAAAAGAATAACATCATGGTACAGATTTACATGTATTTATGTATATGCATACACACATAGATTTGTGTATCAAGTAATAAAGCATAGAGATATCACATGATCTTAGTGATATTCAAACAAAGCAAGAACTTCCCTGAGTTCATTTTCTTGAAAATTAATTGTCATATACAAACCATCACCCCGCGCGCGTGTAGGCTTCCATCACTTGGAGATATATATATAGATAATCATATAATTATTAATTTATAATTTTCATATAAATGATGTATATTTTTCAATATTTGTTACTGGTTTTAGTTTCCTTTCTTAATTAGTTGTACATGCATATTGCTGGTTTCCTCTTCTTGGACAAAAATTTGATATCCTACTTTTGATCAAATGAGAAATCGGCGACATATACTAGAGACTAATTATATATTATATGGAAAAGATAATCAAAATGCAAGTTTAAAATGTGGAAAAAAGTCGAATCAGGAGAATATATGAGATATACGTAATGGATATAACAACTGCGTGGAGTCGTAAAACTTTGGTCACTTCATCAGGACTTGACTATGCATCATTCGGGACCAGCCAAAAAACATGTAAGCTTGACAACTGGACCCCCACCACAACACTATAAGCTCAACGGTCATCAGTCATCACCACAACCAACTCAAAGAATTCTTCTCCTTCTTGACTTTGCGTTTTTTTTTCTTTAATTTCTTCTCTTTGCAACATATTAAAATAGTTAATTGGATAGACTAAGTTCTACAGTCTGTTTTTTACATGAATAAAAGAGAATTCTTCTCTTCTCGAACTGATGGTAGAGGTTGAATCTTCTTCTTAATCCAGCGGACATATACAAATCTAAAGTCCAAACAAAGATGTGAACGCGTTTTGACATAAATACAATCATCAATTCATCATCTTATAATACTAATTTCCTTTGAAAAAAAAAATACTAATTTCCTTTCACTAACGTCTTTCTTTTTTATCGATAAGTTAATTAACATCATTTTGACTTCATTGTAGTGGTGGCGATGTGTTGAAGTTTTGAAAAGGGGTAGGCATTTTTGGATTACTTATAGTTTAGGCTTTGGTGTAAACTATAGTGGAGTTCTGACTTCTGACCAAAAATAGTTTGGTACAGTTCAATTTATTCGGTCAGAGTTTCATTTGGTTTTTGTAAGAATTTATATTTATAACTGATGATATAAATGATATAGATGATTATATTTATGAATATAAGTAACATACTTAGGAATGAACATTTCAATACTTTTAAAAATTTCAAACAAATTGATTCAGTGACTGCATATTTTTATTCAGTTGATGTATACACTTAGAACATTATTTAAATATATATAGGATAGGAGTAGTTGAATTATCTGTGTAAGCGTTGACTATTATAGTTTACAAAATTGAGTCTTAAATGACGTATTCAAAAGATTCCTCTATTATGCAAAATCTTTACACGAAATCGATACTTGTTTGGTCCTTTCACCATTGATAAACCTTTCAAATTCCATTACCTTTACCGTGAACAAAATAACGAACCGAGAAAACTACGCAAGTAATATCAAGTACTTAATTACCAACATAATTTGGTAAAACTAAACGCAATCCCAAAAATAAAAGCGAGTGATCAGACTCTAATAAGAGAGTCATTAACTAGCTAGGGTCACACCATAAACGTACACGTAGAGCTTCACACCAAACAATTCTCGCTGAAACCAATAAACTTGGTCTTATATGTCTTCTTTCATTTAATGTCTCTCACTCTTCTCTCATCTCCCTTCCCCTCTAACCACTTTCCTCCCTTAATTCCTCTCCCTATATTTATTTTTCCCTTATTTTTCCATTCATTTTACTCTCCAGCTAATTATACACACTCACCACTTTAAGCTGAACAAAAAAAAAAATGCAGCCGTCCGGTGATCCAACGCCGGAGAAAGACAAGGCGCAGCCAAAAGTGTCACTGCTTAAGCTCTTCTCCTTTGCAGATTTCTATGATTGCGTTCTCATGACCCTCGGATCCATCGGAGCGTGCATTCATGGCGCCTCGGTTCCTATCTTTTTCATCTTCTTTGGCAAACTCATCAATATTATTGGTCTTGCTTATCTTTTCCCAAAACAAGCCTCTCACAGAGTCGCCAAGGTTTGTCTATATTTTCATTTATATTCATTTTTCCCTAATTATGAAATAGCTCTAATTTTTACAATAAAATAAAACTTTGAGATTCTTAGTAATTTTTTATCAGATTAAAATTAAATAATTATATAATCCAAATATAATTTGAATGAACTGTGCTAATTATCCGTGATTATGTTTCTTAATATGTTTGTTCGGCTTACAGTTTTTACCTTTTTGGTGCAGTATTCACTGGATTTTGTATATCTGAGTGTGGCTATACTATTCTCATCATGGTTAGGTAAATAAATTTAAGCATTAATCTCTCTGTAAATAAATTAGTTTTTAGTTATAAATTTGAAGTTAGTAAATAAGTAAATAATGGAAACAGAGGTTGCATGTTGGATGCATACTGGAGAGAGGCAAGCGGCGAAGATGAGGAGAGCTTATCTCCGGTCGATGTTAAGCCAAGACATAAGCTTATTCGACACTGAAGCTTCCACTGGAGAAGTCATCTCTGCCATCACCTCCGACATCCTCGTCGTCCAAGATGCTCTCTCTGAGAAGGTACATCTTTTTACCGAGTCAAACCGGTATTGAGTTGTTTTAAATTTTTAAAACACTTTGTGTTAAGCTGAATTATTTTAATTTCGTTAATAAACCAGTTTCTTTTTTGTGGTACCCATTAGTAAATTAATGCTATTGGATTTTTTTTTTTTTTTTTTACTATATATACACAAAATATTATTTGTCAAAATACCTACTAAAGTCTGCTAATTAAGGCATGGCCTCGGTCGATCAAATCTATATAGGCATTTTAGGTTGTTAAATTTTCAAATCTTTTACATGGCTTGTTTTTTTCGCACATGGCTTGATTAATGTGAAATACATCTATGGCTTAATTCAATAATGTTCTAGCATGCATTCTTCATTTTTTTTCTGAGAATAAAGTATATTATTGTATACGCCTTTATTTTCCTTTTTACATGTAACTTTTCGGTCTCTGATGCAAAAATATTAAATGCGTTGTCTTTAATTCGGTTATAGCTGCATTTCATTTTGCATTTATAAGGCAGTTGAGTTTGATAAAATTTAATTTAGATTTTAAATTTTGACCTATATTTTGGTTCTTTACAGCTAGCTAGTCACAAAACAGTTTGATCGCTTAAATTTCACATTTTCAGTATGATGACACAAATCTGGTTGATGGTTTATGACAAATTTTCTGGATTACCGGTATATTTGGTTGCAGGTAGGGAATTTCTTGCACTACATAAGCCGGTTCATAGCCGGTTTTGCAATTGGATTCACTAGTGTATGGCAAATAAGTCTCGTCACTTTATCCATAGTCCCCTTAATCGCTCTAGCCGGTGGTATCTACGCGTTCGTCGCCATTGGACTTATCGCCCGTGTCCGGAAATCATACATCAAGGCCGGTGAGATTGCGGAAGAGGTTGGTTACTTCTCGGACAAGAAATCTTTTTATTTTATTCTTCATAAATGTTTCTAGCGTTATGGTGTTTATCATATATGTTTGTGATAAATTCAGGTGATTGGGAATGTGAGGACAGTACAAGCATTCACCGGAGAAGAAAGGGCGGTAAGACTATACCGAGAAGCTCTGGAGAACACGTACAAATACGGGAGAAAAGCCGGTTTAACCAAAGGACTAGGTCTTGGATCGTTGCATTGTGTCTTGTTTCTGTCTTGGGCCTTGCTCGTATGGTTTACAAGCATTGTGGTCCACAAGGATATCGCCAATGGTGGCAAATCATTCACTACCATGCTCAACGTTGTTATCGCTGGCCTGTAATATTCTTATCCTGTTTGCTTTCACTCCACGTTTGCTTTGTTTTCTTTTTATGGATCATAAAGTTTCTGTTTTTCGGTTTTGTGTAGGTCTCTTGGACAAGCGGCGCCAGATATTTCTGCGTTTGTGCGAGCAAAAGCAGCTGCTTATCCGATTTTCAAGATGATTGAACGGAACACAATGGCGAAAGCAAGCGCAAGATCGAGTCGTAAACTTGGGAAAATAGATGGACACATTCAGTTTAAGGACGTGAATTTCAGTTACCCATCTCGCCCCGATGTGGTGATCTTTGACAAGCTAAACTTAGCTATCCCTGCCGGGAAAATCGTGGCACTTGTTGGAGGAAGCGGGTCAGGGAAAAGCACGGTCATATCTTTGATCGAGCGGTTCTACGAACCCATATCTGGAGCAGTGTTGCTAGATGGGAACAATATTAACGAGCTGGATATTAAGTGGCTAAGGGGACAGATTGGTTTGGTTAACCAAGAACCAGCTCTTTTTGCAACAACGATTACTGAGAACATTATGTATGGCAAAAATGACGCGACAGCTGAGGATATTGCCCGTGCTGCAAAGCTCTCGGAAGCGATTTCGTTCATCAGCAACCTCCCTGAAGGATTTGATACTCAGGTCAGTCAGTTGGATACCTTAGAACACAAGAAACAACTATAGACCCTAGATTCCTTTTTACCTTAGGGTACAAGAAACATCTACAACCCCTAAAACTCTGTTTTTTAACTCATAGGTCGGCGAGAGAGGGATTCAACTATCCGGTGGACAGAAACAAAGGATTGCTATATCAAGAGCAATCGTGAAGAATCCGTCTATACTCTTACTGGACGAGGCAACAAGTGCTTTAGACGCAGAGTCAGAAAAGAGCGTGCAAGAAGCATTGGATCGAGTGATGGTTGGGAGAACAACGGTGGTGGTGGCTCACAGACTCTCAACAGTAAGAAACGCTGACATCATAGCAGTTGTTCATGAAGGGAAAATCGTTGAGTTTGGAAACCACGAGAGTCTTATAACTAATCCGGACGGAGCCTACTCTTCTCTTCTTCGTCTCCAAGAGGCTGCCTCATTGCAGCGTAACCCTTCCTTGAATCGCACGTTAAGCAGGCCACAAAGGTACTATCGCGTAACACCATACTCTGCTGTCTCTGAATATTTCCCGTAGAATATACAAAATCAACGGTTCTTCGTTCTTTTTCATTTGCAGTATAAATTACTCTAGGGAACTATCAAGAACAAGGTCGAGCTTTTGTTCGGAGAGGGAATCCATAACTCGACCGGATGGGGCCGATTCATCCAAAAGGGTGAAAGTAAAACCGGGACGTCTATACGCTATGATCCGTCCGGACTGGATGTACGGTGTCTGTGGCACGATATGTGCATTTATCGCTGGATCTCAGATGCCCCTTTTCGCACTTGGAGTCTCGCAAGCCTTAGTGTCCTACTACAATAGTTGGGATGAGACTCAAAAAGAGATCAAGAAGATAGCTATCCTCTTCTGCTGCGCCTCCGTCATCACCCTAATAGTCTACACCATTGAGCATGTCTGCTTCGGTACTATGGGAGAGCGTCTCACTCTTCGTGTCCGCGAAAATATGTTTAGAGGTTCGTCTCAATGCAAGTTTTATATCAAATAAATAAATTTAACAGATATCTCATTTTTTTGTTCTGTTTTTGGTTTTGTAGCGATCTTGAAGAACGAAATTGGGTGGTTCGATGAGGTGGACAACACAAGCTCAATGTTGGCATCGCGGCTTGAGAGTGATGCGACTTTGCTTAAAACCATAGTGGTCGATAGGTCGACAATTCTACTTCAGAACTTAGGTCTTGTTGTGACCTCTTTCGTCATCGCCTTCATACTTAACTGGCGTCTCACTCTTGTCGTCTTGGCCACATTCCCATTGGTTATAAGCGGTCATATCAGTGAGGTAACCGCACCGTTTTGCCACTTTTTGAATTAACGTATGCAATTTGTGTTTATGTTTTCTGTTGCATTTGTAGAAACTTTTCATGCAAGGCTATGGAGGAGACTTGAGCAAAGCATACTTGAAGGCCAACATGTTGGCAGGAGAATCTGTTAGTAACATCCGCACGGTCGCCGCCTTCTGTGCTGAGGAAAAGATTCTAGAACTTTATTCAAGAGAGCTTATAGAACCTTCCAAAAGTTCTTTCAGGCGTGGACAAATTGCTGGACTTTTCTATGGTATCTCTCAGTTCTTCATTTTCTCTTCATATGGCCTCGCCCTCTGGTATGTCTCTCTCTCTCTATGCGCACAGTTTTAAAATAGAATCTAACTGTAAAGACTGAAACTGTCAGTTTTGATTTTATAGGTACGGATCAACTTTGATGGACAAAGGATTAGCGGGCTTCAAATCAGTGATGAAAACATTCATGGTTTTGATTGTGACGGCGTTAGCTATGGGTGAGACATTGGCTCTAGCTCCGGATCTTCTGAAAGGAATCCAGATGGTTGCGTCTGTGTTTGAGATCTTGGACCGGAAAACTCAGATCGTTGGAGAAACCAGCGAGGAGCTGACTAATGTGGAAGGCACGATTGAGCTCAAAGGCGTCCACTTTAGCTACCCTTCAAGACCGGATGTTGTAATCTTCCGGGACTTTGATCTGATAGTTCGTTCTGGAAAGAGCATGGCGCTAGTCGGACAGAGTGGATCCGGTAAAAGTTCTGTCATTTCACTCATTCTCCGGTTCTATGATCCGATTGCCGGAAAAGTCATGATAGAGGGTGAGTGCATTTGACTTAGAACTCTGTTTACAAAATTTCTTGGGTTTCAAGATATCTCTGAGCACCAAGGTTTCTTGCATCAAAAGAAAGTCTTTGCTTAGCTGAATAAGCTGTTTTTTTTTTCTAATCCCAATTTCAGGAAAAGACATCAGGAAACTAGATTTGAAAGCACTGAGGAAACATATTGGTCTAGTTCAACAAGAACCTGCACTTTTCGCCACAACAATCTACGAGAACATTTTGTATGGAAACGAAGGAGCATCTCAATCTGAAGTCATCGAATCAGCTATGCTCGCAAACGCTCACAGCTTCATCACTTCTCTCCCGGAAGGTTACTCTACCAAAGTTGGTGAACGTGGTGTTCAGATGTCAGGCGGTCAGCGACAAAGGATTGCTATCGCTAGAGCTATCCTCAAGAATCCAGCGATTCTATTACTTGACGAAGCCACAAGCGCTTTGGACGTTGAATCTGAGCGTGTGGTAAGTTTCTTTACCATTAGACATTTCTAGACTTTTATTCCACATATACTCATGAGTTTACAACGAATGAATAAATATGATTAACAGGTACAACAAGCATTGGATCGGTTAATGACAAACCGGACAACGGTGGTGGTTGCTCACCGGCTATCGACAATCAAGAACGCTGACACAATAAGTGTATTACATGGAGGTAAGATCGTAGAGCAAGGCAGCCACCGTAAACTCGTTCTGAACAAGACTGGTCCATATTTTAAACTCATCAGTCTTCAGCAGCAGCAACAACCTTAAGTACACTATACTTCACTTATTTAAAAACTCTTAATCCTTTCTTTTTTTTGTGAAAAATATTGGGCATATATATTCTCATTCAATGTGATTATATATTTATATCAACCATCTTGATTTAACGTTGGGGATTTTACATGCGACTATAGAAAAGTTATGAAACCCAAAATAGGAGAATGTTATAAAAGATCACTATGTATTTTCAAAAGTGTAAAACCTTCCAACCAAAATTTTACAACGCAAAAACTTGGAAGTTACAAACGACGTCCCTACCAATTATCACATGTATTTGGGATTTAGCTATTATTGACCAATGTCTTTATCATCAAAAACGTTTCACTGCGACATTCTCCAAAGCATAATAGATCAACAAAAGGACAAGTTTGATCATTGAAAGGATTGGGGACTCAGGAATCTCCAGAGTTCATGTCCCTACAAAATGACAATCCCCTTTTCAACAAAGCAGCCATCGCCCACCACAAATAAGGCCAAGTCAAATTAATATTTAACTATTTCACCAAGTTGAAGTTTCTAATTACAATTTTTTTAAAAATAAAATGTTTCATAAATCGTTTATTACAAAAATGAAAAGCGAATAATAACAATTAATTAAAAAGATACAGACGAAAAAAGGTATTAAAAAAAAGTTTGGAAACGTTCCTAAAGTATTTACACGGTGTGATAATTCATCTCCACCTTCTCCGGTTTAAAGATTTTTTTTTTTTTTTTGTAAGCAAATAAAAGGACTCCGGTCACTGCCGCTCACTGACTTCGTCTTCCTCCATCATCTCCGATCCGTAAGCGCGTGAGAGAGCTAAAGAGAGAGACCGAGAGAACCATGGGAAACGGAAACTCAACGGAGACGAAGGAATCGCGCCGATCGAAGATGCGACAGAAGATTAAGAACTTTCGCAGCCGCCGTCTTCGTCGTCCAGGATCCGGAAGCGTATCCGGATTAGTCAGTCAGAGATCTGTGAGCGCTGAGGATTTCGCCGGCATTGCTCTTCTCACTCTCATCGGCGTACGACTTTACTTTTCTCCCCTTCCTTTTTTTGATTTTTTTTTGATTTTTTGTTGTTCTTGTCAACGTTCACTGCGTATTTCGATTACGATATAGTCATGTGTTCTCTTCGTTTTCGCTCTTTTTGGTATCTTCTCTTTAGGCGGAGATGAAGTTCAAGGACAAGTGGCTCGCCTGTGTTTCCTTCGGGGAACAAACATTCCGTTCCGGAATTTCAGATTCGTATGTTCCCAAACAACTCTTCCCATTCGATTTTTGAAACTCTTCTCGTAATTTATTTTTAATCTTGTACTTAACACCGTCTTGTTTCTGATGATTTTGCAGTACGGATAAGCCGATTTGGAACTCAGTAAGAGAACTCTCGATTACTGTATTTTTTGTTTACAGCCTTGTGAGAATAGTTGGGGTTAATCAGTTTTGAGTTTTATGTATATAGGAGAAGAAGCTCCTCATGGAGAAAAATGGACCAAGTCTGGCTAGAATTTCAGTATTTGAGGTGTGAAGTGATATCAGAGTTTACTTTATTCTTTCTAGATTTGTCTTTTTAGCTATTTGATCAGTTGAGATGATTTCCTTTTTCTTGATGCAGACCAATAGGCTCTTGAAGAACAATATCGTTGGTTATTGTGAGCTTGATCTACTTGAATTTGTAGTGCAGGTCAGAATTTAAAGTTTGTTGCTGTTTAAGTTCTTCTACTGTTTTTCTTTTCAATAATTGTTCATTCTTTCCTCGGGCTTAAGCTCGACTAGTGTAAGTATCAGCAAGTTGCTTTCTATCACTTGTCTTCCGTTGATTCTAGGGAATCTGCGACGATTTGGCTGATAATAGTCAGTGCATTAATTAGACATTGCATTGTCGTCAATGATAAATCAGTTAGAACATTGTTTGTTGACATATTTGTTGTGCTTCTCTGTTGACATATTTGTTCTGCTTCTCTTTTATACAATGTGATATAGGAACCTGACTCTACTTGCAAGTCATTTGACCTGTTAGATCCGGCTTCATCTAATGTTGTTGGCACCATGTTCATTTCATGCTCCGTTGAGGTATGCAATATGTTGAAATTTAATCAGTACATTAACGAATGCAGTGTGAATGGTTTTGTGATTTTTGGTTGCTTAACACTCTCAGGATCCTGTTGAAACTGAGACATGCTTCGCGAAGCGTATTTTGTCCATAGTGGTATGTTTTACTTAATTTTCACTCTGTCTATTCTGGTCTTGTGAAGTTTTGTGATGATATCCTTTTAGCATGGTACAATTTTAGTTTTTCTGAATATCCAATGATTGATTATAAAGACGTTTTTAACCAGATTTCCTTTTGTTCATTTTTTTTATTGTACTATCTATTTTGGTATGAAACTTCTTTCAATTAAGAAGCCTTGAGCTACCTTATTCTTTTCAGTGGCTTGTTAAGCAGTTTCTTTTCTAAGTAACATTATGCATCATGTAGCCTTTATAATTGATTGTTGGAGTTCTTCATCTAAGCGCAGGACTATGACGAAGATGGAACACTCTCATTCTCAGAGTTCTCGGATCTGATGAATGCTTTTGGGAATGTAGTGGCTGCTGACAAGGTTTGACAGTCAGCAACTTTGTCAATTCTATATGTTGTGCGTGCTTATGCATATGTATCTGTTTCCGAGTGTGGACTTAGCCTTTGAAATTTCAAGTACCAGAAAGTTTTTGTCCTTGGCATTTTAATATAGATGATGTTAGATTGCTGCATTTTTCTGAGGGAACTTTTGATGTTTTCACTGACTTGTTACCAGAAAGAGGAGTTGTTCAAAGCTGCTGACCTGAATGGAGATGGTTCTGTTACAATTGATGAGTTGGCTGCACTTCTCGCCGTTCAACAGGAACAGTAATAACAATATATGCATTGCCTATGTTAAGAAATTTTGTTTATACGTACGGATTTTATACATCCTTGAACCCCAGTAATTTGTATGCATCTATTGCAGGGAGCCAATTATAAATAGTTGTCCGGTTTGTGGTGAGGCTCTTCAACTTGACAAGCTCAATGCAATGATCCATATGACTCTCTGTTTTGACGAAGGAACTGGTAATCAAACGATGACTGGAGGGTTCTTGACTGATAGGCAGGCTTCATATGGGTTAGAATTCTCACAGTTTTTGTAGCTTCTAAACATACATTCTAAGTAATTTATATATTTTTCGCTTGATCAAACAATTTAACGTTTCTTCAGATGGATGTTCAAACTAAGTGAATGGACTCATTTATCGACTTATGATGTTGGCTTGAATACTGGTTCGAGTGCTTCACATATCGTGGTATCTTTCCTTTTTACCTCTTTTGTTTATGTCATAATAAACATTTAATATGGAGGCTGATTCTCACGGTTGTTTGGTTTTTTATTTTCTTAAAATCCTGTTAACTTCAGCATATCCTGGCTTGAGGGGAACCTATTGCTTTTTTTTTTTTTGCATTCCTCATTTTTTGTGGTTTTCGTTTGAGTATCTTCTAATGGCTCATGCAAATCCACTTAAAGTATACTTTAATTGATTTTTGGTTTAGGTGATTGATCGGAAGACTAAGAGGCTTGTGGAAGAGTTGATTGATTCAAAGATTGTTATGTCGATGAGAGCTATTTACCAGTCAAAAATTGGACTACGCCTTATGGACCAAGGTAACCACTACTTCTGTACACCTGGCTATAGTGCCTTTGTGATCAATATTTGTTGTTATTTACGCTTGCTTTGATCCCTCGAGATACACATTCTTGTCATTGTACAAAGCAAATAAGTTTTCCTTCTGGATTGATCTCCGTGATGCAGGAGCAAAAGAGATTTTGCAGAACCTTTCTGAAAAGCAGGGGAAGAAAATGAACACTGTTGAATCTGCTCAAAATATACCCAGCTTTCTCGAGTTTTTCAAGGTGTGAATTCTTTTTTTTTTTGTTAAGTTATTATGTGTCAAATGGCTGTTAAATTTAAGCCTGACACAATTTGGCTTGGGTTCGAGTTTAGCAATACTTGTTTGAAATGTGATATTGATATAGTGCTATGCGGCACAAAATATCTTATTAAAAACTTAGATGAATATTAACGGAATTCGATATTACTATTGGGAATCGAAACACCATGTGAAATCCTCTGACAGAGATCAGTCGACAGTCCTCTCTTATGCTTTATATATAAGTGTATAACAGTGACTAGGTTGAAATTGCTTCCCTAGATATCTTAGGTTTTAAACTGCATCGCCCTCCTTTTGTAAGTTTACATGAAGGCCGAAAATTGAACCATTTGTTTGTTGCAGGATCAAATAAACATGGCCGAAGTCAAGTATCCTCTGGACCATTTTAAGGTATGCAAAGGCAATAATTGACAATATGACTTTATACAAAAAGTTAAAAACATATTAGTTTGTGGCTAGCTATTAAGAATGCAAGTGATAATGAGCTAAATCTAAGCGTCTAAGCAAAATCCTTTGCAGTCTATATCGAGAAGGGAAAAAAACCCTTTAGAATTTGGTTAACTGTAAAGCTTGTGTAGTTTTAATGGATTTGAAAGATGGTCATCACTCATCTCACTTGCAGACGTTCAATGAATTCTTCATACGGGAGTTAAAGCCTGGTGCAAGACCAATTGCTTGCATGGATCAGGATGATGTTGCTGTATCTGCTGCTGATTGTCGATTAATGGCGTTTCAGTCGGTGGATGATAGCACACGGTTCTGGATCAAGGTAAACCGGCCTCTAGAGTAGCTATAGTAATTCTGCAAGCTAGGCATCACTAAAATTGAATAAATCTTAACATAAGTGATGCAGCTAGTAACTTGCAACACCTCCTAAATGTTACTATTCTAAAAATTTCAACGGATTTCGATATTGTTAGGGCCGGAAGTTCTCAATTAAAGGTCTCCTTGGGAAGGATGTGAATTCGGATGCTTTCCTTGATGGATCTTTGGTGATATTCCGATTGGCTCCACAGGTACGACAAGATTGCATGCTTCATGTCTTTCGATCAAAAGCTAAAAAATCACAGTCGTTTTTATTACCTCACTTTATGCATATATTGATCTGTTACAGGACTATCATCGTTTTCATTCCCCTGTCACTGGTGTCATTGAAAAGTTTGTCAATGTTTCTGGAAGCTTATATACAGTATGTACTCATCCATCTGCCTTTTACATTGAAGAGTTTCATTCTTCTCTTCTGGATGTTCTTATTGGAGATACTTTCGTATCCTTGCTTCTCAGGTTAATCCAATTGCAGTCAACAGTAAGTACTGTAATGTGTTCACTGAGAATAAACGGACCATCGTAATTATATCAACAGAAGAGTTTGGAAAGGTTTGTCATCTCATCGTATAATATAATACACTAACCTAACCTTTTTCCTGGGTCTGCCGATGCAAATTATATCTCAGTTGTCTCTTGTGCTTAATGCTATGAACTCAAATCAATGCTGTAATTTATAAACAAAGCTGTATAATGAAATCTGATCTTGTCACAGAACTTGACCCTGGCCTATGTCTGTAACAGGTCGCATTTGTTGCAATTGGAGCAACAATGGTTGGTAGCATCGCCTTTGTTAGAAAAGAGGGAGACCATGTGAAGAAAGGGGATGAGGTAAGCAATTCTGAACCTTTTTTTTCTAATTGAAAATAGGTCATAGTTTTGCCACTAATTTAACCTTTTTCTTTTTCCAGCTTGGTTACTTTTCCTTTGGTGGAAGCACCGTTATATGTGTCTTTGAAAAGGTTAGCTTCTAAACCCTTACCACCCATAAAAATACTTTATGCCTAATCTCTTCTAAGCTCCAATAGCCGAAAAATTGAATTATATACTTCCACTACCCTCGAATTTTTGTTTCTTGATTTGAAAATCTTGTGATTATATATCATTGATTTTCATAATACCGTCTCATGATGAGTGCTTGCATCTGCATCAACCTGACCTTTCACCTGACACGTATTGCAGGACTCAATTAAGATTGATGAGGATCTCTTAGCTAACAGCGCTAGGTCCTTGGAGACATTAGTTACTGTTGGAATGCAACTGGGTGTTTCCTTTCCAAAGCTTGAAAACTGTGTTATTGAACCCTGAACTGCTTCAAACTATGTGAGTTAGTACGAAACGACGAATATTTGGTTTGGTTTGATTTTATTTAGTTACTCTTTTCCATCAAGAACTTAATTCCTCAGTTTGATACACAATGACGTTGCTCTGTATATATAACACCAGTATTTCCGGGGTACCGATACTTGTCAATATTTACTGTTTCGGTTTTTGTTGAGTGTTTTGGCTAGATGACACTTTTACATGCAATGATGCAGATATGGTTAAACACATGTCCTTCTTTTATAGCTATCTTAATGAAGAGACTTTGTCTGTATAACTCTCTCTCTATTCTTTTTTTACCTCTCTATCTCTGTCTCTCTCCCTCTCCCTCTCTCATTCTCTGCTGAGTTGATCTTACTAAAGCACAAATGGCGTGGACAAAGGCTAAGATGAGTCTAGCTTTGTCTTTGCTTACGGTTTTCCTCCGTGTCTCTCTTGCTAATCTCAAAGTCGGGTTTTACTCCAATACATGCCCTCAAGCTGAGTCAATCATTAGGAGAGTTGTCTCCGGAGCTGCTCTTTCCGACCCTAACCTCCCAGCCATACTTCTACGGCTCCATTTCCATGACTGCTTTGTTGAGGTACAATGCACTTTTCTCCTCTTTGTGCTTTCTACTATTGCTGTTATGCTTATACTGTAGTTTTAATCACACATTTCAGGGATGTGATGGCTCGATCCTCGTGAACAACGGAGCAATCTCTGAAAAGAATGCATTTGGGCATGAAGGCGTTAGAGGATTTGAGATAGTAGAAGCCGCCAAAGCCGAGCTTGAAGGTACATGCCCCGGTGTTGTCTCCTGCTCAGACATTGTTGCCTTGGCTGCACGTGATGCCATATCTTTGGTAAAAAATAAATTTGAGATAAAAGAAGAAAACCTTTCGATCTTGCTCTATTTTCTTCTCCGTTGTGATAAATTTGTATAATACAGGCAAATGGACCAGCGTATGAGGTGCCAACTGGACGGAGAGACGGCCGTGTTTCCAACATGTCGCTGGCTAAGGACATGCCTGAGATCAGTGACTCGATTCAGATACTTAAGGCAAAGTTCATGCAGAAAGGACTCAACGCCAAAGAGCTCGTGCTTCTCAGTGGTATGTGTCTTTTCTCCTTTGTCTTTCTCTCTCATTCATGTTTGTTTGGTGGTTTGGGAATATCTCGAGGTTTTTGGTTCGAAGTTCAAGTTATATGATTTTCATTTCCTGAACCCGTGATGTGTTTCGCATGTTTCGTCCGTTTCCTCTTCTCTTCGTGTGTTAGTGTCACGTGCTTCCGTCCGTTACCAAATTCTGGTTGACCAATAAAAAAAACATTTTTGATTTTTTTCAAGCCTAAGCCAACAGTGTTTTTTTTCCTCAGAAAAAAAGTTCTCGCAAGCCTTTTTTTTTTTCAACTTTAGGCTCTTTTGCATGAATTTGTATTTTATTTCAACTACAAAATTGAGTGTGTTCTATAAGGAAGATGTATTTTTATTTTCTGTCATGTAAAATCGGGCATGGCCCAGAAATGTCATCATTCACACAAAAATAGGCCTGTTATAGGATCGGCGTTTAATCGGACCAAACGTCATAAATATCTATCGGGTCATTCTTTAGAGTAGACTTTAGTGTTAGATCATCAACGTGCACGTGTGACCAACAAACATAAGAAACTATCAACATGCACGAGTCTTAATATACGGTAGTGAACGAAAGTGTTTCAGCTTTATAAGAAATCAAAAGATCTAAAACTGAGCGGTCCATTTTTGGTTCAATCCAATAATTTTTTTTCTCAACCGTATCAGCTGCTCACACTATCGGAACAACGGCCTGCTTCTTCATGACCAAACGCCTCTACGATTTCTTACCCGGTGGGCAACCTGATCCGACCATCAATCCGGTATTCCTACCCGAATTAACCACTCGATGCCCACAAAATGGTGACGTAAACGTCCGGGTACCAATGGACCGGATCAGTGAACGTCTATTCGATAAGCAGATTCTGCAAAACATAAAGGATGGATTCGCTGTGCTTCAGACTGATGCAGGTCTTTACGAGGATGTAACGACTCGACGGGTTGTGGATTCCTATCTTGGGATGCTAAATCCGTTCTTCGGGGCAACGTTCGAGTCCGATTTTGTAAAGGCAATAATAAAGATGGGGAAGATTGGTGTGAAGACTGGTTCTAAAGGAGAGATTCGACAGGTTTGCTCGGCCTTTAATTGAGAGAGTAAGCAATGAAATTGAAACTGTTGAATTTCTTATACTCAAAAAAAATGTTTTGATCTTTGACTCCAAAATATATTTAGGCAAAAAATGCTTAAAACAAAAATAATATTAATGCATGGTACATTACATTAAATGGGAGACAACATAATGGAAAGAAAAAATGGCAAATATAAAGAGGATGAAAAAATAAACTGTAAAGAGAATTTGTATACTATTAAAAAGGATATTGAGTAATACGTTAAACTATTGTGCATAGCAACATATTTCCACTAATATAAATCATCGCATCCAGGCGCTAGTAGTGTGCATATGATGAATTCTTAATCTCATCACTAGTGTCGTGTTTAGGTTTCCTATACTCTTCGGACGAATTAAAAAAAATGGTATATATACTAAATAGTTAATGATATGTATTTTTAATTTTTTATATATGAGTATAATAAAATCATCTATATATATAAATTATTTGATTATTTGATACATTGAGTATAGTTTACATTAAATTCTATATAAATATAAATTGTAGGTGTGATTGTTTATATATAACAGCAAATTAGTTATGTGTTCTTTGACCCAAAAAAAAAAGTAATGTTTTGGTTCTTTGAAATGTTGAGTAAAAAATAAGAAAACATATGTAAAATATGAACAAAACATCAGTAATATATTTTTACGTATGTGTTTTTATAACACATAAAATAGATTCTCAGATATCATACCATCTATTTTTTTTAATTATCGCATTAGCATTTTGTTAGTTCACTAAAAATATCCTTTCATATAAAATTATAATACAAATTCTCAACTTTCATGTAGTTTTTCATTTTAATTTCAAATATCTAATACATTATATAATACTCTATTAATACAAATAAAAATTAAGAATACTCTATTAATTCCTATTTTAAAAGTCCTATTAATTCCTTATTCCACTCTTGCTTCTCTCATTCCACTCTCTCCGAACAAATCTATCTCACCCAACCGCGTCTGTCCCCAAAACACATCATTAATTCATCTTACATCAAATATTCATATTCACTCAGTAACTTAACTACTAGCTACTTCATACTTGGAAACATAATTTTTTCAGCTTCATCTTTTTAGATAATCTTAGCTAATGTAGATTGGCTAACGATTGGTTACCAAAACATTTTATAAAAAAGTACTCTATTGAAATACCATGGACTTTTAAAATAGAGTATTAATAAGAAGAATTAATAACAAAAAAAAATATCATCAATTTTTAAAATAAAAAGAGTAAACATATTTTCAAACTAAATAGGTGGCACGGCACTGCTCATCATGCAATTAAATTCTACCAAAAGACAAACTAAAGTTGAACGTATTCATTCTCAATTTTTACTGTTTCGAATCAACTAATTTCTTCCCCATTCCCTTATGACAAAAAAAAGAAACAAGAGGGGCTAGTTGAAAAAAAAGAACAAAAAATGGGGAGGGCGAATTTGCAAAGTCTGCAAAAAACAAAGCAACTAAACATGAATAGAGAGACACAAAACAAAACGAGAATCAAAGAGCTCAAGTTCTTTAGGCTCTTATTCTTATACTCGTATCCCGCTTAAATTCCTTGCGTTGGGCCTTGTCACAAATCTTCCCTGTCAGATAAATAAACCACAATATTATAATGACAATCCTTAGCTCAAATCAAATGTATCAGTACATTATATAGTTTCATTCTACATATATAAGTTTTCAATTTTTACATTTCAAGACAATATAATATAGAAATATACCTTCATACGTGGGCGCTGATCGGCGTTGAGTTTGCGAACTTGATATCGGATTTTTTTGGAGAAGAGTCGAATCCTCCTCTTTTCTTTATACCTTAACACACTTGCTTCTCTCATTCCACTTTCTCCGAACAAATCTATCTCACCTAACCGTGCCTGTCCCCAAAACACACATCATTCAACTTACATCATATTCACTCAGTAACTTGATAAACAACTACATACTTCCTACTTGGAAACATAATTTTTTCAACTTCATCTTTTTAGATAATCTTAGCTAATGTAGATTGGCTAACGATTGGTTACCAAAACATATATAAAAAAAAAAAAGTTGAAAAGACAAAACTCTTTTGAGATGCAAAATTTGAGTGCCATGTGGCATGGTTTAAGAGGATTTAGGAGATTCCGAAATAAGAATTAATATAGACTAATTTTAAAAAGTTAATTTAAGCGGCGAGAAAGAGAGATTAAAGAATTGAAGTAACGTACATGTAGGTCGATTCCTGCGGCGTCTGAACCGAGAAACTCGTCGGAGAAGGGCGACTCCTTACCCGACCAAGCCTCTAAAACCCCATCGTAGTCGAGCTTCAACAACGGACTCACTCTCTGTTCCAGATTTGGCAACGGATCTTCGGAGCTCTCCGCCGCCGGAGTCACCTTCTTCTTTTTTTTGTCTCCCTCCGCCGTCGTAACAATGGTCTTACTCTTGCTACTCTCAACGACACCATCATCAGCTGCGGCGGCGGCGGCGGTGGTCTGAATTCTCGGCGAGATCTGATCAAATTCCACAGTGGGAAATTTGCACCAGTTCTCGTCGTCGTCGTGTTCCCTCAGAGAACTCCTCAAACCGAGCCCTAATCGAAACCTTCCATTCCAAGCATTCTTCATAATTTCCTCTAATCGACCTATTCTGTAGCAATTCTCTACTTGGTTGGATTCAATACTCCCCATAAAGCTATCTATCCCTTCTTCAACCTCCTCATCAAGAATCGATTCCGTGCCGAAGTCATCGAAAATCCCAAACCCATTCACCTCTGACTCGTCATTGAAACTGACATCTTTACGCTCCAAGAAGTGTTCTGCTTTCGTTGGAACCGTGGGGTTGAACAGAAACTCAGACTCTTCGATGGATTCGTACGGAAGAAGCAACTGAGAAGCTTCGTCGTAATCACTGAGAGGAGATTTAGTGGAGCCGAACGTATGAGTTTTTGATTTCTTGGAAGAGAAGACGTTTGGGTAAGCGGTGGAGAGAAGAGCGGCAGCTTCGTCGTATGTTTGGTTAGGACGTTTCCGTGGAGTTCGTGGCCTTCTCGTGGAGATCAAGAACGGAGGAGAGTTTGACTCGGAGATTGTAGATGACGGTGAAGGAGTGTTGTGTGACGGTGGAGATTTTACCATGTAAGCGGCGGGGCCGCTTAGACAAGACGACATCACTCTAGTTTTGGAAGACACTGTTAAGTTCTTTTCTTTATAAAGAATAGTGTAAATTAAATTCAAGAAACGTTTCTGATTTCTGAGTATCGTACGAAATCTACTGTTAAACCCTAAACCCTTCGGACAAAATCTTGTTTACTAAATATAGCAAAAAGGGTCAAAAGAAAAAGAAAACAAAATTTATGTCTACTATAAAAGGAAAGCCTACAAAAAACCTAAGAAGATTTGAGATTAATGAGAGACAGAGAAAGAGGTCATGGATGTAAAAATTCCACAAGGAGAGAAGAGAGAGAGAGAGAGAGAGACAGAGAGAGGGGCAGAGATTCTGAGATTGGATTGGGAGTCACAAGATTGGTGTAAGAAAAGAGAGAATAGACCCGTTGGGGGTTTTCCAAAGTTATATATAGTCAAAATAAATTGAGGCTCTGTTTTGATTTGATTTGTGATAAATCATCACTTTGTTGATGCGAAAACAGAGAGGTAAAAAAGTGAAAAAAAAATAGAGTGAAAAAGTGAGAGAGTATAGAGCTACACTTGTAGAAAGCGAATGAATATTTGTGAATTTTGAATCATGTTTGTAGAAACGCTAAGTGAAAATTTAGTTTTCATTCATTTAGGTATTTAAAAATGCATGAATAAATTAGGTTAATTTTTGTTCTTCTCGGATGTTTTCGTAGGATAAGTAATTACGTTAATTTATTACTGGATTTTAGACATTTCCAAATTTCGGAAACATTATAATCGACCACCTGTAAAACTTTTCGTCTGTATATGTCCGTGTATATATACAAAACTTAACATGCCACCTTATCCGTTTACGTGGCTTGATCCCATTGCATGTGTTCGATTTCTAAGATGACGTGGTGTTTTTTTACACTAGGAAACTTCAAATTGGCATTGAACTGTAAAATATGTATGGCAAATATAAGAAAATACAGACGGATTTTAGATGTATGACTAATAAGAAGTTTGCAATCAGAAACTTCAAATTGGAATGCTGCTTAACAAATTTGGAATCAGAAAATAATTTATAGTCACGTACGAATTTTAGATATATGACTAATAAGAAGTTTTTTTTAGTTTATCTCAAAGCACCGTGTATCCATATCATATGATATACTTTTCGAATAAAAAGGTTAGTGTCACACATCCCTAAGAAGTGGGAACTCAGCGATTGGACTAAAACCTTCGACCACTAAAACAAGACATATTATATAGTAGTACTAGTAGTACTGACTGATAGTCTGAAAACTTTGAAGTAACTAACGTATCTTTTCCGATTTTTAAATTGAAAATGTGGGGAGAGTAACAAAACAAAGGAGAGAAAGAGAGTCGCGTGGGTATTGGGCAGTGAGAAACGATTGGACCCATTTGGAAGTGATATGTGGCAGATGGCAATCATACGTTTGCGTCATTACGTTCAATGGGATCATTAGATTCTCTACAGTTTTTAGATCATTTCGATTGTTTGTGACTTTGTGTCATATATGAGTCTAGGATGTTACGTACTGCAATTGAACAGTACTTCCTCATACCATATCCCTGCCCTATCAATTAATCCCTATACTAATTTTTGTCTTTGTCACATACTAGATTGTTGTCTCATCAGTCTTATGTATTTAACAAGACAAGACGTAGAGATGAGATTTCTTTTTTAGCTTGAGTTAATATATATTGCCTAGCAGTCAATGAATATGTGTAGTATATACGAGGAGAACATAACTTACAAAGGAGGAAAGAAGAGATGAGATTTTATCCCATCTATAGAGAAAAGAGAGGATAAACCTGTCTGCCAACTCTGCCCACCGTCTCCAAAGTCCATCCCAGTTGTTTTTCTATTTTGGAATCTTCTTATGTTATATTACTTATTACTTTTCTTTTCTTATTACAACAACATGTGACCCTGTCTTCTTCTCCTTTCTTTTCCTCACCTTTTCTCCTTTTAATTGTAATGTTAAAACAAAAAAAATGTTTTTCAAATTGATTTCTAGGTTCTGTTCGATTTAAAAATTTGAAATTAAAGCAGAAGTTTTAAAAAATTTGAATCTAAAACAGATAACATTTTTCGAAGGAGTAGCCAACTAGCCATAAATCTACAGTACATACATGTATTGTGTCACTGTTATTTACCTTTGGATAAAAAAGAATATTAATGAGGTTTAAAGCTTATTGACGGTATATCGATGTAACCTTCTTTTTTTTTTCCTTTCTGACGTCACGGTAGATTATAGTAGATGTTATCTTTCATAGGTATTGACTGTTGAGTATAAACAGATTGTGGACATTTGTAATGATGTAATTAGTTAGAGATAAATTAAAAGAAGTGCTGCTAAAGATGTAAGAAATTGTTAGAAAGTAACGAAAAAAAAAGATTACATGTAACTGGATAACTCAATGTGATAAATGTATCAACAGTTTGTAAGTACGATGTTAAGCATAAAGCATGTGACCTTTGAGAGTCGATTAGGCCACTGTGCGTACGTACAAGATTGACCCAAATAGTTACAAACTACAAGTGAACGCTAGCTCTTTTCTTCCATACGTGTGTATCGAGGGGACCATTAATTACGGTATATACATACACATTACGTGTGTGTTTTGCCCTAAAATCCCAATTCTGCACCATGGGGACTCATTTTAGTTTCTGAGTTAAAAATGCATGTCCAATGTTCTAATTTTTGAAATATAGGAATTTTAAAAGGTTTCTGACAAAAAAAAAAAGATATATAAATCTAGAAAGCCTTTTTTTTTTTTACACCTTATCAAGAAAGAAAGTATAGGGAACCCAATGAAAAATACAAAAGTGACTCGCAGAGAGATAAAAGTATCTTCGGGACAGTAGATATTTGTTTATGTTACGTTACGTCTCTTTCTTCGCCATAGCATATTCATATTGCAGATGATGACAAGATATATTAATTATTAAGTCCTCCAAATTTACGGTAAAATGAAACAAGTACATTTATATGACAAAGAGTGCTTGTATCTTAATTTTAGTACATAAATTTTTGATGTAGATTAATAACCGTGTGACTTAAAAAAGTTAAAACCATATTCATCAGCTTAATTATATGCATTTGTTGATGGGCTGAAGGATATTGGAAAATCCAATTTAAATGAGACTGTAAACCAAGATGTGGAGCTAATAGTATTAAACAATCGATCATTGAAATATGAATTTGCATAATTGGATTTAATACGTAAGGTTCATTGGTGTGGAAGTCCAGATTTGAAGAGATCACTATTCACAAGAATACATAGAGAGAGGAAAACAAAGAAGTTTTAATTCACATGATTTATAATAATTTTTCAGCAAATTAATTAATGAAACATATGATTGTACAAATTTCTTAAGATTCTCTAATTTTCCTTTTAAAGACATGTATCTCATATACTTCTGTACTAAAGTTTCAAAGTACAAAACTTAGGTACAATTTAAAGGTTTAAGTAAGGGGAGTTGGAGGGTTATTTCATTGGTATAAAAAAATATTGCTCATGGGCTTTAGAATGAGAGTTCAAAAGTAAAACTGCTAACCGGAAGCCCAAAGTAATAGAGCCGACACGACATCGTATACCATGACAGCACCGATTGTATTATAAACAGAGAGGTTAAATCTCTCTCTCTCTCTCTCTCTTGTTCTTCGTATCTTTTTTTTTTTTTTTTATTGCCGGTTGTATAATGGCCGCCGTCGCAGATTCCGTTGACAACAACGGTGCCCTAAACCTCCCTGAGAATGAAAACCTTATGCCGGCTGGAATCAGTGCCACCACATTGCTCGACCAAAACGCCGGCACCTTCCCTGAATTGAACCAGCCAAATAGCTTAGCTGTTTCCGAGACTACTGCTCCCGATTCCACGGAGGAGAGATGGCCAGGTTGGCCTGGCGATTGCGTGTTTCGTATGATCGTTCCGGTGACTAAAGTCGGAGCTATCATTGGACGCAAAGGTGACTTTATCAAGAAGATGTGTGAGGAGACTCGTGCTCGTATCAAAGTCCTTGATGGTCCTCTTACCACTCTTGATCGCATCGTTAGTATCTCTTTCAATCTCTCTTTCTAGTTTAAGCTAATTCGAATTTTGTGGAATTTTTTCTAGTTTCTATCTCTAGGGTTTCCTAATTTGCAAATTTGATTACTTTTAGGGTTTTAATGAAAAAAATATTATGTGTTTTAGGTTTTAATAACTGGTAAGGAAGAGCCAGAGGCATATATGTCACCTGCAATGGATGCAGTCTTGAGGGTGTTTAGAAGAGTTTCAGGGTTACCTGATGATAATGATGATGATGATGTTCAAAACGCTGGGAGTGTCTTCTCTTCTGTGCGTTTGTTAGTTGCATCTACTCAGGCTATTAATTTAATTGGCAAACAAGGTTCTATGATTAAATCCATTGTTGAGCACTCTGGTGCTTCTGTTCGTATTTTATCAGAAGGTATTTTCAATTTTAGCAACTATGATCTCTTTTGTTAGTTCTTCTTCAGTTTATGTCTGTCATCTTTTCCTGTTTCCTAATTCTGATAGTGTGTGCTGTATAGTTCATATGAGCATACTTGATAATGAGATGTAATCTGTACTTTCTTTTCTGCCAGAGGAAACACCGTTTTATGCTGCGCAAGATGAGAGGATAGTGGATTTGCAGGGTGAAGCTTTGAAAATCCTTAAAGCATTAGAAGCCATTGTTGGACATCTAAGGAAATTTCTAGTCGACCATACTGTTGTTCCTCTCTTCGAAAAGCAAGTATGCTACTTGGTTAATCTGAAACGATTTGTTCCTTAGCGTTGTCTCTCCTTTCTTTTCTTTCCGAATTATGTAACTTTTGTTGTTTTTTTTTTATCTTTAGTATCTGGCTAGAGTCTCTCAAACTCGTCAGGAAGAGCCGTTAGCTGACAACAAGTCATCTCTGCATAATATTTCTTCAAATGTAATGGAGCCTGATTTCTCCCTCTTAGCACGGAGGGAACCTTCGTTCCTGGAGCGCGAGTCTCGAATGGAGTCACGTGTTCAGCCTTCGGGAGTTTCTATGTACAGTCAGGATCCTGTATTGTCCGCCAGACACTCTCCTGGTCTTGCTCGGGTTTCTGCTGCTTTTGTTACACAGGTAGATTCATCATCTCCACAAAGTGTTTAGCGGTATCACCATTCTTGCTTGTTATGATTAGTCTTCTACCTGTGGTTTTGATCATATCACATCTAAGCTGTTGTTTCAGAACTAGTAATGACGTTTCTATTATTGGTTTCATTGACTAGGTATCTCAAACGATGCAAATACCGTTCTCCTATGCGGAGGATATAATTGGTGTAGAAGGAGATAATATAGCCTACATCCGTCGAAGAAGCGGAGCTACCATAACCATTCAAGAGAGTCCACATCCTGATCAAATCACAGTGGAAATCAAAGGCACATCTTCCCAAGTACAAACTGCTGAGCAACTAGTTCAAGTAAGAAAAAATCCATCTATGTATAATACTGTGTTAACTGGCCTTGTAATTATACGAAGATTACGCTTTCGAGCTATAAAACTGTATCTGTGGTTTACGTGCATGCAGGAGTTCATCAGCAATCACAAGGAACCAGTTTCGGTTTCAGGGGGATATGGCAGAATCGACGCTGGCTATGTACCTGCATATCCTCCTCAGCTGGGCAACCGTCAAGAGCCACTCTCCAGTAGCTACCTGGGTACAGAGCCGGGGCAGTACAGACCAACAGCATACTCTCAGCTGGCAGGTCCTTCAACTTACACGCCGTCTCTCTCTGGCCAAACTTATAGTACGGAATATAGACCAGCTTCTGATATTGGTGGCTACAGCAATAATTATAATCTTTGAATCGTTTTCTGTGTTTTAATTCATTGCTGTTTATTAGAGAAAGGCTCATTTATAATAGAGAAGGGAAAGAACAAGTTCTAGAGAGCCAATGTATGTGTAATGTAAATCTAGGTTGTGCCTGTTCTTCTTTATTTTTCTCTTTCAGAATCTCAGATCTCAGATATGTTTTACACGACGTTTCTGGTCAGTGGTCACTGTCGAATAAGAACAGTTCCATGATTTTGTTTCCTTTTCCAATTTTTTCTGTGATTGTTTGAGAGAATTTTTTTTGGTCAGCAGCAATCAGAATGACTAATTCAGTTTTTAAGAATTTATACTTTAAAAAATAATTATTAAAACTATTTTGTGTTGAAACTTTTACTTAATATATGAAGTAAGGAGTGGGGCTTTGTTTGGTCGAAGAACCTTTCTGCAAACATCTACGGGATCCACAAATGAATGTCATCTGTAAGCATCTCAGAAGTACATTTTTCTTTACATGAGAGTTTTGATTTCAATGTTTATAGATAACGGTGTCACTAGTAATCATAAGCAAAACGATTAAGGTCATACACAGGAAAGAAACAATACTTGCAGATTTTGTATATTTTCATTTTTTACAGCTTCTTGTAAAAACATGTATATCCCAAAGACAATTGCATTTTCTATAGAGAGCACTAAACAAAATGCACTTCTCAGGAATGGTACCATTTCGAAATAGACAGAATATATTGAACGCAAGCTGTTCAAAATGTATTTCAAGTTGGCCATAACCAAATCTTTGACGCGTGGAACCATTCTCTTGTCAATGAAACATTACATTATTAGTGTACAGGTACTACCTAATATATTCCTCTAACCCGTCAAATGTCAATATTTGGACCTTTACTATATGCACGTCATCTTATATTCTTATTGAAACATTCTCGTTGCAAATGTCTTGTCCCTAAAATTACATATAAATATGGTTTAAGGGTAGTTTGAACTTCATCATCAAAACTTAGAAGTAACATTCATAGGAGAGACAAGGAAGAGCTCATCACACAAGATGAGGGCAATCATAGCTTTGTTTTTCCTTTTCTGTTTTCTTGCTCCCTCTGCTTTGGCGCAGCTCCGATTTGGGTTCTACGGCCGCTCATGCCCTCGAGCAGAATCTATCGTTGCTAATGTTGTTGCCAACCGTTTCCGTCGTGACCGTTCCATTACTGCAGCATTTCTTCGTATGCAGTTTCATGATTGCTTTGTTAGGGTTCGTAAGCTTCTCCTTGTGTGTTTGTGTGTTTATATTTATCATGGAATGGTTAATATCTTATGGATGTAACATTGGACAACTAATGTTTTTAATGGTTATGTAGGGTTGTGATGCTTCCCTCTTGATCGACCTAAGACCCGGAAGGCCATCAGAGAAAAGCACCGGACCAAATGCAAGCGTGAGAGGATACGAGGTCATTGATGAAGCTAAGAGACAGCTCGAGGCTGCGTGCCCTCGAACAGTCTCATGCGCAGACATTGTAACTCTAGCCACCAGAGACTCGGTCGCATTAGCTGGTGGACCAAGGTTCTCAGTACCAACAGGAAGACGTGATGGATTAAGGTCAAGCCCCAATGACGTCAACTTGCCCGGACCAACAATACCGGTTGGCGCATCGATCCAGTTATTTGCAGCTCAAGGTATGGATGTGAACGATATGGTTACACTCATTGGTGGTGGCCACAGCGTCGGTGTTGCACATTGTAGTCTCTTCCAGGAGAGGCTTTCCGACCCTGCAATGGACCGTACATTGAATGCTAGGTTGAGAAACACATGTCGTGCCCCTAACGACCCATCAGTTTTCTTGGACCAGAGGACTCCATTTATCGTGGATAACGCAATCTATGGAGAGATCCGACGTCAAAGAGGAATCCTAAGAATTGACCAAAACTTAGGACTCGATAGATCAACCCGTGGGATTGTGTCTAGTTTTGCATCAAGCAATGCCCTCTTTAGACAGAGATTTGCCCAAGCAATGGTGAAAATGGGTACCATTAGGGTTCTTACTGGTCGTTCTGGTGAGATCAGGAGAAACTGTAGAGTCTTCAACAACAGACATTGATTCTAAACTTTTTAAAAATTACCATTATAAATTTTGGTTTTTTTTTTTTTTATCGGTTAGATAATTAACCGGAAGTTTTCGTTTTGTATTTTCCTTCAAATTCACTTGTACGTTGCACTTTGGTAATATATGTGATCACTCACTCCTGTAATTCTATAGTATGTGACTGCATTTTTTAAAATGTAGTTAAACAATTTGTTTGTTGGTTTTCTAATTTGTTATTCAAATGCTTTGGAGATTTGAATTGATATTGTTAACCGAATCAAAATTCCAGAATGATTTGTTTCATTAAGATAGGTGTGTCTAAGTATCTATTTTATCACCAGTCCAATGTAGCACAAACAACGTACCGTTATATCTAAGCTACTTTCATCATATGTAATATTTATGATACTTATGCATGATCATTTCATCTCCATTTGCTAGTTTGGTTCATTCTGAATATATACAACATGTGAAACTATGAAAGAAACCAAACTATACCCAAATGCAATCGTAAATATTAATACGCCTGTGTTTGCTGCTGAAACATGAAAATCCTAAAGACACCTAAAACGAGTAGATTTATCGAGATCAGAAGAAAATTGGGCAAATGCATTACATTATGGGAAAAATGTCGTTTTAATCATGAACTTACACAAAAACGCAATTTAAACCATCAACTTTGCCTGCGGCCATTTAAAACATATAGTTGCAGTTGACTTTCTAATAAAACATGAAACCGCATTGACCAGGCCAAAAACCCCAGGTCAAAATTTCGGGTGACGGAGCAATTAACACCGTTAACCCCCGTTAGCTCCTCTGTTACGCTGTCGTTAACAAATCCGTTAAAACGAAAACGACGTCGTTTTATCCACGACTTAGAAGGCTAAAAATCCCCAAATCGCATTGTAATCCCTAATTTCCCAAAATCCCCAAATCTTTGAAACCCTAATTATTCGATGCCAAAAGTGAGAAACAAGGGGGTGATTTCGTTTGTCGGAGATGGAATCGAAGCTCCATCACGAGACAAATCACAAAGTCTAGTTGTGTCTGACAGCAACGATGTAGATGCAGCTCCACCGCGAATCGAAACAAATAGTGTTGTCGGAGATGGAGCTCCACCGCAAAGCATCTCAGAGTCTGAGGTTAGAGACAAAGTTCAAGGTGGACCTTCTGAAGGTATATCGGAGTCTGTTGCCGGAGGTAAAGGTCGAGCTAAACGACGACGGAAAGGAAAAGAAAAAGTTGTCGAACCGGAAGTAGATTCTGATATGGAGGTGGAAGTGGAACATGACAGTGATGATGATTGTATGGTATACGGTGATGATGACTTCGATGGTGTTGATGATAGAGTAGGCGGTGGAGAGGAAGAAGTGCACGGTGGAGAGGAAGAAGTGCACGGTGGTTTCAATGTTGATGAAGTTGCTAATGTAGACATCAGGGAAGACTTCCCCGAGGCTGTTAGGGGAGAAGGAGCTGGTTCAGATTTTGACAGCGGTGATGATGTATGGGATGATGACAAGATTCCAGATCCTTTGTCATCGGATGACGAAGATGAAGAAGACAACTACAATGAAGGGATGGGTGATGGAGATGTTGACGATCCAGAATCTTTGTTAGCAGTGGAGAAAACTTTCAACTTTCCTGAAGAATTTAAGCTTGCTGTGTTGATGTACTCATTGAAGACAAGGTATGACATCAAACTATATAGATCCGAAGCTCTTATGGTTGGTGCAAAATGTTGTTATGTTGATGATGATGGTCGTCCATGTCCATGGAGAGTTTATTGTTCATATGAGAAGAGGAAGCATAAGATGCAGATAAGAGTAGTTGTCAATGAGCATATATGTGTGAGGTCAGGCTATTCGAAGATGTTGAAGGCGTCTTCTATTGCGTTTTTGTTTGAGGAAAGGCTGAGAAAGAATCCAAAGATCACCAAATACGAGATGGCTGCTGAGATTCAGAGAGAATATAAATTGGAAGTGACACCAGACCAGTGTGCAAAGGCGAAGACCAAAGTTATGAAGACAAGAAAGGCAAGTCACGAATCTCAGTTTGCACGGATATGGGATTATCAAGCAGAGGTGTTGCAGCAGAACATAGGGTCCGAATTCGAGATAGAGACAATTCCTGGGCCAGTCATTGGAAGCAAACAAATGTTTTATCGTTTATACATTTGTTTTAAATCCCAAAAAGATTCATGGAAAGAAACTTGTAGACCCATCATAGGATTGGATGGAGCTTTTCTGAAATGGGATATTAAGGGTCATGTTTTAGCAGCAGTTGGTAGAGATGAAGACAATAGGATTGTTCCTCTTGCTTGGGCTGTGGTAGAGATTGAAAATGATGATAACTGGGACTGGTTTGTGAGACATCTCTCAGTAAGTTTGGGCCTTCAAACTATGACAGATATAGCTCTAATTTCAGACAAACAATCGGTTAGTAATTTCATTATATGTTTAAGGTTTTTTTTCTATGTTTGCTTGAAATGTAAGGTCTAACAAATGTCTTAATTTTTGTTTGCAGGGTCTAGTTAAAGCTATACATAGCATTCTTCCACATGCTGAGCATCGACAGTGTGATAAGCACATTATGGATAACTGGAAGAAGGACAATCACGATCAAGAACTACAAAGGATGTTTTGGAAGATAGCACGTGCCTACACGACAGGAGAGTTTGCTGATCGAATGGCAGAGCTAAAGGCGTACAACCCTCAAGCTTATGCAACCCTGCAGCTAACGAATCCACTGACATGGTCTAGAGCTTTCTTCAAGATTGGTACATGTTGCAATGACAACCTTAACAATCTGAGTGAATCCTTCAATAGAATTATCAAACAGGCCAGGAAAAAGCCCTTATTGGATTTGCTAGAGGACATTAGGAGGCAATGCATGGTCAGAAATGCTAAGCGGTTTCTCATAGCTGACAGGCTCAAGACAAGGTTTACCAATAGAGCACATGCGGAGATTGAGAAAATGATAGATGGGGCAGCAAATTGCCAGAGACTTATGGCCAGACACAATATTCATGAGGTATCTTCGAATGGTGTTACTTACAGGGTTGATATGGACAAGAGAATTTGTGGTTGCAGGAAGTGGCAGATGGTTGGAATCCCTTGTATTCATGCTGCATGTGTGATAATAGGAAAGAAAGAGAAAGTTGAGGACTATGTCAGTGATTACTACACAAAGATACGGTGGCGAGAAACATACCGGGATGGTATTATGCCTGTTCAGGGGATGCCATTGTGGCCTAGATTGAATAGATTGCCTGTCTTGCCACCACCATGGAGAAAAGCGAACCGAGGAAGACCAAATAACTACGCAAGGAGGAAAGGAAGGAATGAAACTACTTCATCTACTTCAAGGATGTCTCGAGAAAAAAGAATCATGACATGCTCTAATTGTTTGCAACAAGGACACAACAAGAAAGCATGTAAGAATGCAACTATCTTAGTTAATGTACCAAAGAGACCAAGAGGTCGACCGAAGAAAACTCAGGTATGTTGTGTTTTTCTTTTCGTAAACCTCACATAAATCATGTATGGATATGTTATAACTCAAGTTATCAAATGATTTAGGAACTAGAAGCTCACGGATATGAAGTGCTGACAGTTGGGTCACAAACTCATCAAGGACCCCAAATGCAAGCTCACGGATCACAAGTGCCACCAGTTGGGTCACAAACTCATCAAGGACCTCCAAGGCAAGTTCACGGATCACAAACTCATCAAGGACCTCCAAGGCAAGCTCACGGATCACAAACTCATCAAGGCCCGACAGTTGGATCACAAACTAATCAAGGATCCCACGGGGAAGCTGAAGGATCCCAAGGACAAGGACTAGGTCGATTTGCAACATGGTTTGAGTGTTCCTCCTAAGGTTTCTGAATGTGATGTTTTTTTTTTTGGGTGAAGAATGGATTGTTGTTGTTTCAACCTACTGTTTTATCATGGTTTGTTGTCTGGATGTTTTCTCTTTATTAAACTCACTTTGGTACTATAAATCTCTCTTATTTGAAGCAAAGACATAGTTTATCATTACCAAAGCCACATATAACATACAACACCAAAAAACACAACATCAAACACACTAGTAACCAAGATGCATTGTTGGTTTTTTGGTTATAATCATTAGGATCACTATTACAATGAAAGTTAAACAAAGACACACCAAGCACAATTTGACAATCAATTTCCAATTCTTAATTTCTCTTTTGCTCAACATTGCATCATCCATCAACACTTCAATCCGAGTCTTTAACTCATCAATCTGGACAGCAACCTCAGATTTGGCACTGCTTAACTCGCTCTCAATGTTGGTCAGTTTAGGTAAAGCCTCAACAAGCTCCTCATAGACACCATCTTCGACCCATTTAAACAAATGGTCCTGCTTTTACAAAATATTTTTTATAATTACATAACTATAAAAACACGCACAAAATCATATCTGAATCACTTACATCTCCTCTAGTTGGACAACGGAAATAAGGTCTTCCTGGATTCTGTTTCGAGCTTGATGTGTAGATGGCGATGTCTAAACCGCAATGACATTTTGAAGGAAAACCATGGCACCAACGTCCTCTGTTCTCACCACTCGATTGTCCTGAATTGCAACTCATACTCGATTCGTTCGTGTAGAAGACGAAGATGATGATGAAAATAAAATTTGGGGATGTAATTGACGAAGATGAAAATTTAGGGATTTATCTTCGGTTCTGAGTCGTTTTAACGGATTTGTTAACGACAGCGTAACAGAGGAGCTAACGGGGTTAACGGGGGTTAACGGGTGTTAATTGCTCCGTCACCCGAAATTTTGACTTGGGGTTTTTGGCCTGGTCAATGCGGTTTCATGTTTTATTAGAGAGTCAACTGCAACTATATGTTTTAAATGGCCGCAGGCAAAGTTGATGGTTTAAATTGCGTTTTTGTGTAAGTTCATGATTAAAACGACATTTTTTCCATTACATTATTCACTTGGTTTGCTTTTTGTTTACTTCTTGGTTCACAAAACTTCACTAGTGACATCTTTTAGCTTAGGAAGATACTCATACTTATCTTTTGTGATATATATGTAGAAACGGTACCTAATTAATGTACGACTATAAATACTGATATCAACTATTGTTGCACTTGCACAACCTATGTATCAACCTTAGTGACATCTTTAGCCTAGGAAGATTCACAAGCTTTTTCACCACCGGAGAAAAAGTATCAAAGGACAATAGATTTTTCATTAGAAGTGAATGTAAATTGAATGGGCTAATGAAGTCTAATCATCAAATCTTCGTTGCCTTTACCTTTATTTGTTTCCATCTTATTTTTAGTTTCGTGTACCACAAGAACCAATTCTTGCAGAATTTTATTTTACAACTTTTTTTTTATATATATCTGAAAGACTGAAAAGTCTGAAATGGATCCAAAAAGGTATCACAAAACAGTAGCATATCTTAATGAGTCAGCATCTCGAAGTAGAAATGGTACGTACCCTTTCCCGAAATCGACAGAATATATTGAACGCAAATTGTTCAAAATATATTCCAAGTTGGCCAGTATCAAACTTTTGACGTGTGGAGGACGAACTTCAACATTTTTTAAAAGACATTAACAAAGAACAACTACTACAATGTATATTCCTTTCAACCATCAATTTCCAATGTATCCACATTTACCCTATGCACGTCCTCTAAATGAAACATTCGCTTTGACAATGTCTTGTCTCCAAATTTACATATAAATATGCATCTAACGGGCACGAACAACTGCATCACCAAAACTTAGAAATAACACAAGTATTTCTAAGTTTTTACAGGGGGAAAGTAAGAGCTAGCTCATCATACGAAATGAGGGCAATCACAGCTTTGTTTTTCCTTTTCTGTTTCCTTGTTCCTTCTGCTTTAGCGCAGCTTCGATTTGGGTTCTACGGCCGTTCATGCCCTCGCGCTGAATCTATCGTTGCTAATGTTGTTGCCAACCGTTTCCGCCGTGACCGTTCCATTACTGCAGCATTTCTTCGTATGCATTTTCATGATTGCTTTGTTAGGGTTAGTAAGCTTCTCCTAGTTTATGTATATTGAGACATGTAGAAATCAAAAGCTAGCTAATATTGAGACATAACATTAATCAAGCAATGTTTTAAATGGTTGTGTAGGGTTGTGATGCTTCCCTCTTGATCGACCCAAGACCCGGAAGGCCATCAGAGAAAAGCACCGGACCAAATGCAAGCGTGAGAGGATACGAGGTCATTGATGAAGCTAAGAGACAGCTCGAGGCTGCGTGCCCTCGAACAGTCTCATGCGCAGACATTGTAACTCTTGCCACCAGAGACTCGGTGGCATTAGCTGGTGGTCCAAGGTTCTCAGTACCAACAGGAAGACGTGATGGATTAAGGTCAAGCCCCAATGACGTCAACTTGCCCGGACCAACAATACCGGTTGGCGCATCGATCCAGTTATTTGCAGCTCAAGGTATGAATGTGAACGATATGGTTACACTTATTGGTGGTGGCCACAGCGTCGGTGTTGCACATTGCAGTCTCTTCCAGGACAGGCTTGCCGACCCTTCAATGGACCGCACATTAAATGCTAGGTTGAGGAACACATGTCGTGCCCCTAATGACCCATCAGTGTTTTTGGACCAAAGGACTCCATTTATCGTGGATAATGCAATCTATGGAGAGATCCGACGTCAAAGAGGAATCCTAAGAATTGACCAAAACTTGGGTCTCGATAGATCAACCCGTGGGATTGTGTCGAGTTTTGCATCAAGCAATGCACTCTTTAGACAGAGATTCGCTCAGGCAATGGTGAAAATGGGCACCATTAAGGTTCTTACGGGACGTTCTGGTGAGATCAGGAGAAACTGCAGAGTCTTCAACAACGGACGTTGATTCTACACTTTTTTTAATTACTTTTTATTCATGGAGAGATCCGGCGGAATCATTCATATGTTTTGTGTGCTTTTCTTACAAATCAAATCGGAAAGTGTGCTTGTTCCGGTATAATGTTTACTTTTCCCTAAATATTGAATCTCGTGTTGCATTGACTATGTATTGTTTTTGTGTGCTTACTCTCTTCTTAAATCTATTATTTTTTGGATAACAATGGTTAATGGATAATGCCGTCTTAAAGAGTCCAATTTCTTGTAAACTGAATTAAAAATAACTTAGTCTTTTTAAAGTTTCTATTAGCAATATATGTATGGTTTATTCAGTTTCATGTTTTATATATGCCTGTTAAGATGGCAACTATAGGTTCTGGAGTATGTTTTCAACTGCATCATCCACAAGAGTATATTTTAAAGAAAGTGCTTTGGGTTCATGGAACTTACTCGTTGAAAGACAGAACGGTTAAGTGTCTGTTTCCTGGCTGTTCTATGAAGAAGATAGTTTCCGTTTAAGGATCTCATTCTCTTTTCGCAGTTTCATTAGCTTCTGTTTCAATGTCTCTACCTGTCGATTTGAATTTGTATCCCTCTGCTGTTCAGCTATTGACGTTCTACTAATAACCACTGCAAATAATATATAAAGGTACCAGTAATTAGTTTTACAACATACTGACTTAAGAAGTTATGTGGACTCTTATTCTTGCTAATGAAACCTGATCAAACCAAACCAATCTATCACTTTTTCCGGACGCTGAGTTAGTGAAGAGGAATAAACACTTACATTCCTTCTGGAGACTCTGAAGTTTGTTACTGATATCATATTTCTCTTCTTGTTCCATTAGAAGGCAGTCCTTTAGATCCTGAATCTCGAGTTTATCTATCAAACTATTACATCAGGAACCGTAATGAAAACACAAACTTAAAAGTACAATTGGAGGTCAGTCAGGTGGTCGAGTCTTACACTTGCATTCCACTTCAGAAACTACTCGATCCAGTTTCTTAGACATTGCTTGAATATGAGATTTGTTAGCTGTCAAGTCTTGGCGAAGCCTATCGATTACCATATCGTTTGTTGCTTTTTCAACCAAAAGGCTCCTGTACACAAAAGTTGTGGTAGTTAACCAAAAAGATCAGATACATTAACAGTTGTAAAATGGGCATTTTTAACCTGATTTTGTTCTCTAACTCTTCAACCTTTGTTACATGCTTCTGCCTAAGTGATTCAAAAGCATTCCTATGTTCCTGCCACAGCTTACAAATATCTCAAAACTAGAAACGATCCAAGCATCATCTTCAGTTTCAAAGCACAAAGAAAAAATTCTTTGACCAAGTATAAAAAATCTAAAAAGCTCACATGTTCTTTGCTTTTGTTTTCATCAATCACTCTCTTCAATTCTTCTTTCAAGCTGTGACACTTAGTACGATGCTCAAGCTGTATTTATCTCCAAACCATAGACACATAGAACGTTTTGTTATGTTCTATCACAAAAGGAAGCACTACAAAAGCGGAGAACAACCTGATCAGCAAAATTGCTAAGCGAATCTGTGTAAAGCTTCTTCAGCCTTTCGTTCTCTGCAGATTCCAAATTCGAGTTTAAAACAATTTAGATACCTCAACAAATACTTAAGCTAAAACTAAACCAGAATCAACCAAACCTTCTTTAAGAGTTTTGTTAGTAATCTCAAGAACCTCTCTTCTGCTTGTATCAACATTGTTCTTTGATCTGTAAACATTGATCTCATTCAATCCGCTTTTATAATCCTAAGATAAACACAAAATCGTGAGCTATGTAATCAAATCAAAGGAAACTCCAAAAATTTTCAGAATAGCATAGTTTAATTTCACAACATGAGCAGATCGAAATTTTCAGATTTCGCTTCCAAAATCGGTTCGATTAGAGAAGGTGATAGAAATCGATTTGATTCCAGATGAAGATAACTCATAATCGAATTCAAATCGAGACTAGATTTTGAAGTTTTCTACTATTGAGAAACGATACAGAACTGAGAATGGTAGTGGAAGCAGCAAGCGAAGAAGCGATGGGAAAGAGAGAATTCGATACGAAAATTCATCACCTCGTAGATCTGATCGAAACTTGAAAGAAGCGAATTCATCTGCTCATCGCTTGTTGCCGCCATGATTTTAGATTTGAGTTTTCGAATGCGTAAACGCGAGAGAAAGAGAGAGAGAGAGATGAACCCAAAAAAAAGCGTTTGGGGGTTTCAAATTGGATGTGTTGAGCAATATGGGCCGTCTATGCCATCATCTGGATCGTGTTGTTTTTCACCTAACAGGTCCGCTAAATCCGATGATCATTGACAAAACAATTATTCTCATTGAATAAAAAGCACTTTTTTACTAATTTAAACGAAATGTTTGTCCAAAAAAAAAAAAATACTAATTTTAACGAAACAAATACAACGATTTAATAGTGTGATAATACGCCTCCCAAATAAAAAAATTGATCGTTTATCATTTAATTTAATAATCTATTTTTTTTTTTTTAAAGATTGAATGAAAATATTATTCAAATCATATAAGGTCACTATATTTTAGTTTTGATCATGTTTTTGATACTAAGATAGTAAGATGCACAAGCATTATTAAAATGCTTATAGAACGTATATGTACAGACTAGGCGTGAAGCGTCATTATTTATATTGTTGAACAGATTTTTTCTCGCTAACTTATATATCTGAACAAAAAATGTTGCAATATTAATTATTATTCATACAAAATAATTCTTAATAGAAAAATTATACTAAATGTAATTTAAACTTATCATTTTGATTATATATATATATATATATATATATTTTAATGTCAATCAGTTATATTATCGTTAAAATGTTAATAACAGAATGTTGTTGGCAATAGATGGGTGTTTACAACTATATATTTTCCAGATGGTTCCGTGGACAAGTATAAGGCAAGATTTATGGCCAAAGGTTTTCACCCACAGCAAGGCGTCAACTACTCTGAGACCTTCTGTCCCATCGTGAAATCAACGACGATACGAACTGTCTTGGAGGTCGCTGTGAATTGCTCTTGGGACATATGCCAACTTGATGTTAACAACGCTTTCCTGCAAGGTACATTGACTGATGAGGTCTATGTTTCCCAGCCTCCTAGGTTTGTAAATTCCGCTAAACCGCATCATGTGTGTTATCTTAACAAAACACTTTATGATTTAAAACAGGCTCCTCGCGTATGGTATCAAGAACTTTGCAACAATCTTCTATCCATTGGGTTTGTCAACTCCCTTATTGATACTAAGATGCACAAGCATTATGAAAATGCTTATAGAACGTATATGTCCGGACTAGGCTGGAGGCGTCTTTATTTATATTGTTGAACATATTTTTTTCTCGCTAACTTATATATATCTGAACAAAAAAGGTTCCAATAATAATTATTATTCATACAAAATAATTCTAATAAAAAATATTAAAATTAATTTAAACTTATCACTTTGATGAAATATAATATATATATATATATATTAACGACTAGCAGTTATATTATCGTTAAAATGTTACATGAATGATTCAAAAATAACCATTGAAACAAGTAAAAGAAATCGAATACAATTGTGATGAAAAAATGGAAGGGATCATGCTTTCTTAACTGAAGCATTACATACAATTGATAATATCTGTTAAGTACCCTCTTTGTATATTGGCAAAAGGCTAACACATGAAACTCTTAAATGCTTTCTACATCACTTTTGATTAAATCAATACACTAAAATGTTGCTTGAAATGGTTCTGGATCACATTTACGCGTCTTTGCCGATTTGTGATCATAGTTTCTCTTTTCATTATAACTAAAATTTTCAATCGATAGAAAGAGAGAACATCATCATCATACCATGGATGTCAATATGTCATCGAAAGTAAGAGACCAATACAAAGCATGCGAAAGTCAATTCCTACAAAGGAGAAAGTTGACTTTTTGATTCTAGGATCGAAAACCCAAATGATTATCTTCATACAAATAGTGTGGAGAAAATTCATCGGTTCTCAACCAGAGATAATGTCAGTGAGAAATCCCACCGTAAACAAACCTTAGATAAGGACAACTATTATGATTCAAAAAGAGTCGTTATAACACGAGACGAAGACCCGACAGCTGTCAAAAACAAGAAATTGTGAAGTTTTCTTCGACCGCCCTCTTTGTCACTTGGGATGAAATAGAGATAACTAAAGAAAGATATCTATACTATCTACAACTGACGCAACCAAAATAAGTAAGAAATACATATACATTTTTGAAATAGAGACCTTCCATTTAGAAATATAGAAAAATAAGTAATTAAATATTTTCATAGAAAGATATTGTATGACAGTCAACATGATATACTTGTTTCCTTATGTGCATAAATTTATTTCTTCTTTTGGTATTTTTTTCTCTAAGTTAGCATTTTTAGTAAGGTGTAGGTAATAATATAAATAGATAGATATGCATAAATGTAAAGCACAGTACTCTCTTCTTCAAGATGTCTTTAGTCCCAAATGAGTTCAATCTTTACAGTGATTACACTGTGAACCACAATGCTTTTGCTCCCATCCAAAATAACTCAAATTTGAGGAATCACCACCAGTCCAATATCTTCGTTACTCCTGATATCACAAATCATGCCAATATGTTTCCTCCATCTTTTGGTTATCCTTGTTGTCATGATTCACAAATTTCTTCATCGTCTTTAAGAATCAACAATTCCAGTATGGCTGATCATCAGATGAGATGCAATATGGTTTCCCCTTTCCGTATGCCTTGCACTGCTCAAATCTCAGATTTTGTTGCAGCTTCTCAAGTTTTTAATACTTCTAATCCAACCATTTGGAATTCTACATCTCATCAGCTTCAAAATATATTTGATGAACGCTATCAAACCTTCACCCCTAATCCCATCGATTACTTTTGTTTCCAACAAGACTCGATATCTTCAAATTGCCATCATGAGATGTCTGTTCCCAAAGATGGTTCGCTGGTGAAGAAAATTCACAAAATGATTGGGTCTTATGATCTAGAAACTGGCGACTATGTTAATTACGAGGAAGGCGAAGGCACTGACGATAATGAAAGCGTAGAATGGATACACAACCTACCCTACCAAAATGACGCCTCATTTATATGTCTCAAGTGCAACTGTTTGTTTGATACATCACAAATATTGCATGCACATCTGCAATTTCATTGTAGGAGCGATATTAACCAGGAGAGCAAGAAAAGACTTAGGGTTCATCATCAAGAGGTTCATGGTAAATCTCATAAGATCAACAAAGATCAAACCGGAGGACAAAGTTTTAGAAGAAACTGAAGCTATAAGGGCATGTTTATAGGGGGATCAGGTGAGGGTGATCTTAGAGAAGAAATATTGTAAGATCAGGTCTTAAGAACTTTTGTTAAGAAGTTAGTTATTGGGAGAACATGTATAAGATCTTAAGATTTAATAATATAATATTCTTATAAAAATTTAAAATATTTAATAAATACATAGATTAATGTTTAATAAATAATTTAAAAATATTTAATACTAAACTTTGAATGTCAAACATTACATTTACAAAAGATTTTGCAACTCAACCAAACTTTGAATGTCAAACATTACATTTACAAAAGATACATACTTAGCCATTACTGAAACCTACTCAGATGATGAAGAACCACGAGCTGCAGTGTCTGTCTCTTCATTACTGCAGTCTTTGTCATTCTTAGTTTTTCGTTCATCATCAAAGCTTATTAGGTCCATAAGATCATCAGATGGTTTAAGTAAAAGCAGAGTCTTTGGGTTGCAGCAACCAGGAGTTTCGGGATCAGACACAGAGCCTGAATTGTCTAAACTAGCTACATTATTGGGTTGACGCATGAAGAAAAGGCTAGATACCATCGAACTAACTAATCTACTTAATGCAGAATACATGAGGGAAAGGTGAGATATGATCATCATAACTACTCTACTTAGTACCGAATAAACGGTTGATTCAGTAACTTGTTACATAAAAAGGGAATGCACATAGTAAGCAACCGGACCAAATGCAAATAAGGGTAAAAGAGAAGCACAACATCACATAACACTCACTGTGAATGAAGTTAACGGCTCGAGTTATGTCAGCAATCAAAGGAGCAAACAAGTAATCACATGTTGGTATCACTAGATGCTCCATTTCATAAGCCTTTAAAAACAATTTTGAAATCATCAAAATACTCCACAAACGGATTTTAAAAACACAAGACTTCGGAGGGGGGATTGAAGAACCTACATTGTACAAAGAAGATGGTACCAGAGTCTCAAAAGGTTCATTAAGAGTGATTACGCCACCAACACCTAGATGTTTTAGTCTCGAAACATCCTTACGAAATGGAACAGCTCCCATCAGAAGATACTGAACACACACACAAAACAAAAACAAAAAAGCTTTATGAATCAGAAAGATTTGAAGAAAGAGCTCAAATTTCAACAGTCTACTGCATAACTACACAGACAGAAACAATCCTGACTTTAAGATAGTCTGAAAAATCTGACCTTTAACACCAAAATTGCTTAACGTTCCAGTCAAATTCAGATTCCTATTTCCTAATGCTATAAAGTTATGTCCTTTGAATCTCAATAGCAAAAAGTCTAGTAGAATCTAGTGATCAGAAACTAAAAATAGGAACTTGCTCACTTTCTCAGGAAATCAAATTAACAAAAAAATCAAAAGACCTCATCGGTTTGATCCCACCATCGGAACTGAGACTGGAGTTTGAAGCGGACGAGGTTGTAAAAAAGAGTTGGGTAAAACAGGATCCGACCACCAGCTCCGATTAGAGCTCTCTTTGTTTTATCGACTTTAGAACCCATATTCTTCTTCTTCTTCCTCGAAACGTTGTCGTTTCGTGATGATCGCTGCGGTCGACGAGGAGACGGTCGCCCCGGTGTTTCAATGGCCCGACAGAGGAGACGACGGTGAGGGAAAAAAATCTCGCCGTTTCGCCTGCTCGAGGTTTGCGAGAGAAGAAGAAGAAAAAATAAAAACGAAACTTTCGAAGAAAATGAAAAAATAAAACGCAACTTTCGTTTAGCAGGTGACACGTCACCTTTAGATCAGTTGAAGAACTGATCTTATTCAAGATCAGTTGGACTGATCTTATGGGTACTATTCATTAAATTTTAATTTTAAAAAGACTAAGATCACATGGGGTGATCCCCCAATAAATATGGCCTTGATGAAATAAGTGGTTCTGTTTTTTTAAATAAAGTTTATTATGTTTAAGTTTTACTTTTGTCTTCGTTGTTTTCATTTCTAGCTCATGTTACATTATAAAGACATTCATTTTTACAAATATATAATCTATGATGGATATTTATAGTGGCTCATAATTCACAAGAGATTATTCTAATTTGTGTCCACTATTTATTGATTAAACAACAAGGTTTTAGCTATTTTGATTCTTAAATGTGATTCCACAATTTTTATGAGATTTCAAAATCTTAAGTTCTTAACACTAAAACTAAATTCTACAAATATAAAATCTTTAAAGACATATCACAGTTCTAGAATTTACTTTTGTAAAAGATTAGTTGCTTTGCATCAAGGTTCGGTGATATTTAAGCTATTATTTATAGATAAGCATTTCCATCTTTAGAGACATGTCACAGTTATACTCCCTCCGTTCTAGTTTAACTTTCGTTTAAGGTTTTTGCACACAGATTAAGGAAACTATTAAATTTTATGTTTTGCCCTTCATTAATATATTTTATAATTTTTTCATTGGTTAAAACTTTAAAACAGCAGGGATAAAATTGGAATATTCATCAAACATCTGCATTGAAAATCTAAAACGACAACTAATATGAAACAAAAATTTAATCCTAAAACGACAACTAAATTAGAACGGAAGGAGTATAATTTATGCTATTATTTGTGGATAAGCATTTCAACGTTTTTGTTCACAATAGTTTTATGTTACTTCATCCAAGTTTAGTACAAAGACGAATACAATACTTAAACCCGCTAACAAATAAGAGATAGTAATAACTAATAAGCATTTATCTTTTTGGCTGGATCAGTGGCTCCCTATGGTTAGGCTCATTGATCTTACTGGTCCAGCAGGGCCACGTCTTCTTGGTATTCCGATTCATACGATGGTTAAGGATGCTTCGGGTCCTAATGGCTGGAGACTGAGACGGACACGTCCTGCACATATGGTACTGATCATAGCTCACCTGCATGGCCCTGATACATTTCTATGGCAGCATGGTGAGGGTGATTTCAGAGATTTTTTTCTCCACGAGATCCACGTGGGATCAGCTACGTACTCATAACCCATTAATGGGTTGGAGCGATGTGGTGTGGGCAAAGCAAGACATACTTCTCCGGTTGTGTTTTCAGATTACTATTTATCATCTATGCAATGAGCGGAACACAAGAATTCATGCTAAGGGCTTCACGTCACCTCCTCAGATGATTAAATGTATTGACAGACTAGTCAGGAATCGGATTTCCTCTCTAGCTTCTGCGATGGTTAATGGTCTCTCCACTTGTCAAGGGAAGCTTTTGAAGGATTGTCGACCTGTTTGAATAACCTATGGATACTCTTTTAATTTATTGTAAAGCATTAGCCAAACTCTCCTCTTGTACATAACTTTTCCCATTCGATCAATCAATTACACATTTCATCAAAAAAAATAAAAAGCATTTCAGTTATTTTTTTTTTTGTTTGTCAACTATTTACCATTTCTTCTCTTCTCTTTTTCCCATTTTAGAAAATTATTCTATTTTGGTTTCACTTCCAAGGAAAAGAAAACCATCTACTTTAATCTTTCATTTGGATGATAGTACTATCCACTTCTATATAACATGAAGTATGGAATATCTATAAAATTAAATTATGTTTATATGTAAAATTAAATTAAATTATCTATAAAAATTAAATTATCTATGGAATATCTATAAAATTAAATTATCTATAAAATTAAATTATGTTTCTCTCTGACTATATGTATGAAAAATAAACTACAGATTTTGCATTTCTGTTTTTCGTTGGATAAGAGCTTTATAAGTGAATGTGTAAATTAACCATATATACTAGACAAAATTCAAAATATATCAAAACTCTATAATGGAAAATTGTATTCACTCAAATGGAACTCCTGTTCTACCTGATGTATACCGTTTTAGTCTCGAGATAGTTTCTTCCACATCGTTATCAAGTGGTTTAATCATTTATAGTTTGTAGATGATATTAAAATAAGATATTTATAAACTAATTGGATGACAAATCAACGGCTAATTAAAGATATCGTGGGTAGGTAGTTATGTCTTACAAGCAAAATATACATACTTGCAAAGTTAATTGCAAGTAGCAAATAAACAGCGGTTACTTAATTAATTAAATATAATGGAACTAATAGAATAGATAAACAGCTTAATGTGTGTTTTCAATATATATAAGCTCTCTCTCCTATCAAAGATTAAATCTCTAATTTTATAAAATGCTGATAAAGGTTTTAAAAAGTTACGGTCAACTTCCGTAGCTGTTGAAGAAAATTATGTCACGTATTTTTTAATTGGAATCTTCTCGAGGAGGAACACATTGCGGTCTAGTAGAGATCATTAATTATTAGAATTGCATAAGAACAAATAGCGATATTAATCTATTATAATTCCGATAGACACAACAAAAACTAAACCATAATTGCGAGGAGAATAATAAACTTAATGGTAGCTTGGCGTATACCATTTCCCATGTGCTCATATTTCTGTGGGCGCTTAAACCCATCTCATTCGCCTTTTGTTTTATACACTATAATCAGTTTTAGTGGTGGGTTTTATATAATTAAGACTAATCTTTGGCTTCTAGTAATATTGTTGTATTTAAAAAGCTTTGTGATTGACACCAAAAAGAAAAAAAGGCAACTTGTTAAAATGCAAAATTCAAACATATATAATGCGATAAGGTTATGAAATCACCATATTCTTCTGTTGAAAAGAACTGTTGGTCCCCGATATATGAAGTCATACGGTGACTTTTATATGGATTAGTTTCAAATTTCAAAATTTGACGTAATTCATGAAGACATAAATAAAAAATAAGAAGAGGATTTGATGATTATCCTCAACTGATGAAAACACATAAACTGCCAATAGTATACGTACGTACTATGCATGGATAGGGTACGTGGTATATATGGACGGCATGTGGACATGTTCATGTATTTGCTTTTGGATAATCGATATATCATATATGTAATAGACATCGGCCAGCAAAAAGGAGTTTCACGTATCTCAAAATCGGCCAAAATATCCCAAGAATCAGCCAACCAGGTATATACCTGCCACAACCCTATTTACATTCTCCAAGAATTAATGTTTATCCCTGAGTTAACATTATTCTATAATCGTCAACATGGATTTGATATGATCAAAATTGTAGAATTCTTAATTATATTTTGCAAACCGCCAAGTTTACTAAAACTATATAAATCAGACGGTGCAACTAAAAAACCTTTGATATGATTACAATATATTTCTCAAAATTTATCTGATTAGCTTTTTTCTTTCAACAAACGAAAAAAATAATAGATCGGGTGGCGACATGCGAGATTCGCGGTACAAATTGAAGTCAACCCTTTTGAGAGAAGTTGACTTATTCAAGTTGATGACGTGGCGTACAGCTTTACGGGGCCGTACCTTCACTTCCCTTCTCGGACATATCTTTTGATCATAGTTTAATGTATTTAACAATTGAATATGTATTATAATGTCGAGAAAATAGATGACAAGTCTCTAACAAAAATATCGTCCTAACAAATCCTTTAACTTATAGACTTATAGTACTATATATTAGTATCTAATTTCATAGGTGGTGGTTATATATTTTATAGTTGCGGAGTCACTTTAGAGATTAGTGGGGTCAAATGACCTGTGTGACCCCTATATCAAATCTATAAACTTTTGTTTGTATGTAATTTGTTGTGGGGTAAATTTTCTGAGTTTCATTGTCAGTTAGTCACGAATTCAATTCTAATGTGTGGCTTTTATTTAATCATTTGACTAATTTTAATTTCCTCGCTTCGCACATGGTTATTACAATCTGAATCAAAAAAAGTATATATATGTATTAACGTTTTCTGTTTCATGTTTTATTTATTTATTTATTACAATTGTTTGGAATTTCTGTGTGTGTGCCAAAACGTTAACAAACTAAAAAATACAAAGCAAGCAAGCAATCAAATTAAATATATATGCTATATATTTGAATTAAAATAGTTCACGTATTGAAATTGAAATTTCAAATATGAAACATGCATGATTGTTTGTTTATATGTAGTTAGCTCTTATGTAACATTCACATAAAGATATGTTGAAAATTAGTTTTTTAATTTTTGTATAACCAGAAGAAAGTTAGGTTCAGTTTTACTTTGTATATAACCATTTAATTGGATATATAAAAGATATAGAGAGAGAGCCAAAAAGTAAATTGATAAATTAATATACTCATTACTCAATACAAAAAAAAAAAAAAAAAAAAAAAATCTAGAGAGAGAGAGAGAACTTCAAGTTTTCAACGCCAAGCCCTTCTCTTATCATCCGTACATATCTTCCATCTCGGTCTTCAACTCCATTTCAATCTTCAACTCTCTCTCTCTCTATTCAATATCTTTATCAGTTATCATCATATATATAAATAGGTTACAGTTTCTACTCATTTATAAAACACATATCTTGATCACAACCTCTCTCTCGCTCTCTCTTTCCCCATCGTTCTCTCTTTAATTTGTGGGTTCTATACTTTTGTGTGTGTGTATACACATATACATGCAAATACACATAAACATAGGAAGATATGATGGGTTACGAGCAGATGAATCAGATGACAATGACGACGACGGCGATGATGAAGAATTACAATAAGAGGGGACTAAACAATAATACTCCACAAAAGAAAATTATGACGAGGAGAAGTGTGTCGGCCATTGACGGTGGTGCAGCTGCTGCGGCGGCTGAAAAAGGAGATCGCCGTCAGAGTCTCAAGACTCTGGATCTTAGCGGCATGTCCTTGGCATCTCTCTCTGCCTCTTCTATCAACTTAGCTTCAATCTCCAAACTCGATCTTTCCAACAACAATATTCAGGTAATATACTTATGTCTGATCAATATCTTCGTAATAGTTTTGAATTTTCATCGTTGATATAATAAATAAACACTTTTTCTTATGGAAATAGCCATATTTCTTCATTAATATTTTAAATTATTAAAACCCCAACAACAACTTGTAACCGAAATAACTTTTTTTTTAATTACAAAAATACCAAAAGTACGTACTTGAATTCTATATATGTTTCCACAGTACCTTTGAAAACATGGTCTTTTCATAATTAGCTCATAAATATATTTTAAAGTACGATATAATAATTTAGCAATTTAAAGAACGTACGTGAAAATAATATAGTTCTTAAGTTGAGAAAATGAAATTACAATTACGTGAGCTATTCGTCGACTCTTAGATATATATGTATTTTTTTTTTTTTTGGTTTTTAGAGACTACTCAAAAGACAAGGAACCATGGATATAATAATTAGTTAAGGCGTTTTGATTAACCAGTTTAATTTAAAGTTGTGGCCTTGTGGGTTCTAATTAAATCACGAGGGATTGTCGGTAACTAAAATAAATAAATTAAAAAGATTGTAGAGAAAGTGAAGCAAGGAAACTTCTCATGCATGATTCGTTAGAAAATCAAATCAGACAAAATATTGCTAAAGGATGAATGTGTACACACATAAACTCCATATGTCAGAATCATAATATATACACTATTTTGTAGTAAACAGCGAAAATCATGTTGTTTAGTCAATGTTATATATATCTGCGATCTTTTGTCACTTCCTGTTTTGTTTCAGGAAAGGAAAACTTAATTATATTTCTAACAAGACAAAAAAAAAAAAAGAGGTTACGGATAAAACAAGTTTTGCCAGAAGTACTGGAGAAATTGTTTACTAGAACTTTAAAATCATAAAAATATCTGCCATATATATAATAAATATGTGTGAGTTTGCATCACGATATATAATATGGTTTACACAAAAAATTACTTAGGTCAACTCGAACCTTATAAAGCATATTCGTTTTTATTTACTCATACGTCTGCGCGTGCATAAGCAACTAAGCCACAGGTGTTCATTTTCCCCGTTACATAGCTGTGTTATACGCAAGTATACTAAGTATCAAATGAAATAGCATTAAATACGAGTTGATCCTAAACTTTTCTGTCCTCTTACACCGAATAGTAGTATAATATTGTCTTGATAAAAGGAAAAATTTAACCTCATCAAAAGATATATAAATTGTATATTTTGATTGATGAACCGGTAAAAAAGTAAAAGATTATAATCGAGTTTGAAGATAGTGTAGTGTACTTGTGTCTCACTTAAAACTTAAGATTGTATTACTCATAAATTTAATTTCTCATGCAGAAAATTCCGGAATCTCTAGTAGCAAGAATGTTAAATTTGTCAGCATTAGATTTGCACTCCAATCAGCTCAAAACTCTTCCAAACTCCATCGGATGTCTTTCTAAGCTTAAGTTTCTTAATGTCTCCGGAAATTATCTCCAGTTTCTCCCCAAAACTATCGAAGATTGTCGGTAAGATCCCAAATCTCTTATTATCTATATATTCCAAGTAATGTACAACAAACGCGAAACGCAACAAAACGCGCAGATCGCTGGAAGAGCTGAACGCCAACTTCAACGAGCTTACAAGGCTCCCAGACGCGATAGGTTTCGAGCTAACCAATCTGACCAAGCTCTCCGTCAACTCGAACAAGATCATCCAGTTACCACAATCCGTTAGCCACTTGACGTCGCTGCGTGTGCTTGACGCACGGCTAAACCGACTTGGTTCTCTCCCTGAGGATCTAGAGAACCTCGTGAACCTTCAGGTCCTTAACGTCAGCCAGAACTTCCAGTACTTGACGACATTGCCTTACTCCGTCGGGTTGTTGATATCTCTCGTGGAGCTTGACGTCAGTTACAATGGAATTACGGTTTTACCACACTCCCTCGGCTGTCTCCGCCGCATTCAGAAGCTCTCCGTCCAGGGCAATCCCCTCATATCCCCACCTTTTGAAGTGGTATGTACATTTTCTTTCATAACATTCGTTTTCTTTTGGTCAATAACATGCATTGTAATAAATTTACTGGTGACCGAACGACGAGGCTAATACAAATATATACAAAATTAATTATACATATCATGATTAAGTAACATAATCTATATATCTAATTTTATATATAGAAGGCATTCAACAAATGATAATATTATATATAGTTTAACTTGTTTCACAAGCATTATAATCTATAGTGTGTTAAGCAACGCCTAATATGATATTTATTTGAATATATATTATTTCAATAGGTGTTGTATATATTATGTGTAAGCTAACTTAGCATGAGTACAAGAAACTTGAGAGACACGAATAAATATAAATAAAGTAAGTTTGTGACACAGATTAAATTTGATAATCTGTTACAATAGGTGGAACAAGGATTGGAAGTATTGAAGCAGTACATGAGCGAGAAGATGACGGAGTCTTATAAGAAAACTCCGACCAAAAAAAAGTCGTGGGGAATTGGTAAGCTCGTCAAGTACGGCTTGAACCCTTCTCCGGGGAGGAGAACTGGCCGTGGAGACGAGAGGCAAGGCTTCATCAACGTCTCTGATTACCGACAAATAGACGGAATCGCCTCCCCGAGACACATGTCCCTCTTCAACCCGCGACGCCTCTTGTCTCCACTCTCCGCGTATTTCTCTCCTCCAAGGTATTAGCTTAGGTGTGTGTTCTGTGTTTTTAATCGTCTACATACGATTCCAAAACCGTCTTCAGTACTACTGTTACATACATGTAGTTTTTAACTGTGAATGTTTTTGTACATTGGTTTTTGCATGCTTGGCGTGAGGGTAAAATCGTATTCTTGTGTATACACGTTTTGTTTTGTTTTGTTATATCTGTATCATAGATTTTTTTTTCGTTTTCCTTGTATTTCAGTTCAATTTTGTTGAACACATTTGTAAATAATGACATAGACACACTTATAGTGTAGTCCATGTATATAGTGGAAGATGGCATTTTTATAATGTATCTATCAGTCGTATGGTTCAGTTCACATACCAAAATGATGGAGTTGACTCAGTTGAGTATATTGACCTCGTTTGAATCCGGTTACAAAGATGATCGGAGGCAAACCACGAAATGATAGATAGGTTGAACTCGTTAAATAGTGTGCGCTATCGGATAAAATATCATGACCAATTGGCTTGTTAATTCATTACTTAAATACAAAGCTCATGTTCTTTTCTCGAAACCTCGTCTATTTCTTCTAATCATAGTTATTCAGTAGGAAACGAATAATTCAATATCATGGGCCAGTTATTGCAAAAACTAGACAGTGTGGGGGAAAAATCCACAATTAGCAATCTATTGCAACACCAATCGCGTGGATGGATCAAAATGTAATGATCCAGAGAATGAACTTATTCATACATAACACAGAGGTCTAAGGACATAACTCAAACTCAAGAGGAGTCTGAAAAAAAAAAAACAGAAATGGCAGAACTTAAACTCACCAAGAGAATTAAGCTTTGTTTCCAGAGTCCTCCTTCTTATCTGCTTCATCGCTTTCGATCTGAGGTAAACTCTGCAACACAAACGTAATAATGGAACTGAATATCAGATCATCTCTCTCAATTCGGAGATTCATAGAATTTAGCATTACACAGAAAAGTGCGAACTAAACAAATTTTGGCGCAGCTAGACATTTCGTCGAACACCTTACATGCGTTATAAGAAAAGAAAAAAAGACAACTTACAAGATCAGGTTTGTATATATTGTGAACGACGGATGCTCCAGCGAGCAGAGAGGCTACAACGACGACGGTTGACATCGCTAGCGACGGTGTTCCCGTCGGTTTCTTCCCGCCAAACTTATTCATCTTTCGTCTCTTCGATGCTTAGTTTTTTTTTTTCTCTTCAGCTTTGGGCCAATCAGGAAATTTCGTAACAAGTCTTGACGCGCGTATTCGTCGCTATTTATATACGTTGTTAAATCATTTGATTACACTTACAAATTTACTTTTTTTAAATCCTCCATAATTTTTATTTTTTTTCTCCTTAATTTACTCATTTAAAAACATTTGGTTTAATAAGAAGCAAAAAAAAATACATTCATATTATCAGCTCAAAAGAAAGAAACAACCATTTTGTTTTATTGTATTGATTTTTCTCTTTTCTTTGTACACAATTGTATATTGCGAGAAGAAAATGATACAGAGCTTGAGTATAAAGATGAGGTATATATATGAATGTACAGACAAGTATCTAAGTCCCTCCTCTATATTCCTTTCGCCAGTATGGGACTCTCAAGACTATGGTATATGATGACTGACGGTATAAGTAAGAACCCACTAGAACCACCTGAAAACAAGAATCACCAGTAGCAAGAGGGAGAATCCCATCGCCTGCAACATCACACCATATATTTTCATCTTCATTTCCTCTGTAAAGTGATAACGAGTTTGAGAGAAAGAGAGAAGGGTCATTACAGTGATTGCGGAAGCAGCAAGGCCAGCTCTTTCTCTAGGATCCTTGCGGTAGTAGTTTCCGAAATAGAGAAATGTCGCATAGTACCACAATAGAGGGAACAAAAACCCCAGGAGAAAGCTGTAGAAAAAGAGAGATAGAAAGTAAATAAACGAATCGGTTATAGCGAAGCAGCATTGACTTAAACTAGGAAAAGAATACAATAGTCATACTCACGAGAACCATCCGATGCCACAACCAAAGCATGGAAGAGGTTTGTCATAATAAGCTCCACTTTCTACCTCGTCCACATCTTTTACAAGTGTATATCTTCCTTTCCCACAAACCATAGCATCTATCATACACAGCTAATGTCTCTTAGTTGATGGAAAAGGTAAGCAAAAGACAAAAAAAAAAAAAATTGCAGGAGTTCCATACATGAATATGACAATAGGGTAAATCTTGAATGAGTTTTGTGTAGTGAAAGGTGTTGGTACCTTTAAGAGCAGAGTAATATTTGGCAGCTGGTCTGACGAGACTGGCATGCTTATTATCACCAATGGATTTTACCAGCTCTGAACTGGCATCTCCACTCTCTTTAACAGCTGCAAAATCAACAGATAAAAATCCAAAGAGGTGAGAAACTAGATGGTAAACTCTAGTATACATGGATATGATAAAGGACAGTCTAACACAGTGTTGTTGTCTCATCTATAAAGTCAAGGCCATGGTTCCTCCCTTAATCCAAGAAATCATAGTTTGTTGTGGGTATAATAAAACAGGACACAATTTCATGATCTTTAAACTACACTTATAGGCTTAGAGCTAAGTAAAGTACAGATTTTGATGACTAATAATATGATAACAAAAGACACATAAAAGGGGGAAAAAGATGATTACTTTCCCCCATATAAGTAGACGAGCGTTGATATATGTCAAAAGCTCGATCTTAGAAATTGTCTCTGCAACAAAACAAAAACAGTTATGAATGAATTGAAATTGTGGGTTTAAGCTAAAACCCAAGGCAGCAATCAAATTCCAACAGATAAATTGAAATCAGCACAAAAGAACCATGAAAAAAAACCAAGAGTCTAGAATCAGACAAAGTGATTGACAGGAAGAAAAAAAAAACATATATTGAAGAAGTCTAAAAAAAAAGCAGTTCAAATCCATCAGGAGAATGAATACAGCTCACGGAGATCGTTCCGGAAAGTAAAACGAAAACGACGAACTCACCGAGGAGATTGATTGAAAGAGAAGAGGACAGATGAATCTCGTATCAAAAGATATATATGCGAGAGAGAGAGAGACAGAGTCGTCGTGCTTGCTTTGTCTTCTTCTGCTGGTTCTGCTGCTTGTTCAACTTCGTCGTCAGCGTGCTAAATGCGTAGAGAGCGGAAGACAGAAAGAAAAAAAAAACTTATGTGTTTTTTTTTCTTTTGCTTAATTGGAAAAAACATTAAAACCAAACTATTTCTTTTTTTTGATTATTTATTACACTATTTTATTAATTATAACCAAACTATTCGTCCACTATATTAGCATTTGTCTATTTTTTTTAGATTACACTTAATGATGTTTTTAAGATTGGATCAACTCATCCACTAAAATGCTTACTTAAAAAAATAAAACAGAGTAGTGTTATACATAAATAAATAGTTTGACCAATAAAAAAAAGAGATTAAAAAAAAATGTAAGTTTAATCCAACTGGACACCTGTTACCAACAACACTTCACAGTTTTATCATTTTAGTTGATTTCTTCCAATCCATGTGGTGTTTATCTAGTGATTATGACATTTTATTTGATTTTTGGTAAACATTATGACAATTTGATTATTACTAGGACTAATTAAAAATCAACATGGTTTTAACTTTTAAGTAATCCACAATCTAATAAAAATATATATACTTCACATTCAAAAGAGAAGACCATTCGTCGAAGAAAATTAATCACAAGATTATAGTAAGTAAAATAATATAATTACAAGTGTGAAGTGTAAACATTTATATAATTATTAGTGGGGAGAGGTTATAGATTGCAATGATTTTGATTCCACAACACAAATTAAAGGCAAGAAACTTTGTCGACAATTAAAAAAAAAAAAAAAAAAAAAAAAAAAGGAAGAAGAAGATTCAAAGGGGGGGAGAGATGAGTCAAGGACAAGTCAACTACCAATAAAGTCTTCGTCTTCTTCTTCTTCTTCATTGTCATGTGCTACACTGTTCGTCATTCCTCTAATCTCTATCCTTCTGATCTCTGACCTTGTGTGTGTTTATCTGCTACTCTGTTTCAACGATTTTGATCTCACAACCAGTTAACATGAACAGAGGCAGCTTCATCCCTAATCCCATCTCTCTCCCTCCTCCTGAACAGTCCATCTCCAAATTCTTGTAAACTCTCTCTCTTTCTCTCTCTTTGGATTCTTTATTTTATTAGGGCAATTATCTGCTAATGTTTATTCAGATCCTGCCCTTTTGAATTTTAGATTTCTTGTTAAGATTCTAAACTTTACATCAAATTTGGTGAATCAGAAGAGTTCACTGTTCTCTGTTTTTAAGGATTTGTTGTTCACACCATTAAGTGATTCCTACAGTGTTCCACTAGACTATAGTGATTGTTATTCTGACATTGTAAAAATTAAATAGAACACAAAGTGGAACATTTAAGGATGGAGACCTTAGAGTGAACAAAGATGGAATCCAGATCGTGTCTCAGTCTGAACCTGGAGCTGTAAGTTTTGTTCTTTGATGCTTCTTGAAGTTTGAGATCTCACTCTCCTCTCTTATGTTTTTTTTGTTTTGCTACATACAGCCACCTCCTATTGAGCCATTAGACAACCAACTGAGTTTGGGAGATCTAGAAGTGATCAAAGTCATTGGCAAAGGAAACAGTGGTAATGTCCAGTTGGTTAAACACAAACTCACTCAACAGTTTTTCGCTCTCAAGGTCCGGTTCCATTCCATATTCCATTATGTTTTGGTGTTTACATGTTGTATCCATCTCTTCTTCTCTCAAGATTCATAATTATGTTTTCAGGTCATTCAAGTGAACACAGAAGAATCAACATGTAAAGCGATTTCTCAGGAGCTTAGGATAAACTTGAGCTCTCAATGTCCATATCTAGTCTCATGTTATCAGTCTTTCTACCATAACGGTCTCGTTTCAATCATATTGGAGTTCATGGATGGTGGATCCCTTGCTGACTTGTTAAAGAAAGTCGAAAAAGTTCCTGAAAACATGCTCGCTGCCATCTGCAAGCGAGTACTCTACGCTAAATCTTTAAACATCGTTTCTATTTTTTTATATCTTCTGTAAGAAAAGCACATAACTAAAGCTCCTTCTTCTCTACTATATATTACGCAGGTGCTACATGGTCTTTGCTATATTCACCATGACAGGCGAATCATTCATCGAGACTTAAAGCCTTCAAACTTGCTAATCAATCATAGAGGTGAAGTCAAGATCACAGACTTTGGTGTCAGCAAGATCTTGACGAGCACGAGCAGTCTAGCTAATTCTTTTGTGGGCACATACCATTATATGTCTGTAAGTCTTCTCCATTCACCTCATAACACTCAGTAATAGGCACATTACTCAGTTTCGAGACTTAAGAAGTTTTATATGAACTATACGGTATTACCATGTTTTGCAGCCAGAGAGAATCAACGGAAGTGGAAGTTTGTACAGTAGCAAGAGCGATATATGGAGCTTAGGACTGGTTTTACTCGAATGTGCAACGGGTAAATTCCCGTATACTCCTCCAGAAAACAAGAAGGTATGGAGTAGCGTGTACGAGCTCGTGGACGCCATTGTTGAAACTGCACCTCCTAGTGCACCTTCCCATCTGTTTTCTCCAGAGTTTTGCTCCTTCATCTCGCAATGGTGAGACCACAAATAATTTTTCAAACCGTTTCATCTCATTCTTGTTTTTTTTCTGTAACAAGTAGGCCATTTGAAATGATGCTTTTAACATGTGTAGTATACAGAAAGATCCAAGAGACAGAAAATCTGCAAGGGAGCTTCTGGTGCGTAATCTTACAAAGACTCTTGTGTGTCTTTCTTCTACTAATATACCACTTTTAACGACTTGTGTATTGTTGCAATTTTTCTGGTGAATAGGAACACAAGTTCGTGAATATGTTTGAAGATGCAAATCTCTCCGCTTACTTTACCAACGCAGGATCTTTGATTCCCCCACTTGCTAACTAGAAGAACCGAGTTTGAGCAAATCTTTTTTTACCACCAAGTTCTAGTTCATATCCACTAGAATAGATCTCATGAAAGACAAAATCTACGACATGTTTTGACTTTATAAAAGACTAATCTACAAACTTCAATTTGTGTGTTTAGACAGTAATATATCTTTCAATTTTCGTAAAAATACTACATCTTATTGAATGTTGTAACCATATTACAATTAGCCCTGGAGGAAAAATACAAGGGGCTGTTTTAGAACGTCAAGACAATGAGCTTTAACACATTAAGCTACATTATCTCATAAAGCTTGTTAGTTAAAAAAAATAATAATTTAACAACAATAAGCACAAATTAATAGTAAATATTTTTTGAGAGACCCATATTCATTTTTAAAAAATTAAGAAAAAGGACCCTCTCTGCCTCAGTTCAAGGGTTTGCTCTTGAGTTTCCTCTGAGGCTTCAAATCAACCACCACCACACTTATGTTGTCTTTGCTTCCTCTCTGTATCGCCAGCTTCGACAAATACTCAGCAGCAGACATCGCCGCGGGATCTTTCCCTTCCTTTCTCCGCTCATCCGCGAGCAACGACGCATCCCCAGCCACCGCATTTTTCTTGTGCCACAAGAGAATCCGCTTCCTCGCCATCTCACACGCTTCCTCATCCGTTATTACATCCCAAACCCCGTCACTCGCAAGAATCAGACAGTCATCTTCTTTAACTCTCTTCACAGCCGTCACTTCCGGATCAGGAATGATGGACGGTTTCAAGTATCTATCGCCTGTTGCAAATGTCACAATGTTTGTAAGCAAAAAAAAAGGTTTCTATTTCAAGAAAGCTTTAGGGTGAAGAAACATAAAAGAAAGCTTACCAATTGATCTTGACATGGCGAGAACACCAAAAACACGAGCTCCGTTCCACTGGATCACTTTCCCTCCCGCGGCTTCAATCCTCGCCGCTTCATCTTCTCTATCCGGCTACACACATAACAATACAACTCCCAAACTAAACATCTTGAGCACAACACAACAGAATCTAACTATAGATCTTGAGTCTCTATAAGCTTACTTTGTGGTCAACGGATAAAGGAAGCGCAGTTTTGCCACGGCAAAGAACGGCTCTGGAGTCACCGCAGTTAGCAACAAAGATATGAGTCGGGAAAACAACAGAGACCACAGACGTTGACCCAACCGTCTCCGGGGCAACAGACTCAATCTCAGAGTCAACTCTCAAGAAAGAATTGAAAAGAGCTCTCTTCCACTTCTCCAGCCACGTATCAACATCACAGAGCATAGGTTTCTCCTTAGCTACCTCCTCCGCTAAAGCCAAATGCATCCTCTCTCTACAATAGTTCGCTACCTAACAACACCAATAACCAAAATCAAGACTCTTTTACAAAATTAACAAAAACCCAAATCGAAAGATCGCATCTTTTTTATTACCTGAGAACCACCATGACCGTCGTAAACACCAAAGAAATGAGCAGTTGACTGAGGATTAAAACGACCACCATCAAGTAACGAATCAGAGCTCTGAAGGAACCTAGGAATGGTGGAGACAGCATCTTCCATCTCAGGTCTTCGTCCACAGATCGAAGTCACACCGTATAAAGGAATACTCTTGAATTCAAACAGACTCCTACTCTCTGTTCTGCTAATCATCATCTTTTTCTCCCTCTGAACATCTGAGCCGTTGTTGTTGTCGGAGGAGATTGGATCAACGACGACTATATCAGCAGCTGCTGATTCCTTCATGTTTAGATTAGGAGAATTGATCCGAGAAATCAAAACTTTCCTAGATTCAGAACCGTGAGACGCGGAAACAGAGCATGAGGTTAGATCTCCTCCGTTCTCGGAGCCTCCTTGAGTTGAGTATTGTTGTTGGTTGCTGCTGATGCAGTAACCTCTACCCAACCTGATCCCTGTGAAATCCATCTGGGTTTCGGAGAATGGTCTGAAAGGTCCAGCGATCGATGATGATACTTCTTCCATTATTGAAAAATTTAGGTAAAGGTTTGATCTTTTTGTGTGTGGTGATCTATTAAGAGATAAGCTCCAATGGAACAAAACTGAAGATGAAGGTATAGTTAGGAAGACAAGAAACACATGACTCTTATGAAAAAAGGGAAAGCAAAGACAACAAGCGCATGAAGATTTTTCCCGGGAAAATCACAACACATTAGAGAGAAAAGGGAGGAGTTGAATTTTGTTGTGTTAAGGAAGGGGGGGTATCCTGGATTGTGGGTAATTCATTACAACCTCTTAAATGATGATTTTTTGTAACCTCCTCGATCGATCTCTATCGCTCTCTCTCTCTCTGCAATTAATTCCCAACTATAACGAGATATCTAGATTCATCTATCTATGACTATTAGAAGATTACATACACCTAAAAAGTTGAATAAAAAGAAAAACTTGGTTTGTGTTCTTCTTCTTCTTCTTTCAGATTTAAAAGACAAAGGAAAGAGGAAAAATAATGAGGGGGGGGTAGGCTAAAATGCTTAATGCAACAATTGCTTCGAATCTACTATTTATGTATGTACGTACACTTATATATAATATAAAGGAGCTATTCTTTTTATTTTATTTATTTATTTTGTTGGTTTATACTAGTATAGTTTTTTGTAATAAGGGGAGATGTTTCGTTCTTGAAATTATAAAAAATCTATTAAAATGATAAAAAGACACATGCTTCGTTTTTCCATTTCTGTTTCTTTTCCTTTTTGTTTTGTCAAAACAAAATAAAATATGTTTTTGCTTTTTTTAACTTTAGTTAGGTCATCAGTTTTAATTGATTTTTTTATAATATTTTTCATAAGGTGACTTTCATTAAATGACGTGTCGTGGTCGGAGTTTTAAATCTTGTCATATTTTTAATCTTCTTCACAAATAGAAGTTTTTTAAATACACATCAAAGCATTATTCGTAGCTTCTAATCATTAGACTAATAAAAAACATACAAACATTAAATAAAAATTTTAAAATTTTATGTCATTTTCAGTCTAAGAACAATTCTTAATCCATACAAAGAGATAAGAAAGAAGTGAGCGTTTTATATTCTCAAACAATTGAAGACCACCGGTAAAATATCTGAATAATAATAATTTAAAGAGAATCCTCTTATTATTCGTCTAATAATTTAAAAATTATTGATTTTGAAAACTGCTTTTGGTCAAACTTAAAACCAAAACCATTGTTTGTAATCTGTTTAGCATAGGAAACCAAAACCATTTTATACAGTAGTATTCTATTCATCAAATTATATGTGGGACAAAACAAACCTAAATTTTTTGTATCATATTTTTTTTGTTTTTAATCTATACAATATATATATATATATATATAGCCATAGAACTGCAATATCTGAAAAATTGGTCTTTGTAGTTTCAGACAAAAAAAAAAAAAAAGATTAGTCGTTCAAATATATATAAATAATTATGTTAATAATCATATAAACTTTTCCAAAATATAATATTGTTTTCTCTCAATTTTGTCATACAAGAAAAAGAGATTCAAAGGTCATGGAAGTCCATTAATTGGACCAAACTAATATATACTCTATATTTTATTTAACCAGAGAAAATAATAGAAAACATAATTTACGTGTTGTCGCGATATAAATTAGAAAGCAAAAAAAAAAAGAAAAAAACATGATTCCTACTATTGTAATTTATATGGACAGATTAATGGACATAAATAATGCAACGACCCAAAAAGAAAGAACATGAATAATCTAAACAGGGACCCACGTTTTTACCAGCCAAAAAAAACCGGTGGATGAGCGACACGTACACCGGAGAAAAAGTCCGATTTTGGGAACCAGAGAGGGTGACGTGTACGGTTTAAGATGTGTTAGTTGGGGTTGGGGTGGCCGAAGATGAAGAAGAACAAATTTTTTTGTTTTGATAAATAATAGAAAAGGTTCATTGCACTGACAAAGACAGCAACCTCTTTTTTAAAAAAAAATTATTTTCTTCTTCGTCCTCATTAAATTCCGTAAATATCTTGTCTTTAAACTCTTTTTTTTTTTTTCTTCTTTCTTTCTTAAATCAGTATAATATCTCAAAGATGGATTCTGCAACAGACAGATAAGAAAGAAAGAAGTATATATTCAAAGTTTCCATATGTTTTGAGATGCCACTTGTGCTGTACTCTTTGGACAATGTGTGTCATGATATTATTGTTATTCAAATAGGGAAATGTGTGAAAGTGGGCTTTAGATGATGATGATGATGTACAACAGACAAAATACCCCTCAAGACACCTACCTCAAATACAATGAACCAATCATCTACTATTTTTACAAGTTATTACAACATGCAAAGTTAAAGTTAATACATTGATGTCTATATGTGTTCAGCTTTCCTTGCGATTGAGGGCAAAGTGGTTAAGGGGCATAGTAGGGTTGTTCAACTTGTAACCACAAAAAAACGAATCAATTATGAGAAAACCATTTTTTGGAGTGGTTATTGTGGATTTTACCATTTTTTGAATAGTTTGTGGATTTTACCACTTTTAAGGTTACAAAAATTTGATTAAACATGTGTTTTATTTGTTATGTTTGGGTTTAGTCGGGTTCTATTTGTTTTTAGGGTTTAGTATTTGGTATTAAGTACATATTGTATTTTAAAAAAAACTGAAAATACTTATTTTTTTTCTTTTCAAAAGTGGTAAAATCCATAAATTTTTCGAAAAATGGTATATCCAAAATATTTTTTTAAAAAGTGGTATTTTTAACAAGTATCCCCAAAAAAGCAGAACTAAATGAACGGTACCTATATTATTATTTCCCCATTAAATAAGGTGTAAAGTGGTATATGATTACATCCATTCAAGTTCTCGATGCCTCCCATTTTTGGTGAAACATACTACTTGATGAGTTCTTTCTCATATGCAACATACAACACTCTCTTGTTTCCCTTCTTTATTTTGATCAACTCTTCAGTTTTTTTGTTTTATTTTCCATATTTTATGAGCCAACAATCTCATTACACCATCACAACGTAAATGAACCTTCATAGTCATAGTGAGGACTTTTATCAATGTCTTAGATCTATTTGGAATTGTTGACCAATATAAACCTGTTAGAAGACTATGAGGGCCAACCTGTTATCGGGCCTTGAACGTTTCCAGGAAAGGATTAAGCAAAGGTTCAAATAGACTCATGGTTTCTTGGACCAAGTCACTTCAGAGTTCAGAATTATTACCGTTGACTTGACTTTATGAGTCAACTAACAAAACCTCATCTTCTCTATGAGCAGATCGGTCACCATGAGAAGCTAATAATTGAACTATTAGATTAGACAAAGTAAAGAAACAGCAAGACATCATCGAAATGGATTTCATCTCATCCCTACTAGTGGGTTTAGTTCAGGGGTTGTGTGAATCTATGAATATGGCAGAGAGAAGAGGAGTTAAGATTGATCTTAGACAAGCCATCACTGAACTCGAAACAGCCATCGGTGATTTGAAGGCCATACGTGATGATCTGAATTTACGGATCCAACAGGACGATCTTGAGGGACGAAGCTGCTCAAATCGTGCCAGAGAGTGGCTTAGTGTGGTGCAAGAAACGGAGACTAAAACAGCCTCAATTTTAGCGAGGTTTAGACGTCGGGAACAGCCGACGAATATGCAACGGAGATGCCTCGGTTGTGCTGACTACAAACTGTGCAAGAAGGTTTCTGCGACACTGAAGTCCATCGGTGAGTTGAGACAACGCTCCAAAGATATAGAAACAGATGGCGGGTCAATTCAAGTGACTTTTAGGGAGATACCGATCAAGTGCGTGGTCGGGATTACCACGATGATAGAACAGGTTTTGGATTTACTCAGTGAAGAAGAAGAAAGAGGAATCATAGGGGTTTATGGACCCGGTGGGGTTGGGAAGACAACTTTAATGCAGAGCATTAACAACGAGCTGGTCACAAAAGGCCATCAGTATGATCTTCTGATATGGGTTACAATGTCCAGGGAATTCGGCGAGTGCACAATTCAGCAAGCTGTTGGAGCGCAAATAGGTTTATCTTGGGGGGAGAAGGAGACCGGGGAACAAAGAGCTTTGAAGATACACAGAGCTTTGAAACAGAAACGGTTCTTGTTGCTGCTCGATGATGCCTGGGAAGAGATAGACTTGCAGAAAACCGGAGTTCCTCGACCTGACAGGGAAAACAAATGCAAGGTTATCTTCACAACACGGTCTTTGGCATTATGCAACATTATGGGTGCGGATTGCAAGTTGAGAGTGGACTTTCTGGAGAAGCAATACGCGTGGGAGCTCTTCTGTGATAAACTTGGGAGAAAAGATATCTTGGAGTCACCGTCGATTCGCCGGCACGCTGAGATTATAGTGAGTAAATGTGGAGGATTGCCACTCGCATTGATCACTTTAGGAGGAGCCATGGCTCACAGAGAGACCGAAGAAGAGTGGATCCACGCTAGTGAAGTTCTGACTAGATTTCCAGCAGAAATGAAGGGTATGAACTATGTATTTGCCCTTTTAAAATTCAGCTACGACAATCTCGAGAGTGATCTGCTCCGGTCTTGTTTCTTGTACTGCGCTTTATTCCCAGAAGAACATTCTATAGAGATCGAACAGCTTGTTGAGTACTGGGTCGGAGAAGGGTTTCTCACCAGTTCCCGTGGCGTTAATACCATTTACAAGGGATATTTTCTGATTGGGGATCTGAAAGCGGCGTGTTTGTTGGAAACAGGGGATGAGAAAACACAGGTGAAGATGCATAATGTGGTCAGAAGCTTTGCACTGTGGATGGCATCTGAACAGGGGACTTATAAGGAGCTGATCTTAGTAGAGCCTAGCATGGGACTAACTGATGCCCCTAAAGCAGAAAACTGGCAACAAGCGTTGGTGATTTCACTGTTAGATAACAGAATCCAAACCTTGCCTGAAAAACCTGTATGCCCGAATCTGACAACACTGATGCTCCAACAGAACAGCTTTATGAAGAAGATTCCAACAGACTTTTTCAGGCATATGCCTTTTCTCAGGGTGTTGGACTTGTCTTTCACAAGTATCACTGAGATTCCGTTGTCTATTAAAAATTTGGTGGAGTTGTATCATCTGTCTATGTCAGGAACAAAGATAAGTGTATTGCCCCAAGAGCTTGGGAATCTTAGAAAGCTGAAGCATCTGGACCTACAAAGAACTCAGTTTCTCCAGACGATCCCACGAGATGCCATATGTTGGTTGAGCAAGCTCGAGGTTCTGAACTTGTATTACAGTTACGCTGGTTGGGAACTGCAGAGCTTTGGAGAAGATGTAGTAGAAGAACTTGGGTTTGCGGACTTGGAATGCTTGGAGAATCTAACCACACTCGGTATCACTGTTCTCTCACTGGAGACCCTGAAAACTCTCTATGAGGTTGGCGCCTTGCATAATTGCATACAGCATCTGCATGTTGAAGAGTGCAATGGTCTCCTTTACCTCAATCTCCCATCACTTGCTAACCATGGTAGGAGCTTGAGAAGACTTAGCATAAAAAGTTGCCATGACTTGGAGTACCTGGTCACACCCACAGATGTCGAAAATGATTGGCTTCCAAGTCTAGAGGTTCTGACGTTAAACAGCCTCCAAAAATTAAGCAGAGTGTGGGGAAATTCTGTAAGCAAAGAGTGTCTGCGGAATATCCGTTGCATTAACATTTCACACTGCCACAAGCTGAAGAACGTCTCATGGGTTTCGCAGCTCCCAAAGCTAGAGGTGATTGACCTGTTAGACTGCAGAGAGCTAGAGGAATTGATAAGTGAACACGAGAGTCCATCTGTTGACGATCCAGCATCATTTCCAGCCCTGAAGACTTTGACATTTAGGGATCTCCCAGAAGTAAGAAGCATCCTTCCATCTCAATTGTCTTTCCAGAAACTAGAAACTTTAGTCATCACAAATTGCCCCAAAGTGAAGAAACTGCCATTTCAGGAGACGGTCCAAATGAACTTGCCAACAGTTTACTGTTATGAGAAATGGTGGGATGCACTAGAAAACGATCAACCAAATAAAGAGCTTTACTGCTTGCCGCGCTTCGTTCCAAATTGATATGAGAGCTATGAGTCCTCTCTAAATTATGGACATAAAGACAAATAAATATCAATTATTATGCGAGAGAAATGTTAAGTTAAGAGTTTGAGAAGACTTGACCAACATGCCAGCTGAATGGCTTTTCCACTGCTGCCTGTAACATGTAGCTTTAGAAACAAAACAGAGCAGAATAAAGCTTAAGAGAGATCATGGAGAATACAAAAGCAAAACCATAAAAAACAGATGAAATGGCATAAGAATGACAAGAAACCTGAGAACTGTTTCTATTAAATTTGCAGAAATCTCAAATTCTACGTTGCCAAAACATTAGATAAGCATCAGTATCTCATGAGACTTGGGGAAAGGGTTTAGAGGAAATAAGAGAGGTAACAACTGTTGACATTAGATATGAAAAACAAAAACCCAAAACTCCAACTTGCTGATTCTAATTGAACATGAAAACAATATGCGAGCTCATAAGAGTACCAGACCAAGTTCCGATGGCTTTAAGGCGTTTCTTAAACGGTAGTTGTAGAGATAATAGTGAAGCTGCCCATCTCCTGGACCAAACTTCAATTCTTTTAGGAAACTCTCATTGTGCATGACATCCAATGCATTGAATACATCAAAACCCTTTTGTTTGGCGATTATTAGAGCATCATTCATCAGCTGAGTAAAAGTGGTCCGGGTGGCCACATTGTAGTAAGAATATGCAGCTTTCAGTGTTGTATAATTGGGGTTGCCGAGAATTGTTGAAGGAAGAGTGTAGAAGCTGCAGAAGTCAGTAACATCATGGGTTTCCGGGCTCTCTACAAGATAACTGTCCACAACATCCTCTCTTGGGAGAAGCCAGTGCTCAACATCATTCTCATCAAAGTCAGTCGCAACGAGAAACTGACTAAGATAATTCCTGAGCAACCGTGTTACAGCAGGGACATCACAGGGTTCCATTTTCCTGAATCCAGGAGTAACTGGCACATCTGGTAACTTGTACAGTTTAATGGTTCTGCTCATTGTCATTCTTGGACCAAGCCTTGAAAATCCGACATCAATGAGCTTCTTAGGGTTCAAAGTCCTGTGCCAATATTGGCAGGTAGCAACTGGTGTCGGAAGTACAACCCCTGCAGTATAAGCTGCTTGCCAAATATTCTCCAAATGAACCCTCCTCGTAATCTCCTTAATCATAACAGGTGCAAGTCTCTTAGACCTAAGCTTCTTGTGAACGCATAAGAAATTAATCTCCGCCATTTTCACAACATCGTCACGCACCCTGATCCTAGCTGGCACACCGCTGATGAAAGCAACAAGCTTCTTCGAAGTTTTGGCACGGACTCCAATATGCCAGCTCTGATAATAACCAGGTGGACGAAGAGCCCAAGTCAGAAACTCCTTCAAATAATTGAACCTGAACATATTCTCGTCATCCTCAACATAGTTGTTCTTAAGAAGGTTGTAAACTTCTGAGGAAATGTAATCAGACTTCATGTCACATGTGGTCCATTCATAAGCAGCAGGGAGGTTGTAAGGCTCCTGCTTGACCTCAGACAACGGAGTTGCAGGCTCAATAGGACCTTCAGGTAGACTCGTGTCACCGATATCTTTGAACTGCCCAACAGGTTGAGTCTCCCAGAACTTGTGCGTTTTTTCCACCGACATGGAGTCTTGGAATCGTCTGACTATAGTTTCCAGTGAAGTATCTTCCACAGCTAATGCGTTTGCTTCAGCATTTTGATCAGCTTCTTGTTCTTTCATAAATTTCGGAGGTGAATTGTCGTCTCCCATTTCCTAGCATTAACAGTAAGTAGTAATGAAACTATGAGAGAAGAAATCAAAAACCAAATCATCAGTGCATTTTGTCAAATCTACCACCTAGCTACAACCATAGCTAAATCGGAATCGATTTGAAGCTCAAACCACAAACACCAGAGATCGATTGAGCATTCTAACTATGGATTCGTTATTCCCATATGAAAATAAAGGCAAGCGAATTCGTAAAAAACAAAACATCGGTGATCAAAATAGATCTCACGGATAATGACGATGAAGACGGCAGCGTAAAACTCACCGATGATTTTGTCGAATAGGAACTCCAATTACGGGAATCGTCACCTTAGGGCTCCAGTGAGTAAGCTCCTCAAGGAGGAGAAGCCGAAGACGAAGACTGTGTGACGGATGAATTGAGCTGAACCGTATCGGATGAATTGAGCTGAACCGTATCGGATGAAATTGCAAAACCAGCCTTGAAAATATTGCATTTCTTCATCTTTATATTTAATTATTGCGTTTAAACCCCAATATTTATATATATTTAATATAGTCCCCCTACCAATTTGATATCGTAGTGAAGAAGAGTGTAGAGTAGACTACTGCGTTTCAAGTGGATCAATCAAACTGTATTCAAATTTTCGTAGTGTCTGTCATGGATAGAAAAAGGAAAAAGAAAAAGAATGGTCATTGACCAAGTAGAGTACAAATTATTGTATCTCAGTGGGGGTGGTGTTCGTCGGAGACTTGAAGATTATCTATGCCTTTAATGGCTGATTCGTAGTGTCTTCTTGTGGATGAAGAAGACCTCTTCGCAATCTCCACCGGAGAGTTCCTTGGAATCGCACCACGGCTGACGTCACCTGCACGGCTTCTCTGAAACTCCTCGCTTCCCGGGAAATTGTCCCGGCTGCTACTTACCGCTGCTACTCTCCTCGATGATCCTGCTGACTGTGTAAACAACGAGGAGCTCGGCATCTACATCCAAAAAAACGAATTTGAGCAAAGTTGAATACTTTTCGCCACAAAAGTCACATCTTCTTCCAACTCATATCCACAAATGCAAAGCAATTCATACCATGGAGTCTCTAGCACTTGAGGAAGTCGGTTGGTTTGAAAGATTCGCAGAGTTGTCAAGAGCGCCTGAAACTCTCCGTCGAGAGGATTCCATATGCGGTCTCCCTTCTTCCTCGCCTTGGATAACACAATGAACAACAAATCAATAAGGTGGATACTATATCTTCTGTTAGAGGATTGAGAATTACTTTTGAGTGAAAAGTGCACATCTGGGAACTTTACCTGTGTATCTATCCATGTTAGAAATGCCCGGAGGCAAGGCGGCGCTAGTTCCAACCGCCGGATTCTGCAGCAGATGAGACTCTGATCAGAAAATGCACATCCAAAAGTGATAGAGTAACCAAGAAGCTTAAATTATACTTACGATGGAACGAGATGGGGGTGCGGTTAGCTGTGACTGTTGATACTTCAAGATGGTCCAGTCAAACACGTAATCAAATTGAAACCCTGCAACAGAGAAATGAAATCCTCTTAGGAAATGAAATTGTGGACTGGCTCGTTCAGAGGGAAGAAAAATCTCAAACCTTCACGTATAAAGAGATCTCGAAATATCCTTTTGAGATAAGCGTAATCTGGTTTGTCATCAAAACGAAGTGACCGACAGTAGTGGAAATAGGATGCAAATTCAGACGGGTAACCACGACATAATGCCTGCAAGGCGCGATCATATAAGAATCATCTTAAGGGGAAACACAAATGAGAGTCAAAAGCAGCATACTTGTGAAAAAAGGAATTACCTCAATGGATGTAGAAACTTTCTTTTCGCTAATCCTCTCATACTTTTGTTTTTTGGTTCCAGCTTTCAGCCCTTGCCATGGAAGACTAAAAGACCAAGATATTCAACACGTCATCACAATGAAGGTGTCAGGGGTCAAAAATGAAGCTAGGCAATGTAGCATAAACTCACCTTCCTTTGAGGAAGTACATAAGGATGTAACCAAGAGACTCAAGATCATCTCTTCTACTTTGTTCTTTAGGGTTCACAATGCAGAAAACAAATAACAGCAGATGAGTATCAAACCTTGATACCAAAACACATTAGGAGAGCAACTAGAACACATAGATATGAAGCAGGTCTTGCCGAGCTTACCAATTCCCAAGTGAGTGTTCATACTAGCATATCTCGCAGTTCCTGTCAGGTTCTTATTTTCCCTGCAAATGGGAAACATATGAAAATTTAAGAGCATTCAAAGGAAAGAACATTCAAAAGCTAATACAAGGATATCGCCTCACCTGTATGGAATGTGCTGATGCGTTGTACTATCCCTGTACTTCTTAGCAAGACCAAAGTCGATAATGTATACCTTCGAGAATGAATAAACGTAATCAATCCAACGATGTCTCCAGAAGTAAAATGAGACCAGAAGGATATAGTTACAACATAAGATGATAAACCTGGTTGGCACGCCTTCCAAGGCCCATGAGGAAATTGTCTGGTTTGAGATCTCGGTGAAGGAAAGATTTTGAATGGAACAACTCAACACGGTTGATCTTAACACAAAAAAAACCAAAGGAAGAAAAGAAGTCAGTTTTTACTGAAAGGTAAACGAGCAAATGAAAGAAAGGAGTCACATAAAGAAGACAAAGAGGTTGTACTACCATTTGATCTGCAAGCATGAGGACCGACTTCAATGAAAGTTTCCTGCTACAGAAATTGAACAAATCTTCAAGACTCGGTCCTAGTAAGTCCATCACCAAAACATTGTAGTCCCCTTCCACACCAAACCATTTCACATTCGGAACACCAGCTACCAAAGTAGAAATGCAAAAGAAAGGTCATAAGAAACAGAACAAGAATCACAGACCCATTATCAGAAATAAAGATTTATTAGAAGATAAGAATCATTACTTCCTCCTTGTAGAATCCTGTATAACTTGGATTCATATAGCAGCTGTGGATGCTTTGTCTTCACACTTTCCTGGAAAATAGAAAAAAAAAACAAAGAGATTCAATCCTCAGCTATCAACATACTGAACATGATCAAACAAAACAGGTGGTGACAAACTCAGAAACAAGAACTCACAAGCTTGATAGCCACTTCTTCATTGGTATGAATATTAGTACCTGTACAAAAATCACAGGTTAACAACAATGTTAAAGAGAGGAGCACCACCAATACGAATTTGTGAATACCAAACAAGAAAAAGAGAGAAAATTGGGAGAGTGACGAACCGAGATAGATCTCTCCAAAGGAGCCACTACCAATCTTCCGGCCAAGGCGAAACTTGTTTCCAACACGAGGCTCCATCAATTAATAACCACGAACCCAAAAAGGAAACCCTAATTAGAATCTCAACCCAGACGCAGATTCAATAAGACGGGAGAAGACGACCCATCAGAACAAGAATCAGCAATCCATAAAACAAACCCAGAAGATCACACCAACAATGAGATTACTGATTCAAAAAAATCGAATTTTTTCTCCCACGAATACAAATCAAAACCCAATCATCATCTTCCTCGTCCCCTCGATCTGGTGAAAAGACTCCATTTTTAAGAAAGGAATGGTGTGTTTCTCCCTCCAATGCTCCTCTCTCTTCTCTGTCTCTCTCTCTCCTCTCAAGAATGAATTGAATACGAAGATAAAAAGAAGAGCTTTCGATTCGATGGACACAAAACGATGAGGATGTTTTTCTTAAAGTTTGAGTCTTTTTTTTTTTTTTCTCCTCTTTCCTAATTCCCTTGCAGTTGCGGGTAATCATCATATGTTAATTTTTTTTGCTTTATTCACCTCCTCTGGATCATTCTGGTTTTGCTCGGTTTGGTTTTCTAATCTTTGGTTACTAATCGGTTAACCAAACCCCTCAGCTATATACTGTGACCTCGAACTGAATTAACAACTAAACCTAGGACCGGTTTTAGAAAATTTCAGATTTACTTTGGAATTTAAGCATGCACGCTTACAACTGTATGAGAGTATTGTTTCCTTGCTTATTTTAATGGTAGAAAGAAAAAAAAAAGTTTTATTTGATATGAAAAAGATGTCACTTACCACTTTTTACCAGGGGTGGTGTGTTTGCTACGCGTGACGTAAAAGCTATAAACTGTTTCTTCTACTAAGTCGGAGCTTTTTCTTTCTCTTTTGCTGTTGCTTTTTAGTAGGGTGAATTAAGATTTACAGTTTTCTGATTAGTTGTCTCATGTTTTTTGTTTCTGGTAGTGGTAAGTTAGGTACATACATAGAGTTCGTTTTTATTCGTTTGAACTCGGGGTGAGTTTACGCAGCATACAGTACAAATACAACATACAAGAGAGAATCCATTTTTAAATGGGCCTTGGTGAAGTTAGTAGACCCAATCAAAAAAAAACCTAAATTTTTTGCTGTCGCCGATTAAAATATTTGTTTGAACAACATTGTTGGTTTGGAATATTTTGAAAACCATTGTTGCTTTTGCAATGGGAGTTTTTCTTTTAAGAATCTAAAAATCATACATTCTCTTTTATTAGTATCTAAAAGATATAAATTTGATATATATGTTGCTAAAAAAAAAAAAAAAATCTGATACTATATATTGAGAACTGAAAAAAATACTAGTAGTAATAATTAAATAAAAATGGCAGTTACACTAGGTTTACTAATTTGGTGCGAGAGGCCTCTTGGTGTTGGTCTTGGGAAGTAAAAGAAAGAGAGAGAGGGAGAGATTTAAGGGTTACGAGTTAAGGTTTAAAAGAGAGAGTCGCCTCCCAAAAACCCTTTCGTCTCTCTCTCTCTCTCTCTCTTTTTCTTATCTCTCACTTTCAAAAACCTTTTCGTCTCCAAATCTTCAAAAACAATGAGCAACGACAAAGACAACAAATTCAGCGTCGCCAATCTTACTGCTGGTTCGTTTAATTTCTCCCCCATACTCTTTCTGCACTTCTTTTGCCAGAGCTGCTTAAACCCTAATTCCTCTCTGTTTTCACCACTTTCTTCGTCGTGTGGTTCTAACTTCTAACTGACTCTTTATTTGATTTTTTTTCTGTTTCAGCTCTTCAAGGCGAGGATAGAGCTGGCCTTGTGAACGCTCTTAAGGTTAGTTTTTTTTTCTCTTCTTCTACAAAAAAAAAAAAACCCGTCCTTTAGACTTGCTATTGAATAAGTTACCTTTACTCAAGAGTGTCTATTTAGAGTCTGTATCTGTTGTATATGTAATGATAACTTATGGGTTCTGTAAAGATTGGTTTTTTTTAGTTGTTTGTTTATAAATATGTTAATTTTACAGAACAAGCTGCAGAATCTGGCTAGTCAGCGTTCTGATGTGCTCGAGAATCTCACTCCTAATGTAAGAAAGCGTGTTGATGCCTTGAGGGATATTCAGGTTAGCGAAATTTCTTTCACATTTATTTTTCTCAAGCTATGTGAGCTATTTGATGGAGTTTTTGTTTTGGTTTCAAAAGTAAAGTGTTGCGTTTTTGATTACTACTGATGACTTGTTTTCACGCAGAGCCAACATGATGAACTAGAAGCAAAGTTCCGTGAGGAGAGAGCTATTCTTGAAGCTAAATATGAAACATTGTATCAGCCTTTGTATACCAAGGTATTTATATCTGTTGAATGCACAAACCATCTAACTAAACCAAAGCAATGAAAATCAATGGGAGTCTGTTTATACTCTTGTTGCTTATGTTTACTTATCGTTAGTTATATTTGTATCTAAAACTCATGAATTCTACTTTGCATCTTGTAATGGCACAGCGTTATGAGATTGTGAATGGAACTGTTGAAGTTGAACTGGCTCCAGAAGATACGAAGGTGGAGCAAGGAGAGGAAAAAACTGCAGAAGGTATCTTCATGAACACAATTGTCTTCTTTGTTTGTTTGTTTTATTATCATTTTGGTTTGTTTTAACATGTTTCAATGTATTCCATCCAGAGAAAGGAGTTCCAAGTTTCTGGCTGACTGCCCTGAAAAATAATGAAGTTACTTCTGAGGAGGTTAGCCTATATGCAGTTTTGGTGTTCATTTTATAAACACTCCCAGTCATAACAATGGAAAATTGAGTATAGCTTAATGTCCTACATGTCAGGTCACAGAGCGTGATGAAGGGGCTCTCAACTATCTTAAAGATATTAAGTGGTGCAAGATTGAAGAACCTAAAGGGTTCAAACTTGAGTTTGTATTCGACTCCAATCCGTACTTTAAAAACACCGTTTTGACAAAGTCTTATCATATGATTGATGAAGATGAGCCACTACTTGAGAAGGCTATAGGGTAACTGCTTATGCTCTCCTGCAAATATTGTGTACTACATTCTGCTTTACTGACTGCACTGAGCTGTAGACAATATCTTTACTTATATTGATTTCTTTCTTTTTTTCCCTTCATTTCAGGACAGAAATTGATTGGTATCCTGGAAAGTGCCTGACTCAGAAGATTCTTAAGAAGAAGCCTAAGAAAGGTTCAAAGAATGCCAAACCAATCATCAAAACCGAAGATTGCGCAAGCTTCTTTAACTTCTTCACTCCTCCACAAGTTCCAGATGAAGATGAAGAAATCGACGAGGAAAGAGTAAGATAACGATTTTTAAAAAGATCTGTCATCTTTTAAGTTTACGTATTTAGTAATGCCTCCCATTCTTTTATGCAGGCTGAGGACCTTCAAAATCTGATGGAACAAGATTATGACATTGGGTTCGTCCTTTTCTTAACATACTTCTTATTATGTTGGGTTCTGAGTTTGCTTTTGAGTCATGGGTCTACTTTATCAGCTGCAAATAGTATGATCCCTTTATTGATATTCTGATCACAAGTAGTTCTTGCTTCCTGCAGATCTACAATCCGGGAAAAAATTATCCCTCGTGCTGTCTCATGGTTTACTGGTGAGGCTGTGGAAGCAGATGACTTTGAATTAGATGATGACGAAGAAGATGACATTGATGAGGATGAGGATGATGAAGAGGATGAGGAAGACGAAGATGATGATGAAGATGAGGAGGATGATGATGAGGATGAGGAAGAAAGCAAGACCAAAAAGAAGGTATACAGTGTGCCCCAAGTACTTTGTTTCCTTTGTTTTTTAAAATTTACCTGCCAGTTTCGTTTTTACTAATCAATTGAATTCGCTTAAATGTTTTATGCAGCCATCAATCGGAAACAAGGTATGTAACCGACATTTTCAATCTAAAAAGTTTTTATTTGATTGAGACCCCAAAGTTCCTGCCGAATAATCAAACACTCGAGCAATCCTTGAAAGTCGTAAACTATCAAGAAACACAAGAAATGTCAGGCTGAGCATGGTCATGAAACTCTAGAATATATATAGGAAATGTAGGCTCTAGAAGTCCATGAATCATATAGATTGCTGGACGTAACCAAGCAAGCATGAATATGAATTAGCTAGTTATGCATGACTCTGACAACGACACACTAATGACATAGCAGAGACTAGACAAGCTCTTGGATCACTTTATTCATTTTCATTCATATTGTAGTTGTGTCTATGTCTGTGACAAATGTGATAATCGTTTGCTTTTTCTTTGTTTGGACTGCAGAAGGGAGGGAGATCTCAGATAGTTGGTGAGGGTCAACAAGGTGAGAGGCCACCTGAATGCAAGCAACAGTAATCTCTACGCTCTACCAAACACACACACAAAAAAAGAACGTGTGAAAATCTATGATATATGTGGGTCATTCTCTGTTCATGGAGGATGAGGATTGAGAAAAAAGTTTTGGGTTTATAGTGAAATTCGTCTCCTTATTTGATGATGCTCAAAGGAGTTTTGATTATTTTTTTTCTTTTGGTGTTTATTTTCTTGGAAGCACTTAAATTTATGAAATGAATCACCCCTTTCTTAGTCTCTGCCTTGACTACTTCATTGTTCTGTTCGAAAGGGACATAATGTTTGATACGTTTTTTTTTTACGTAATATGAAGTTGAATTTGTAGAAGCAAGCAATTTTTATGCTTTCTGGATGATGTGCCGGGTCTGAATTCGTCTAGTATCGTAGTGTTTAAAAACTCCTTCCGTATAAAAGATAAAAGGTTTAGTTGATGATAGTTTAGATTTTATGTAGGTGAATGACTCATCTTTGTTGACGAAAGAGAGGTTTCTTAACTTTTAGTTTTTGGGTCAATCAACCAAACAGTCTGGTATAAACTATCAACTAACCAAGTTTGTTGTATTGAGTAGTAGTGGGAACGATAATTATTCGTTTGTTTACTGGCTATGATTTTTCAATGTTAACCATTTTGTTATGTAAAGCTAAATTATAAGAACATTGGACTATGACCAATTTTAGTCAAAAGTCTAAATCTGTCAAAATCAGTATGATGAATAAGTTTGAAAAATGAAATGCCTCCGCCAAATCAAATACTAATCGTGTCATTAATGTAGTATTAAATATGTTTTCTGACTTGTCCATTCCGATTCAGCTTTTATATATTATCTGTGGAAAATTTGGTAGTCAAGAAATGAGAATCAGATGTTGCTTTTTTTTTTAAACGAATGAAAGTGTAGAGAAATTGGGCAAAAAAGACAAACTCGAACAGTCACTGTTTTGGTAAATTGGAAACATGCAAAGAGAGATAGAAACCTATTTCTCTCTTTATAAAACCTTTCCAGTTTCGTAGAAACTTACACCAAAGGTGCTCTCTAGTCTCGACACAGACCATTGATGATAAGTTCTTTGTTTTTTTAAAAAAGAGTGTTTTTGTCTTTGTTTCTTGAAATTCCAACACTTGTCTCCGACTCTGTTTTTTTGTTTCACTTGTCTCCGACTCTGTTTTTGTCTCTGTTGCTTCCGACTCTGTTTTTTCTTTTTTTTTTTGTGATGATGGCCACCACCAACACCGTTAGATTCTCTGATTCATACGAGATAAGCAACACAAGCGGCAACAGCAGCTTCTTCGCAGCCGAGTCATCTATCGATTACCCTTCGGAAGTCCTAACATCATCGGAGGTAACAGCTCTTCAGCTTCTCTCCAACTGTCTCGAGTCTGTTTTCGACTCTCCGGAGACTTTTTACACTGACGCTAAACTCGTTCTCTCCGGCGGCCGGGAAGTTTCTTTCCACCGTTGTATTCTTTCCGCGAGAGTTCCCGTCTTCAAAAGCGCTTTAGCCACCGCAGCTGCCGCCAAGAACCAAAGATCCACGGCCGTCACTAAGATCGAGCTTAAGGAGATCGCCAGGGACTACGAAGTCGGCTTTGACTCCGTGATGGCTGTCTTGGCTTACGTCTACAGCGGTAGAGTGAGACCGCCGCCGAGAGGAGCTTCTGATTGCGTCGATGACGATTGCTACCACGTGGCTTGCCGGCCGGTGGTTGATTTCATGGTGGAGATTCTCTATTTGGCTTTCGTTTTCCAGATTCCTGAGCTAATGACTCTGTATGAGGTAAAACACACAAACTAAACCATAGCATCAAGAAAAAGAAAAAATTGTGTGACAATTCTTAAGGCTTCTCTATTTGCATTTTTTCAGAGACAATTCTTGGATATTGTAGACAAGATTGTCGTAGAAGACATATTGGTTATATTAAAGCTTGATACTCTATGTGGTAAAGCATACAAGAAGCTTCTAGATAGATGCATAAAGATTATAGCAAAGTCTGATATGGAATTTGTTAGTCTTGACAAGTATTTGCCGCAACATATTGTCAAGCAAATCACTTACATACGTAAAGAGTTTTTTTTAGAGCCACCTGAACTTAAAAAACATGTCAAGAATATATACAAGGCACTTGACTCAGATGACGTTGAGCTTGTCAAGATGCTTTTGACAGAAGGATACACTAATCTTGATGAGTCGTATGCTCTTCATTTTGCTGTCGCGCATTGCGATGTGAAGACTGCGTATGATCTCATCAACTTAGAGCTTGCGGATGTTAACCATAGAAATCCAAGAGGGTACACTGTTCTTCACGTTGCTGCGATACGGAAGGAGCCGAAGCTGATAGTGTCTTTATTGACAAAAGGAGCAAATGCGTTGGATACAACGTTAGATGGTAGAACTGCTCTAGTGATTGCGAAACGGCTCACTAAAGCGGATGATTACAATACTACTACAGAGCAAGGTAAGCCTTCTTTGAAAGGTGGATTATGTATAGAGGTACTTGAACATGCACAAAAGCTAGAATATCAGTTGCCTAGAGAAGCTTCACCTTCTCTTCCAGTGACTCCCGAGGAACTAAAGATGAGGTTGCTCTATTATGAGAATCGAGGTACTTTTTCTTCCTTCACTTCAAAATCAAGTGCCGGTTGAGTTGGCTAACGCTATGTCCTTTTGTAGTTGCATTGGCTAAAATTCTCTTTCCAGTGGAAGCCGTAATAGTAATGGATATCGTCAAATTGGACGAAACATGCGAGTTTACAGCTTCTAGTCTCGAGCCTGCAGATCCAAAGCAGACATCACTGGACCTAAACATGGCACCGTTCATAATCCAAGAGAAGCATTTGAGTAGACTAAGAGCACTTTGTGACACCGGTATGGATTGATTCTTACATGTAACATGTCTCATCTCTTTTCTTACGAATAAAGAAATCTAATGATGTTTTTTTTTAGTGGACCTAGGGAAACGCTACTTCCCACGCTGTTCGCTCGATCACTTTATGGACACCGAGGACTTAAATTATCTCGCTAGTGTAGAAGAAGACACTCCTGAGAAACGGTTACAGAAGAAGCAAAGGTACATGGAACTACAAGAGACTTTGATGAAGACCTTCAGTGAGGGCAAGGAGGAATTTGGAAAGTCTTCTACATCCAAACCAACATCTGCGATGAGGTCTAATAGTAAACTCTCTCATCGGCGCCTTAGAGTGGACAGACGAGATTTTGTGAAACAACCTTGCCGGAACGGGAGTTCGGGAATGAAAAATCATGTCACATTTCACTCCTCCAACTCCAACTAAAAATCTGATGTCTCATATGTTTTGAAACAGGCTAAGAGTTTTGGCCACCCCTATGTAATTGTTGTATACGTACCACATGTATATTATTTGTTACCATCTCTCTCTCTCTCTCATCTGTGTGTAAGTATAGTTTTTTTCTTCACTTTGCATCCTTTGTATCATAGTTTTGTTCTTCACTTTTTGCATCATGTGAATTCTAGCTCCAACTCCAAGTGCGTTTCATACAAATATTGTAATTCTGTAACAAGAACAAACGCACTTGTTCTTTGGACTTTGGATTCAGTTTACTCAAGAGATTGTTTTTTAGTGTGATACATTATATTCTAATAAATAACCATTTTATTCATACACGTGTTTAAAAATCTATACCCAAACTCCTGTAGTTATTTATCGAGGTTTGTCATTACATCATGATCATAGCATTGGCACCAGTCCTCTGTTTCCACCACAAAATCGAACAAGACAAATGATGAGACGATGGGTGCCTCGTCGAAAGCAGAAAAAACACTCTAACTCACGCAGAGGCTCTCAGACTATGTGAAACTCACGTGACTATTATAAAACTCTCTTTCACAACACGTGAACCGTGGATCATTCTTCAAAACTATGGACAGTGACAAAACCCGTTAGGTTCTAGGGCTGTAACTACCGACATACGAATTCAAAGTACGACTGATTTTGAATCTTAGAGATAGTGACTTGAAATGGCCACTTGTCACTTTGCTATTTGACACTAAATTATAGGGGTTAACAGTACTCCTCTCACATTGGAATGAAGTTTCAACACACAAAAAGACAATGGTAGGGAACCGGTGCCCAGAGTATCTTCCCCATCTAATGTGTCGGGCTTTACGAACCATCATTTTTGTAAATTAGATTGCCCACCTATCTAATTCACATACACTAAAATGTCATGAATGATATAGTATTTGTCTTGAAGCTATGATTACCTCAGAAAAAGACATTCATATATATAGTGTGTTTATAAAATCGGTACATAAAACTTAACGGAATAGTATATTTTCACATATCCATGTAACAAAATACACATAATTGTGCTGCTTATAAACTAGTGAATATGTGCATCAGCGCGTACGTTCATCAAACTAGAAAGTGAAAATAGAATAAAAATAGGCACGTCAACCGACACATATTGCCTTATTGGTCATTGGATTGAAAGAAAATTTATTACCAAATACCACTTTTCTTTTCTTTTTTGACCTCTCCAAATACCACATTTGATTATTCAAGACTAAAACTGTATATAACCTCAATTTGGTGAACTAGAGGTCTATATAGAAATATAACATAATAGTGGACAAAATTATGCATGTTGTACTGATAACATAGCACACATGTGTAAAAGAAGTCCAAAACATGTTACAAACTCATTTTCTTTCTTAGGGCATCTTTATAGGGAGATCAGTTTAGGGTGTTCTTAGAGTATAAATATTGTGAAAATAATGTAAGATCAGTAGTTAAGAACTTTTGTTAAGAAGTTAGTTATTGGGAGAACATATTTAAGATCTTAATATTTAATAACATAATATTCTTATAGAAATTTAAGAATGTTTAATAAATACATAGATTAATGTTTAATTTAAAATTTAACAATGTTTAATACTATGTAATAATATAATAGTAAAGCTTAAATACTTGATAAACCGAAACAAAAAATCATAAAACTCTCTAATCCCCTCCCAATGGTTACTGCAAAACTACTGATAAAGAATCATCTGAACTATGATCAATGATGAATCTAACAGAAAGAAGATTAAGCAACAGGAGGAAAGCTGCTGGATGCTGGGGAGGCATGAAACCCGATGGAGGTACCGCCATAGATTTCAATTGTTGCTCTATCTTCTCCTTATCTAGTATAGCTACTTTATCCGTCTTCGGTGTCCTGCCAGGCTCCAAAACAGAGCTCAGGGTTAGGCAAAGCTTTGAACATACCTATCATTTAGCTTTTCTCTTTCAATCTAAGCAAACACTACAAATCACATCCCAAACACAAAATTTAGAGAACAATTCACAGAGAAAAGAACAAATGAGCTTGTTTGTAACCTGCAGATTTTCCAAAGACCTGCAGTTTTTTCAGAAACTATCTACTCTCTAGCCTTGATGGTTCACAAATCTGAAAACACACACATCTAAACCCTTAAAGATAGCAATTAGATCACCAGAATCATGAGTTATCTGCAATTCTTTATATGATCCTCGACCAAATAATTCCAATGACTAATCAAGCTTCACAGATACATCAAGATTCATAAGCTAAAGCAAGTCACATTCCAAAGTTTCATGATTTTCACCCTTCACAGAACACAACCTCTACCAATCAGAGAACTAGTCTAGATTCATGACGCCATTGGAGCTTTAATCGAGATTATTATAAGTTACAGCAAAAAGACCAAATTTTTCGAAACTAAACACACCAAGATTCATGTAGAAACGAATCAAAGTCTCGGGGGACAATACCTTGAGATCATTGCGAGAGAGATCCAAGGAAACCAAACCAACGATCTTCCCTAAAGCATCAGGAATAAGCTTAAGCTGACGATCAGAAAGATCAATCCTTTCAACGACTCCACCATCTTCAGCTCCCTTAATCACAGCTAAAACCTCTTCATTCACTTCATCCCCACCGTTCAACGACTCATCAACAGCCAAACCATAACCCCTACAAAGCTCCTCCTCCAAATCCCTCAAGAGCTTCTCGTATCCCTCGTGAATTTCCTCCAACTTAACAACCGTAGCGTAAACCTCTTCTTCCTTAGCCGCATCCTCCGGAGACAACGAATCGTTGAGATCCGCCGTCGGTGGATCAATTCAATGATAACCCAGAAACCGTAGCATAAACCTCCTCATTCAACGATAACCCAGAAAAAAAAATCAATTCGCCATCGGAAGGAGACGAGTCACGATTACCTGAACCAGAGTCGCCGTTGAGATCCGCCGTCGGTGGAGGTGATGAGTAACGGTTCGAACAGTCGGAGGTCACCAAAAGTTAAATCATTCTCCTCCATTTGCAACTGAATTTTGGGATAAATTTCTTCCAAATTCACAAGGAGTTTGTCACGATATCGAACAAAATGAGAAATGAAAAGTTTTCTCCGTTACAAAAATTGTTTTCAATGAGACAATGCCACGTCGCATAAGAACAACACAAAAAAACAGTTTTCAAATAAGATCATTTTCTATGATCTAAGCCCACTTTTTAATTTTTTCCAAATAAAAAAAGTCCAAGAACACCCTATCAGATATACTGATAAAGATGGCCTTAAAGTCCACTGCATTTTTTTCGTAATTACCTCAAATATATATCGTCTTCTAAATTCTACAACTATATTCTTGTCATTATTATTCTTCACTAGTTTTTTTGTCAGAAGACTAAAAAGCTTCATCAATGTATGGTGATATAACATATAAGCATGTAATTTAACGAGAATATATAAGCATGTAATTAGAATCGTCTTTGTCATTAGTAGTTCAATAAATAGTCCACAGAGTAGGAGCATGTTGGGCAAATCAGTTTTTCAGGTTGAGGAGCTGGTGACAGAAGTCACATTTTATGAAAGGAGAAGCATCTCCATTCTATGTAGACTTAGTGACGAGATTAAATTTTGTCAGGTGATTCTCTCTCAACTGAATAAATTTGGCTTGCCTCTTGATTTTTCCTTCAAGCGAGAGTACCCTTCCTTGTTCACTCGCCCAATCCTAGACAAATTTTGATGTGATTTTCAGATCGAGGTTTGAACTCCTCAAAATTTGTACAATCATCATGTTGTAGTCTTCCACCCTGCAAAATCTCTATCACTAGATATTACAACCATATTTGCTGGTGCTGGGTTTTGGTGGGTCCAAGCAAGATATTCTGGAGAGAAGTTTGAAGTCTAATGCTTGTGGTCTAGCTAAAAAGTCCAAGCAAACAAGCAATTATAAATCATTCACTTTAATTTTAAAAAACTAAATCACTCGTAAATAATTTTACCAGAAAAAACAGGGTAGACTCTGATTCTGGAGTTCTGGAGCTCTTGCACAATATGATGAGAAATGTTTTACCCAGCAGCTTCAATGTTTACACGACCCAAAAAATTGGCTGCAGTAAGCGACATGCACATATTGCTTGCAAGTTGACTTGGCCAGACTTGTTTTGGTACTGCACAATTATCTAAATCCAGAATAATGCCAGTAGTAGCATTCGAATAGCGATCTTCCCATTTTATAATTAAAGAAAGTGAAATTAAAAATAAAATAAAAAAAGAAATATACAAATACTATTCCCTGTCTATTTATAATTTAAAGACGAAAGACCTACATCCAAAATAATTAAAGCATTAATTGTTTATAGATTATAAAACTCGGTACATAAGTTTAACGGAATAGTATATGTTCACATATCCATACAACAAAATACACATAATTGCTGCTTATAAACTAGTGAATACGTGCATCAGAAATAGAATAAAAAAAGGCACGTCAACTAAAACATATTGGATTGAAAGAAAAATTATTACAAAATACCACTTTTCTTTTCTTTTTTGACCTCTCCAAATACCACATTCTAATTTGAGATATTTCATATTAGCCCACACTCTTGAAAAATAACTTCATATGACCCATATCTCAAATATTCCTTTTATTAGTTTCTTGCTTCTAACAAACTTCATGATATAATTGAAGACTTTTGTTGTCATTCATAACACAACATTTGATTATTCAAGACTAAAACTGTATATAACCTGAATTTGGTGAATTACAGGTATATATAGAAATATAACATAATACTGATAACATATCACGCATGTGTAAAAGAAGTCCAAAACATATTTCAAACTTATTTTCTTTCTTAAATTCCACTGCTTTTTTTTTCTTAATTACCTCAAATATATATCGCCTTTTAAATTCTAGAACTATATTCTTTCACTAGATATTTTGTCAGAAGACTAAAAACTTCATCAATATATGGTGATATAACATATAAACATGTAATTTAATGAGAATATATAAGCATGTAATTAGAACCGTCTTTGTCATTGGTAGTTGAATAAATAGTAGTAGGCTGATAACAACTACGTACCCAAAATGAATCCCAGTTGATCATTAACAATAATTTTCTTAAACAAACAGTTCATTATAATTATACTATTAAAGAACAATAAGATAGTATAAGTAATTATTAGAATATGTGACGAGGGAATTAAAGTAAATCGATGAATGTTCTTCTTCGGTCGCAACAACAACCGATGCGTAATAATTAGAATAATGTTTCCACGTAATAAAAACTACTTTTACCATCCGAGTAAATAAACGACAAAAGATTAAGTGGAACTCAGATGTCCAGATCCAGCAATTACGCACACGACACAAACTAGTTTTGTCATAACCAGTCATCACCAAATCTAGCAAACAAAACTAAAACAGATATGTGTCGAAATGACCTAAAAGCCCTTCAGATGCAACCGTATTTACCACCAGGTTCTAAAAACAGATTCCGACGAAAGGACAAAAACGTAATTTAAAGTTTTTTTTTTTTTTACTCGTTCTTGAGCATCTCTCTGTACCTTAGAAACGAATCTAGCCTCTGTAGCTTAAGCTGCTGCTTAAACTTGTTGATGAAGTTCGAAGCTTTATCATCCACACCTTCGTCGACCATAGGCGTCGGTCTCTCAGCTCTCATTGTCTCCGGTCGTCTCTTCTCCACGGTATCACCCGTCTCTTCTTCCCGTCCGGTGTATCTCTCGCTAGCCGATTTCGTCATCTTCTTCGCCGTAGCTTTCTTCTTCTTCTTCGTCACCGGTTTGCTCGACTCCGACTTCGTCCTCGTCGGCTTTGTCTCTTCGGGGATCGGATCTGGCTCGGATCTGTATAAAGAAGGAAGCTTTATGGATTTTACCCGCTGCAAGAGTGATGGAGCTCCGACTCTAGGTTCGGTCGTGACGTCATTCTCCGGTATCTTGTCGATCGGGTCGTCGACCCGGTTAATTTCTTCGGTTCGGGTCATGAGGTCGTAAGCAGCGTAGTCTCCTTCGGAATTGTGTTGTGGGAACTTGAAGGAAGGCATGTTGAAGGATCTGACCCGTTGCAAGAGAGATGGAGGTGGGTTCGGGTTATGATCCGACCCGGAGTAGTGGATCTCGGATTCTGATGAATGAGAATTGTAGAGACTGAAGTTGATGGACTTGACTCTGTCTATGAGCGAAGGAGGTCTGCCGAACCTTGCCTGACCTTGGTCATAACCCGACCGGAAACCATCTTGATGCGGGTTGTGTTTTCTTGAACCGGAGGAGCTGAAACGGTTGGCGATGAAGATGGTGCCGATGGTGAAATTGAGGAGGAGGAAGAGAGTGGTCGGAGTTAACCAGCTGGTCAAGCTTGTAACTAGCTCCATTGTTGTGTTGTGTTGTGTTGTGTTGTTGTTGTGTGTGTGTCGGAGAGTGAAGGGTGAAGTAATGGATGATATTTATATTAGAGATATTTTTTTGTCTTGGTTAATCATTAATGACCTTGCGTTAGATTTTTGAATGTAGGGATGGGGTCTTTCTTATTGTTTTTTAATTTTTACATAATTTTTCTTAGTTTGTCTTTTTATATTGATTGTTTTGTAATAAAGTCAGATGTTTAACAGTATATATGTTCTGGGTCATGTGATTAGTAGTCTTTTTGTAAAAAAAAAGAAATGTTTATATGTCAGACGTCGAGTTCAAAACTTCGGATAAGTACAAATTTGTACAGATCATGAATACAAGATTTTCGAAGGTCCAACGTAATATCGTTCGAATCGCATGTTGTGGTTTCTTGTTTAGTATTTTTTTTTGTAGAGAAGAGAAGATCATCCATTTGAAATAGACAAATAGTTAAACCATTTCTTACAGACTAGTGATGACGCATTACTTATGAGTAGTTAATTAATGTTAAAGTAATCCATAATCCTACTAAACTTTAATTATTCCTTAACATCAATTTTTATTAGTATATAAAAATGGCTACAAAAAAAAACTCTACCCTGATCCCATCAAACGTCTGTATATCCAAAGAAAAAAGTCAGTATTGTTAACCCCGTGACTCGTAAATAATCATCCTCTTCTGCCTATATTTTTCTTTTGACAATCTTGTTTTTCTCTAATATCACATGTTGAATTATTTATTATTTTTATTCTAGTTTTTTTTAATTATAAAGTTTTTTTTTTTCATTCTAGTTTCTTTTCTTCTTTCCAACACAATATAAAATTAATTGCTTTTACATAAATCATCCTTTACATTTTCTATCCGCTTTTTCATTTTACTTGATTTATTATTTATTGTCTTTACACTTTTAGTTTCTGTTTTTAAAAGATTTTCAACTTTAAATAGTTGCTTTTGTAAATTAATACAAATATAGTTGACAAACTTATATAACTAATAATTACAGTGACGTATATTATAGATGACATCAGTCATCAATATCAAATAACACATCTAAAACTAAAAGTATAACCCATAACATTCTAAACCTAAATATAATTTCCCCCGACTCTTATGAATATTTTGTAAGATTCATCATTGTTTGCCGTGGTATTCATTGCTTCACACAAACTTTAAGCTCATATTTTGATCCTTGAACGATTGTTACATCGTTACTCTTGAGCATATTTACATATGATAGATAAAATGTGTTAAAAGTTTTTTGTATCAGAAAATTTGGCTAAGTGATTGTCATTTTCGTTTACCTCTTTAATGTAGCGTTTTCTTTAGATCATTTCTATGTTAATAAAAAAAAAAGTTAGGAAAAAAAAAGATACAAAAGAGGAAAAAAGACGTACAAAAAAGGAAAGTGAAGGAAAAAAGAAAGAAAGAAACAGAGAATCGTGTGTGTTTGTCTTCTACATATCAATGCAGCAAGTGGAGAGGAGAGGATCCTCACAAAGCTTTTTAATCTTTCCAGAAAGTCAAGTTAGGATTAAAGAAACGACATGGCAAACAACACTAACAAGCAACTTGAAGAAGCATTACTTAGGTCGAACGATTATATAATATCACAACTCCTTTTGAGTCGTTTAGTATATAACATTCAAATAAGATATACTAACGAGTAACGACAATTAAAGTCGCTGATCATATATTCATATGTATATAGTATTCAAAGGAGTCGTATATAATATTGAAATGATGCCATACTAACGACAAAGCCGCTTATATCATATGAACTTGCCCAAAGACCAAAGAGACCAAGAACACTGAATGTTCAGTTCACCACTGATTAACCAAGAATAATTTATGAGATGTTAGTAACCAACCATAGGCTTTACAATCGCCGACAAGATTAGTCCGCTGTCCGCATTCACATACTTTTAACTATTACATTATCTGTTTAAGAACGCTTATAAAAATAAACAAAAAGCTTTTACAAAATTTTAGAAACCGTAACTAGCACTTCATGCAATTAAACTCGTGTTTTGTTGATCGTAATGTCGAAAAGTCCAATGTCTCCCTTAAAAGGATTGTTTTTACTTTACATGGGCTTTTTGTTGTGAGAGGCCCAAAGGCCCACCAAATTTCGATAGTGAAGAAGAGAGCAATGTGGAAGTCACGGAGCTTAAACCGTGCTCCGACTCTGAAAATTGGCTGATGGTTCTTGAGTTTCTGGTCAAGGCACCTCAGGTCAGTGTTTTCCTATTTGCATGATTTTGTAAAATTTCTTATAGCTTTTTCGATTTGATTATTGAATTATATGATGGAGACAATTTGTATCGTCTTATGATCTTCAATCAACGACTGTAGTGTATGTATATATTACATTGTTTCACAAGACTGAGATGAAGAAAATGAAATTCAAAAGCTTTGTTTTTTTTTAAGAAAATATTATTCTGTAAACTACATGTACATGTAATCTGTAATCTTTCTATTGGATTGCAGAGATCCTTATTTTTCAAAGCAGAGACACAAAGAAACAGGTTTACATAACCTGAAAAAAATGGGAGTCAGAGAGAAAACTATTATTATTAGGCTCTTCTGTTTACAAGAGTGATCCAATTGGGTTCACCACCCAATTCTTCAAATACAATGACAATGTTATTAGTTGGCTTCAGCCATGAACGAGGCACATGGTACCTGTAAAACAAGATAAAGTTCAAACCTTTTGAGTCAAATTTTGGACTAAAAGATTAAAGAAAGAAGACAGGAGCAGAGGTTAGGCAGTTTTGTTGCTCACCATCTTTGAGAAGCTTGTCCACAGTTACTCAAACATTTCTTTTCTGTGAAAGTCCCGGCATAGCTGCACCGCTCGCATTTCCCACGAGCTGTATATGCAGGCCAGTGGCGTCCGATGTTCTGTCCATTTATCCATATTTGTCCTTTCCCCATCGAGTTCATGTCTAAAGCCAATGGTTCATTCCCTACTGGTGTGTTAAAAGTAGACTGCAAAAATATATGGTTAGAATCCCATCCCATTGCTTTCATTTTTTTTGATCATATCAATATAACAATGTTGGTGTGGTGGACATGATTTATCATTCCTTCTGTTTCTCTTACCTTGTACCAGGTCAAGGGTTGCTTTTTGGCCACCAATGGTCCATCTTTCCATTCCACGTTGGAGCTCCCGGTTACGGTATGAATGCTCAGATCTTCACCCTTAGTACCAATCTGCTTGAAACACAAAAGAACATATATGTTTATTTCATTGTTATGATGGATGGTAAGATGAGGCTACAGGGAAGTCAAAACTCGTTTCTCTTGAATTTCAGGAAGGACCTTGTAAGACCATTTCCATTTAGACATGTCCCATGTTCCAGAGTTAACTCCCGTCAGTGTCACTGGACCAAGAACCCCAGTATTCCAAGTCTCATAATGCACGCCAACGTTCTGTGACAATAAAGACCACAAAGCTCAGAACGTGATCAGTAGTATATGGGCAAAAAGCTCTGAGAGAACTAACCGGCAGACCCGCTGCAGTACTCAACAGAGAAAGTTTGTTGACTCCTGCATGTAATTTGATCTTCTGACTAAATGTTAGCTTTGGTTGCTCCAGTGATCCATAAGCAGTTCCTGAAACGAAGAAAGGATTTTTAGCAAAAGACAAGCTTAGCATGAGGATGATTTTGGCCTATCTTAATATATATTACCTGCAAGCTGACCATTAACGAATACATGAAGAGCATGCCCAGCTGACGCAATAGTAAGAAGAGGGTCTTCACCAGTCTTTAGGAATTTCTCATCAGGACTGATCGTAAGGCTGATTATATCCGCAAACAAACACAACCGGTGAGTTCTCCCATAGAGTTAGCGAGAATGTGAGATAGATAGAGTGATTACAGCAAGTCAAGAGTTTTCAAGTATTACTCACTCAGTCAGATACCAGAAATAGTCCGTCTTGTCTCTGGTCATGCTTATCTGTTCCACAAGCCCATCGTTGGAAAAGGTACTATTGTCATATGCAGCAGGAATCTCTTCGTTGTATGATCCCCAAGAGAATTGTGTGTTTGTGGAAACCATTTTCATGTGTATGCTTGGTCCACGGACCTGTACCTTGTAACACAGAGGTCAAATCTCAGTGATACCATCACCCGTGACGTATCAACAACAAGATAATGTGTTCGAGAAGTTTTTGTTAGGTTGATTTACCTTAGCAGTGTTGTAATACTCGGTTTTGCAGTCAGGTAGAATACTGACAGACCAAGGAGGCAGATCATATGGAAATCCACCAAACAAGACTCTTGCAGCAGAGCTAGCGTTGTAGTTTGAGAGAAAAGCAGCGCAAGATGACGTAGACTTGAACACATGAGCCTGTAAAACAAAACAAGCAAAGAAACAGGTAAATAACTTCTTTTTGAAAGTTGTTCCATCTCTTCTCATGCTTACTGAATTTGCATTACCTCTTGTTTATCTCCTAGTGATGTGACTGTAGGATCAGCAGAGACCAATGCTGGTTCACAGAGCTTGATGACCTTATGCAGACTTTTCAAGTGACTATACTTAGGTTCTCTCGGTAATCCTTTTGAACAAATAACCCAACAAAAAGGTATTAGACAATGGTTTGATATGTTTGTTACCATTCTGTTTTTCAGGTGATGAAAGTTGAGTTACCGTATTCATCAAGAGGAGCATCATAGTCATAGCTGGTGGTGACGAATTCACCGGCTGTTCTATCAAAGTTCGTTCCTCCATGGTACTGTTTAAAAACATTTCCCCACTCCATTAGTAATCAAATCTTGTGTCTCTTATTTCAGCAATAGAGAATATGAAGTTACCATATAGTAATTCATGAAAGAGCCACCGTTCTGTATGAATCGTGCCACGGAGAAGGCAATGTCTTCGGCTGGTCTGTATGGTACCGCACCTCCAAACTCCGTCAACCTGGTAAATCATTTGCATATTCACACACAGAAAGTTATTTAAAAAAAAAAACAATACGTTGATTTTGGTCATAGATATTCATATTTGTATTGAATAGTAATATATTTTTCTTAGAGGGGGAGGAGGGACAATTATGTTGTGTGACTTACCAACCAGTCCAGTTCTCTGTCCACATTTTCGGCTTATTGTCCGAGTTTGGTTTGAAATTCTCACAATAATACCCATTGCATGTGTTTATCTGTCGAGCAAGTAAAAAGAAACGAATTATAGTATAAAACCGATTATGTAAATTTGTAAAAGAGTTGTATACAATAAGAAAACAACATGGATCCCATTCGTTTTCTCTTTATAGTTGGTCACTCCGTGTAACAGAAAAAATATGAGAAAAAGGAAACCAAATAAATTGTGAGTAACGTTATATACAAAATCTAATATGCATAACACACGACAGTTTCTAACAAGAAAAGAGAATTTTATGTCAAAAGAGAACAACAGCGAATAAAGTTAGTAATGCTACCAAGAAAACTAAATAAGGAAAGATGATTCAAGCACTATAATTCAAACAAAAGATATGATAAACAAACATCTTCTTTTGTTTACCTATATAATAATTTGTTAGGTATATATCATATATGTATTATTGATAGGAAAAAATAAGAGAAGACAAGAAATTAAATATTGAAAACAATATAGAAAAGAAAGAAAAAAAGTAATAAACAAAACTTCTTCTTTTGCTTAAAGAATATATATAACCAGGTTAAGAAAGAAAGCAAATAAAATAAGTAAAGGGAGAAAAAAAAAAAAAAAAGGAAGAAGAGCATACAATAGAGTTAGGAACATCATCTTGCTTGCACATAATCCATGGGACACCTGTAGAGAGTCCCTCTGCCATTTCAGCTGCCCATTTTGTGTATGCCTTCCCCGGTGCTCCTATCTCCCACTCTATTGGTCCATACTCATTCTCTATCTGCCCATTTTTAATTTTCATACACATACAATGAAAATATCGTTTCAAAAAACAAAAGATTCACAGCTTGGATACTACTGACATTGTGTAATAAACTAATACGAAAACATACAAACCTGTGACAGAATGATGGGTCCTCCTTGAGTCTCAAACAATTTTTCTTCTTTCATCATCCCCACAATCTTCGTAGTAAATTTTTGCATTGCAGCCTTTTTCATTATCAAACCATTCTTTTATTAGTTAATAAAACACCCCCAAAAATGGATACTTTAAGAGCATGTAAAAAGAAAATTTGAGAAGTTTTAGACCTTGAAAGGTTCATTGTCGGTTCTAAATACCATTCCGGGAACATATTTGAGCCAAACAGGAAACCCTCTGAAAACCATTTAAACATATTCAAATCAACAATTTGATATAAAAAAAAATAAGGGACAATCTCACAGTATCCTAGAACGTATAACTTACCCAAAGTTCCATTCAGCGCAAACATAAGGACCAATTCTGAGATGAACGTAAAGACCAGCTTGTTGTACCAGCTTGATGAACTTAACCAAATCATATCTGTCCTCAAAATAATACTAAGGCAGAGAAAGAAATAGAAAAGCATTAGCTATAGTTTTGATTTATGAGTCAAAATAATAGGGATTACTTGTCCAGGAGAAGGTTCATGTCCATTCCAAAATACATAAGTCTGTATAACATCCAAACCACCATCTTTGGCCTTCTGTATAAGATCAGGCCACATCTGCATATAGAACAGAGCATTTCACGATATATATATTTTTAAAAAAATTTATCTTATAAACAAAAAGAAAAACATAATTTGTAATGAAATAGTGTAGACTATAAGCAAAACCCATGTGTGAAAAAAAAATTATTTGGGAACAAAGATCCAATAAGAACGCAGAAAATATGCATAGAATAAAAAAAAAGAATTAAGATTCTGCTTAACCATACATAATTACATATACTAAAACACAAGATTGTGTTCTATGTATTTACAAAAATTAAAGAGTATAACCTCAGGCGTGCTTCTTGGGTAGTGAATGGAGCCAGATAGAAGAATCCTTCTCTGACCATTGATGATCACAGCTTTACGATCGTAAGTGACCGTTGCTTTAACTGAACAAATCAAAGATGAACAACAAAGAATCCCCAGAAATATCCAGGCTTTGTCCCTCGAATTTAACCCCATATTTTTTCTCTTATATATATATATATATCCAACCTTTGGATGTTTTGTTTTGTTTTTGTGGAGAAACTGGAAAAGAAGAAGATACCACCGAAAGTATTAGTGTGGGTTTGGAGTTATGAGGTTCTTGAAGCTATTTATAGATTAAGGTTGATAGGCATGCCATCTTATCATTCCCTTTTGTATCATAAATAATTAAATGATGATGTTTTAAGATTTTTTCACAAAGAGTGATTTTTTTTAGTATATTTAATGCATTTATATTTTTTAAATCAAATAACTAATTAACTGTTTGACTTTTACAATACAGAATTAAATGTATGCATACAATTGAATGAATACTTGCCAGAAAAAAGAACAATTCATAGATTCATTCCTAAAGTTAACCCTTTGTTCACTTCTCATTATTTTAGCCAATGAGAATCTGACATGTCATAATGCATTTAAGAACCTATTCATTCACCTTTTTATAAAATAAGGAAACAAAATTTGTAAAATTAAAAACTTAAACCGCTTATTTATAAACCCAAACCGATATATAATTTCATTCTAATTTTAAAATTTAAACCCTAACCATCTCATTTATAAACCCAAACCGACATATAATTTCATTCTAATTGTAAAATTTAAACCCTAACCATCTCATTTGTAAACCCAAACCGACATATAATTTCGTTGTAATTGTAAAATCTAAACTCTAACCACTTCATTTGTAAACCCAAACCGACATATAATTCCGTTTGAATTGTAAAATTTAAACCCAAACCGACATATAATTTCGCTTTAATTGTAAAATTTAAACTCTAACCACTTCATTTGTAAACCCAAACCGACATATAAGTTTGTTTGAATTGTAAAATCTAAACTTTAATCACCTTATTTGTAAACCCAAACCGATACATCATTTCATTCTAATTGTAAAATCTAAACGAAGCCAATATTTAACTTTCCTTAAAAAAATTATACATAATTTGTTTCCTTAATCTATTTTGCTTTTTTTATTTAATTTTGATTTATTTTTTTAAACAAAATAATGTATAGAAGATTTTGATTGGTTGAAAAGGAAGAAGTGAACAAGAAAGTTCACCCTAGGAGTAAACCTAAGACCATCTCCAATGGTTTTCCCTATTTTTACCTCTAAAATAGAGAAACTCTATAATAGAGGTGACTTTTGCTCCAATGGAGACCTCTATTTTTTCCTCTAAAAAAAAATATCCCGTAGAGATTCCTTTTTTATTTTATTATTAATAACTTTTACTTATAAAAGTTGCAAACTAACCCATTTATTTTAGTATTTGTGAAACTTTCATAAAATTATGATATTATTTAAATTTTTAACATTCATAAATATTATTTAAATATCACATTTATTAAAAGAAATACATTGCATCATATAAAATAATAAAAGTGTTAAAAGTTTAGGGACCATTAAATATATAATTTATTTATTTTGATCATAAATATAAATGTTAAAAGTTCAAGGACTATTTTATAAAAAAAAAGTTCAACTCTATTATAGAAGAAAAAATAGATATCTCTATTATAGAGGTAGAAATAGAGATGGGTTGGAGTAGATTTTACTCTAAAATAAAATTAAAAAGCAAATATAGAGATGGGTTGGAGATGCCCTAAGTATTTTTCCAGAAAACACCATAAAATGAGTACTCAAAAGAGAAATAAACAAAAGTAGTTAACAATAATATGTCATTTATTAATTTTTTAACGATGATTTTGTATTCTAGAATAATACTTTTGTCTTTTATTTACCAAATGTTATCACAAAAATGTATTTATTTCTTTAAATTTATTAAAAACATTAATCAAGAAAATGTATAAATTAGAATTGATAAATTATGGAATTTTTTTTGGCTTTTTGGGACCCAGATTTCTTCCTTTGGGCGGGTGACTTTAAAGTTTAAACCATTAGCTTAGTACCTTGCCGGTTACCAGTTGAGTAATTTACAACTTTCCTATTTCTTTAAGATCCATTTTCCCACACCCAAATTTAATTCTTATTCTCCTTTTTTTCTTTCTTTATGCTTATATATTGAGTAGTTAAATAACCAACCACACTTACTCCAACTTATGAAATCTATCAAATTCTAGACTACTTAAAAGGTCGAAATTAAATACTTGTCTCTAAAATGTCTGTTTGGTTTCAAGATTGAGAATTACATTATACTTAATGAGCTATTTAAATTTTTAACATACTGATATCATATTATAATATATCTATGTTGACTTGTATTTCTTTTGTTTGACGTATATGTTAAAACATATGTATATATCATGTATACATATGTTTAATTGATGATCTGAAAACATTTATAGATCATAATGAAATCTTTGAAATGGGATATATTGCAAGTTGGGTGGCCTGCGACCCTAAAGAACATGTGGAAAAGACTATAGTAAAAAAAATCGGTTGCACAATGCATATTTAATGATGGTAAGCTATACACACATGACACATACAATATTTTCTTATATGAATGTAAATGATGTTAATAATAAATTTACATTTGAACAATTTTGTCTGGTCTTATGCTTAACCAAGTTAATTCAGCTAGTTATAGCCTTATAAGGTCATCTCCAGCAGAGAAACGTGGAGGATTGCTCAAAAAAATATTTATATTAAAAATTTTATTTTTTTTTATTTTTTTCCAATAAATTCATCAATAGGGTAGCGACATCTGTCACTTTTGATTGAAGAACCGTTACTTCCATTCCTCTGTGGAGTTAACTTCTCTTCTTTTTATCTTCTCTCTTCATTTTACTATTTTTTTAATAAAAGTAATTCAGAGAGTCACGCCCACTGCCTATACCCTAAGTATGACCGTCCCTAGTACTTTATAAGACCTAACTAGGTAAAGTTCTTTAAGAAATAAATGAGGATTGGTGACACACTGTCACTCTTTGTTAGACTGTTAAAGGTTAAATGAGGACTCACTCTGTAGGCCTAGTAAAAAATTAACTACACGAACTATATTGTAAAGTGACCAACACATTTTTTTTTTTTGGACAAATAGATGCTATCATTCATTCAAACCAAAGCAAATACAAAAGAAGAGATACAAAGATTTCAAAGTTTAAACTGAAACAAAGATTACAAAGATGGACATTCCCCAATGCCATAAAAGAGTAGATAGATAACATCGAGATAGACTCCATGAGGGCTATGCAATAGTCACTAAGAAGCAGCTTGGAACATGGGAGATCACGGTAGCTCGATCTTAGGATAAAGTATTAGTCAAATTCAATAAACAGAAATTTTAGGATAAAGTATTAGCGTTTGTCCAAAAAAAGAAAAGAAAAGGATAAAGTATTAGTCAAATTCAATAATCGAAGTTATACAATGTGGTTTAGTTGACATTGGTTCGTTGGGAAAATTCAAGTGGCCGCACCCATGACTTAACTTCGTTGACTACAAAAGCTTTACCTTCCAACCAAACCGACTGACATGTAGCCATATTAACCAAATCTTTACTAACACCCTATCCAATCCTCCAACATTCACCAACTAACCATTGTGACAGACAATAATACCGTGTACACTTTTTTGTTTATAAATATCTTAAATATGTGTTTTGAAAAAGAGAATAAATAAAAGCAAACTCGCATATAAAATTAAAAGAGTCAATTTGGTAGCTGAAAAAATTTGACAGAAATTAGAATAAAAGTTTTTTTTTTTTTTTTTGAAAAAATTAGAATAAAAGTTGTTATTGAGTCTGTCTCACTGGAACACGTGGGACATATCATCTTATTATCATAGCGTATTTTTACTACGTTTCTATAGTATGATAATATGATCTAAAGATTATCAGATTAACCTTTTGTTTTTCACAATATAATATTTTACTGTGTCCTTTTTTTCTTGTCAAACATTTTATTGTGTCCTATTTTTCATATTCTATACAAAAAACGAACAAAGGAGGTCACTGAGCATTTCAAAAATCTAATAAAAAATAATAACATAGCTCTAATCAATAATATATATGTTATTTTTGCTGGAAAAGTGCAAATAGAGGAGTTTTGTATTGAGACAGGATCACACTATCAACATTTTTGTAAATTCAAACTTCGTTTAGATGCATCAAAAACGAATTTAATCCTAGTTACTTAAAGTAATAGACAAAATATATTGTCCCATTTCTAACTTATTTTGTTTCTCTTCACTCGCCTTCTACGTAAACTGGACTTTGTCCAAACGGGTTCACGTTTACTTCTAAGGCCCGTTAGGATCAAGTTCTTGGAAAAAACCTATACATTAGGTTAAAAATTTGTCAATGTCCAGAAGTAATTTCAATTTGACCTATATTTTATTCCGGTTAAAGTATTCCCCCTTCTAAATTTCGAAGTGGTGAGAAGTGAACGTAAAATTAGGAGAGAGTCATGTTGAATTCGAACTCAGATCCGTCGAGAAATATTTTGTTAACAGAATTACATAAATATGTGCCAATGGGCCCAATTTCTAATTCGGCCCAACAATAAAAATAGTGGTATAGAACCAACTAGGACCAAACCAGATCATTAAACTAACCGGAAAAACCAGGAAATTAAGTCAAACCATAATAAAAACTCGGTTGTACCAACCAATTTACATTGTCGACAACAAGGATAAGTGATTGCCACGCATTTACTCTTCAGAGATTATTTTCTAGGGTTTCTAGGGTTTGGGGACGTATGTGCTTGGCCACCACATGATTCATATTTATCTTATACAGCGTTGAAGATTAGGACTACATATATTAGAAAATCTTAGAAAATCCGGTTTAATGAATGAAAAGAATATATGTGATAATGATGTAAAGATTAGATGATAATATCGAAGAGAAAGAGAGCTCACATCACACATATCAATATATGTCACAAGACAGATGATACGGTGGTGAGGATCAGAGAGGCAATGGTCCCTTTTGGGAAATTTTATTATTTAGAAGAAACCAAAAAATGAGACAAGTCATGAAAAGTACCAAAATGTTGGACATACCCCCAATTTTACTGACATTCACATATATAGATATACATACAGATACAGTGTCATAGGTATGTCTAAATATGTGTCTTGTTCCTCTCAAAGTGTCACTTGGTGAGGCATTTGTGATCCCTATGCCGCATACGTATCCCATCTCTCTATCGTTTATTTTTCTCATGCCAATTCTGTTTTTTTCCTAAACACATATCTATCCATCTGATTCTTGCTTCATTTATTGTGATTCAGATTCTGTTCTCTTTGTGTAAGTTTCCCTCTTGCCCTTAGCTGTGTTTCAATGGGTGCAACTAGGGTTTATATAGTAGTTGATTGACACCCTTTGAAACGGACTGCGAGTTAAATAACTTACATACTTTACTTTTTACATCTTTGAATATTTACAATCTGAGAAGATTTGTTTAACTCGTTTTCAGATTTTAATATATGTTCAATTATGAGAATTTGTAAGAAAAGATCACATCCAAACTAATTCTCATGATCATATACCCCTTGGTTTGTCAAACAAAAAGTCTAGAGCCTACGTGTTGAACTTCTTTAGGTCTACTTTAAGTAACTTATTGTTTCATTAATTTTTTACCATTGAGGTACCCTAATTACGTAAAACCTTAGAAAAAAATTATAATTGAACATGTGGTGGGGCTACGTACTAGCTGCGATAATTGGATGTATGTGATAAAGCAAGTTGTAGCTAGCTAAGGAACTTTCAAAGGTGATAGATCCTCGCTACTTTTTTATTTTTATTTTGTTTGTTTTTGATCCAGGGTTTTGATTTTAAGATTTTTTTGTCCCTGCTTCTAAAATTCGAACTTAATTAATCATATTTCACATTGTATAACAGGAATAAAGAATAAGTATTTCAAACAAAGTTAAAATGGTTATCTAACTCATTTATCAAGCCCTCAATCATATAGAATGTTATTCTACTTTTGGATCAAATCTCCGTCATCTTTACCAAACTTTACTCCAATCTTGATGATCATTAGGCACGCTTCTATTTATGAGATTTGGAAATAGTGGAATTACAAAATGATATTTCACCGTGAATCTTAATTAGCGATAATCAGTCATTCAGTCTCATCAGCAACATAAAAGAACAAATTGAAAACTAACATTAGTAGCTAATATATATGAAATATTGAGATATTAGTGTATATATATAAATTACATATATACATACACATACACACAATTAAAAATGTATGTGGGGGTCCTGACTCCTGAGTGACCTGTAAATTTTGATCAGAAGGAATTGAATGGTTTTGGCGAATACTAAGGTGGGGATGTTGTCTTCCTTTGCCATTCTAAACCTATCTCTTGTCTTCTCTCTCTATACCTTTCTCTCCTTCTCTTGCGCTCAATTATGATTCCACTCTCTCTCTCTCTCTCTCTCTCTCTCTAAGAATGATTACGGATGAGTCACATGCCATGGAAAGATCAATATACTTATATACAATAACTTTTGTGTGGTATAAGTATTTTTTAACTTATGATTGATATACAGTATGAACTAGTTAATGAAACACCAAACTTTTGTTAGAAATTACCGATCATCCTCATTGATCCTATTTTGAAGGTCCTGTTTTTTGTTGGGTGTTTTATCGAACATTCTTCTACCTTTGCAATGATTTAATATTAAGTAGATTTGAAAAGGCTAAGCAAGTAGATCAATTGTTTCTTTTTTTTTTTTCTAACTAGGAGTTATGAATCATATACTGACATGTAGTACTATGTTGAACCGAAATCAAAACAAAGTTAATATCTTCGTGCATAGTTCTTGTTTCAACAGAGCGACTTGAACTGAAATAGGACCTGATCCAACTTCTTATCCACTTTTTTTTTTTTGAAGGTGATGGAGTTGCAAACTTGCAATGCATCATATGATCATTATCATAATATGTGTGGTTCTTGTTCAAGTAATTAATATTATTATCTATTTAGTTTAATTTTGTTACATGTATATGATTGTTTTTGTCTCTTTTATATATGGTAACGAAATATTACAGATAGGATTACTTGTGTTTGGGGTCGACCACTACCACTCCTACACTCATTTGTCTCATGTGTTTGTTTTCAGATGGACTCACGTGAACTTCTTAATTTATTGTTTTTGGTTTATGTTTTCCTCCACGAGTTTGACAACGATAAATAATTATCCATTTACAAAATAACCATAAACTAGTTTTAGATCTCAACAGTTGTAGTTCCAATGAAGCAAATTTCACCAGCAATAGTAGTTAAATCGGTTATCTAAAATTTCAGTATAGATCTCAACTATAATGATATTCTTTACCATTATCTTTTACAATTTCTAACCATATCATAACTTTTTTAGCATCACCATAACTAATGTCACCAATATTCAAACATTTGATTGCTCTTCGTCATTTTTTAAACATGGACATTGCTTGCATAAGTATAACACTCGCATCTGCCCTAACATTCTAGGGTTATATTTTCCTTATAAGGGTTTTATTATATTTAAAAACTAATAACTGTGAGATTTTTTTAGTGAGGAAGACACTTGTTAATAATGCTATGAACTGTGTTCGTAGAAAGGAGAGATGGTTGGCATCTCCTCTGACAGAGACGGGATTTGACCTTCGGGTCTTTGAACACATCCGGTTAAGGCTCTCCACCCTCGTGGTGGATCTAACCCAATTTTAAGACGAAAAAATAAAAATAAAATAATGCTATGAACTACATGATTAATTATTTATGTACCTTCGAAATTGATAAACATAAAGTAAGAATTTTAACTACCCAAAAAAAAACTTATTCATCAGTTCCATATAAAAAGTAGTTTTGTTGATTAAGTATTGAGAAATCAGAAATGTTTTTTATGTCGGAACAATACCTATTCTCTAAATGAAGACGATTAAGAATATTAGTTGGCTTTATATAACTATAAAAAGTTCAGAAAGAGAGTTTACGTTTTAACAAAAAAAAAATAAAAATAAAGGGGAAAAGAGAGTTTACATATGTTAATCTATTGCATGTTTGTATTGAAAATTCAGAAATGTTATTTTCTTTTTGGGTTTTGCGGAAAACAGAAAAAAAAAAAAAAAAAAAAAAAAGCAAAAAACCAAAAAACTGTGGTGGCTGTCAGGCATGTATGATATAGTTTTAATTCTATTTTTACTTTCTAATACCCGTACGTACCTTTTCCACCAAAGAAATGCCTACGTTTTGAATATTTGAATACCATCATCTCATACATTTTTATTATATATTTTTCACAGCTAAATAAAAATTTCTAACATAACTGAACTTTTGTCGAAGACTATTTTAAAACTATATAGAACGATTTTATTTTTTATATATCTTACTGAGTTTACCGGACATGGGAAATGATGATAAAAATGTCTAGAACAAAAATGAAATAATTGTTCTATCCATATATCTTCTAAATGCTTCGAAATTAATCCTACTAGTGATGTATATACGTACACATACACCAAAACATATTTGTTTGTGCGCGTGGTCTATTGCCTTTAAAAAGGGTCAAACGTAGTATAGCTTGGATCCTTCTAATTACTTGTCCCTGATCTCTCCTAGTCTCTCGTCTTCTCTCTCTTTTGTGTTTCCATCGATCATGGGTTCGAATTTTCATTACACTATAGATCTCAATGAAGATCAACACCATCAACCTTTTTTCTCTTCTCTTGGATCCTCTCTTCATCAAAATCATCAACAACAACATTTTCATCACCACGCTTCTTCTAATCTCTCATCTTCGATGTCACCATCTCTTTCCTACTTCCCTTTCTTGATCGACTCTCACCAAGATCAAGTATATTTTGGGTACAACAATAGTACTTTTCACGGCGTTCTTGATACCCATCTCTCCCAACCTCTCGAGGTATAGTTTTATATGAATTTTTATATCAATATTAATCTTGATGATCCTATAGAGAAAAACCTATTGTATATTTAATAAAAAAGTATAAATTAACCGATCTTTCATTTGGAAATTTCAGACCAACAAGTTTGTATCGGATGTCAGTTCATCATCAAGCGATCAAATGGTGCCAGAGAAGGAGACAAGACTAAAATTGACGATAAAGAAGAAGGATAATCATCAAGACCAAACCAAACTTCCTCAATACCCGACAAAAGGCAAGACAGGAACAAATACGCTCAAGTGGGTTTCTTCGAAGGTGAGATTGATGAAGAAGAAAAAGGCGATTATTACCACCACCGACATCAACAAACAACATGTTAATAGCGACCAATCATCGAACCAAAGCAATCTGGAAGGAGATCATGATCATCACAATAACATATCAACAAATCAGTACAATATTATTGTCGACCAGAATGGTTATAACGGATCAAGCAACGATTGCGTGATTAGGATTTGCTCCGATTGTAACACAACTAAGACACCTCTTTGGAGAAGTGGTCCGAGAGGTCCCAAGGTAATCAACCACATCTTTTAATTAAAAATATATGCCTAAGTTCATACTGTATATATATACTTGATTATATAACCTCTCGAATAATTAATGTCTATTTATAGTACTAATTAATAACACAATATTATTCAAAAAATACATCTAACGGCAAAAGAATAAAGTAGTATTAAAAGTAGGTTAACAAGTATTTTAATCTTTGAGATCTTCATAAAAACAACTTACAAGATTATTAACCATATTATCCCTTTTGTTTTGTTATTACAGTCTCTTTGTAACGCCTGTGGCATAAGGCAAAGGAAGGCGAGGCGGGCCGCAGCAACGGCAACCGGAATCTCTGACGTATCGCCACCGGTCCTAAAGAAGAAGATGAAAAACAAGAACAAGAGATCAAATAATGGAGTTTATAATCTCTCCTCTCCTTCGGATAAGAAAATGATCACAGTGGAGGAGGCCGCAGCAGCCAGAGACATGGAGACTCAGAACAAGTCCTCGATGCTGTCATCATCGTCTTCCTCTTCAGACAAGTTTTATTTCGACGATCTAGCAATACTGTTAAGCAAAAGTTCAGCTTATCAGAAAGTTTTCCCTCAAGATGAGAAGGAGGCTGCCATTTTACTAATGGCTCTATCGTACGGAATGGTTCACGGATGATTATTTTGATTAAAACTCACCTTGTTGAGAAATTAGGGAAACTACTCTTATCAGGTATAAAATAAATCATACCATAATCTTATAAGTCATAACTAATAATATCTAGAATATTTGTTAGATTAAATTTTGTTCTTGCGGTGATATAGTGATGAGTCCAGCTTTATGATAAGAGAAAGAGAATGTTGTGGTTTAATAGATTTTGTTTGTAACGCTTGTGTTTCTATGATGCGATAATGTGGTTGTTCTTGTTCACTCTTCATGTTTATTTCTGTGTTATTAGATCTGTAAACAATTTATCGATATCTCGTCAAGCATTTTATTTGATGAAAATCTTTTTGGCTAGTACATATGGCTAGTAGAGATTGATATAATATTAAACTCGACCAACATGAATTTTCTTGTAATATATAACTAACTTAACTACTAAAGTGATGCATGCATATAATTTTTGGTTATGAAGCGTATATATCATGTTGCTCCAACCACTACAAACGTGGCTAGAGAACCAATCAAGACAACTTTTGTAATCAATACAATAGTATTCAAAACAGAAGTTTCGGAAAAATTAGAAAACAACCAAAAATAGAGGGGTTATTTTAAAATAAGTTCGAAACTTGGGGAGGTGTCCCAAACAATTTCTACTTTTCCGGTGAAAATTAGAAAGCTCAAAACAAGAAAAAAGGCGAAGTCTTTGTGAGTTGCGATTCATGTCTCCGACGACGACATGACATCTTTACGATCCCTCAGCATCTCGCTTTACACTTCTTCTAACTCTGCTCCGATTTCTCCACCAATCAAGATCCGAAAATGTATAAATTCATTCAACAGATTCCACGGCCTGTCATCTTCGAGCTCTTCTTTGATCGGAAATTTAGTTTTCTCTTCAAGAAAGCAGTTTCACTCCGTAAAGGTATGAAATTTCCTAACTTTTTGTGCTGGGATTCAAATTTACCGCTTAAATTTGAGAACCCATGTTCCACTTTTTGAGTATCAGCTAAATCTTATGTCACTTGTAGTCAATTGGGAATTTAGGTTATGTGTGTCATTTGATTTTGATTACTCTTTTATGTGGTCTAAGCTGGAAGATGTATACTGTGACGATTACATCAGTCTTGTGTTTTAAGTTCATACTGTATCACTTTGATTGAAGCTTAAGTGGCGTTAAGGGCTTTTTTTATAATAATGTGTATCCTTTATAAGTGTTTGGTGTTGTTAAATAGAGTGTTATGTTATTTGTGGCTAAGAATTGAAATATGTGTGTGTGTGTTTGGGATAGGTCCAAGCGTTAGCTGCTGAAACCGAACAGCCAAAATGGTGGGAGAAGAAAGCAGGGCCAAACATGATTGACATTACTTCCACTGAACAGTTCCTGAACGCTTTAAAAGATGCGGGAGATAGATTAGTTATCGTTGATTTTTATGGAACTTGGTGTGGTTCTTGCCGTGCAATGTTCCCAAAGGTAAGCGTTCCTTTAGCTACTTAACGATGTTTATCTTATCTCGTGTATTTCAAGTCCTGAAATGATTAGCTTGCTTCTTTCTAAAGCTGAGACTTTGTTCTTACTCTTTTCTAGCTCTGCAAAACGGCGAAAGAACACCCTGATATCTTGTTCCTTAAAGTAAACTTTGACGAGAACAAGTCTCTCTGCAAAAGCTTGAACGTCAAGGTGTTACCATACTTCCACCTCTATCGTGGCGCTGATGGCCAAGTCGAATCCTTCTCATGCTCTCTTGCCAAGGTTAGTTCTTCTTGTCCCCAGCTCTCTTTAATTGCAATCATCACAATTCTCTATCACGAAAGCAGAGTATAGCCACTGCATCATATAGTCTTAGTGGCATCCGCCAAGTTTAATAAGCTTTCTGCAAACATTATGCAGTTCCAGAAACTGAGAGAGGCCATAGAGAGACATAACGTAGGAAATGTCAGTGACTAGTCTTCTTCAGCTTCTGAGAAGGTTGAAGATTCAAGCGTATAATTCATGTCTGATTCTGATTGATCAAAGATTCTTTTGCTTAATGGCTTCCCTGTATATATATGGTAACTTCATTCGCATATGGTGCATCGTAACTTTTGTACATATAAAATAATAGTCTAACTTTAGAGTTCATCTAAATCTATATTGACGAATGAAAGTAATCAAAAGCTACATATTAATTACACTTAACGAAATCGCATCAGTTGCATTTGATCTAAGAAAAGCATTTTTTCTTCACTCGAAGAAAAAATAACAGGAAGTTGAAGCCTTAGGCTCACGAGCTAGCTCTTGTAACATCTCAAGTTTCTCATCCGCAGTAAAGTATTTGTAATCCGTCGAGAAATTTGCCTTCGTCAAATGTTTGGCATTTGTTAGTATGTAAGTTGCAACTTGTATCTCTTCTTCACGTTGTCCATTGTATCCTTCCCACTCAAATATTTGTAGATGGGATAACAAACAAGGAGGAACAGAAATCGGTTTGGTAAATGGTGGGTTAGTCTCGTGCTCTTCACTGTATTTCCCGTCTCCCTGTAACCATAACCGATAATGGTTTAGACTCATTAGCCTCAGCAAAACTAGCCTAGATAAGTAAGCAAAGTTTAAAGGAGTTTCTTACATCGCTTAGCTTGAGAGCTTGTAATTGAGGAGAGTTCATTAGCAAATTCATAAGTAAATTCCACCACTCGGTTTCTCTAGTACCTAGCTCCAAATATACAAGCTGGTGGAAGATAATACTGGCAGCATACCTAGTCTGCGCCACAAGCAAACGAAAAATGATGTTCAACACTAACTTTGGGGTTCTGTTATTTTCTAATCCAAGATTTGATTTGTCCTGGTTTTCATGTGAATGTATAAGGATAAAATTTTACCTCTAAATGCGACAAAGACAAGGAGAGACGCTTTACTGACGAGGCAAGAGGGAGGAGAATCTTCTCAGTTTTAATATTAGAGATATTTGTAATATTTGCCTCCACTAGCTTCGGAGTATACTCAAGAGAAAACTCAAAATCTTTAGGTCCTTTAATGGATAAGTAGTTCAAAGAAGGAGCATTGATCACATACCCTCTTTGGCCATCTCCATCACTACAATCACGTATTGATAATCTCTTTAAAGATGGTGATTCGATAACGAACTTTATCACATTGTCAATATATCGTTTCACGTCCAATTCTTCAAGATTAGGACAACTCGAGAAAAGCCTACGCACTGAATCATCATCCTCGTAGTAAACAAGGTGAAGGTGTAGGATCTTGAGGGACTTGAAACAAACAGGGGAATCAGGAACATCTACACGAACATAGCTCTTGAGTTTCAAGACCTCGAGTGTTTGACAAGCATAGATGTTACTTGGCAGTCGGATATATCCATTCTCTGAGTTAGGGTCGAGTTCAAGCTCACGCAAACCACGTTCAACCGCATATCCAATCCAAATTCCGATATCAACAGCCTCACAATCCGACTCAACTATAAGTCGCATACTCTCTAGAAGCAGTGACTTATTCAGTAACAAGAACCTATGAACAAATTGCGGTGACAATCTCAAGGAAGTTCTACCATTCTGGTAGTGATAGTCAAGCTTGGGCAGATATTGCCAAAGAGAACTCCATCGTTTGGACAAAACACAAGTTCCTACTGCATCTATTGTCGGAAGCAAAGACAATATCTGAATCAGCAAAGCATCAGGCAACTCACTTATCAGATCCCTATTGACATCAAACCTTCGTCTCTTCTTCAAGGTTCGCCAACAGAATCTGATACGAAAACATCAATTATGACGGTTCCAGATTAAAGATACATATAAATAATTAACGTAAGACTTTGGTCCGCTATAGGAGTGTAAGAAAATCAAGAACGCATGCACGTACAAGAGTCTTGGGAAGAAATTCACTTACTTTGGGTCCATCGCCGTAATGAGATAAGACTTGAAGTGAACCCTAGCTTTCTCAAGAGTTTAGTTTTCTTGTGTCGCTTTGTCAAGGTTAAAGACTTAAAGGGATCTTTAAAAAAAAAAGGGTTAAGGGATAAAAACAAGAACATTAATAGTCATAGATGCGAGAATTTGTATTAACATATACATGCACTAACTAATTCGAATATTATCCGGATTAACTTTACGGAACACATATCAAATACTAAAATTTATCCATCAAAACAGAAAAATCATAAATACTAAAATTTTGGATACATATTCCGCTCCAAAAAAAAATATTTTGCAAATATGTGTATTGATATAAAGATTTGTAGAGACTTTTGAACTGTATATAGGTATTACATATCTTGTATTTACAAAAAAAAAGAAAAAAAAAAATCTTTATAAATTAATTGGATTGTATATTCATTACTTATTTTTGTTTTTTTGGACCAAATTTAATTGCATAATTATTACATTTTATTGGACTCAAAGCATCCAATTTAACACCTAGCTACACCAACGAAAGCTACAAACTATTCTTTTATTCAAATTTGAAAAGGAAAAGCGAAAAAAACGTAATTTCTGAGAATTCTCTCCATCTTAACGGTCACAATAAGGAGAAAAAAAAAAAAGAGATTGAATTTTGCCTGGAGACGCCGCAGTTAGTGTTCCACCATGTTCAAGAGAGACGACTACATTCGAACTAATCACGACGCCGTCTTTCCCAAGTGGCAGGTGAGTACTCTCTCTCAAGAAACTCAATTTAGTGATTCCGGGGTTAAGGGTTTTTGCTCGATCTTTAATTCCGCTGAAACCCGTTCGAGATCACAAGAGTTTTGAATGATATCTCTTTGAAAATTCGTGGAATTCGATTTAAAGATCCCATTTTTAAGATCCAATAATAGAAACTCCTCTCAGATTTCAAGAAATTAAGTGATTCCGGGGTTAGGGTTTTGCTCGATCTTTAATTCCGCTGGAAACTCTTTCGGGGGTTAGGGTTTTGCTCGATCACAAGAGTTTCGAATGATATCTGTTTGAAAATTCGTGGAATTTTGATTATAAAGATCCCATTTTTATACTCTTCATTCCAACGTTTCTTTGTTTGTACTTCATTGATGTTTCTGGGTCTTTTCTCTGCAGGGTTTCGCCCGATCCATGCTTCTGCGTAAACCCATTTCAGAAACCGCAGAGCTACGGAAGACGTATCCGGATTACTCCTTAATTTCTCGAGATTTAGGTCCAAAGGTCACATTTTTATCTCTAAAAAACTCTGTATTTTTGTTGGCTTAGGTGGCTTTGTCTCATGTGTGTCATCAAGTTCTGATCTTTCTTGTTAGTAATTCAGTTGAATAAACTCATTTTTGAGCACAGATTCTGATAGGAGACAACAAGGAAAATTTCAGAAAGGGGAAAGATTGTGTTGGTAGATACAGAGTCCAAGAAGCCCTTCCGGGTCTGTCTGAGCTTGGTGTATCTGTTATCAATCATGACCAGGGGAGAAAAAATGATGGTCTTTTGGCTACCCTTGGTCAAGCTGAAAGCATTAAATATCGGCTACGGTCTTATGGTAGATCTATTACTCATCATGACTTACTCAAGAAACTTGGCGACACCCCGAGAGAGTCAGGTCTCTCTCAAACTCAGAAGAAAGCTGGCAACAAAACCGAAGAGAACAAGCATGATTCTGCTGAAGAGAGAGACATCAGTTCTGATGCAGCTGAGAAAGAGAGTAATTTGCAACTCAGTCCGTCCAGACCTCAACCGGTTTCAGACAGACATTCACATGATGACTTAGCTGATGGGTCTAATTCTGCTTCCGTTTGTGGACTCTTACTAGAAGATGGTACTACTTGCAATACAACTCCAATCAAAGGAAGAAAGAGATGCACAGAGCATAAAGGGAAGAAACTTTCACGTGTTTCTCCAGTAAAACTCATACCGTCTGAAGTTCCTACCAGAAGAGAATGTCAAGAAACTGATGATGATATATGTGGAGTGATTTTACCTGATATGGTGCGTTGCAGAAGACCACCTGTTTTAAGGAGAAAACGATGCGAGGATCACAAGGGAATGAGAGTCAACGCTTTCTTCTTTCTGCTGACCCCAACAGAACGTGATGAAGCCGTCAAAGAGGATAAATCCAAACTGAAGACATGTACAGGCTTGATCCAAGAGGGTTCAGGTCTGAATCTTGTATGTGAAGCTACAACAAATAATGGTTTGCCTTGTACGAGAAGAGCTCCTAAGGGAAGCAAAAGATGTTGGCAGCACAAAGATAAAACTGTGGACCATGGATCATCTTCCGAAAATGTTCAGTCAGCAACCACAAGGCAATTAATTTGCGGTGTTAAGCTTTACAATGGATCGGTGTGCGAGAAAGCTCCAGTGAAAGGACGGAAGAGATGTGAGGAGCACAAGGGGATGAGAATCGCATCTTAAATTCAAAGCATTAGAGTAACTCCTTTTGTAAGTACCTGACCGAGCCGGTTTGGTATTGGTAAAACTTTGTTGAATTACCGTATCATACTTTAACTCTAGATATCTTTTAGGTTGCATGAATTAACTAAGTAGGTACAAGTTAATTGAACCGAATATGCTTTTCTGTACGAAGCAGCTTCACTTTTCTTAATCATTGTCTCTGTAATAAACTTTGTTGCTTTTGGCCAAATGTAGAAGCTGCTGCAAACTAGCTAAAATTCTCATATGTGTAATGTTTCAGCTTATCTACTTCTGTCTTCTTTATCATCACCATTGATACACGTCTGTATTAAGTAACCAAAACTCTTGAACCTAATGGAATGCCTTCTCGGTTTTTGGCACAGCTTTAATCAACATGTTCTGTTGTGTTGTCTTGACACTTGAAACCCATCGTTATCATCTGCAGAACCATTCTAATTCACTGCTATCTGAGGGGTTCCGTTACTTAAGAATCCTGAACAGAAATAGTAAAGATGATGGGTATGCATTGTTTCAACCTGTAAGATTGAACAACTGAGAAATTTTCGTCTGCAGTTTGTCTTTTCAAGTTAAGAAACTGATGAGCATGATAGTTATTTCGAAATCCTGAGAGTCAACAACCTCTGTTTCTCACTATTTCGTAAGGTCAGATACATTTGGAAAGTAGTCAACAATATACATAGAAGAAGTCCTAGAGTTTTCGATTGGAATTTCTGACACTGTTTTATTTGGAGGAATGCTAGCTTCAGTTTTCTCTACGGAAAAAATGGAATGTACAATCTCTTACAATAATATGTGGTTTTAAACACCACAAAGAATCAGACCATATAGCGGTGATCTTAGAATTAGGTGAAAACGTTCCTTTTCCGTGTTGTCACTGCTTCTGCCTCCATTTCTTCTCGCGGTGGCACTCTTAAGTGCAGCTTCATAACATCATATACTGTGAATCCGATTGCCACGGACGGTACAACCTAGAGGAATCCAAAAGAGAAAAAGTCTGTAACTCCATCGTCCATTATCCGAAAACAAGACACAAATCTATGAAACGACTATCAAACCTTGAGGTAATTGATGCTAAGCCCTGAGAAGAGTTGCTTCCAACCTTCTTCTCTAGCAACCTTGAAAAGGGTTTGCATTGTTCCTCTTCTTCTTGTTTCTTCCTTAACGGCTGCAGAGAGTCTCTCAACCTGGCAGGGAGTTTCGGTTTTAATACTACTCAGGATCTTCTTTATATGAAGATTCAAGGATGTGTTGGGAAAGAAGCAGAGAACCAGATCAAACCTGCATTTGTCTCCTGACAACATCAAGAGGGTACGTCAAGGTCTGACCAAGCAATCCAGCGACAGACCCACATACAAGTTTCAGGGAAATGTCTTTCTTATGTTCCGCAGGGACATGGCGTTTCATCTCTTCGTAGAAGTAGAATTTCAAACCAGCATAAGGGAAGATCCCATACAAAGACGGAGCTGATCACAAGCCACCAAAGAGGCAAAGAAAGATCAAATCTTTTGAAGTCTTAGTGAAGTAAAAGATATAGCAAATCCAAAGTAATGGTTGTTATGTACCTACACCACGATATAGGCCACGGAATCCAGATTCTCTGTATGTCCTCGAGAAACAATCTACAATACCTCTGTACACAATTTGTTCCAGGGGAACAATGGTTTTTACTTGCGCGTTTGCTGAACCAACAACCTGCACTGCTGAAACCTCTATGAGCCTACTTAGTTTCTAACTCGGGAAGAGACATAAAAAACACAAAATAGATTACCTGATAAGCCAGCTTTGTCCTGACCAGATCAAGAGGATAAGTGAAAAGAACCGCAGTACCACCAGCGCATGATCCCGCTACAAGATCAAGCAATGGACCTCGAGTAGTATCAGGGAAACCAATAATGATCCATCTCCTGTATTCCTCATAAGCCATATAATGAAGAGCTGCATAGGGAACTATCCGAGCAACACTAGCACCATTCCCTCTATACGATAAAAAACCCAAAAAGAGGTTAACAATCTCATGATGACTAAACTGAATGGAGAGCTCAAAGGCATATAAAAACTCAAGACAACGTACCTGTCGAAACCCATCAAACCTTCAGTTTTGCCAATCTTGTTGATTGATCCTACAAGTCCTATCCTTTTAAACTCGTCTCTTCTAGTCTGACAAAAAGATCAATACTTTGATAAGCTTCTTCTAAATCCAGAGATGAGAATTGAGAATTACAACACTAAAAGCTCTATATTTTTTATGCTTAGTTCCATTACTCAAGTAAGTCAAACTGAATCAGGTTACGAATCAATCTTAGCTCTGTTATTAAATCTTGAAGAAACAGTACAAAGCTGTGATAAAATCGAAAAAACAAAAAATACCCAAATGATTAGTGTACCTGGAAAAGAATCTTAATTCGCTCGAGTGGAGCAACGGCGGTTTTAGCTATACCGCCGGTGACGCCGCCGGCAATAAGCTCCTTTGCGAACAAAGGCATCGAATCAATAATTCCGTTCTTCTCTTCGCCCTCCCCCATCGAAACAGAGGTTAGAGAGAGAAGATAGATACGGGTTTAATGGGTCTTCTTCTTCTTCTTCTTTTACTCCTCCTTTATCGAATCTTTGTACAGTTGAAGTAACCAGAAGAAGAAGAAGAAAGAAAGAATAGTTCTTTGTGATCAATTCAATCAAAGACTTGGTTCCTGTCTAATTCTCACCTTCTCCTGCAAGTTATTTTTATTCTCCAATTAGTGCCATGTTATATGATTTTAATAATTTTTATCTCTGCTTTTGCTTCTAATTTTTTAATGTCTTGGAAGATTCGAAGTTATGACGATTATTTTCTCTTTTCCACCTTTTTAATGTGTTGAACTATGTATTTTTAAACTAGTAAACAAATCAAGAACAAACAAGTATTGATAACGATATACATATATATATATATATATATATATATATATGAAATTATGAATAACAATCAACTTATTTGAAGACAATTACCAATTTGAATCTAGATTATTATCATAAACAGATAATGTATATAATGAGGCTGGTCTTTGAAACACAAGAAATTACAAAGATAAACAAAAATGTGAAGTGAAGTGAGCTAAATTGAAGTTTCAGGGAGTAGAGTTTCTCCACCGGAAGTAACTTAATCTGTCCATGAACACTTAGTTGTTGTGAGCGGCAATTACATGGTCAAGTCCTCGGTGGAGGGATTACTTATGTGCCTCGACGACCTTAGAGTAAAACTCCCATGACTCGTGCGTCTCAGTTATGGCAGTCTGACCAAATGGATTCTCTGCGACAAACTTCTGAACGTTCTCCGCATCCGCTAATCTTTCAAGATACTTCCTTAGTTCACCCTCAGGTCCTGTCACAATAAAAGAAATATCAGTTAACTCTGTCTGGTTGCTGTTGAGTAATTTAACAATGTAAAGACTAACCCAATGCAGAATCTTGATGGTCTGTGTACTGGTACGGGGAAGGGAAGATTCCAGTGTATGGCTGAAAGAGATACCAAGCAATGTTGAGGTTAAAAGTGTCATTGAATGCATAATATTTTCGCAGGTGCTCGAATACTTACAGGATTACACAAAGCCTTGTCGGGTGAATCGTCAACTAGCAAAGTGTTTGTCTCATCATACTTTCGGTTTCCACAACTGATGCATGTCCCAACACGTTCCCATACTGTTCGTAGATCCTTGAGGAACAGAGGCTTATCGTTCTTCTCCTGAGTTTTAAACTTCGTTGTAGTGCATTTATTCTGATCCTGTGTACATATAAAGATTAGGATTGGTGAGTTCATTAGCTGGATTTTTGGACTAAAAAGTAGAGTGAGTTCTGCTCGTATGTTAAACTACATAGCTCATAAAGATTGTATACTGTGTTGCTACAATCTCAATGTCAACTGCACTTCTCATCATCTACTCTCAAAATCTAGAAAATTGCTCAGAGAGGTTGTAGAGATCACTTACAAAACAGAACAACAGATTCCTCGCATAGTTTCTCATGACAATGCTGACCATATAATCCAACCCACTAGTAAGAGAAAAAGGAGAGATGGAGTTAACTGAGGATTTGAAAGTCGTATATGTATTAGACACCTCACTAAGAAAAGCAAAAAACAATGCAATTGAGTTTTTAATCAGTTCAAGAAGCTTACATGCGCCTGGAGGACCATATCGCAACATTAAATCTCTCAAAGCAAAAGTCGAGAAAGCTGGAAACAAAAGGCCTCCTGAAGACTATAGAAAAATGGACAAAGGAATTACTCTGCAGTCAAAGAAGCATGTAACAACTTACGAGTGACCACACTGAAATTAATTCTTTCTTACCTGATCTATATGATACTTTACCATCTGGAATTAATTGACCTGTAAAGCCCTGAACGATATCCGCCAGTATTCCATTCAAATCAAATACAAGCAACTTTCTAGTACGACCATCACATGAACATTTAGGTACACTTCCAATTTCTGATGAAGCAACTCCTTGAACCATATTATTCTGTATTACAACAGAACTTGATAAAGACATTTCAAGCTTTTCCCCATCAAATTCTGGTTCTTCATCTTTAGGCACGGAAACAGCATCCTTCTCCTCCATATCATCAGTTTTATGATCTAAATCATTTTTCTTATTCTTGCTCTTCTTTGTTTTGACCTCAACCTTGCTAACACCTTCTGCTCCCAAAGCATTCTGATCAACTTCTCCATTTTCATCATTTATCTTTTTACTGTCGTCCTCCATATTGTCTGTTTTATGATCTGACAGGTTTTTCTTCCTCTTGCGTTTCTTTGTTGTGCCCTCAACCTTACTAACACCTTCTGCTCCCAAGGCATTCTGATCAACTTCTTCCTTTTTATTTTTTTTCTTTTTTTTGGTATTTTCAACATCCTGAACACTTTCCTTCTTAGTTGCAGAATCTTCAATGTTACTAGCCAAATCCTTACTGGCAATCTCCCCATCAGCATTCCCATCGCAATTTTCCACACCTTCTCTATTTGATTGATGCAACAAACAGTCGCTATCCATGATGGCTACTGATTCGCAATTTGTTTTCTTTTTTGTCTTCCTTTTCTGTCTTTTGCGTGCAACGTCACTATCACCTTCTGCTCCAATTGTATCCTGATTAGATACAATATTTTCATCTTTTGTCCTTTCTTTACGTTTTCCAGATTTCTGAACTCCACTTTTCTCTCTCATTACAGACTTTTCAGTTTTACTTGTCATATCCTCTCCCCCAAACTGTTGTCCGGCATTTCCATCACAATTTTGCATGTCTTTTTCGTCTGAATGATCCAACAAACACCCAACAGATACTGATGGCTCATAGACTTCAATACCTGCATATGACGTTTTATTCTTCTTCCCCTTCTGTTTTTTGCTCCTTACATCACATACACCTGCTCCAACAACGTCCTCTTTAACTCTAGTTTTTTCATCTGTTTCCTTCTCTTCAGTTTTTCCGAGATTCTGTAAACCACTTCCCTCCCCAGTTACAGAATTTTCTCTCTGACTTGCTGGATAACTAACTAACTCTCGCCCACCATTTCCATCATTATTTTCCACAAACTCTACTGGCCCGCTTTTCATGGAGGTTGATAAAGTATTTCCTAACGGGTCGCAGACCTCCACTGTTTCGGTCTTTCTCTTCTTCCTTCTCTTGGCTTTAGGATTCTGAGCCACAGTTTCATTGACATCTGTGCATTCTTGTTGTTCCACTGTATCATCCTTGGATTTTGGACAACTACTTATCATAACACTAGCAACAGATATTTCCTCTTTACTCATCGATTTTGATTCTTCAGCTTCAGAATTATCGTACTTAGCTTCAAGAACGTCTTCTTTAACTTCAGTATTTCCATCTGTTTCCTTGCTCCCATCACTATTTTCCACACACTCTGCTGACCCGCTTTTCGTGGAGGTTGGCAAAGTATTTCCTAACGGGTCGCAGACCTCCACTGTTTCGGTCTTTCTCTTCTTCCTTCTCTTGGCTTTAGGATTCTGAGCCACAGTTTCATTGACATCTGTACATTCTTGTAGTTCCACTGCATCATCCTTGGATTTTGGACAACTACTTATCACAACACTAGCAACAGATATTTCCTCTTTACTCATCGATTTTGATTCTTCAACTTCAGAAATAGTATCGTATTTAACTTCAAGAACGTCTTCTTTAACTTCAGTATTTCCCTCTGTTTCCTTGCTCCCATCATTAATTTCCACACACTCTGCTGACCCGCTTTTCGTGGAGGCTAATGGATCACACGCCTCCACTGTTTTGGTCTTTCTCTTCTTCTTTTTCTTGGCTTTAGGACTCTGAGTTTGGGCCACAGTTTCACTGAGTTTGACATCTGTGCACTCTTGTTGTTCCACTGTATCATCCTTGGATTTCGGACAACTACTTATGACAACACTAGCAATAGATTTTTCCTCTATATTCATCGGTTTTGATCCGTCAGCTTCAGAAGTAGTATCACATTTAAGTTCAAGAACATATTCTTTAACTTCGGTATTCCCATCAGTTTCTTTATTCCCATCATTATTTTCCACACACTCTACTGACCCGCTTTTGGTGGAGGTTGGCAGAATATTTCCTAATGGATCAGAGACCTCCGCTGTTTTATTCTTTCTCTTCTTCCTTTTCTTGGCTTTTGGACTTTGAGTTTGGGCCACAGCCTCACTGAGTTTAACATCTGTGCACTCTTGTTGTTCCACAGTCTCATCCTTGGATTGCAGACAACTATTTATCACAACACTAGGAACAGAGTTTTCCTCTTTACTCATCGATTTTGATCCTTCAGCTTCAGTAATAGTATTGTACTTTACAGCAACCCCTGCATTGGTACTATGAATATCAACATCACTTTCCTTCAGTGCGTTTCTATCCCTCTTTTTTTCTCTCTTTCTTTTCTGGGAACAAGTCAAACTAGTACCATCTGGCTGTGAATCTTCTTGCACTGAAAAATTAGGGCCGGTACAAAGTTGTGCTGCTCCAGGTTTTTCACATGAAACTTGAGTTTGTTCGTGTGACCCTTCTTGTATTATACCATTTGACAGAGTGTTGGGTGGCTGCACTTGGTCTTCGTTGGTGATTTTTTCTACATCATCCAACATTTTCTCTTCACAGGAAGCCTCCTCTTTCTTTTTCTTCTCTCTCCTTTTTGATTTTTTTCTACTGGAACCATTCTTATTAGCATCTGGTAGTGAATCTTCTCCTGTTGACATAATTGGATCTGCATGATGTAGTGTAGCTGCAGGTAGTGTAGATACACGATTCTCAGATAACTGGACTTGATTTTCACTGGTGGATTTCTCTGTTTCCCCCTCTTTTTGCTCTTCAGATGAAAAAGCCCCATCTGCGTAACCATTCTGGCTACTGATATGAGAATCATCATTCTTCAACTCACTTTCATGTTTCCTTGATTTCCTCTTCTTTTTTCCCGATCTCTCCTTATGCTTATCACTCTCAGGATTATTCACACAGTCATTTGAGTTTCCAATCTCTGAAACAGTCTCCATAACTACCTTGATTTACTCGGCAATCAGCTGCAGTTACAAAAACAAAAACAAGGGAATACGTTACTTAAGTTAAAGCACAAGTAATGACTCACACAATTGTTAATTAAGATGCCTCACATAAATCCTAAACAGAGCTCGATAAGTCTGTAATTGATTAACAACTGAGCCATAGATACTAATGCATTCAGTGTGAACTAAAAGAAGCAGTCAATCCAGAAAAAATATGCACATTCTAATACCATTGTTCATGAAAATTTGATTGGCAGTGTTCTGTAATCCCTAAACACACAAAACGGTACTTAGCAAAAGCCATTAACGAACCAGAGAATCTATTCAAACCCAAAACCCAGAAGTTTTAGTGAATCTTCAATCCCAGGGTCAGATCTTAAATCCGAATTTGGAAAACAAAAATCACCCTGAAGAAGAGACGAACATGGCAAGACATTAAATTCAACCCGAAAGTAAAACAGGCTAGTATCTCAATACCGACCACCGTATCGGAGAATTCTCAGAAGAGCAGAAGAAGAAGAAAACCTGGAAAAATAATTTCAAATTGGGGAAGAGTGTGTCTCTGACGAACTCTCAGAAGAGGCGCGGCGAATTCGAGAGCCCAAGGGTTTTTTAACTCAACAACCTCCGTTACTACTGCGCCGTCCTAATCCTATAACTAATAAACCGTTCCGGTTTTAATTGAAATACAAAACATTATCGATAACCATTCCGGTTTACAAGAATGGGTTTTAATTAATTCTTAAAAAAAACTATGGTCCATATAGTTGGCCCATTTAGAAATAGACAATATGGACTTGGGTTATATTATTATACATGACAGATCCAAGAGTAGCTAGGTCTCACTCAAAATGAGCAAAACGAAACATCTTTCTAGGACGATGATTCTGTTCATCAAATCAAGAATTCAGAGTCATATTAAAGTTTCTAACTCACGGTTAATGACATAATTCATACAAATAGTTTATATTCTTTTGTCATTGAAGCATTCAAAATTTTGATTTAAGAATCGCAAAGTAGTTTATTTTCTTTTTTGTAACTCATAAAGTCTTGGATTTAGTTAATTAAGCTCCTTGCATTTGTTTGACAAAATAGAAACGAGAGACCCTGATGATGAGGGTTTACGTTTTTTTTTCTCTTATAGGTAGATTATTATTTCGAGTCATCTATCAGTAAATCTGAAGAAGAAAGGGTCTTATCTGTGTATAGAATATATTACAAAAACAAATGTTTATTGAAGTATATATAATGGGGTTATTGTATAACTCGATATTTGAAATTATCTGTCAATAAAATCTGTAAAAGCAACTTGAACTTTAAAAACTAAGTTGCACGCGTAGCAACAATTTTAATCTATCACATGTTTTAATCATAAAGCACCTCTGAACCCACTAGGCACAGCTAGACTGTAATGTTGGTGTGTTCTTAAATTTCGATTACTTGTTATCATTACAATTTTTACTGGAACTCACATTAGATACCAAACTGGACGTACGTACGTAGACACAGCTATTTCTTGTATATATATCACTGTTTTGATTCTAATCATGAAGACTATAGTAGTTACTAGTTACCATCAAGCAACATAACAGACAAAACAATTAAAGTTATATATGCAATGAGGTTACTCTCTGCGGAAAAGGATTTGGCAATTCTTCTCATTTTCGAAGTTTCATATCGATAGAACTAACCATTCAATAAAAAACAATTGGTCAATCAGTGTGTAGATAATACATATACGTGTGTTTTTTTCTTTGTGGGCAAATGAGAATAGACAGACTGTCGTATTTCACTTTACATTTGTTTATACATATAAGAATTTGTTTTTTCTTTCTTCTGTATTTTTTATTTATATTTGGGCATGAGAATCAGTGTCAGAGTGGAAGCTATTAGCTATGTTGGTTGATAATTCATTTTCTAATATATATGCAAAAGTGAAGCTTCATAATAATACATATATATGTACATATATTGACGACCCATTCATGCATTATTCAACAATGATTGAAGATCACAATAAAGTGTACTAGTTATAAGATATTATTACAAAATTTACAACTTGACTTACTCCATGTGTGTTTTTAATTCTCGAGGCACTTTTGTGTTCTTGATTTATATTTACAACTAATCTAACAATTGTATTATACAGCTATTTACATATAAAAAATACAGCCATTTCTGTTGAAAAATTAATGGATCGGAGTCCCCATCTGTTTAGACAAATCCATTTTTTCACAAGTTCCAAGATTGTATGATGAATATGATAATTCTAATCAATTACCTCACTTTGGACTGTTAATAATGCAAATACAAACATCAAATTTTTATGTTGGAAACCCATAAGAAGCAATCTAATGATTTTATTTCTCTAATTTTTTTTTTGTCAACAAAACATGTAGTATAAGGAGTTAAACCAAAATGGCGACATCAACATGCTAAATACTAAAACAAACTAGTACTATTTTCAGTTTAAAATTTATTTATTTTATATCAAAATGAGTGTGTGTGTGTGTGTGTGTGTGTGTGTACGTCTATAGTATAGTTTAACCGCCATGAAAATATGGAAATAAATCATATGTACTTTCCAATGTAATTCTACGCCATATGAATAATTCCAGTTTAGTTTCAAACACTGGTTTCATAAGCTAGCTAGATCTGATCAAAGAAGAAGATCTATTTTCTAAATGCATTTTTAGCCACTATAATGTAGCTCAAAACTAGTTTACAACTCCTCCAATATCCAGTTACCAATACATATTGTACAAAGCATGTTTAACATGTATTCATGATATTTCCAATAAAGCAATATATACACATAGATATTAATTTTAGTTACATCGACCTTTCTTCATGGTTTTATGCAGTTCCTCAGCTCAAAAAGCTTATGGACACTATCATTTGGCATGATCAGCGCGTTAATACACCTAAAGTTGGCCGGATATATAAACATATTTACATGAATTTGTGTCTATTTAAAGGAGGTTCTTGATTTCCCCCTTATGTACGTAAAAAGAAAAACAATAATATATTATGTAGGAACAATAATGGTATTATATAAACTTTTCAGCGAAAAGGCAAGTTTTGGCTTCACATGCATATACTAGAATATTATGAACATCTAATAAGCTTAAGTACTTGTGTGTAATTCAGATATATATATATATATATATATATATATATACAACAGAAAATTAGAAAAAGACGTACATATATTCTCCTATTGCTGAGAAATAGTATTATTTAGTTAGGAATTGTATGCTTTGTTTCTTTTTTTAATATTATGGAGCTTTTAACTAAACACCGACATGTAATATTGTATCTTCTTCCAAGATTTTAATTTCAAATAACTCTACTTAACTTATTTTAGTTTATATAAAATATATTTTAGTTTATATTAAAGAAAATATATTTTAGAGTTGAGAAGATGAAGTAACACTTGCAGTGAAGAACTTGTGTTGCAGATTACGACAACGTGTTCGTACAAACACGTTTGGAATATTCTTGCATGTCACAACGCGTTTCAAAATATTATACTACTATTGGTTTTGTCTCATTGAAATCCAGAATAAAGAAATTAAAAATGTCAAACTATGAATGCAAACTAGTTTGTAATATGTATATGATTCCATATATCCATTTCCTGAAAAAAAAAGGAATTTAAGAATATCTAGTTAAAAAAATAGCTTTAAAAATTGTTTGGATTTGAATTGTAGTAAGTAAAAACCAAAAAAAAAAAAGAAGAAATCCCGACTGTAGAAAAAGAAAAAGAAAAAAGGAGTCGTATTATTGATACAGATATAGCTAAGCTATGGTGGAATGATCAGAAGGTTTGGTTGGAAGTATGATACGACTTACCAACTCAAGATGTTTAGTTAATCCATTTCTGACAAGTGACAAGAAGAATGAAACATGTCTGTCGTGGTCTCTTCTCATTGGTCAGATGACACTATGGAAGATACGACTTTTCACAAAATCGTTTATAAAAAATTATTTGTGTTGACAGCAAATCACTGGGGATTAGGATGATCATCATCGTCCTTCTCAGTTTAGTTGCTAGTTGCTACAATTATCTCATGGTTCAGACTTGATCTCTTTTTTATTTCTTTTGACTAATTATGAACGAGTGATGGACACACGAACCCCTGGTACAGTATATTATAAATATACCATCCTGGTAGTATAGCAAGCAGTGCAGTTTTGACAAAGTACATATATTATAGACTTTTTCGTTTTTTTTACCCTATAATAATTATGTATATCCTTATAGGGGCATTCTCAAAAATGCCCCTTTTTCCATACCCCTTTTTAAAAATACCCTTTCATGTTGACCATTTTTAAAACTACCCCTCTTTATATACAAAATGACCAAATTACCCTTTTTGAGTGACAGCAAGAATGTACAGTCATCAAAATCGAAAATATTTTCCCGCCAAAATTTTTTTTTCCCGCCAAAATCGAAAACTTTTCCCGAAAAAATTATTTTTCCTGCCAAAAAAAAATTTTCCCGCCAAAATCGAAAATTTTTCCCGCCAAAAATATTGAAATTTATACCTTTTAAAAACATTGTAAACGCTTTTAAAAAACTTTTAAAAACGTTTACAAGGTTTTTAAAAGGTTTTTAAACACATTGTAAACGCTTTTAAAAACCATGTAAATGCTTTTTAAAAGCTTGTAAATGCTTTTAAAAGGTTTTTAAACACCTTGTAAACACTTTTAAAAACTTTTTAAAAGCATTTACAAGGTGTTTAAAATTTTTTTAAAACCCTTTTAAAAATCTTATAAAAACTTTTACAAGGTTTTTAAAAACATTGTAAAAGCGTTTACAAGGTGTTTAAAAACTTTTTAAAAATCTTTTGAAAAACCATTTGAAAACCTTTTAAAAACCTTTTAAAAACCTTTTAAAAATCTTGTAAAAGCGTTTACAAGTTGTTTAAAAAACCTTTTAAAACTCTTTAAAAAATCTTGTAAAAGCCTTTACAAGGTGTTTATAAGGCTTTTATAAGGTAGAAACCTCATAAAACCTTTTAAAAACCTTGTAAATTTTTTTTGGCGGGAAAATTTTTTTGTCGAAATATTTTTATCAAAATTTTTTTGACAAAAAAATTTTTGGCGGGAAAATTTTTTCGAAAAATTTTTGGCGGGAAAATTTTTTCGAAAAATTTTTGGCGGGAAAATTTTTTCGAAAAATTTTTGGCGGGAAAATATGTCGGAAATTTTTTGGCGGGAAAATTTTGTTTTTTTCTTTTTATTGAATAAAATAATTTTCATCTAAGGGTAAAATGGTCATTAAAAATTAAAAGAGGGCAAAAATAAAAATAGCCAGAAAAGAGGGTATTTTTGAAAAGGGGTATATCAAAAGGGGCATTTTTAACAAATTCTCATCCTTATAATCTGGAACCTATATCAAAGCAAGAACAACCAAGTTTAAATAAAAATAATCGGTAATTTTCTTCTAGCATGTGATTACATAACGCATTGTTAGAATTGCTTAAGAAACAAGTATTCACAATTGCTTAAAAATGAAATAATTTCTAATTGCTGGTATCATCAACCTTTCGGACATAGTTACCATGTTTAGCAGTCTCTTGTCTATGGCTTGAGAGAAACACTTGCATTCATATTTTAATTTCAGTAGAAGAGTTTGAAGCATGGCTTACAAAGCAGTACCACTATATGAATTCATTTAGTGTTTAGAAATTTGAGTAGTCTAATCTATATAATAATAACAATCTGAAAAAATGTGACCAACAGTTGTGTTTTTTCAATTGTACCTTTTGGAAAATGCAACCAACAGTTGTGTTTTTTTAATCGTACCTTTTGAAAAATGCGACCAACAGTTGTGTTTTTTCAATCATACATTTTGGAAAATGCGACCAACAGTTGTGTTTTTACAATCGTACATTTTGGATATTTTCTGAAAAGTCGTGATGGATCATTAAAACGGTTATTTATGAAAAGGTACAACTGTTCACTGTAAAGTTGTGTTGATTGGAACATTCATATCTTTTGAAATCTATATATATATATATATATATATTTGTCTATTTGAACTGTTTTCATTTTTTTGGCTATGAAACAAAATCAACTAAATTTTCAATCTCACCTGTTTTTACATTCTAAATTATTTTCTAACATTCATTCTTTTAAAAGTCAAGAAATTCCTTTATATATAATAACAATCCGAATAAATGCCACTAAAAGTTGTGTTTTTTCAATCTTACCTTTTGGATAATTTTCTAAAAAAATCTGTAGAAAATTTAAATAGTATGTTTTACAAAAAGTTGCGATTGTTCATTGTAACAGTTTATTTTGTAAAGTTGCAACTGTTCATTGTAGAGTTGTGTCTATTCGAATATTCGTATATTTTGAAATCTATATATATTTGTCTGTTTGAACTGTTTTCATTTTTTTTGTCATGACACAAAATAATATAAAATTTCAATCTCAATGGTTTTTACAACTCTCTAAATTATTCTCTAGCACTCATTCTTTTAAAAGTAAAGAAATTCCTCTAATTCTTGATTTAACAAAAGATTTTTGTAATGATGAATCTAATTTACAACTTTTAGTTAATTTTATACATAAAAATTTAATGAAAATACCTAGAGTTTTTTTTGAAAAGTTAGATGGATTATATAGTGAGCTTTTGGATTTGACTTTTGAATATGGTAATAAAGATGTCTTCTATTTAAAAGCAGTTTATATGAGTTTGTAGGTATAATCAAGTGCAAATACAACAGTTGCAACTTTTCGTAAAAAATTTGTTTTTTTAATTCAAACTGTTGTATCTGTTCATTGTAGAGTTGTGTCTTTTCACTATATTTTATTTATATTTTTTCTTCACAACTTTTCGTTCTAATATGTGTGTCTAAATAGTCATGCCTTTTGAATTTTCTTTATATTTGTCTCTTCATCATCAACTAACAAGTTCATTGAAACAAATTTTCCATTTTATGTTAAATCTAAATAATTGAATATTAATATCTAATATTCAACGTTATTTTATAATCTAACTAAAATTTTAGAAATGATTATATCAATAAAAAAATTTAATACAACTTAATATAGAATTTACAGTTGCGTCTATTTATCTTAACTTTTCGATAAAAAATATTTTAATATTTAAAAATAATAATAACAAACTGAATCAATGCGAACAACAGTTGCGATCTTTCGTAGTACTTTTTGTAAAAAATAATTTTATTATTAGTTTTTTAAACTCAAACAGTTGTATTTGTTCATTGTAGAGTTGTGTCTTTCACTATATTTTATTTGTATTTTTTCATCACAACTTATCGTTCCAATAGGTGTGTCTATTTAAATAGTCATATCTTTTGAACTTTCTATATATTTGTCTCTTCATTAATAACTAACAAATCATCGTTCGTTGAAACAAATTTTTCTTTTTTTTTGTTGAATCTTGAATATTAATATATAATATTCAATGTTATTCTATAATCTAATTAAAATTTTATAAATGATTATAGTAATATAGAAATTTAATAAAACTTAATATAGAATTTACAGTTGTGTCTATTTATCGTAATTTTTTGTTAAAAACTATTTTAATATTTAAATTTTATTTTATTTTTTGTTAAGAGTTGTGTATTTTAATTTTAATCTTTTCGTTGATACAGTCTCACTTATTATTAAATATATTTTTAATTATAATTATTATTTAATAGAAAAATACATTTACTCATTACAACCATTAGTTCAATATTCTCAATTAGGATCATTTTGTCATAATAATTTTTTTAATTTTACTCTTTACCATTATTCTTCATAAAAATATCTTATATTTATAATATTTTAAACAATATGTTTTGCAAAGTTGCGTCTATTCTACATAATATTTTTTGTTATAAGTTTTCATTTTGATGGTTGTGTTTTTAATTACAATTTATGTTTAATTTTTATGTATTCAAACTATTCTATTACATTCAAATAAGTACTTCCCCCGCGACATCGCGGGAGTCTGAGTCTTAGTAGTAACGATTAATAGAAACATATTAAGTAAACTTTTTTGTGAAATCCACTTATTACCAACAAAAGTTTACACTAACAAAAAAAAAAGTTTACACAAACAAAAAGGTCATAGGCTCATTGCTATATAACTAGATAATATACTTAATTAACAACAAAGAATATAGATCACAGTATCGTTTGATGCATGTCTCGTATATTTTCATGAAGATGCTCTCCTTGTTAGCCGCACAAACAGTCGCCAAAACTCCACTTCTCTTTCACGTTCTCAGTTACAACTTGCGTCATTGTTTATTTAAAGTATATTAATTTAATCCAGTTATTAGTATTTAATTTAGTTCATACTTCAATGATTGGTCCGTAAGATATTATGAACTTCTGCTAGAAGATTTCGTGTTAGGATTAGTAATTGATTGCAATTTATTATACACTTATAGGAATCAATCAATCAATTGGTGACTAAATTTGATTCTATGTTCCTATGAAATTACACACGATACGAAAACAATTCATTGGATTGTCACGTTTGTGGAAGACATAATCCAGCATGATTTGAAGCAAATCTATGACATTAAACTAGAAGAAATGAACCATTCAGTACTAATTTCCTAACGTTTTGCTTCTAACATGTTTGTTTTTCTAAAGTTAACAACAGATTAATGTATATATAAATCACGGTTCTGAGTTTTGATCGTTATAATGTCTTTTCCAGATGAAAGATAAATCAATTTCGAAAATGATAGTGTTTTCACTCTGCATACTAAAATGATGGTGGTACATACACTTTTATGTATATGTGATGTATTTTTAATTGCTTAAATGATTGATCGAATGTTTTTTTTTAAAAAGTGACAAATTGGAATATTACATACATCATTTTTTTTTCTTTACATTCATCTAGGTTTGAGAGTACTATATGGTTATATTGGATCTAATTGATAACGTACATAAAATTGTACATAAAAATTGTAAACTTGAATGATAAGTTGTTACGCAATAATGTGTTACGCAATAATGTAAAACTATGAGAAAGGATGATACATAAAAAATATATTAAAAATTTGAAAATAAAGTTTTTAGTAATGTTTTTGTGATTAATAAAAAATTAAAACGATACAACTTGTACCATTTTTTTTTATACTCACCAATTACACCCATTATATGTATTAGAATTTCGACTGTAATACAATTATATAAGATAAAGTCTCTAATTTTTAACGGGTATTATTGTTCATGAGTCTTATGTCATGATATCTTTAAGCTCTTATATGCTTATGAAATTCAAGTTTCACTCGCCATCTCCCTACAACAAGGAAAATAATTACTCCAAATGACCTTTTTCATTTTATGTGTGCACAATTATTGCAAGTGACCACAAATATTTTTTGCATATTTTTTCTTATTTGAACTGTAGTAAAATTTTATTCCAATAGTTATTCCTATGCATCGTCATATTTGCAAAATGAAAATTAAAACGCTTTACATATTTTTACTCACAGTTTATGAAATTTTAGTTTTAAAATTATTTTGAATGGTATGAAAATTAAAACGCTTTACATATTTGAGTTTGACTCCATTACCATGTTATGTATGACACTGTAACCCTCTTCAACACAGATATTACTAATGAAAGATGAAATCTTTTTTTTTTTTTTTTGGTCAAAAAATGAAAGAAGGAATCCATATTGCAATATATTGCAATATACAGTAGATAGATATTCATAGTACTAGGGACTCCTAAAAATTTTCTCATATCATAATATATATGATATAATAGTGTTTTTTCTTCGTAATCTAGGTTATGAATATATAAGAAGTACATATTATCAAATAAAAAGACATATAATCAGCACCAACATTTTTTTTTTCTCAAACAAAAGACGTATAATCAGCATTACCATTTTTGTTTTTGGAGTTGGTAATGTATTGAGATTCAATCTACAGTTTTATTTCCGAATCTTAAGCTGGTGGGTTCGATCACATGCAGATTATACATTTGTCTATATAAGTATTACGTAAAAAAAATATACGCACATATGTAACAACACGTGTGTATAACTGTGTATATCTCCTATATACGTGCATCTACAATTAGAGTATAAGTTTACATTGTTTTTGTTATCTTCTACCTAAATTAATTACTTTTTAAATGTCTTATATTGTTGTGTCGATTAATACCCTTTAGTCAGCTATTTTATGTCCAAACATACAAACAGCAAATCCTTACACAAAATCTTAATCTTAGTGTGCGGGCGAAATTGCGACCATACAACTTCTTTTATTATACTCCCTCTGTTTCACAAAGAGTGTCATTCTGGAGAAAATTTTTTGTTTCACAAAGAATGTCATTTTACATTTCCAATGAGTGTTTTAATGCTAAATTTTCTTTTTTACCCCTAAACCCAAAGCTATTTTCATTGAATTTTGATCATTAATCACTTAATAAATAGGGGCAAATAAGTATAATTCAAACTTTTCTTAATTTGTGTGAAATATGTCAAAATGACACTCTTTGTGAAACAGAGGGAGTACCTAACTATAAATCTGATCTAAAAAAATAAAAAGTTTTTTTTTTCTCGGGTTTGAGTCCGAATTAAGGATATGTAATAGACTAGAAATGGAGTGTATATATTCGTTCGGCTAGAGCAAATATGTTAGGTTGGTTTTATAAAAAAAGAAAAATCGTATAGTATGAAATCTAAAATAGCTAACCTTACCTTACTTAATTCGTTCTTGTACTTGAGAAGTTACTTACACATTAATCTTAAACTTCATCGTCAAAACAAGCTTTAAACTAGGAATTACAATATTTTCTATTCACAGTGCCCTTGTAGACAGAGATCAAATTTTGATAACATGTGTTTAATTTAGAACTGTTCTAGAATTCGACTATACTATCATCAGTATTATGCTATGATGGTTATAGACTTATAGTAATAAAAACAATCATTTATAGTTTGGAGAAAAAAAAATCTCCGTAGTAACCACTTCTATAAACAAAATGTACCCACCAACACAAAATGGAATCAACAACTCTCTACTAACTTAATATCGAATTGAGGAACTCGTGCTTTTAATCTTTGTTAATTGTCTATAAGAGATGTTTTTTTTGGTTACTCCACTTTTTATTTGAGTTTTGAAAATTTCGATTCTGTAAGACTATATATACTATTAATTGCGATACGTGGGGTCAGCTAAGATCCTTCAAGAACTTATATTCTTGATGATCATATTGTTCACAGATTGGAATCATAATCTTATGCTATGATTGTATGTATCTGTGTCACGTAGTTCGACTTTTAACCACTCTTAGATTTCCGAAATATCCTTCTCTATCTTTTTGCTTCACATATCGCATTACAACAAATTAATAAGATTTAGATATATGTGTAAGTGGTATTTAAAAGGTGACATGGTACAATAAATAAAATAACAAAATTAAGAATTAAAGAGTAAACTATGTTAAATATATAAAGAGTTTAAGCGGATGAATGGTAGGTATATCATTTGTTTAAGTTTAATGGTTTGTAAACATAAATTCGGCTTTTTTTTACATCCAAATATATATCAAGTTTTCGAACATGATTATGTTTTATTTCATTAGCGTGTTGAAATATAATTCAAAAACAAAACATAACAAAATATGTGGAAAAAACGTAAGTGATCTACTAATACTAGACATTCAACGTTTTATAAGTTTTAAAGAAATTCAAAAGATTATGAGGGTTTAAAAATCTGTGTTTTTATAAATGTAGTTTTTGTAATAATTATTACAGTATCTGTTACTACATGTTTATCTTCATGTGTACAGAGTTAAGACTGATAGCATGTGTAAGCGGGTTCCTAAGTACGAGAGAATTAAAATCTGCCTTAATTAAACAAAGGTTTTGATTAGCCGTACGTACCGCCATCAATAGGGAGCATTATTATCACCCATTAGGGAGCATACTTTGACCACTTGGCGAAAAATTATAAAAATGTTACGGACTAATTACGCAGCCCAGAATTAATTTAAATTATATAGTATTTAACAAACATTACATTTTTTTTTTTCCAGACCAACACATAAATTCATAATTAAACTACTAATAGATATTTACTAATTTGTGCAAAATATGGATCGAGTATATGGATTTGAACTCAAATACTGTTAGAACGGTGATATTTTCACAAGCCATTAATTCTTATCAACACTAATAAAGTGTATATGGATAGCCACCCACCCACTCCTCTCGTATTATCGGAATTACCTTTTTTTTTGTTTTCTTGGTGTTATCATCGAATCCGTGTAGTCGGCATTTCAACCACCGTATTTGGGCTATAGATCTCATAGCTAAAGCTTTGGAAAAAATAATTAAATAAATATTGTATGGAGCAAAAAAAATGTATTGACAAGAGAAGGAAGAAGAAGACACAAGCTAACAGTTGTCCGAAACTGATTTTGGCAAAAGGTGATCTTTGATTTTGCTTACAACATCGAATCAGAACATTTAATTTAGTTGTTTCCCCATTTCTTTCACCTAATGGAGTTTAATATCCCCAATAAATTTGATTAGTTACTTAATCGAGTTTTAATTATATTTAAACAGATAATGTAAAACAGACGTATACATTTTTATAAACTATAATCAAAAACTACACTACTGGATGACTCTTTGTTTACACATAAGTTTTGTTATTTAAATTTGTATTCTCAAAAAAAAAGAGTTAACTTATTATTTTATATTTCTGTAAAGATTAAAGAAAAAAGGTACTTTACAGTTTTCATAGTGAAACAGATTAATTACTTATTAAATTTGTTATATTAGCGAATGATTGATATTACAAAAAGAAAATATTTTCAATAACAAACTTGAGTATCAAAAAATGTATTGGTGTTCCTTTTTGGATTTAAATCGTTGCAGCCGACTAAACCCAAATTATTTTGAAACTTTCCCGAAATTAAAATAAACCACATTGAAAACAGAGGTAAACGATATTACGTATAAAAATTGATAATAAACGATTTATGGAACTGGCGATCTGCTATAGATGAACCACCAAGAAGTTTCAAGATAAAAAAACAAAAAATAAAAATAGCCAAAAACACTCTTATCTAATCATCCATTTGCAGGTCAATGACAACTTATTTTTCCACAATCGAATCTTCCTTATTCTTTACACAAACCTCTTCTCTATATGTAAGTAAACTAATATTAAATCGAAATATTGTCAAAGGACTTCCATCTCCGTCACGTTTGCTATATATACCTCTCCCTCATTAACTCAAATGTTTAACTCCAACACACTTCTCTTCTTATCTCTCTCTCTCTCTCTCCGATTGTGTTTCAGAGCTGTCACGTGTCACGTGTCAAGTTCGAAACTCTAACAAAAAAAATGGGTCTTCCTCTAATGATAGAGAGATCATCAAACAACAACAACAACAACAACAACGTCGTCGAGCTTTCTCGAGTTGCGGTTTCAGACACACACGGCGAAGACTCACCTTACTTCGCCGGTTGGAAAGCTTACGACGAGAATCCTTACGACGAAACTCATAACCCTTCCGGTGTTATTCAAATGGGTCTCGCTGAGAATCAGGTAATTTATTTTATTTCATTTAAATATTTAATCAACTTTTCTTATAAAATATGGCGATAATGTATTAATTATCTCCTCCATCATATTTCTTCTATACACAGGTCTCGTTTGATCTTCTAGAAACTTACTTAGAGAAGAAGAATCCAGAAGGTTCGATGTGGGGATCAAAAGGAGCTCCTGGTTTCCGTGAAAACGCACTGTTTCAAGACTATCACGGTCTTAAAACTTTCAGACAAGCCATGGCTAGCTTCATGGAACAGATTCGAGGAGGTAAAGCTAGATTCGATCCTGACCGAATCGTCCTCACCGCCGGAGCCACCGCAGCTAACGAGCTCTTAACTTTCATCCTTGCCGATCCTAACGACGCTCTTCTAGTCCCTACACCGTATTATCCAGGGTACGTCACACTTTATATTATATAATACCGAAAAAAATATGGTCATTCTTATAATATAAACTACAAAGAAATAGTTGCAACAAACTAACACCATTTATAAGAAAAATTTATAATCTTTTTGTATGTTTTCTATATTTTAATGCACTGTATTTACCGAACAATTTCTTTATTTCATTACAGATTCGATAGAGATTTGAGATGGAGAACCGGAGTGAAAATAGTACCGATCCATTGCGACAGCTCGAACAATTTCCAGATAACTCCGGAGGCGCTCGAGTCAGCTTACCAAACGGCTCGTGACGCAAACATTAGAGTCCGAGGAGTGCTCATAACCAACCCATCGAACCCATTAGGTGCGACGGTACAAAAGAAGGTTCTTGAAGATCTCCTTGACTTCTGCGTACGCAAGAACATTCACTTGGTCTCAGACGAGATCTACTCCGGGTCCGTCTTCCATGCTTCAGAGTTTACTAGCGTTGCCGAGATCGTAGAGAACATCGATGACGTGTCAGTAAAGGAACGAGTCCACATCGTATACAGCCTCTCCAAGGATCTTGGTCTTCCCGGTTTCCGCGTCGGGACTATTTACTCGTACAATGATAATGTTGTGAGGACAGCGAGAAGGATGTCGAGCTTTACGCTTGTCTCGTCGCAGACACAACACATGTTGGCTTCTATGTTGTCGGATGTGGAGTTTACGGAAAAGTACATAAGGATAAACCGGGAAAGACTTAGGAGACGGTACGAGACGATTGTGGAGGGGCTTAAGAAGGCAGGAATTGAGTGTTTGAAGGGGAACGCAGGACTATTTTGCTGGATGAATTTGGGTTTCTTGCTCGAAAAGAAAACTAAGGACGGCGAGCTCCAGCTTTGGGATGTGATCTTGAAGGAGCTTAAGCTGAACATATCTCCGGGAACTTCCTGTCACTGCTCGGAGTTTGGTTGGTTTAGGGTTTGTTTTGCTAACATGAGCGAGAACACTTTGGAGATTGCGTTGAAGAGAATACATGAGTTCATGGACCGAAGAAGGAAGTTTTGAAATGTAAAGTAAAAAAATGAAAGTAAATTAAATCCGTTTTTTTTTGGTGGTTAATGTATGGGGGAGGGTAAATTAATTTTTCAGGAAAGAGGAGATGATTAATCGAAATTCATTGATGTGAATATGGGTTTTCATTTGTTTCTCTTTTCTAGATATTATTGTTTGTTTTCTTGCTTTGGACAAAGCAAGTTAATTTGTATGTTCATCAAGGTTGACCTGTAATACTTGATGTTATAAACGACTTTTTTATATAAAGTATTACAGCATATCTTTCTTATGTATATCTCTATAACTTGAGTAAGCATGGTTTTTGTTCAACCGATCAAAACAATATTGTTTACGGCAAATGCAAAAATCTCCATATATGATATATCTGTTGATAAGACAGTAGCTAGCCACAAATTTGCTTCTTCCTTTTTTTAAGGTCACTGATCTGTATGTAATATTTGTTGACTTTTTTTCTTGTCGAATTGAAGTGAAAATTTGTTGATGTATACTTGTATCCAGCAAATGGGTTTAGATAAGATTATTTCAATATGTTCATGTCATTGTTGATGTAATTTCTACAGAAGTTAGTGTTTTTATATGGTCGGATCTTTTTGACTTGGTCACTGTACAACTCTAACAAGAAATGTGTTCCTTTTATTCTCTTAAATCTTAATATTATTTCACACGGTTTTTGGTGAGATCGAACTAATTTTTTACGTAGCTACCAAGTAAAGTATCTTACATATATATGAAGATTTATAACAAAAAAAAAATTAGTACAACTATTTGTAAGGTAACATCATAACATATATATAGTTTTGTCTTTTGATAACGAATTTTTTTTTTATGTCAGCGGAACTCTGGCTATTTTCGACTAGATGAAGCTAATTAATAAGAAATATTCTAGACTCACAATTTTTTTTTAAAAAATGAACATAAAATTGTATTCAACCAAAAACGTTTATACAAAGAATGCCATCATGTTTTTTACACCTTGAAAGAAAAATCAAAAGAGAGAGTTTTAAGAAACACAAAATTGCGCGAGTAGAGAACCACAGGTTTAAGCCATCAGTATAGTGATAATCTCCCAAGTCTCTCACATAGAAGATTTCACTAATCGCATGAATGGTGATGATATCTAAAACAAAATAACTCTAAAGAAGTGCAATATATATGCTCATAAATTTGAATTTCGACGTTGAAATGAGAACTAGTAGTGGTTTTGACCAGAAAAGATGTATAGTTTTCTTAAACACAACGACTTATAAGCTTAAATATGGGATTTGCCAGTTTATTATTTTCATGAAATAAATATCTAAATAGTTGGTTTTTTCCTAGCTAACGTCCCCGAGTTATTTAATTTCTTGGCCAAGACGAGGTCGTATACCACTTGGTCGAATAAAAACAAATGATATAAGTGCAAAGACATTGGTCTCTATTAAAGGAATATAATAATGCAAATTGTTGTTACATGTATTTATTTACACACATACTTATATTTTCCAAAAAGTGTGTAAATTACATTAGTGTATTCCGAATGAGTTCATCTATAAATTTAATGACAGGGAATTGTAGCTTTGTTGCACACAAAAAATAAGAAAAAGGCATGGTATTGGTAAGCTATATAGTATAGAGGTTGCATGCAACAGAAATATAGGCATGCATTTCTTACATCATGCACCTAGCGAAAACTAAAACAATCATTTTGATTCAAAATTGAAAATTGCTTTAGATAAATCATACATACATAAGTGAAACTCTAAATTTACGATTAATAGATGTTTTATACTGCACCAAATTTTCCATATGTATGTGTATATACTTTGACCTATATTACATTTACTATATAGCGTTTATGTTATGAACTTATGATTAATCATTTTCGTTATGTCATGCAGAAATAACAAACATATATTTACATACTTTGACTTATACAAGGTATATATTATATTAATGTTATAATACTTCCACTTACAGCTAATTAGGAGAAGTATTTGATTTGACTAGTCATTCTAAAAGAAAACCTTCTTAATTAAGCTTATTAAAATGAGTGTCGAAAGCGTCAAAGAAATGTTTAAGAATTTAAGACTAGTGGACTTTGCATGCATAATCCTTTTTAAATTAATCACCGATTTGACACTTAGTCTCTTCAATTTGCATGTTTCGTTATGACTTAAAAGTTAGTCTCCTCAATCTGCATGTTTCGTCATGTCTTTGTAATACACTTGACTTTATACATACTCATGTCTCTATCTACGTGTCTAATACTAAAATTTCTTATACTCGAAATTGTGGGTCAAATTAACTTTACCTTCCGATCCCCTTGTTACTACCTACTTGTTACCCCTTTTAATACTTTTGACTTCGTGTATATCATAATGTACATATATTTATGATATTTGGTCAAAAGTTTCAGTATTTATAATTGTAAACTTGTGACAAATGGAACCAAAACGTGTGTGACAAGTGCGAGGATTGACTTATCAAACTTCCCCTATAAGAAAATTTTGGCGAGACAATTTATTTTCATATTTTATTTTTATGTTTGTCAACAACAACATGCAACAACATATAATTATATATATGCAATGTAAGTTTATAGAGTACGTAACATATAGGATCGTTTTAGTCATGTCCAATGCTGATTCTGATCTATACCCACGAAAATGACAAAAAAAAAAAAAAAAAAAAACAATCAAACCCACGATCTCTTTTCAGAATTTGTGAGGCCATTTCTCTTTTGCGTTAATTTATATTTGGTATTCTAATTTACAAATGTTTTTGATAAGCCTATAGAATGAAAAATGTTTATTCTACCTTTATGAATTATGATAGTACATTTTAGAAATCGATCCTACCGATTCCAAACTCGCATCCACACGTGTGTCGTGGTCGTTAGGATTTTGCAACTCAATAGTACTACTTTAAAAGGTCAAAGGTCAAAGTGACCAGCTGGAAGAATCTTAGCCGTCAGATCAGTCCCTACCTCACACGCGGATCACGATGACAGGCTGGAGCCTAAAAAATCATTGGCCACGTCCCCCGTGTGAACTAATAATCAACGTCGTCATTAATTTTACCACTACATTGGTCTCGTCTAAGTGTCGTATTACGAGCTGCTTCGCAATTATATTTATGGACTTATCTTTACACCAACCCGAAACCTATAAATCTTAATTGTTAAAAAGGAATACACATTTTACACGTACTTTATATATGTATGTACGTATTGCGTATATATGGACCCAAATGTGGTTAGGTTAAAAGTGTGTGTATCAGTACTTTTAGTTACCAGATTTGAATGGGGAACAATTCTTTATTATTTAAATGCTAGTTCGAGAATTTGTATCATCCACAACTATGTTAAAAGTATGGAGAAGTGATAATATCATTTCTACCGAAAAAAATTTGGTAAATTTTTCTTTAGTACAACTAGTATAGAATGTTACTGTATATTTCTCATCACTTAATTAGTAACTTAATTTTCTGATTAGAAATACTTGTGGTTCGTAGTAACTAGCATCCTCGTCGAGTCGTCGTATCACAACTTAATTATAATCTGTATGTGTACGTGTTCGAGTTATAGACGGCAGAAAAAGAAAGAAAGACAAGTTGGCTATAAATAAACTTTAGATTGTAATTTGTAAATTTTGTTTACATTATATTGTCATGTGTATTATTGGATACGATTATTTCTATTCAGATGATTTTAATAAGACGAAGAAAGAAGATAAATATATAAGTGGTCCAAAGTATTATTTGATGACAATCTAGTCAGATTAATTATGCAAGTACATAATAGCTAGCTAATCATTAAGCAAAAATGCGATCCAATGACTGATTAATAATATTTGATTAGCGTGTTTAATGAAGATATATTATGATGTTGGGTGAGAGATATACTGTTGTTACTCACTTTGTACATATACTGCTTGTAGTATTACAGTATTATTTTATATTTTCTTGAATTTATTAAAAATATTATACGCATGGTCGTCTGATTACTCGTATTTTTTTTGGAGTGGCAAATAATATACCATTTGGGATATTTATATGTTTGAGACCTCACGTCAGCTCAAATACGATGTTAGTGTTATATATTGTTTAATTATTTCATATTTATTTGGTGTAAAAGAAAATATTAGGAATATCCGGTAATCCTGACCGTAGCCAGAGTCGCTCAGTAGCATTCACAAATTACATACAAGTACACACAATGTTAAACATTTACAAAAATAATAAACGTAATGCTTCTACCACATAATTTTCACTACAAATTTCATCAAATTATAACCTTTTTTTTTTTTTTTTAAATGGTATATTGCTGATGAAACAAACTTGTCCATATTTCTTAGCTTAATTGGCCCTGCTTCTTAAGTGTCATCATCGTTTTATTAAGGGTTGCTGAAGGCCCATATAAGGCCCACAATATATCATCGGAGAAAGAAGCAAGAGAGAGAGAGAGAGAGGTAAGAAAACAAAACCCCAAAAACTCTGTTGATCGATCCTACTGCGGTAAACGGGTGACACACCAGTTCTTCAATCTCCGTCGCCGGTAAACATCAGCAAAGGTGAGAGAGACCTTTAAATTACTTTTTCCCTTTTGATTTAAAGCTTCATCTCTTCTTTTTTTTTTTCCACTTTTTCCCCTGTTTTGAGAATTTGAGTGCTGTTAGATCTGCACATTCGTGTCGCTTTACAATCATGCAGCATTAGATTGAGTGTGGAACAATGAATGATTGTGTAAACATTCATAAAGTCTGAGTATTTATAAATGATCTTAAACACTTTTGATGATTAGGGTTTGTTTTGGAATTGGGTTTAATAATGACTGTATCCATTAGCTTCTCTTTTGAATTATAATCTAAAAATCGTGTTTTTTTATGGGTTTAGGGAAGAGTTTTGTTTTTGTTTTGAGAGATATGGCATCCAAGTTGCTACAACTGAAATCAAAGGCTTGTGAAGCATCCAAGTTTGTGTCTAAGCATGGCACAACTTACTACAAACAGTTGCTTGAGAAGAACAAGATGTACATCCAGGAGCCAGCCACTGTTGAGAAATGCAATGAGTTGTCTAAGCAGCTTCTCTACACTCGTCTTGCTAGGTTTGTTTTTTACCCCTTTTGCTCTGTTTTATAAGTAGGACAATCAATGTGCGTGGTAGTGTGATTTCTAGCAGAGTAGAGTTTGGTGTGTTGTTGTTATTCTGATGTAAAAGCTATATCTTGGCTTAGTTTTCAGTTTATTTTCCATGGTTGGTTTGGTTTTGGCTCGTTCTCTATTAGGTTTAGGCATGGTTTGCTGTGATATCAAAGGATAATGGAACTATACATTATAGTTCTGAAACCATGAATACATCACATGCCAATCTATGATCTATACTCTGCTGCATCTTAATTAGATACCAAAAATTTACCTGCTTATAGAGTGTGAAAGTGTGCATTTTCTTATTAGATTAGTCTTTTCATTGTTTCTAGTTATGTTAGTTATTCAGAACTACATTTTAGCTATGACTGACTTGTTTAAGTGGATCGCAGCATTCCTGGGCGTACAGAGTCATTTTGGAAGGAAGTCGATCACGTGAAGGGCTTGTGGAAGAATCGGGCAGATTTGAAGGTTGAAGATGCTGGAATTGCAGCACTATTTGGTCTGGAGTGCTTCGCTTGGTACTGTGCAGGAGAGATCGTAGGAAGGGGTTTCACTTTCACAGGCTACTACCCTTGAAGAAACAAAACAACCCTCCCATAAACAAACAAAATCATTGAATGCCTAAACTATCTCACGGCTTGACATTAGTAGCAGAGTTAATTTCTTTTTTTCTCTGGATAATTAATACACAAAAAAAGTTTTGAAGCTGATGCATCATCATCACTCATGGTAGCTCTAATAATATCAGTCGACTAACCATGTTGGCTTTTTGTGTTTGTTTTTCAGTTTTAAAATTATGTGAATGCCCATTTTTTTTTTTCTTGCTCACACATTAAACAAACCAGAAACAAGATCATCAAAAGCATGACGTTTTGAAACATTCCTCTGGTGTAGTTGGTTGTGCAAAATGGGTTTGGACCGTTTGGTGAGATGTCTCCTTCGTGAAACATCAGCAACTCACCAACCTTACCAGAGAAGTATAAAACGACATCATGCTCGGATCCTTTTTGTTAATCACATAAAAGGAAGAGAATCAAAATATTGATAGCTGTCGTAGAATAGGACAGGGTTCTTATATCATTGCAACCTTGTCTGTTATTTATCTTTCTGCCATTTCGTATAAAAGCAAGCCTTGTAAGGTGTTAGAAGCATCACTCAAAATTGTAGCGGAAGATCGGAAACGGGTACTCTCTCTCTCTCTCTCTACTCACTATACCTCTAAGTCTTCTTCATCTATCATTTTTGAATCGTGAGTCTTGTTGTTCTTTCTGTGTGAGTATTTGGATAGTGAACCTAGCCTTGATTAAGAAGTCAACGGTCTGCTACATCAATTGGTTTTTGAAGTAGTTTAGTTCTAAGAACCAAGCAATTGGATTTGATAACATCTGATCAAATCCACTTATCTTAATAAAAGATCCCTCTGCGCTTTCACCTCTCTCTCTCTCTCCTTATATGCTTTTTCTTGAAAACTATAAAGATCGTCAATTTCAGAAACCCTGAATCAATCATAAAGAACCCTTATTCTCTGCATAATTTCTTAAGTCATCATGACATGATTATTAATTTATTCCCTAACCCTTGAGCAGATACTTGAGCGTGTTTTTGGGAAGAAGACTGTGTGTTTACAATGGCTAAGGATGAAGCAAAGGCATCAGATTATTCCAAGGGATTGCTGAAGAGTGAAGAGCTCTATAAAGTGTGTGCCCCCTACTCATTCATTTTTCACATTTCTTCATTTGGCTTTTCATTTCTCTGATACCTGTGTTTGAGCAATGTTACAGTATATACTGGAGACCAGTGTGTACCCACGCGAGGCAGAGCCTCTCAAGGAGCTTAGGAACATTACTTATAACCACCCTCGAGCTGGTATGGCTACTGCACCGGATGCTGGCCAGTTGATGGAGATGCTCTTGAATCTGGTAAATGCAAAAAAGACTATTGAGGTTGGGGTTTTCACTGGATACTCTCTTCTCCTTACTGCTCTTACATTACCAGAAGATGGAAAGGTATGTGCATATATATATGTCATGAGCTCTTCCGTTGTTCCGATTCTGCAACTGATTTGGTATATGAGCTCTGCAGGTTATAGCTATTGACGTGAGCAGAGACTCGTATGAAATAGGATTGCCAGTTATAAAGAAAGCTGGTGTTGAACACAAAATTGATTTCAGAGAGTCTGAAGCTCTTCCAGCTCTTGACGAGCTTTTAAACGATGTAAGACTTCTCCATACTTCTTTATCTTTCTCTCAAAAAAAGAATTAGTATGTAATAACCTGAGATGGTCTTTGTGTTTTTGATGCAGAAAGGGAATGAGGGTGGATATGATTTTGCATTTGTGGATGCAGACAAGGTGAATTATTGCAACTACCATGAGAGGCTAATGAGACTAATCAAGGTTGGTGGGATAATAGTGTATGACAACACTCTCTGGGGAGGATCAGTTGCTGAACCGGACTCTGCCACACCCGAGTGGAGGAGAGAAGGGAAGAACGCAACCCTTGAGCTGAACAAGAAACTCTCTGATGATCAGCGTGTGCAGATCTCGCATGCTGCACTTGGCGATGGGATCACTATTTGCAGGAGATTATATTGAGAGCTATTGTGATGCTAGAGTGTGGTTCTTTGTGATCTTTTGGGTACTGTCTTTGTGAAACCTTTTAATTATATTGAGCTATTGTGATGCTTAGAGTGTTGTTCATTTGTGATATTTTGGCTCGTGTGATTGTGTGAACCTTTATATTGAGAGCTATTGTGATGCTAGAGTGTTGTTTTTTGTGATCTTTTGGATTTCTCAACTTTCAAAAGTATAAAAAGATACCAAAAAATAGCAAGAAGAAACTTTTGAGTCTTTTGGCAAAACTGCTAAACACAAAAAGAAAGGGGCGTTCCGAGAATCGAACTCGGGACCTCTCGCACCCAAAGCGAGAATCATACCACTAGACCAAACGCCCACTTTGATACATACGTTGTTAGAGTTTCTTGTACGGACATCAGAGAATTTAGTTTGGCCTCCGCGGTGAAATGTCAAAAGACAATACATTTCATCCAAGGTTAAATGGTTAACGAAGTTTAAAATTCTAAATTTTCCAGTGTTGAAAAAAATTCTATAAACGTTTTTTTTTTTGGAGTTCAGAAACTATCAATTGGGCCATAAGAAAACAGGTCTAGTAAAGTAAAAAGCCCATAAAATGGACTAGGGTTAGTTCTTCATCCTATAGTATAGTTATAGAGCGCCGCATATAAGCATCCACACTCCTCCGCCACCACCGGCTCTGTATTATCGGCGTTCCTAGAGAGACGAAGGTATACTCTTCTCTCTCTGTATCTTAATATCCGTTTTAAAGTTCGTGCCAATGCATTTTTTTCAAGTAAAGTGAGCTAATCGGTTCAGTATTAGCTATCGGAACTAAACTGATTTGAGTTTTGATATTCGCAGGAACATATAAAAATGTCGGAGAAGAAGGGAAGGAAAGAGGAGGTGGTGACCAGAGAGTACACCATCAACCTTCACAGACGCCTTCATAGCTGGTAACTTCCTAAACCAATCTCACTTTTTGCTCTTTTGCCTCAAAAAATTCGTTAGCAGTTGGAATTGTCTGATATCATGAGTTGAAATTGAACATTGACTTGATTCGTGTTGTTAAACAGTACCTTTAAGAAGAAGGCACCAAATGCTATCAAGGAGATAAGGAAGTTTGCCGAGAAGGCAATGGGTACTAAGGATGTGAGAGTAGATGTGAAATTGAACAAGCAGATTTGGAGCAAAGGTATCAGAGGTCCACCTAGGAGGATCAGAGTCCGAGTTGCTCGTAAGAGAAATGATGACGAAGATGCCAAGGAAGAGTTCTTCTCTCTTGTCACTGTTGCTGAAATCCCTGCTGAAGGACTCTCTGGTCTTGGTACTAAGGTCATTGAAGAAGAGGATTGAACTATCTTGTAATCTCCCCTATCAGATTTTTTTTTTCAATTTTGTTTTTTTTCGAATCAGTTATGGAAGAGAACGTTTATCTATCTTGTTGAATCCTTGTCCACCATATCTCATGAAATGTGAGCAAGACATAATTTTACTCTTGTGTCTCTAGGTCAATATGACAACTTCGCATAGTACTAGATGCTAATGCTCATGTGATCATTATTGTAGTGATCACATCCTGAGAGCATATCACTCTGAGTATGCACCAATTTCCAAGTGAATTGTTCCAACTCGTTTAACAAGTTTATACCTGTATGACCTAAAATTGCGTCATGATTTGACTATGTGACCTGGAATTTGCTTTGAGTTAATCATGAGTTTTCTTTTATACAAAATGAATCTTATAGCTGTTCATGCAGAAGTTGAAAGTCTCGATTCTATTTACAGCATAAAAAGAAAGCTCTTTAGGGGATGATAGAGTCAAAACTTGCACACTGGCTATCACAGAGTTACGCCAAAGAGTATTGGGATGGCATTTGATCTCTACCTTGATTTATATGCGTACATATAGTTCCTTAGTTTTTTCACTTCTTCAGATGATTCCTCCAGTAAATGATCCACGTATAGACAAGTTCCAGCTCCGCTGCAATTTCATTGTACAGTGAGTTAAACAAACGTTAGTGTCACATACATAATATGGTATTATCTTATATATGCGCAAGGTTACATCTAAGTGAGAGATGTGCATACCAAAGAGGTCCAAACGGAAGCCATATAGCATCCCACCGGAACTTCGGAAGCCTAGAACACAAGTGAAAAAAGATCAGCACAGTCATACATAAGAGCACAAGTATCCCTATTCTTGATCTACCATATATACTAACAAAAAGATTAAATGGTACTAAAAATTGCATTATTATCTATGAACCAGCATCTCTGGAGCTATACATTGAGACTGAAATTGAATGCACTCTAGCTTCTCTAGTAGTAATTATGAGGGTTTGTTAAGTGTTCTATGATATCCGAAGTAATGAAATTTATACTCTCTAGTGAGTACCTCAGCAAGTAGTAAAGCCAAAAGATGGTCAATGCAGATCCAACAACAGATGAGTACCAGAACCATCGTCTATGATCATTCTTCTTATCTCGTAGCCCGACAATGGAGAGACAGCACGCCATGATAGCGATCCACTCTGATCCAACAATCCAATGATAGAAATGTTATCGTTGTAAGAGTCAAACATGCTTAAACTTTTTTAAAAAATAACTAAAGATCAAGCAGCAAAGTCTTCCGATGGATTTAAGGTTTCAGTATGGCCATGAATGGGTTCTTATAATTATAGTAGCAGAGAGTGAGGAAGGATTTTTATGCCTAAGGTCAAAAACACTCATAATGCAGTCAATCTTTCTCGTTCTACACTATTCCACCAATAGATATGCTCTCTTATGGAAAGTGATACTCGGGAACTACAGCCGGAGAATGCCCATGAGAAACTGTGCATAATATTATTATGCATCTAACAACTAACATTACTACTTGTTTACCATATTGGTACAAGAGATTACACAGAAAGTTCCACACAAGCTCCGTATTGGTTGTACCACCATATGACAAGTCAAATCTAGTAAAACATGACTACAGAGTAAAAACACATAGATGAAAGACAAACCAGCTGAAATGACCATCCATGACTTGAGATCTTCCATGAAGTAGGCATGATACCGCTGCACAGAAAAAAAAAATGGCATAACTTAAAAAGAACTTACGAAATACAGACCGTACGGAGTATATTATAAAGAGACATTTGTATAACTCCATACATAGAATTAGTGTATCATACAAAGATTGAAAGTGTAATAAATTCAGTAAACTATTAGCTCTCCATAGTCAGGCAATACATTCAAAACTCTAAATCCAAAACCTATCATTAAAACAACACTCAATCTCGATTGAATCCTTTAAGTGTTACTTCAACTCCCTTTAGTAAAAAAATCAAAAGTTTTCGCTGCAACTGACGACAAGGAATCTGATCTGAATTATTCAACTATGGACTCAATTCAGGTAAATTATATTAGCTCTCCATAGTCAGGCAATTATAAATTCAAAACTCTAAATCCAACACCTATCATAGAAACCATACTCACTTTCAACTGAACTCTTAAGTTTTAATTCAAATCCGTAATTATAAGATCAAAGGTTTCGCTGCAACTGAAGACAAGTGATCTGATCTGAATTTTTACCTATGGATTCAATTCAATAGAAAGAGCAGTGGAAAAACAAACAAGAGGCCACACTTAAGGGAGAGTTGATCATACCAATTCCCATGGTGAAACGAACTGCTGGAAGATGGAGTAGAAAAGGAAAGCTCCATAACAGATCAGAAGAACCACGAACACACTCTACGCATAAGAGAAATACAAATACAAACTTCTCAGAACTATACCTCCTCAAATTTTCCTAGAAATTAGATAATGTTCTCCGATCTTACCCTCCACTGCCGACTTTGCTGAGCGTGAGCTTCCTCGAGCGACCTAACGTACTCCTCTTGCTCTGTAAAAAAAAAAACGAAGATGACAAACGAGAAAGAGTTACTACGAGCTCGCTTTTACGAATCTGCCGGAAAAAAAATCAACAGAAAGAGAGAAACAAAACCTTGCGTATCGATAGGACGAGAATCGACGTCGTCAGAAGTAGGAAGGACGAACTTATCATCATCTTCTTCGCGACGAGTTCTCCGCCATTTTCTCGCTAACTTCTTCATCTGAATTTTTCTTTCTTCAGTGATTGCAAACAAACTCAGAAAATTGGAAACCTTCAATAAGATTTTAGTAAAGGGAAGTCTCCTCCAGAGCCGCCACCCCAACGAGAGTTTCTCTAGTCGAAAAAGCCTTTTAAGTCACCGTCTATTTTAAAAGCCCAGCCCATATTACTATACACCGGTCCATTTCTTGGCCCCCAGAAAAGGAAATACATCATTAACGCCTAAGATAAAGCAATTAAATAAATTAGTTGCCATAAACCGTCGGCTCAACCAGAACAAGTTTATACACAAACAGACTAGAAAAATATTCATAACGAATAATTCGATAGGGCAATATTTGCCATATATACATCAAAACATTTAGTACACCGATTTGAATACAGATCCGCAAACATATATGATGAATTAATCATCCTCATTTCCATATTTGTGATAATTTTGGATTCATGTTTCTTTATCTTCTCCGATTTATATATTGCTAAACAAATCACTCGCATCAAAAACGTTATCAAACTTTCCAATATTCTGTAATGATATCCGTAATTAATTCTCTCCTTGGCATTTATTTCTCCTTATCTCTCTTGTTCCCTATATAAGAATACGATCGTGTCTCTTATCTTCCATTCACTTACTACAATCGCAACCCAAAAAAAATAAACAGTTCTTCTCTTTCTAAGAAACCAATCTTCTTTGTTAATTATTTGAGATGGCTCAAATGACGCTGAACGTTGAGAAGACGGTGATCCCTGACGGTGGGAAAAGAGCGTACGTCACTTTCCTCGCTGGAAACAAAGACTACTGGATGGGTGTGGTTGGTCTAGCTAAAGGACTTCGTAAGGTGAACTCTGCTTATCCTCTTGTTGTGGCGACTCTCCCAGACGTGCCTGAGGAACACCGTCAAATCCTGGTGGCTCAGGGATGCATCATTCGTGACATTGAACCCGTCCATCCCCCGGAAAACCAAACCGGTTACTCCATGGCGTATTACGTTATCAACTACTCCAAGCTTCGTATTTGGGAGGTAAATATTTTTACTTACTATATATGTATAGTTGTGTTTATTTATCAATATTATTACGTGTGTTTTAAAAACATGATGATCCTGTTGTTACGTCGAGAGTGTTACGTAGTAGTAATAAAGATTATATATAACCAATATCATGTCCAATATGTAGATCATTAGTTAAATAACTGTGTACAACCGTGAACCGTGTATACATAATAATTTTAAAAGTCGTTATTCAAACGTTTTTTCCCACATATATGTTTAACGACTTCTCATTAACATATTTAAATACAGTTTGTGGAGTATGAGAGGATGATATATCTTGATGGAGATATACAAGTGTTTAGTAACATCGATCATCTTTTCGATGCTCCTCGTGGCTACTTGTACGCCGTCAAAGATTGCTTTTGCGAGATATCTTGGTCCAAATCTCCACAATACAAAATTGGTTACTGCCAACAGTGCCCTGAAAAGGTGACGTGGCCTGTCGAAAGCCTCGGCTCTCCACCGCCGGTATATTTCAATGCTGGTATGTTGGTTTTTGAACCAAATCTCGTCTCTTACGAGGATCTCCTTCGTGTTGTTCAAATCACGACTCCAACTCTTTTTGCCGAACAGGTGCAATTTTTGTTTTTCATTATTTGAGTTTTTTTTTCTCTATCATACGATTCTAATATTAATGTTTGTTTTTGATAGGATTTTCTGAATATGTACTTCAGAGACATTTACAAACCAATCCCCTCGACCTACAACCTTGTATTGGCTATGCTTTGGCGTCATCCTGAACATGTTGACCTTGACCAAATCAGTGTTGTTCATTACTGTGCTAATGTACGTTTTATTTTGTTTATTTTTTTTCCTTTCTCTATATACTTAATATATATGTAAAGATTTACTAAATTTTTATATTTCTAATCAATATTTACAGGGTTCAAAGCCTTGGAGATACAATGGGGCTGAAGAGCATATGGATCGAGAAGACATAAAAATGTTGGTGAAAAAATGGTGGGAGATTTACGAGGATACGAGTTTAGACTACAAATACTTCGTTGAGAGTGACTCTAAGCCGAATCCGATCATTGCACCCTTGGCTTCCAAAGAATCTGTTGGCGATGTCCTCACCAACCTTGCCCCCTCCGCCGCATAACCTAATCGTTTTATGTGGTTGCTATATCTATGCAACATTTTTTTTTTGTTTTCTTTTTGGTTTTAATAAAAGAGGTCTAGCTATATATAATAATTTTATCATAATTATATATAGCAACCTCGTTTGAGTTTTTATGTTTTACTTGTGAGATTATAGAGTGGTTGGTGTTGTTTGTCGATGTCGACCTAGACCACCGTATATCTCTCTATTTTATAATCAAATAATAAGAATGCAATTTAGCTTTAATTCTCCTTCAGTCGTTTTTCTTCTTCTCTTTGCATCTATGTAACATTTTTACACATCAATGGTATTTCGATATGTGATAATGTTGCAACTTATGTTTTGAAAAGACTTTCTTAAAATTAATGCGGATTTTAGTATAAAAGATAGGGACATTATAACTGAAAACAATTTCCCAAGGACATTTTAATTATATTAGTTTCCATATAAGTTGTAAATTTTCGGTTCTGAATACTATCCGATTCCTACCAATATGGTAAGGAAAATAAATAACTAAAATGTTATATTTCTTTTTTGGTAAGGACTAAAATGTTATATTTCTATTTTTTTTTGTATATAAACTAAGGATCCGTAAAAATATATCTGAATCTACTTATTTATGAGTCTCTTACCTCCATTATCCAGTTTTGGATACTGTAACTAATTTTAGCGTGACTTCCAAACTTGTCATTTTAGTTAGTGGGTGTATTCAATTTAATATTTCAAATGAGTTGAATTTTCATGAGATTTTAGAGAAATTGATATGATTTATTTTTTTATTTTTTTTTAATTTTTTATTTTTTGTCAACAAAAAGAAATCAGCTTAAAAGAGCCAATTTGCGGGAAAGTTGTTTACAAACAGAAGATGATGCGGAGACAAGCGCGCACGGCGCGCTAAAGAGTCCGCTCGTACATTCGCATTTCTAGTAACATAAACCAAAGAAAAAGATGAAAATTCCTCCCTGTCACTCTGGATATCGTCTAGATAAGGTGCAAAGGCTGGCCAATCCTGGGGCGAAGACATCATCTTCACCAAGTCAGAACAGTCCGTATAAAAGACCACCTCCGAGAAATCATGTCCAATCATGCAGCGCATCGCCCAAATGAAAGCTTCTACTTTTGCATGCAACGGAGACAAACTGCGCCGGTAGTTGGTTGTGCCATACAAAGGAGCGCCATGTGAAGATGTGCACACCCATCCTGCACCTGCAAAAACATCCGTCTCTTTCCACGAACCATCAACAAAACACCTATGACCTGAAAAAACCGACGGTAAATCACACCCCGGAGTCCTGGTAGACAGAGCTCGTGGGGAGGAAGAAATTTCATCCTGCTCGAGCTCCACCTGTGCCTGCTGCCAAGTCTGCATCTCTCCTTCCGCCACTCGGACAACCACGTCAGGTCGTTCCACCTCATTCTCGAAAACCCGTGCGTTCCGAGCTTTGCAGATATTGCCACATTAACCAATGATTTATTGTAAAAATATTTTAAATCCCACCTAAAACTATGAAATTTGGATTTCTGCATTTTAACTTAAGAAATCCTCTCAAATCCTCCAGAAGTTCTAAAAATTATTAAAACCTAAATTCACAAACTATTTTGAATAACCGTGGATTTTAAGGTAAATTTTTAAATGATTTGTTCAATAATTTCAGAAGACTTTTTAAAATCTATGATTTAATAATAGGATTTGTAAATCATATATATAAAAGTAAGGTTTTACTCTCTCCTTATTAGCTGGTTTTCATTTAATATTTTTTATTTTTCATATATTTTTTTTATTACAAATCCATAATTACAATATTACTTGCTACTATTAAATGACCATATAATTCATTTTGAAGTTAATCACCCACTTACCACCATTATGATTTTTCTAATTGATTGTCAGTTACATATTGTGCATATATATCATAATTACAAATCCATAATTACAATATAATTCATTTTGAAGTTAATCACCCACTTACCACCATTATGATGTTTTAATTGATTATGTCAATTTTCAATTGACAGTTACATATTGTGTAATTACTATAATAACATATGAATTTTTATAAAAAAACTCATAACCCACAAAAATTTTATTTATTATAAATAGTTGCTTCTAGCTATTCTAACACACAGAAAATATATGCAGTATACTCTAGCCTTTTTCTGGTGAAGATGATTTGTTTTTCTTTTCTTTTTTTGTGAAGAGCTAATTTATTACTTCTGCTTTCATATTTCTCTATTATTTACGAATTCTCCATCTCCAAACTCTATGCTGAGATTTGTTTTAAGATATGAATGTCCACGTATTGAATATATATTTTTCTTCTACTAAATTTATAAATTTAGATATAGAATAATGCAAGAGGGTCTTATACTCCCTCCATATCATAGTAAGTAATTACTTCTGTTTTATATATACTTATATATGTATTTAATTTTTTCTTTCTTGTATTTTTTATTTTGTATGTAATATTTGTTATTGTTGGCAATATATATATATATATACATATATGTTATTTTTGGATATTAAATATATTAACATAATTAATCTTATTATTTATAATAATAATAAATATAGAATAATATGCCATGTGAGATAAATTTTAGTTGAATTTTATTCAAACAAAATAAATTATAAATATAACTCCCACAATTCTAAATATGATTTAATTGCCATCAATTCTTATCATATAAATAATCATTCTCTCATATTAGTATTTTATCACTCTTCCGTTCTCACATTATCTCATATCTTCACTATTCCTCAAATTTTTTTTTTTTGTATTTATTTTATTTTGTTGTTGTATGGGTTACAAAACCAGATGAAATATCATTGTAATAATTTAACATTGTTTTTAAAAAAAAAAAGATTCATCTCCATTATCTAATTTGGGTTATCATCATATAAGTAATCATTCTTTTCTCCTCTCCCACCATATCTCAAATCTCAATTTTTAAAAAACCTTTTCTAAACGTTGTTATATGGGTTACATATCAAAAGAAACAATTGGTACATTGATTTCTGTATTATCTATTAAAAGAATTTTGCTGAAAAAAAAATCTATTAAAAGAAATACACATATCTCACTATAACTTTTCTATTTCAAATCTCATATAATTTTATAATTTCACAATATCATTGTTTTTAGCTATATCTCAAATCTCACATAATTTTGTAAATTTTACAATATCATTTTTTCCTCGATTTAACAAATGATATCTTAACTTCACAAACTTTTACCTTAATTAAATAGGATATAAAGGTAATTTACAATTTTTAGTTTAATTTTATCATAATTTACGAGAAAATATAGTTTATTGTTTGTTACATTCAATCGTAGTCATTTCCTATTTTGTTTAGTATTTGTATATAAATATGAATTTAAAGAATTTTTAATATCTGAAACAACCCGACCCTTTTTTTTTTTAATAATAACATTAAATACAATACATAATTAAGCAGCCCATACTACTTAACTAGACCAACCTAAATCACAACTCCTCTTTAAACCAATAACAACCAATACACACAGCGGAAACATACCAACCCTACAGAACCATTACAACATCAATACAATACCAATCCTAAGCATTCTATCCAACAACCTAGCATATATCTATCCAAGATTCCCAACATAAACAATATAGCAAAGACCAACAACACACAAACGAGACCCTAGATCATCCTCCTCCTCATCGCCATGATTCCACGTCACATACCTTTACCTGCACACCACAAACAACAATTGAGATGCGTAAGTATTATCACAAATACGTAGTGAGGCAATCCTCCCATCTACTGGGCTATACACACAAGCCACTGAGAAACCAATGCTTAACAAATAACAACCAAACACAAACAAACCAGGAAATCACATAACAAGCAACTTGGTGTTGACCGACACCAGAGAGGTGTCGATCGACACTGGCCAAACATGGTGTCGACCGACACCTAACTGGTGTCGATCGACACTCCCTTCACAGACGCGAACTGCACAAATCCGAACGACGAACCTCCGTTTCCTATCATCCGTTCCAACCTCACCCAAAACCTTCAAGAACCTATAGGAACAATAATACAACCACCACAAGCAAGAACAACACCACTAACACAACCAATCAAGCAAGAACAACACCACAAAGCACCACCAATCAAGCAAGAACAACAAAGGATTCTCAGGCTTAGATAAGCCATGGTCATGCACTCACCTTATCAACTGATTATAACAACCAACACAATCAGTTGAGATCCTCCTAATGTCTGAAACAGCCCAGAAACGCCCGGTAACTAACAAATCGCTCCGGTGAAAAGCTACCCCTAGATGTCACGAAGCTTCCCTCAAAATTTCAGCACGATCAGGCACCACACGAGACCACGATCTCAGTTACAATCTCCGATGGTCCCAACTCGCGTCTGAGAAAACGTGTCTCACGAAACTGCCAATAACTCATCGAGTTTAAATCCAAATCTACTTCTGTAAAAAGGCGAATGACGATAAAAGATTTGGGAATAAAACCACCAAATTTCATTACCTTTGAGAACGAATTGATATGCCGAAACTGTTTCCTCCCAAACCCTAACGATTCTGATATTTCTCCTTTAATCTCCTTCAACCACAATAGGCTCTCTCCTCTCTCTCTAACTCTGAAAACGGCGACCACACACCCTAAAACCCTTCATTTGTCGCTTCTCCACTTATATACTTGGTTTAGATAACTAAACCAAACCAACCAAACCAAAATTGCGAATTAAAACAAACCCGACGAACCGAGACAAAGGGGTGTCGATCGATGCCACAAGGGTGTCGATCGACACTCCTTCCAAAAATCACAGAATCTGGTTCGCGGATGTTACAATATCTTTTTGACCTCATGATTCTCTGTATATATGATGAATTATTAAGTTTTTAATAATTAGAGCTTACAAATTTAAAAGTCATATGACTTACAAAAACTCAATTTTCAGAAAATTTATGATTTAACTTACTAATATTAGACAATAGCCTAAATAATGTTAAACCAATTTACGCTATCACTATAAATGAATAAAAATAATGCATCACTAAGACCACAAAATAAACTTTATTAAAATAGTTATCACAATAATTTTGAGAGAATTTGTTAAAAATACCCCTTTTGATATACCCCTTTTCAAAAATACCCTCTTTTCTGGCCATTTTTATTTATGCCCTCTTTTAATTTTTAATGACCATTTTACCCTTAGATGAAAATTATTTTATTCAATAAAAAGAAAAACAAAATTTTCCCGCCAAAAAATTTCCGACATATTTTCCCGCCAAAAAATTTTCAAAAAAATTTTCCCGCCAAAATTTTTTTTGTCAAAAAACTTTTGATAAAAAATTTCGAAAAAAAAATTTTCCCGCCAAAAAAAATTTATAAGGTTTTTAAAAGGTTTTATAAGGTTTCTACCTTATAAAAGCCTTATAAACACCTTGTAAAGGCTTTTACAAGATTTTTTAAAGAGTTTTAAAAGGTTTTTTAAACAACTTGTAAACGCTTTTACAAGATTTTTAAAAGGTTTTTAAAAGGTTTTAAAAGGTTTTCAAATGGTTTTTAAAAGGATTTTTAAAAGGTTTTTAAACACCTTCTAAACCCTTTTACAATGTTTTTAAAAACCTTGTAAAAGTTTTTATAAAATTTTTAAAAGGTTTTTAAACACCTTTTAAATGCTTTTAAAAAGTTTTTAAAAGCGTTTACAAGGTGTTTAAAAACCTTTTAAAGCATTTACAAGCTTTTTAAAAGCATTTACAAGGTTTTTAAAAGCGTTTACAATGTGTTTAAAAACCTTTTAAAAACCTTGTAAACGCTTTTAAAAGTTTTTTAAAAGCATTTACAAGGTTTTTAAAAGGTATAAATTTCAATTTTTTTGGCGGGAAAATTTTTCGATTTTGGCGGGAAATTTTTTTTTTTTGGCGGGAAAAAATAATTTTTTCGGGAAAAATTTTCGATTTTGGCGGGAAAAAAATTTTGGCGAGAAATTTTTTTGGCGGGAAAATATTTTCGATTTTGATGACTGTACATTCTTGCTGTCACTCAAAAAGGGTAATTTGGTCATTTTGTATATAAAGAGGGGTAGTTTTAAAAATGGTCAACATGAAGGGGTATTTTTAAAAAGAGATATGGAAAAAGGGGCATTTTTGAGAATGCCCCTAATTTTGAAATATGACTATAATTTACAAAAATATATGGCATGGAAGTACATAGGACTTGATTGCACCAAATATATTATCATCAAACGAAAAATTGATTTCTTTAGTTTATTTAAACTCATATTACATAGTTTTAAAAATTTGATGTACACCAAAAATAAAATAATAATAACATGTTAATTTATCTTATTTTTCCAAAATATAATAGCGATTATGAAACAACCCACACGTAGCGTGGACTAATACCTAGTATTATTAAAATATATATATATATATATATATATATATATACATTTTTAGAGATATTTATGAAATAAATCATGAGTTCAAACCTATTTACAAGCATGTCATTGACATTAAATATTTTTAATTTTAATATACTATTTATTAAATTATGATAAGGTTTCCAATTTTTTAAAACAATTATTCCTCCATAATCGCAACTTTCCAAAAACATAAATATAACATTTCCTAAGCTTGAAAAAATTGAGAATTAATCATCAGTTCCAAAAACAAGTTTTAATTCAGTTACTCCTATGAGATTGAATAAAGGGAAAATTGATTTAAAAGGACATTTTTTCTTCAATTTGTCCCACTATGCTTTTTAAAAAAAAATTTTGGTAGAGTATGTTTTAGAATACAGAAAACTCAGTTATACCCTTAATAACTCTATTATACCCTTAATTGTAGAAAAAACCAAAATTTCTTTTTCTGTATTTCTTCTTTTTTTGTATACTTCCTATATTTAATCAAAAAAATACTTCTTTTTTTAATCTATATCCTCAATTTTTATACTTTTTTTACTTCTTTTTTTGTATACTTTTTTTTACTACTCGCCTACCAAAAAGAAATAAAATCTCGACATTATCGATCAATACCCACGGCGAGTATCTCTCTCTCAGGAGATATCGATTGTAACCCACCGGCGAGAATCGACTCCGGTAGCTTCTCCCACCGGCGAGGATCGACGACTCCGGTAGCTTCTCTCTCTCTCTCTCTCTCTCTCTCTCTACACAATTGAGTTTTTTCCCAAATCTATTTCAAAATTTTTCCCCAAATCTATTTCCAATCGATTTCTCTCTCTTTCTCTCTCTCTCTCTCAATCGATGCATGCAATTGTTTGTTTGGATTGTTGTGGTTGTGTTTTTTTCCCCAAATTTGATAATGTATCAGTTGAAATTTGTTTCAATATAGTCAATATAGTTTCTATATGTGATTGATTGTTGTGGGACAAATTTTTTTCTCCAAATTTGATAATGTATTGATTGAAATTTGTGTTTTTTTCTTATAGTTAGTATAGCTAATCGATTGAAATTTGTGTTTTTTCTTACAGTTAGTATAGCTAATTGATTGAAATTTGTGTCTTTTCTTATGTTAGTATAGTTAATCGATTGAAATTTGTGTTTTTTTCTTACAGTTAGTATAGATAGCTAATCAATTGATATTTGTGTTTTTTCTTATTGTTAGTATAGCTAATCGATTGAAATTTGTGTTTATTCTTACAGTTAGTATAGCTAATCGATCATGTTCATCATGTGTTAGGATAGCGATTTGGGTTCATACTAATGAATATCATTTTTTTAATAATAAAAAACTCCCAATTGTTTGTAGCTTGTGACAACCCGTCCCGCGGACCCCACTAGCCCACCGCTAGCTGCCCGAACGGACCGTCTGTGGACTCCACTAGCCCACTGCTAGCCGGCCCAACAGACCCCAAGTTGGCCCTGCAGGGCATCGATCCTAACCCATCACTGTGGAAATCCACATCCACCAGTAGGTTATTGGTGCGCCAAGCGTTCCTCGAACCCTGGTCCCCACCCTTTAACAACCTTCCCACAGGACAAGCTGTCACCAATTGATCACCAAAATGAAACGACCGACCTTTTTTTTTTTAATAATAAATAATAAATTTATAATATAATATAATAATAAACTACAACTAGTGGTCCCATATCCACTAGCCACCTAACCACAATCAGAATCATCAGCGGAAAATATTACCAATATCCAATAAATATAAATAGCCAATATTAATTTCAATCACAAACTAATGATCCAAACAACATACAAAGAACCAGCAATCCTAAACAACATTCTAGGACTCCACTTTAGCAATCTAACAGAAGCCAGACAACCAAACGAACCACTAGAACATCCTCCTCTTCATTGCCCTGATTCCACGGTCACACTTTGCCTTTACCTGCACCACAAACACATATTGCAATGCATGAGTATTTAATAAACACTCAGTAAGACAATCCTCCCATCTACTGGGCTATACACACAAGCAATAGAGACATCACTAACCATCAACCAACAATCATCAATCAACAATCAACAAGCCAAACAACACATAAACAAGCAGATTAGAAAAAATCTCCAGCTTAGATAAGCCATGGTCCTGCACTTACCTTAACAAGTGATTCACAAAACTAAATACAACCAAATGAGAGGCTTTCCAATATCCAATAACAACCAAACTTGTTCCTACAACCAATCACAACAACAAACAAATATTGAAAACAAACTGCCAGAAAAGAACAACCTCACAAGTGAAACCACGAAATCAAAACGAACCGTTAACTTTCTAATCCCTCCGGTGAAAAGCAAGGTCTATTTGTCCAGAAGCTTCACCCAAAATTTCAGCACGATCGGATCTCAGATGAAACCATAATCGATCCCGTAACACCCGCTGGTCTCAATCCGCGAATGAGAAGAAACGCCCCACGAAACTGCCAATATCTCCTAGAATATTAACCCAAATTCACTTCTGTAAAAAGGCGAGTGTACGAAAATCTCTTAGCTACAACCATACCAAAAATCAGTACCTTTAAAAACGATTTGACCAGTCGAATCCTTCTTCTCCCAAACCCTGACAGTTCTGTTTCTCTCTTAACACTAAGGAAAAAGTTTGATCTCCTTCTCTTTCTTCTTTGCACCAAATAACCAACACTTAACTGTCTTTCACTCCCTCTCTCAGATGAAAATGTCGACCAAAACACAAAAGCATGAGAGGAGGCGTGAGTTTAATTAGATTAAACCAGGATTTAATTAAACCAAAATTAATTAAAATCCACTCTTTTGGTTTACTCAACATAACCTAAACTCTATTTCTGGAACACGGATGTTACAATCAATTGGTGATAGCTTGTCCTGTGGGAAGGTTGTTAAAGGGTGAGGGACGAGGGTTCGAGGAACGCCTGATGCACCAATAACCTACTGGTGGATTATGTGAGTTAATCCACAGTGAGGGGTTAGGATCGATGCCCTGCAGGGCCAGCCTATGGGGGACTAGCAGTAAGGCTAGTGGGGTCCACGGACGGGTTGTCACATAGCTTTACCCAACGAACAGCTACAGCACATGGCATCGGTGTAAGGTATTCATTTATATCGAAGCAGTCTTCGTGTGTTAAACACAAATTTATACTTTATTTTTTGTTAAAACGTTTTAAATATTGGGAAAATTGATTTAAAATGATAGCGATTTGGGTTCATACTAATGAATATCATTTTCTTAATTTTTTTTTCTGTAGCTATGGAAACAGAATTTCCTAAACGCCTATTTAGAGATGGATTTGAGCCACAAGTGAAGAAGATTAACAATTCCTGTCGAATTTCTATCTTGGGTAAAGTCAAACAAGCATTACCTAAAGAGTATGAGAAAGTGAAGAATGATCCAGTCTTTTCACATGTCTTTGCAATCTACAAGAATTGTTTAGGGTATTCAGGGCGTTTGATACACAGCATGATGTCTAGGCAGTTGGTTACAAAGAAAAAAAGAGAGATATGGTTTGTGTTTGGAGGGAAGCCACTCAGATTTTCAATGCAAGAGTTTCATGTTGTGACTGTGCTCAATTGCACTTTCGATTCTAGTTGTGATTTAGAGAATTGGAAAGATGATGGTGGATTTTGGAGCAAATTGATGAAGAGAAAAGGTCTGACTATTAGCATTAAGAGCTTGGTTGATGTGCACTTACCTGTAATTCACAAATGGAAGGAGGTAGATAAGATCTGATTGGTGTATCTTCTTGTGATAGCTGGGTTGGTTATGGCTAAGGATGAGAAAAAGTATATTCCACTCAAATACATCCAGATGGTAATGGATCTTGATAAGGTGAGGACTTATCCTTGGGGTCTTAAAGTTTTTAAAAGTCTTGCTAAGTCTATCATAGAAAAAAAAGAGAAGATTTGAAGAAGATCAATAGCTATGCATTAGATGGTTTCTCATATGCATTTCAAATATGGATGATGGAGGCAATTCCAGACATTGGAAAGTTGTTGGGAGAAAAGATTATCAGAGAATTTAGAGAAGCTCCTCGATGTTCTAACTGGAAAGGCGCAGCCAAAGTATCATATGATGATATCATCCAACTAGAAAGTACATTTGGACCGAGGGCACTTTCTTTGCCAACCCAACTCTTATCAAATGTTTTTTTGCTATTAGTTGATGTCATTGTTTAATCTTTAACTTCTACCTGTTTTTTTTTTTTTTTTTTTTTAGGATATTGTTTATCCATACATATCTATTACTGGCGATTTCGACGTTGTTGACTCCATTGAGTTTTTACGGCGTGACAAAACAAGCGATGGTGAAGTCGATAATTTGAGAGACAAGATCAGTTCTGGAAATGATTTTGGAGACCATATTTGGGGAACTGTACAAGTTGATGATGTGGAGGGTGAACATATTCAATTAAAAGATGATGTTGGCAGTAAGGTGTGTGAAGAAAATCAAGGGTCTAGTGCAACAAAGAGTGGTGAGAGTATGCAAGCTGCTAATGATGAAGAGTCAGGTTGCAAGAGGAAGAGACAACCTGATCATGGTGCATAGAGGAGGAAAAATGAGCGAGCAGCAACAACACATCGAGCTGCAACAGATGAACAAATGAAGTCCTTTATTAGTGTGTTTGAGACTTGTTTCAAGAGTTTTGAGAAGAAGGTTGACAGGATTGGAAAACATAGAAAAGGATATCTCACTCTTGAAGGATACTATAACTTCAGCTGGAATTACAATAAGCACTCAAGCCACGGTTGAGCAACCATCCATTCCAGCAGAAAAAAAGAGTAAATCTGTAGTACGTAAGACTTAAATCTCTATGTTATGTTTGTTTGTTTTTTTTTTTTTTTTTTTTTAAGACTCTAAAAGAATATGTAATCGGATATGTATGTTTGTGGGTGTAATAATAAGTGTTCATATTTTTGTTAAACTTTTTGTATGGACAGGATGAAACGTTTTTAGTTGATGATCTTTTCACTCATCATAGTGAAATAGATCTTAATTTGGATTCACAAGAATTATTACAGAAATCAGTAGGACACCTATCTCAAAAAGCAGATGTACTTGGGTTTGATCCTACACAAAATGTATTGTGCAAAGATGACGTACGGAGATTGAATACTACAAACGCGGGTGAATTTGACATGGATTCTGTTTTGGTGTTCGTTTCTGATGATCGGTTCGATGCTTTTGCAGAGTGGCATAGAACAAGGGGGTAAGTTGTTCAATTATATTTTACTATAATTGTTACAGTGTTATGCTCTTTCGATGCTTATGCATAGTGTTTTCTTTTGTGTATTTGCAGAATGATTCAGTTGGGTCCAAGTTTAATTAACGAGGAATTACTAAATCAAGTCATGACAAGCAACGTTTGGCTTCATAGTCTGGTACGTTGCAATATTTTTTGTTTGTAATGCTATGTAATACTTTAGTAGATTTTTTTTTTTAATTGCAATTTTCTTTTTTACAATGAAATATTTTTCAGGAAATGGATGCTATGATGTATATATTTCGGGAGAATACATCTTTAGGCCGACTGAAGTCAAATCGTGTTGGCTTCATGAATTGTTTGTTTGGCATGCAAATCAAAAACGAATATTTGAAGTTTAGAGAAGGTAAAAAGGCCACAAGTGGGATTCTACGATCTTGGGTTATGCAAACGGTTACTTGCCTTCTCATGGAAAGACGGGGAAGAAATGGGCATTAGACTTCGACAGAGTTTACGCTCCTGTGAACATCAATAATAATCACTAGATATCTGTGTGCATTAATTTTGGCCTAAGAACTGTTGAAGTATTTGATTGTTCTGGTCTAACCCACAGAAGTCATATGGATCCATTTGCAATCCTCATCCCTCAACTTGTGAAGGAAGTTCAGACCAAAAGCTATGGTAAATATCTTCATGTGTCTCCATATTCTATCATTTTTGCTTCAGTGCCACTAAATCATAATAAGTAATGCTGTGATTGCGGAGTGTATGCACTTAAATACATAGAGTGTCATATGCATAATCTGGATATGAGTTTGATAAACGATGACAACATTAAAGAAGCTCGTACGAAGATTGCAGTTGACTTGTGGGAAGCAGCATCTGATCCTGTGTTCATTGAGCGAATGGCAAAGTATGAGCCTCCATCTGTGTCGCCTCATTTTGTAGACCTTAGTTAAATTTTTAATTGTGCTACGATTATTATTGTTCCATCTTGTGCTTATTGGCATTATCATTTCTTTATTTATTTGGTTGTAATTCACGTCTTTTAGCTTAAGGTTTTTACTTATGTTATCTTATTTAGCTTTTCAACACCATCGAGGCACACACAAATATTTCAAACACGTCTTCTATAACTTGGGGTGTCATGCTTCTAAAATTCACACAATCCAATAACATTGACCATAAACATATGAAAAAACATAAGAAATCCAATAACGTGTATTTGAAATATAAGCAATTGAAGATTAAAAAACATAAGAAATCCAATAACATGTATTTGAAACATAAGCAATTCAAAATTAAAAAACATAAGAAAATTGATTTAATGTGAAATCCAATAATGTGAACTCCAAATAATGACGAAGAAGACTACATGTCATGCTTCTAAACCTCCATGTAAGCTAACAAGACCAGCCTAAGATGAAAAAAAAAGAAATATATTCATTGTTAAATTAACGAAACTAAAACATGTATTTGAAATGATGTGTAAAAGTTGCTGAACAAACCTATTATTAGATCGTGTTTTCACATGTCGATCTATTGTGACCTTCTTTACCACAACGGCCACACTTACGCCCCTTCGCTCCTTGTGACGATCTTATCTTGTCTTCCACTGATTCATATCTTCTTTTTCTTCTTCTACCAGCTCCTCTTCTTGTCTCAGGTGGTACAAATTTTACATCACCAACAGTTTCGGGAACACACCATTCATCTTCAGGAACACCTATAGGATTAATGTTTTCCTCGTACAATGATCTCCATGCAGCAGTAGTGAACACATCATCAGCGTATGGGTACAGACTTCTCCCAATACTAAAACATGCTTTTATGGCATGTCTACAAAGAAGTTTTCCTATGTCGAACTTTCCACATGAACAAGTCCTCTTCTCCAAGCCAACAATAAAATCTACTCCTTTACCTTTAATCTGTAATATGAATTGAGATATAGGATAAGCTTTAAACTTTTCACCCTTCTCTATTCTTCTAGAAATCTTCTGCTCCACCTCAATGGTTAAAGGGTCGTTCTGCTGCTCACTTAATTTCCTACGCTCATAAAACCAGCGGATTAACATTTCTCTAATGCTATCTAACAAAGGAATTATTGGATACTCTCTCGGTGATCTCAAAGCTGAATTTATTGATTCAGCAGGGTTGTTGGTGTTTATGTCATATCTATATCCAGGAAAATGACATATAGCCCATTTTTTCACATCAGCCTCCTGTAGATAACCTCCAATCACCGGACTGATAATGCAAATTTCCGCAAAATGTTTATCAAACTCAGCAATTCTATAAGCTTTTGACGCTTTTGCAAGACGACCAGCCACACCTCTTCCTTTATAATTTGTTACCACATTACTTATCAAGTGGTGGATGCAAATACCATGTTTAGCCAACGGGTAGATTTTTCCAATCATTTTACCAATAGATATATGTCGATCTGACACAAAAGCTAAATCTTTGTCATCCGCAATAACAACCTTAAGCTGCATTAAAAACCACTCCCATGAAGCATCATTCTCAGAATCAGCAATCCCAAATGCAATTGGATACAAATTAGAGTTACCATCTACGGCTGTAGCAACTAGTAGAATTCCTTTGTACTTGTTCTTTAAAAACGTTCCGTCAACTACAATGACCTTCCGAATTTTCTTGTAGAACCCTCTTATTGATTGACCAAATGAAATGAATAGATACTTAAATCTACCATCACAATCAATATCATAATTTGTATGCGTACCAGGATTCGCCTCTTTTAGCATGTGCAAGTAGTTAGGTATCTTAGCAAAACTTTTAACTGGGATTCCTCTTACTTCGTTAACTGCATACTCACGAGATTCCCAAGCTTGGGAATAAGTTAGCTCACATCCATTCTCCGTACGCATAATATTAATGATGTCATTGGGTTTAGGTCCCTCCTTGACACCTTCATAATTATGTTTGATGAGATTCCCGATTGTTCTTGCTGAAAGTGTTCTACCAAATTTCGTTTTCCTTGAAGGAGCACAAGTATGGCTACCCACATACTTGTTGATTTTCCAACACGTAGACCCTTCGAAGCACTCATCACAAACACACCATTTGCAAACATTATTAATACAGCGTATACACCAAAATCTTGTACCATATTTAGTAACTCTGTAATCGAAGTTATACTTCATCGCAAAAATTTCTAAACTTGCCTGTAAAGCTTCCTTTCTTTTGAAATATTGTCCCTTCTTTACTATAGAATCAACCATCATAGATCTAGCACCAACTTCAGCGTCCTTAGAAGTTATGAAGTTAGAATCATTCGGTTTTGCTTTGCTCACAAATTTTGGCAGCTTTTCACACAGAAGATCGTCAACGCCTCCCTCACTTGAATCGTTTGGTTCCTTATTCAGATCAATATTGCTTCTATCATTCACCGTGGCTTTAAACGTCACACACAACCGTATGTTATTCTTCATTCTCCAATAAGCAACAAAATTTTTCACTTGACGATCATTCATCATAACAACCGGAAGAGAATCAACACTGAGATCAAAGGGTAAATAACTAAATTCCACATCAACCATATTTTGTTGTATTTCATAGTCTTCCAAAACCATCATCTTTAGCTCTTCAAGAGTTGAATTGGCTTGAAAAGTAAGAAGTCTCCCACGTTTTTCTTCATCAACAATAAATCTCCATTCATTTTGGCCGCTACATCTCCATACACCACATGTTACATAGATTTGCAACATACTGCAAAATGGACTCTTGAATGAAATTTAGGTTGGAAAATGTTGAAAAAACTTGAACAAAATCGATTAAAAATGTTTAATGTTTTCAGAACACGTTTTCTAAACATGTTAGAACGTAATCTTAAGAATATATATGATTAGCATAATTTCGGGATTACGTAAATATATTGTTTCCTTAAATTTCGGATTCAGTTTCCTTGTCTAACATAGTGTAGAATATACTTTCTAAATTATGAAGAACATAGAGGAAAGTGTAGAATTAGTGTTCTAATTTTCGCAGGACACATGATCAAATGTAGATTTCATAATCTGACTTCAGTAGAATATGTATAAAGTGAAGAAAACAAATTCTAAAATTTGTAGAATATAGAGTTATGTGTAGAATATATATTCTACTTTCTGTAGAAGACATACAAAATCCGACTTCTAAAAGTTTTAAAAGATATATTTATTCTAAAGTTTTCAGAACAAGTAGAGTGCGAAGAATTTGTAATCTACATTATTTAGAACATGTAAAGTATGTAGAATTTATAATCTAATATCTTCAGAATATATACAATTAGTAGAACATGTATTCTAAATGTTGCAGAATAATTTTTTTTCAATGTTAAAACACCAAATTTTCATCAAAAACACCTTATGGCAACCTCTTTCTTATTTCTAGAATTTGTTTTTAGGTGATTGAAATTTTAAAATTGCTTAAAAGTTAGTTTCATCTTTTTAAAGGGTAATTTAGGCATAGTGGCAAATTTAGCGTAGAAGGCATAATGAGACAAATTGAAAAAAATATGTCCTTTTAAATCAATTTTTTTCTTGAATAAAATACATGGAAGCCTAAGGATAAGATTTTTTTTTCCGTGTATAGTTCTCTAATTGTTGTAGCCATTTTCTGTTTAGTTTATTTGATTTCCTGTTTTATCTTTAATTTAATATTTTTGATGAAACTAATATAATTAGTAGACATGAAGTTTCGACTTTTTGTAATTTGATAACTTACAAAATGACTATTTTTAATAATATTTTTATTCAAAGAGCGTAGATTCAAAAAAAATCTTTTAACTTATCTTTCTAAGCAAATATTGATAAAATTATCTCATTTTATTTTAACTAATAACAATAATAGACGTGCATATGATTTATTTAAAATTATATCATTCCGCATATATAAAAGAAAATTGGTGATTATGGGTTATAACCAATTATAAAACTGAATATATATAAAACATATAAATGCAACTTAATTTTTATATATTTTAATCTAATAAATATAGCCCCGCGGTGTACCGCGGGTGAATATCTAGTTTTATATAAAAGTTGAATACACAAATCAGTCTTTTTAGAAGTGTAATCCATGTCAGGCAATGAAAATCAATGAAAATTTTAAAATATTATATGTTAAATTCGAGTTTTACTATGGGCTTCCAACTCAAAACCAATTGGCAATGAGTGGATTGGTTATAACCCTTTATATATTACTTAAATCTTTTCACATCTTTCCGATGTGGGATATTTTACACTAACACCCCCCCCCCTCACGCTCTGGCATGACCATCTGAAGCGTGGGCACATGTGGGAACAACATCCACGGGGTGGCCCAATAATCAACCTGGCTCTGATACCATGTTAGATTCGAGTTTTACTATGGGCTTCCAACTCAAAACCAATTGGCAATGAGTGGATTGACCCTAACCCTTTATATATTACTTAAATCTTTTCACATCTTTCTGATGTGGGATATTTTACACTAACATTATGATGTCTATTATTCATTGATGTGAAAATAGTCAGATAGGTGGAAATAGTCAAAGTATATGTGTAGCATTATACAAATATTGTACTTACACATTAATCTAGTTTGTCTACCCATATATGAAGCGTAATTAAATTCAGCCTTATACGAGGTTCATCTGCAAGTGTCTTTTCGATCATAGCAATCTAATCATCACTCATGATACTCCGTTTTCTTTTGCTAGCAAGATTTTCTGATATCTCATGGTTTGTATTTGTCTCTTTGGTGTTCATGATTTTCTAGCGTACTTAAGGTTTTGATTGATATGAGATACCACTTAATATACATTTTTATATAATAAGATATATGCTCAAATTCCTTATGGTGATAAGTAAATTTTTCTTTTTGCTTTTGGATTAGTTTTTTTTTTTGGTAAATATATATGTCTACATATAATAATATATTAATTTATAATATATTAATTTATCTTCGTACTATTTTTTTTCTAGCAATTAACTTAGACATGTGGCAAAATCTAAGATCGTTAATTTGACACATGTCGCGATCATATTAAACAATCATTTGGACATATGTCGACATCTTATCGATATAATTGACACGTGTCACGATTTCGTTAATGAGTAACTTTGACATCAAACTTTATATAATAAGATTTGGAGGCCATGTCAAAAAAAAACAATTTATACAACAAAAATAAAAGAGATAAAATTGTGAAGCAGTTTATGAGTCTTCCTATTTACTTGTCTTCGTCTTCGTCTTTTGTCTGTATATATTTGGGGTTTCTCATGGCGAACTCTTTCTTTGTTCCAATTGTGCATCGTCTCTGTGTATGAGATTCCATAACGTATTCTTGCCGCAAGATTCATTCATATAATTTGAGAAATCTTTTGTTACAACTTCTTTACTACGCCTGTCTGTTCTCTCAATAGAAATTGCACATGAGTCCACCCAATACAGGGCCAATGGGTCGAGATCGACTTGCTTGTCCCTGATTACACGGCATACACAGTGCCGTGTCTACTATTTTCTTTTTCTGAACGTTAATCTATAGAACATTAATATACTAGCTACTATTATTTAGTTATGTGTCATAGATGATTATATCTCCTTATAAATAAGTATAAAGCCCCAAAAAAATATAACAGTTTACAGAGAAACAGTTTGAAGATATTGCATAAAATTATATCACTGATTTATATAGCAAATTAAGAAGGTTATTAAGGGTAAATATAGATATGAAAATATGTTTATATACATGTATTCAAACAATGTCTAAATTTATCTACTATACATATAATTAACCAAACACAACTATAAGATTTTTATTTTACATTATAAAATCTGAAATATCCATAAAATGTTTCACAATTGAAAATATAGGTATTTAGAAACTTTTGTTAAGATTCAAAATTAAGATTCTATTATCATTTTTATTTGATATTTTTTACTTCCTTTGAATCATCATATAATACATTAAATTAATAAAACTCTAGAATTTTTTTTTTTTGCATTTGTCATGATTCTAGTATTGAAAAATAGACATGTATTACTCAAGCAATGAAAAAAAATATTATGTATTTAACATCCCACATGGGCTAAAACTTTTAGACAAATGGTTGAGTCATATTAATATGCTCAAATTTACCATAGATCTACTCTCCTAAATTAATATATCATTATAGTATTGAGGGATCAAATTTCACAAGGACTAAAATTTACACAATAGATTAATATATATAAAATTAAGCTAAACCAAATAAATTGTATTAAAAAAAAAAAAACAATAGTAACAAGAGTGTCTTCAATAAAAGGAAAAATTGTGTAACATCCGCAAACCAATAAATGGGTTTTTGGGATGGGTGTCGATCGACACCAAGGGTGGTGTCGGTCGACACCAACAATTTTTGGTTCGACAAATTCGTTTTAATTGTCATTTTGGGTTGGTTTAGTTTAAGGAAACCTTATAACCCGAGTATTTAATGGAAAAATCAACCTAGGGTCGTGAGTTGGGTTGTTGGTCGCCGCTTTTAGAGAGAAAAAGAGAGAGAGGAGCACTTGAGAGTTTGGTGGCTTTTGGGGGAGATCCTTGGCTTGTTTGAGAAATCTGTTGCTGTGGAGTGAAGATCTTGTGCTAAGAACAAAGGAGAAGGCTTCTAAGGGTTGGATTCGTAGTTGTTTGGGTCAGAACTTCCTGCAAAAGAGGTGAGTGCATGACCAGGGCTGATCTAAGCTTGAGCATCCTTTGTTTTGCTTGATTGGTTGTGTTTTGTGGTGTTTTCTTGTATGCTTGTAGGTGGTTGTTGTTTTCCATGAGTTTCCAAGAGTTTTGGGAGAGTTTCGGATGATTTGGAGAATTTGGGAAGCGGTTCTTCGACTTTCGGCTTCGTGTAGAACAAGTTGCAGAGTCGGTGTCGATCGACACCAGGTAGGTGTCGGTCGACACCAAGGAGGAGTGTTGATCGACACTGAGGTAGTGTCGGTCGACACCAATCTTTTCAGCAGCGGCTGATGCTTGTTTTTTCCTAGTTTGTTTGTGTTTGGTTGTTAATTGTTAAACATTGGTTTCTCACTAAGTATTTGTGATAATACTTACGCATCTCAATTGTTGTTTATGGTGTGCAGGTATGTGACGTGGAATCATGGTGATGAGGAGGAGGATGATCTAGGATCTCGGATAATGTGTTATGGATATGTTATTGATGTTGGAACCTTGGATAGAGTTATGCTAGGTTGTTGGATAGAATTGTTAGGAATGTGATTGTATAGATGATATGTTGGTTATGTATTGTTGGTATGTTTCCGCTGTGCATATTGGTTGTTGTTGGTTTATTATTGAATTGTGGTTCAGTTGGTTTAATTAAGTAGTATGTGATGCTTAATTATATATTATTATTATAAAAAAGGGTCGGGTTGTTTCAGATTGTAACGTCCCGACCGTCACCTTGCTTAGTGGACTCATGTCCACTCCCGGTCCATGGGCCAACCTTGATTACTGGACCCCACGTTTACACCCAACCCGTGAGCCCAACCATATTTGACGGTCGGTTTGCTACGTCTGGGAGGCTTTAAAGACTTGTTTACCGTCCCTACAAATCACCACATGATATTTCCCTGTGTTTTGTCCTCACTCGCACAGTTCCGACAATCACTTCCCGGAAGGTCACCCATTCTGAAACTACTCTAGATTAAGCACACTTAACTCTGGAGTTCTCTTAGGATCTTTGGCCGAAAAGATAAGTGCACTTTGGTGACATAGGTGGCCAAATCAATTCTTTTAAAACTCTCTGCAAACTGGGATGTCACAGTTCACTCTCACTAACAGATCGCAACGTTCTCGTTGCACACCAAGACCATCACCCCCGAGGGTATGAGTCCACTCAACTCCACACTCGTCTGGATTCGACTCTGATCCCACTTGTAACGCCCCAACCGTCACCTTGCTTAGTGGGCCAATGTCTACTCCCGGTCCATGGGCCTACCTTGCTTAGTGGGCTTTCCTCACTTGCACATATTCGACAATCACTTCCCGGAAGGTCATCTGTCTTGAAACTACTCCAGCTCAAGCACGCTTAACTCTAGAGTTCTCTTAGGATCCTTAACCGAAAAGATAAGTGCATTTTGGTGACATAAATGGCCAAATCAATTTTTTAAAACTCTTCCACAAACTGGAGTGTCACAGAGATAGACTTAGAGAATTTCTCAGGTAATTCAGAATTGCAAATGGAAATTAATATGAGTAAAAGAGTTTTAAATCTTCTATGAAAGAGTTTATGATTAATCTCTTCAAGCTCGCTACAAAATCTCTCTCCAAATAAAGTTTAGATCTAAACAATGAACTTAAAATCCTATATATAGTCTAAAAACACGATATGGGGCTTAATTGCAAATAGCTGAAATTTCTGGAGCAAATTCAAAACTTGTGCATAAATCTTGTCTAAATTGCTCTAAAACACTCGAATTGATCCCAAATCTCACATGAACCTGCATTGACACTAAAATACTCTAAAAATATCAAAAAAAAAAAAATTAAATAAGACATATATCATGGCCAAAAATCTTAAAAATCTTGATATATCACATATTATAAATAAGGTTATTAAGGAGAAATGTAAAAAATGAAAATACTTATATAAGTGTATCCAAACAATCTTTACAATTAACTAGATGAGTACCCGCCTACATGCGAGTTTGTTTATATATATATAAACATTTATTGCAATACCTTCTTTGCTTTCTTATATTTTCACAATTAAAAAAATAAAAATTATATATTAACAAACAAAACTTAGATTTTTTGTGAGGAGGCAAAGAATACTAAATTTTGTTTGAAGCTTAAGTAATTTTTGTAGACGAAAACTATTAGCATATTTTTTTAGAAAGTACAATAATCATACCATTTGGCATTTGCACATTTGATTGGTAGACAAAAACATTTAAACATCCTACAATTCTTATCTAAAGATTCTTGTCTAAAACTTAGGTTTTTAGATATTGTATTTGTATTTAAGCTTCTCAACTATATACCATGAGACTCTCAAATTCTTTTTTATCAAAAAGATTTTCATGCAGCTTAGTTAACTCTTTAATGGTTATAATTAAGATAGACAACTTCTCTTCCTGTTAGCTATTCAATTTCTTGAATATAACTCTTAAATCTAATTTAATTTCCTTCTCCTTTGCTCTCTGTATTTTTCTCAACCAACATTATATCATTGATTTAACTATCTTTCATTTGATAGTAAACAAAAATCCGATCTTTTTCATATATTAAATTTTATTTCTCTAAGGACACACTTTCATGAATTTTTCTACAATATTAACCAAATTCCCAATCACTGTCGCAGCCCTTCAAATTGTTGAGAAAATTCTAACGATTAAACCATATGTTTATATATTCATGGTTTATCCTAAGAGGACAAAGCAAATCTTTGGTTTTAATCTTGATATATTTTTATCTTTTGGTGATGCATCTACGTACATAAAGAATACATCAACATGTTCTAAGCCTCTCTAGATTTCTTATATAAATATTAAAATTATTTGTGATATGAAAAATAATAAAAGATATGGAAGATGTTTCAAATTTCTTTTTAATTTTAAATATGTTTGTTTTTTAATTTAGGTGTTTTTATTTGGATTGACAGATGACACTCTCTCCATTACTGAGATGTCACTCAAAGTCTAACGCTTAAACCATATGTTTATATTTTCATGGTTTACCCTAAGAGGACGAAGCAAATCTTTGGTTTTACTCTCGATACATTTTTATCTTTTGGTGATGCATCTACTTACTTAAAGAATACATCAACATGTACTAAGCCTATCTAGATTTCTTATATAAATATTGAAATTATTTGTAATATGAAAAAGAATAAAAGATATGGAAGATATTTCAAATTCCTCTTTAATTTTAAATATGTTTGTTTTTAATTTGGGTTGACAGGTGTACCTCTCTCCACTGCTGAGGTGTCACTCATGTGGAGAGAGTTGAGCAACTTTCATAGTATAGATTCTCGAAATTATCCATATAAGGTTTCACAATTTAAAATATAGATTTTTAGAAGAGTTTGTTAAGATTTAAAATTATGATTCTACTATCATTTTTATTTGATATTTTTTAGTTCCTTTGAATCATCATATAATATATAAAATTTATAAAACTATAGAATTTTTTACAAATATTGAGTGTAAAGTAAGTGTATAATAAGATATTGAAATTGGTTAAATTTTTAATTTCAAATTACTTTACAAATGTTGTATAATAATAAAAAATTGGAAATTGGTTAAATTTTTAATTTCACGTTTTTTTATAATATATATGTACATTTTTAATTATGGTACCCAATATTGTTTATTTACCTATTGATTGTTAAGAAAAAAACAAAAACTACTTTGATTTTGATGGACTTTTCAAAGGGGCAAAACCATCCCTTATTCCACTTTATAAATGGGAGCTCCACAGCGTGAAACAGAAATAGGGGAGAAGTTACGTGTATACGAAAGCATGACTTCGTGCGCCTCTTTCATTTATCTTTTTTTCCTTTTTTCCTTCATCACTAGATTGAGAGCCTCTGCTCAAGATCATACTTACATATACCACAACTGTCCTAACACAACAACGGCAACGGCAACGGCAACGGCAACGCCAACGTATTCATATAAAAGCACTTACTTCACCAATCTCAAAACCCTTTTGTCTTCCCTCTCTTCACGCAACGCTTCATACTCTACCGGATTCCAAAATGCCACGGCGGGACAAGCCCCGGACAGGGTCACGGGACTTTTCCTTTGCCGCGGAGACGTCTCCCCGGAAGTTTGCAGAAGCTGCGTTGCCTTTTCAGTCAAAGAATCCTTAACTATGTGTCCCAATGTGAAAGAGGTCGTGCTCTATTACGATGAGTGTGTGCTTAGATATTCTCACCTGAATATTCTTTCGACTCTTAGGACCGATGGAGACTATACCCAAACTAACGGAAAAGTTATTGCCACAAACGAACAAGACCGATTCAGAGAAACGATTTTGTCCACGATGAACGAAGCCGCCAACGAAGCCGTGGCCAGCCCAAGAAAATTTGATGCGAGGAAAGGCCATTTTACTGCGTTCCAGATTTTGTACGTACTAGTTCAGTGCACTCCTGATCTGACGAGACAAGAGTGTTTTAATTGTCTGCAATTTAGCATCAATCAGTTACCCTTTACATATATCGGAGGAAGACTTATTGTGCCGAGCTGTAATTCAAGATACGAGCTTTACTCTTTTTACAACGAATCCGCGATTACAACACCACCATTGCCACCACTATCGCAACCACCAACACAACCATCGGTTTCTATTCCTCCGGTGTCAGCTCATCCTCCTCCTCCTCCTTCTCCTTCTCCTTCACAGCCTGGTGAGAGCTTTGGGTTTTTTCATCTTTCAGAATTAACAATACTAATATAGAAATATTAAAAACTTTGGTTCGTTTGGAACGCAGGGAAACGTGGGAATTCAACTTTGTTAATAGTAGCCATTATTGTATCTGTCGTAGTGGCTGTTCTGCTTTTCATTGCTGGTTGTTGTTTCTTTACAAAGAGGGCAAAGAAGAAGGCTTATGACACTGCACCCACGTTTGATGGTAAAGATTCAGCTAACAGATTTATTAATGTCATCGATTAGCTTCTTTTTTTCTTTTTTTCTTTTTTTTTTTCTGATTGCTAAGACTTTTATTTTGCATTAGGGGATGATATGACAACTATAGATTCGCTGCAACTTGATTATAGAACAATTCGAGCTGCAACAAATGATTATTCACACAGTAATAAGATTGGTCAAGGTGGTTTTGGTCAGGTGTATAAGGTATATATATACTGCTATTTTTTTTATTTTTTAAAAAAGGATTTCTAAAAATATAATCCCTTAAATTACTATTTTATTCAACTTCACCCTTAGGCCCCGATTGGTAATGGCTATTACTTATGGCTGTAAAGACTTTAACTTTAAAATTTTAGTTGTAGAGAATTTGGCTGTAAATGTTTTGACTGTAGAAACTTTAACTGTTAAATTTTGATTGGTAACAAATACTTTTAAAACTGAAACTGTTACTTTTATTATTAAAATATATTAAAATGATGATAATGAAAATAAAAATAATTATTATTAAAATGAATCTTAAAAGAAGGAGAAAAAAATAAGAATAATTAATGTGTAAAAATAATTTATAAAAAATTTAAAAGTGTTTGTTACCAATCAAATTTTAACAGTCAAAGTTTTTACAGTCAAAACATCTACAACCAAATTCTCTATAGCTAAAATTTTAAAGTTAAAGTCTTTACAGCCATAAGTAACAACTGTTAATAAAATAGTTTTTTTTTATTTTTTAACGAAAAATAAGTGCAAGGCTGTGTACTTTTTCTAATTGAAATTCCATGTAAACGATAACGAGATGATGGTGATGGATAGGGTATATTAACTAATGGGACTGAAGTTGCGGTGAAGAGGTTGTCAAAAACTTCGAGGCAAGGTGAAACAGAGTTCAAGAACGAGGTTGTTGTTGTTGCGAAACTTCAACACAGAAATTTGGTTAGGCTGTTGGGATTTTCTCTAGAGCGAGAAGAAAGGATATTGGTCTACGAGTATGTGCCCAACAAAAGCCTTGATTACTTCCTCTTTGGTCAGTTACATTGATAATTTTGTTTCAATGATTCAAGTTAGTCAACCTTAAAAATTGGGGTTTCAAATCTTTAGAGCCAACTATAATTCGTGTATATGCACAGACCCTACAAAACAAGGTCAGCTGGACTGGGCTCGACGACACAAGATCATTGGAGGAATTGCTCGGGGGATTCTATATCTTCATCAAGATTCACGGCTCACTATCATACACCGTGATCTCAAAGCGAGTAACATTCTCCTGGATGCGGATATGAATCCGAAAATTGCTGATTTTGGAATGGCAAGGATCTTTGGAATGGACCAAACCCAAGAGAACACAAGCAGGATAGTTGGTACCTAGTAAGTCTAATTCCCATGTAACTTTTCATGAGTAAAAGTTTGTGTGAACATTATTTTTCCAAACATCTAAAGTTTTTCACCGATTCTAGCGGTTACATGTCTCCTGAGTATGCGATGCATGGCAAGTTCTCAATGAAATCTGATGTCTATAGCTTCGGAGTGTTAGTTCTTGAACTTATAAGCGGTAGGAAGAATAGAAGCTTCGACGAGACTGACATCGCACATAACTTGGTCACATATGTATGTCTAAAAACGATAAATTTTTATACTTACATTTTACAGTGAACAATGGTTGCAAGAACTGATAGACTACTTGATAATTTAGGCGTGGAGGCTTTGGAATAACGGAACAGCACTAGATCTCGTGGATCCAGTTATTGCAGATGATTACCAGAAGAGTGAAGTGGTTCGATGCATTCACATCGGTCTTTTATGTGTTCAAGAAGATCCTGTAGAGCGTCCGACCTCGTCAACCATCTACGCGATGCTTACTAGTAATACTGTGATATTACCAGTGCCTCAGCAACCAGGGTTTTTCGTTCAGACTGGACCCAAAAAAGAGACGGTTGATTCAAATCAATCTACGACTAGCAAGTCTGTTCTAGCGTCTGTTGGTGATGCTTCGATAACTGATTTACATCCCCGTTGAATGTTGTGTTAACCTTCACGCTTGAACCAATTTGCTATGTTCTGCTTTTTTTTTTTTTTTTTTTTTTTCATGTATATTATGGTGTTTTCTTTGTTCACGTAAAAATTTTCTTTTCACATATATTAGGGTGTGATGTATTTAGTGTTTTATTTCTATATTTTTTAAAAATATATATTGTAGAAAAGTGCTCAATGTCATATTTGAAAGACATAAATCTGCAAAACACTAGTCTACGGAGAGAATAAATCTAGTGGCAAAAGCCAAGCCCATGGACATATTGGTCGCCGCGCCGGAGCTGATAATGACGTTTGTGGTTGAAGATGGCGTTAACAAATCTTAGCGATCTCGCCTGACTCTTAGTTCGATGCGTGAAAACAATACTTACTACAGTACTCACTATTTCATTCACTTTTTCATTTGGTTTTATAACTGTGGATCCAGTCAGGTGTATATAAACAAAAGAGAGTAATGTGAAAATAACTTCAAAAAAGAAACTAATGTAAAACGGAAGAAACACTTTTAGTATCACAGACAGTCGAAGACGGTCAAAATGCTATCACGGCTCGACAATGATCTTCCCAGTAGCATGACCATCGATACTTTTGGCCCAAGCATCTTCCGCTTTGCTCAGAGGGTGCTTCGAGTCAATCACAGTCTTCAATTACCCTTCTTTCAGTAGATTTACCATATACTCCAGATTCTCAGCTTTTGGGATCAACAAGAGCGGCACCAATTGCTTCTTTGACATGGTTATTTTCTTTACCGCATACGTCCACATAGCACTAGGCCCCAGCGTGATATCTATCACCTTCCCATTTTCCGACAAGTTTGGTTCGAATGTCGAAAACGGTATCCCGTTTGCACAATGGACTACAGCATAATATTTCTTACCCGACGGACTCTTGAGAGCTGCTCCCTCAGGAGTCTTGTAGTCGAGAACCTCATCCGCTCCTAAAGATTTGACAAAGTCAATGTTACGGGCACCACATGTGGCGGTTGTAAAGGAGATATATAGAAAGTGAATATATGTGTAATTAATCATTTGCAAAACCCTTGTGTACAAAGCTATATATATTGTAAATGCTGCACATAATAATAATCAAGCTTTGCCTCTTACATGGTATCAGAGCAGTAGATCCAAAGACCTAAACCTAAATTTTTCTTTCTCTCCGCCGCTTCTTGTTTTCTTTCCTTTCTCTTCTCTTTTTCTTCAAACTTGCTCTTCACGCTACCCTTTGTTCGACCATGTCTTCTTCTCAGAGTGAGATCATTGCTACCTCTGATGCATCCTCTCTCCACAACGTTAATATGTCTAACGTTACTAAGCTCACGGCTTCAAATTTCCTGATGTGGAACCGTCAGGTCAAGGCTTTGCTTGCCGGTTATGATCTTGCCGGCTATCTCGACGGCACAACTTCTCCTCCTGCTACTACCGTGACTGCTGATGGAGTCACCTCTGCAAATCCGAACTATGCTCTTTGGCAGAGACAAGATCAGCTCATCTACTCTGGTCTTCTTGGTGCCATTACTGTTGAAGTCCAACCGCTTCTCTCCAAAACAACAACCTCTGCTCAGATCTGGAGCACTCTCTCCTCCACCTACGCCAAACCAAGTTGGGGACACATCAAACAGATTCGTGAACAAATCAAACAGTGGAAGAAGGGTACCAGATCTGCTGATGAATATGTTCAGGGTTTCACCACTAGGTTCGACCAACTCGCTTTGCTTGGAAAGCCGATGGATCATGAAGACCAGGTTGATTTTGTGCTTGGTGGTCTTCCAGATGATTACAAACCTGTCATTGATCAGATTGATGGCCGTGACACACCACCATCGTTGACAGAGATCCATGAGAAGCTGATCAACTTTGAACTGAAGCTTCAATCACTTGCTAATGCGTCTTCCCCTGTTCCGGTTACTGCAAATGTGGTGGCCTATAAGAACAAAGGTGGTCATAACAACTCCAACTCTCGTCAACAACATCGTGGTGATTCTCGTGGACAGTGGAACTCCTCAAACACCGGTTCACGTGACTCTAGTGGCCGTGGATATCAGGGTCGTTGCCAGATCTGTGGTGTGTTTGGTCACAGTGCATGGCGGTGTTCACAACTTCAAGCTTCGGGTCGTGGCTACTCTCCTTCGAGCGGTGGCTACACACCATGGCAGCCGCGAGCCAACGTTGCAGCCGTGTCATTGCACAACCCTTGGATTTGTGATTCTGGTGCTACACACCACATCACATCTGATCTTGCAAATCTCTCGCTTCATCAACCGTATACTGGAGGTGAAGAGGTCACCATTGCAGATGGGTCTGGTCTTCCGATCACACATACCGGTTCCGCTTTACTCCCTACCCCATCTCTCTCACTTGCTCTTACAGATGTTTTATATGTTCCTAATATTGCTAAAAACCTTATATCGGTTTATCGATTGTGCAATGCTAATCAAGTGTCCGTTCATTTCTATCCGGCATACTTTTAGGTGAAGGATCTGAGCACGGGGGTCAAATTACTCCAAGGCAGAACTAAGAATGAGCTGTATGAGTGGCCGGTCACATCCAACACCATCTCCATTTTCTCGGCTACACCATCCTCCAAGACCGATCTCTCTTCATGGCATTTTCGACTAGGGCATCCATCATTTTCTGTTTTAAAAGGCATTGTTTCCACCTTTTCTTTACCTCTTTCTCCTTCTCCCCAAAAACAATTCTCATGTTCTGAGTGTTTAATCAATAAAAGTCATCAGTTGCCTTTCTCCTCAAACACTATTGTTTCTTCACAGCCACTTGAATATCTTTACACTGATGTTTGGTCTTCACCAATTATATCCACAGATAATCACAAATACTATCTTATTCTTGTTGATCATTTCACCATATACACCTGGCTCTATCCTTTAAAACAAAAATCACAGGTCAAAGAGGTTTTTATTGCCTTCAAGGCTCTAGTCGAAAATCGCTTTCAGAGTAAGATCCAAACATTATACTCGGATAATGGAGGAGAGTTTCTTGCCTTGCGCTCTTTCTTGGTGGCTAATGGGATATCACACTTCACCACACCTCCACATACGCCTCAACACAACGGCATCCCCGAGAGGAAACACCGCCACGTCGTTGAGACCGGACTCGCCCTTCTTGATCATGCGTCTGTTCCGAAACGTTACTGGCCATACGCCTTTGCTACCGCGGTTTACTTAATCAACCGCTTGCCGACTGATGTCTTAAAAGGTGATTCTCCGTACTCGAAGCTCTTTCACGTTTCACCCAATTACTTGAAGCTTCGCGTCTTTGGTTGTGTGTGTTACCCGTGGCTTCGCCCATACCGCAAGAACAAACTCGAGTCTCGCTCAACACCTTGTGTTTTCCTCGGCTATTCTCTTACGCAAAGTGCGTATATTTGTCTTGACGTCCCCACTGGTCGGATATATATATCACGTCACGTTCAGTTTGTTGAGAACAGTTTTCCGTTTGCTATGCCACCTTCGTCTTCCGACTCGTCCATCACGTCTCCGGTCGTTGTTCCACAAGAATGGAACTCTGTGTTGCATGTTCCCACGTCATCAGCTCATTCATCCCCTCCGTGTTCAGGTCCTCATCCTCCCAACTCGCCGGTCATTGAGTCTACATCTCCACCACGGTCAGCTGCATCTCCGTCACCGGTATCGTCGTCGTCTTTGTCACAGTCATCGCCCTCGGCCTCCACTGATCTCGATCATGAAACTCGAACAAAAAGGGTTCATGATAATCCTCCTACTCCGGCCCACTCTCATTCAGGCCCATCACAACCACAACATTCACAACCTCCTACAAGCCCAACTCCTACCCCAGGCCCACTAACCTCGAGCCCAGCAGCATCAATCCAACCCTCGTCTCCATCTCCTTCCTCTCTTTCGCCAAATTCTCCGACATCGTCCTCTTCCTCACAATCGACTGTTAACACCCCAATCCTCCCTGCGAACTCTCCAGCACCGTCGCCAACCCCTCCACCTCTTCCTCAAAACCTACATCCTATGAAAACCCGCGCTAAAAACCATATCACGAAGCCAAAACAAAAATTCAACCTCACCGTGTCCACTTCTCCTGTGATTCCTACGACTGTGGCAGAGGCACTTCGGGATCCGAATTGGCGGAACGCTATGGCCGTCGAGATCAATGCTCAACTCCGTCTACATACTTAGGATGTAGTTCCTCCAACACCAAACCGCCAAGTTATCCCTTGTAAGTGGATTTTCACCCTTAAATACAAACCTGATGGATCCATTGACAGGTACAAGGCTCGGTTGGTTGCGCGTGGCTTCAATCAACAATATGGTATCGATTACACTGAGACTTTTAGCCCTGTCATCAAATCCACGACGGTACGGTTGGTTCTGGAGGTTGCGGTCAAACGAAATTGGGCGATTCAACAAGTTGATATCAACACCGCATTCCTTCAAGGCACTCTCAATGAAGAGGTTTATGTCAGTCAGCCTCCGGGTTTTGTCGACAAGGACCGTCCTCATCACGTCTGTCGTCTGAATAAGGCCTTATATGGTCTTAAACAAGCGCCTCGCGCGTGGTATCAAGAACTGAGGAATTTTCTCCTTCAATCAGGTTTTAAAGTTTCTCTTGCTGATGCATCCTTATTCATCTATCACAATGGTCGTGATTACATGTATGTTCTTGTGTACGTCGATGATATCATCATCGCTGGTGAAGCTCCTCTAGTTCGTGCCTTTCATGTATCACTCACTCAAGGACCTGGGTGCTTTGAGTTATTTCTTAGGTCTTGAGGCTACCCGCACCGCCAGTGGCCTTCACCTAATGCAGCGAAAATATATCACTGACCTCTTGGCGAAGACACACATGCTGGACGCGAAGCCGGTTCCCACTCCCATGACACAAAAACCACTCACACTTTACTCTGGCACGGCTCTATCTGATGCCAAGGAATATCGAATGGTTGTTGGTAGTCTCCAATACCTGTCCTTCACACGGCCAGACATTGCTTTTGCAGTCAACAAATTGTCTCAGTTCATGCATCAACCTACAAACGAACATTGGCAGGCGGCAAAGCGCATTCTACGTTATCTTGCTGGTACCAAGTCCCTTGGTATTTTTCTCCGCTGTGATGCTCCGTTAACGGTCCATGCCTTCTCTGATGCAGATTGGGGTCGCGATAAGGGTAATTATGTTTCTACAAATGCGTATCTTATCTATTTTGGTGGTAGTCCAATCTCTTGGTCTTCAAAGAAACAGAAGAGTGTCTCTCGCTCATCTACATAAGCGGAATATAGAGCAGTTGCCAACACTGCCTCCGAACTCCGCTGGATCTGCTCTCTCTTAACTGAAATGGGAATCACGCTTCCAGTTGCTCCTGTTATCTACTGTGATAATATTGGTGCCACTTACCTTTGTGCCAATCCGGTGTTCCACTCGAAGATGAAACATGTTGCGATCGACTATCACTTCGTCCGTGAACACATTCAGTCAGGCATGCTTCGAGTTACTCACGTCTCCACTCATGATCAGCTAGCGGATGCTTTAACAAAACCACTACCTGGTCCACGGATTCAAGAACTAAACCGCAAGATTGGCGTCAGGTTACTGCCTCCATCTTGAGGGGGTGTGTAAAGGAGATATATAGAAAGTGAATATATGTGTAATTAATCATTTGCAAAACCCTTGTGTACAAGGCTATATATATTGTAAATGCTGCACATAATAATAATCAAGCTTTGCCTCTTACAGCGGTTACATGAGCGTTCCCAAGTTTTGCCAGCTGGACTGCATAGTGGCCAACCCCACCAGATGCTGCTGTGATCAAGAAGTTTGCCTGCTTGCCTGTACCATCCAGCTTCAGCCCCGCAGGCTGAGTTAGAGCCTGGAGTGCGGTTAGACCTGCCACAGGCAAAGCGGCTGCTTCAGCTGCTCCCACTTCTTGGGGTCTCTTGACGGTCAGTTTCTCGCTTGCAACGGCGAACTCAGCAAGTCCACCTCCAGTCTGAAAACAACCAAAAAGAACAGTTACTATTTCTTGTTTTTAACTAGTAAGAGTAATTGCTACAACATTGATAGCTGCAATAGCTTGTGCCTTACTAGATGGTTGAGAACCGCTACAACTTTGTCACCAGCCTTAAAATTCTTGACTCCTGATCCAACCTCAACGACCTCTCCAGCAACATCAGTAGCTGTTTAAAAAACACAATATATCAAAGGTGGTGCCATTAAAATTTAGAAAGCCTATATATATATCATGTCTTTTTTGAAGTAACTAAGTCCAAAACCCCATACAAGAGAAAATACACCCAAACAAACCCCTCTACGCCAAATAACATTTTTTCTTCTATATAGAAACTAAAACCTTCAAAGCTATCAGAATACCAGGAATGCAGGGGAACTTGCGGGGCAGAAAAGGCCTGATCAATCGCAATAACGCAGCAGGTTATAATGGAATATTTGGAAAAGAGAGATAGAGAGAATTAAAACCTTCAAACCAGCAGTGCTACCGCCGTAAGAATCGTACTGAAGAGCGTGTATGAGTTTCCCGGACGACGATCTCTGAATCCGAAACAACAACGGTGTGCTTCGAGAGTTTTTGATCTTTTTACGCGGAGAGATGCTAAAGGGGTAAAAGCGGTATTATATTACAAGATTAAAAAAAAAAAAAAGATTGATTGTAGTGTCGCCACGTCACCTCAAGTATGTAAAAGTGTTTGATGGGAAGGGGGTGCGCATTGATGACATGTAGCCATCTGTGTCACAAGCTGCATCCCTGTGATGAGTTTGAACTTTGAACCATCATCGGTTTAGGCTTTGATTTCACTGGCGATTGATTTTAATTATTCAATAACTAGGAAAGTGAATGACTAAATTATATGAATTACAAAAATTAGGGCTTACTGAACTAAGGATTTTCTTTTTATTGAATTTTAAAGAATTTAGAAATCTACAAAAAGAATTACTCTTATCCTACTATATTAATTTAGAAGTACAAATATGAAACTAACCTTAAATGTGTAAAAAATTACATTACCAATAGAAAAATTAATTAAATTTAATTAACTAATTTAAATAATATAATTAATAAAAATAAATAAATAACACTCAAATATCAAATATTAAAAAATCCAAAAAAAATCTAAAAAAATATTTTCTCTCTAATAAATTATAGATAAAATTACTAATTTTTTAAAAAATATATATATAAACCAATCAAAATTTTAAAAACTAAAATTTTATATCCAAGTATACAATACAATTATTTTAATAACTAAACTCGAAGATTTTATTAAGATTCTCCTATCATCTTTATTTTATTTTATTTACAAATTGTTTGGAATTTTCATATAATATTATGATTAATAGAATGCATATTTTTAATGCATATGTTGTGATTTGAATTTTTTAAAACGAAGATATATTACTCAATGTATGAAAATGTGTGTTTTAATTTCCACATTGACAGGTTGGTAAAACTAAATTTATATAGATGATAAATTAATAATTTTTATTTGCTCACAATTATAATATTAAAATTACTATTTTATATTTCATAAAATAATGATGTAAATACAATAAACAAACAATATAAAATTGTAATAATACGTCAAAAATAAAATAATTTAATATTCTAAAATAATTAGTATTCAAAAATAGACTAATAGATTTACAGAATAATTAAAATAAATATTATCTCAAACAAAGTAACTTAAAAAAAAATAAAACAATAATTTTTATTATTATATTATAAATTTTTTAAAAATATTATCCCATGCTTAAAGCATGAAATATCTCCTAGTTTTAAAGTATTTGATAGATTCTTTCATAAAAGGTGAAAATTGTTTTCCACTTTTTCTGTTAAATTATAATCAAATCACATTGCCAATAAAATTATCTTAGTATTGAATAAGAGTAGAATTCAAAAAGAATCTATAAATGTACATAATTGAATAACACTAGATTTATTTACAATTCTATTTTTTTTCAAACTCAATCAAAATCCTACCTACGTTCAATAACCCTTATAATGAGTTTGTCGTCATGTCCTTCTCTTTTTTTTGGCAAACAACTATTCCATTAATAAAAAACTAAATTAGGGTTCATTACACATTCCATCGAGGGCAGTTTTTGCAAGGTTATCCGCCTGACGATTACAATTTCTAGGGATGTAGGAGAAGCTACAGAAATCAAATTGAGAGACAAGAGTAAGGGTATCATATAGAATCACATGAAGTTCCTTTGGGGAGGACTTCCGATTGAGTGCTCTGACTAGCATCAGCGAGTCTGAGGCGAAGATTACTTGGGTGAAGCGCGATTCCATGGCAACTTCCAATGCCTTGAAAGTTGCTAGGGCTTCGGCCATCAAGGATGAGCGAATATGTCGAGTAGCTGAGTGACCTTGGATTAGGGTGTTTTGGTCATGGTCCTTAAAGATCCAGCCGCATCACGTGTCTCCGTTATCCCTCCAAGCTGCATCCGTGGAGCAGTGAATCCTATTCGGTGTGATTTGGATTGGGTTTTGGGCAGGTATGAGAGATCGAATCAGGTTTTGAGGTTCTGGGATCTGTGAAAGTTGTGCTTCCTGCTATTCCTTAGCGCGGAAGATGGCTAAGGCTAAGGTGTCATCGGCTTGGGTTTGGGTTTTTTCGAAAATGAGTCGGTTTCTGGTTGTCCAAAGTGTCCAGATTATCCAGGGTGCTAGAGGACGTCCTATCGCTATTCCAGTCGGGGGAAGGCAGGTTAGTTTTGTGGTTTTATTGATCCCCGATTTGAAGTTTTCCACCTCCCCCGAGTTGAAGTTCTCTTTAAAGGGTGCCTTCCGCCAGACCTCTGAAGCAAACGGGCAGTGGTAGAAAAGATGGACTTCCGTTTCTGGATTACCGCAGTGTGGGCGGAAGAGGTTAGCATTGATTTGTCTGGTCATGAGGTTTTTCCCCACTGGAAGGGCATGTTGTGCAGCTTTCCATAGCAACAGCTTTGTTTTTGGTGAGCTTTTGATATTCCAGATTTCCTTTTTCCACAGGAAATTGGGTTCATTAACCATGATAGATGGATTTGTAGCTGAGGCTTGATCTTGTTTCTTTGTTTGTACTCTCAGTGCTTCGTGGTAGCCAGACTTTGTGGTATATATGCCATCAGTTGTTGGGAGCCAAACCCATGAATCCACAAAATTGTGTTATACGCCTCCGGTCCATTATTTGTTGAGCCCACAAAATCTATATTCATTACAAGAAAACATGAATTTTACGACTACAGTTGGCGACTATATATGTAGTCGTCATTTTTGGCGACTAAGTAGCTACTATTTAGTGACTATTTTACGACTATAAATATTTGGTCGTATATCAGTCGTTTTTTGACGACTACATATTGTAGTCGCTAGTTTAGTCGTAATTTAGCGACTATCTTATGACTATATTGTATACCGAAATATGTGATCGCTAAATAGTCACCAATTTAGCGACTAATATGCGACTCATAGTAAATGTTACTAAGAAGTCGCATATAAGTCGCTATTTAAGAAAATCAAAATTTTCAAAATTTAACCCCAAACCCTTATCCAAACTCATAAATTCTAAATCTTAAAAATTAATTCAAAAATCATAAATTCAAAACTTAACCCCAAATCATAAACATATACTCCAACCCTGTACTTTAAACCCTAAATGCTTTCAATTTTAAAAATTTATAATGCATAGTATATAGAAATTAAAATATAACCATTATATATGTATAAAGTAAAAGCAATATCTAAAACTATTTAGTGTATACATATAATTTAATCTTTCCAAAAACTATTTACTTATAAAATTTATTTAATTAGTCATTTTAAAATCTAAAACTAATTGTTGACAAAAAAATATGATAAAGGAATATGTATTTCAATATGGTTTTTTTTTTTGAATAATTATTTTAGTATTTTTTAATAAAATTTAATTATAAATCAAGTTTAATAAAATTTTTGGTGTTTTTAAACATTTATATACTATATATCACATTTATTATGTTTCAACCGCTATTGCACCCGCTGGTCAACCAGTCGTAAACCTCCTGCAAACGCACCAATTTTAAACCGCTAAACCAGTCGTTCAAAACGCTACGCTTGAAACCGCAATCGCCTGCTTCCGCAATCTCCCGCAACCGCAACTGCAGCGTTTGAACCAGTCAGACCCTTAGTCTGGGCCTTAAGAGGCTTTGTATCACTTTGGGCTATGATATGAATCGAAATTTGGCCAACAAATAAAAAGAAACAATAAACAAACCAACAAACCTTCACCCTAGATATGTGCCTCCGTTCCTCGACACTACATTTAGAAAAAAAACTCATCATCACTCTCGAAACTCTTTAAGAGAAACTCTCACTCTCATTTCTTCGAATCGCGATGACTCTGTCCGGCCAAACCTCCGACTGTCGTCTTTCACGTCCCGTCAATTTGAATCTGCCAGGTAAGTCTTCTTTACTGTCTCTACTCACCTTCCCCTTTTCTCTATGACTTCTCGAAGAAAACAATTAGACCTAAACATTTCAGATCTGTTTCCGTCTCAGACCCACAAAATGAATCTCTGTCGACGATTTTTATTGACTCTTCCTCATTTCATATCTCGTCTCTGCTCTCAAATCCCAAGCTTTCCCTGTAATTTGAACCCCTGATTTTACGTTTCAACCTCGAAAAATCCAAACTTTTCTGTAATTTGAAGATTTTGTGATTCTTGAATTTCATCTTTGTTTAATGGACAATTAGGGTTTTCACGGAGGTTCCCGGATCTTTGAAATCGACTTCATTCACAGAGTCACCTCAGTTTAGGTGTGTTTATTTGATAAAATCTCGTATGTGTGTGTGTGTTTGTGTTTGTGTTTGAACATGTGATTTTTGTTTACTATATTATTTTGTTGTTTGTGGTCCATAGACTGGATTTGGGATCAGGGAAACTTTTGGAGAAGTTGAAGAACATGTCAAGAAGCTTGAAGAAGCAGTTGGCATGTTTAAAGTGGAGAGCTAGAAGAAGATAGGTAAAAGTCTTATGTTTATTTCAGTTTATGTTGTTATTTTGAATAGATTAGACTGAGATAATGATTTATTTTGTTTTTGGTGATTTCAGTCCCTAAAAATGAAATTTTCTGATCATGTCCTGTTGTTCTTAGGTCGAAGATGATGTTTGGCTTACAGAGAAAGCCACAGCCAAGCACACTCTTAGACAGAGCTCATGATGTACAACTTTATTTCAGAGCGGAAGGTAAACTTTCATTTGGTACAATATATTTACTTTGCTACTTATTGCTGTGAGACTTTTATTAATTCTGTCAGAGAGTCATTTGTTTAGCAGCCTCTGTTGTAATTTTTGTGAGTCTTTTTGTTGAAATTGTCAAGAGTTATTTGGTAAATCCGATCTATAGACACTTGTTTTCTCTGCACTCTTTAACTAGAATCACCATTGTCGATCTTCTTACTCACACTCACGTTTTTAAGCTAGAGGACATGTTAGTTATAGTGAATTGCTTGTCCCGATGATTTCTCATTTCTAGTCTCGATTTTGAAATTCTCTTATATTGATACCGGGAAATGTGTCCCCATGATACCTTTTTTGTTTGTTTGTTCTGAAGGTACTTGAAGAAATGAGTTACTCTGCGACCATTAGTGGGAACTACTTAGGCTTCAATGATGAAATACAAAGTAATTGAGAATGTGCTACAAACCATTTATTATGTAGCTGTTCATTTTTTTCTTCTTCTAATTATGTTTTTTTTAGGAGGATAAAGTATTCTTATTTTTGATTATGATATTTTATTTTATTTTGTAATACAGTTTTTTTTATGATCATGGTTTATAATAATAAATATAGTATTCAAAAAAACATTATTCATAATTTAAATATATTTAAAAAATTAATAATATATATTTATAATTTGTATAAATACTGTATAAATACAATAACGTATAAATACTCTATAAATACAATAATGTATAAATACTTAAATACAACTACAGTCGGTAATTAGTCACTAAATTTGGCGACTATGTTACGGCTAATGTTTGTAATCGTAAACATAGTCGTAACGTAGTCGCTAAATTTAGCGACTATATTACGACTATGCTTACGACTGCGAACATTAGTCATAACGTAGTCGCTATTTAGCGACTAATTTACAACTAATTTTTCTTACCGACTAACGATTTACGACAACAGGTTTTAGTCGCTTTTTGGTCGTAAAACACCATTTAGCGACTAAATAGTGACTAATAGTGCAGTCGTTAATTTCATGTTTTCTTGTAGTGATTACATTACGCCTAAGATAAACGTTTCGATTAGATCAAAATAAAAACAAAGAGATCACACGTCAACAACACTAAACAAGAATATCAGACAATTATACGACGATGAAAGATCAAAATATTGGACTAAAAAGAAACATTGATAGCGATCAAAACACGATGCATGCAAGAGTCAGGTTAAACAAAATCACATAGCTAGATGAATCACTAAACATTGTTTTATGCATGTCCACACTCCACATAATATTCAATTAAAAATAAAATAAGAAATAAAATGATGACTAAGCTATGACTAAGCTATTCCTATTTTAGCCAAGCCATAACGAAGAGGGACACTTTGGATTGATTATATATATGCATGTTTCATTCACACATAATGTGTTGTCTCATATCCAATAATTGTACCTGTAACATATTAATAAAAGAAAGATACAGAATCATTTATATTTGAAAACATTTATATTTGGAAGCATCATATGAACAATTGATTTTTTGGAGATACAATCTTAAACTCATTTTTGTTACAATATATACGAAACTAAAATAAAATCAAACAAAACTTATCTAATTCACGCATGAAATCTCTTAAATGGTGCTATAATTATATTTTTCAATTGCCATTAGTAAACGGATTGACCAAATATCAATATATATCCATGCATATGCTTCAATAATTTTGAGTTTTTGACCGGTTTGGGATACTTTCAAGTGTTGAATTTCACATTTATATGTTGATACTTAACATGGTTTTAAGTCCACACATCGCTTGAACATGGTTTTCAATTGAAAAAGAAAACAAGAAGGAAAGATTCCCAAACGATGACTAAGCTTCCTGTTAGAAGAGGAAGTACACGTGCACCTTGTATTTGTTCTATATACATACTTCATTATCATTAGACACAATATGTCATTGAGCTTGAATGCTTTTGTTTGAATGATACCCAATAATTGTACCCGATCCATATTAATAAAAATGGGTTTACCCAATCATTTTACGGATTTTAATTATGTCAGATAGTATGAACCTTCTCTTGAGTTTATTTATCATTTCATATCAATCTATATAATCGCAGCTCAACTAGTCACTACGTTCCAAGCTTATAGCGTTTGTTGTATTATAGGTTATTAAAATTAGAAAAAAAAATGCTCAGCTAGATGAAGTTTAGCTCAATATATGGTCACACATCCTAACTTTAAAAATGTATTGATAACTACGCGCGCCAAGTAAATGTATTGCATGGTCATATCTACCAACTATATGATGACATGGGCTCAACATCACAATCATTTTATTCTGGTACATCGTTTGTTAGAATCCGACGTTGAACATGTTTGACCGGTGTTGATCATGTTTGACGTGGGTTGGTAAAACTAAATTTATATGATTGATAAATTAATAAATTTTATTTTCTTACAATTACAATATTATAATTACTTTAAAATATTTCACAAAATAATGATGTAAATATAATAAGCAAAAAATATATAACTGTAATATACATCAAACAAATTAAAATACTATAATATTCTAAAATAATTAGTATTCAGAAAGATATATGTAAATTTACCAAAGAATTGCAATATTAAGTCAATTTTATCACAATTATATATAGCAACCTCATTTGAGTTTTTATGTTTTTTACTAGTGAGATTATAGAGTGGTTGGTGTTGTTTGTCAATGTCGACCTTGACCACCGTATATCTCTCTGTTTTATAATCAAATAATAAGAACGCAATTTAGCTTTAATTCTTCTCGGTCGTTTTCTTTTTCTCTTTGCATCTATATTGATTCGGAAAGTAACATTTTTATACATCAATGGTAGTTTGATACGTGATATGTTGCAACTTATGCTTTGAAAAGACTTTCTTGAAATTAGTATAGAAGATAGGGAGATTATATTATAACTGAAAACAATTTCCCAAAGACATTTAATTAATTTATTTATATTAGTTTCCATATAAGTTGATAAATTTCGATTCTGAATACTATCCGATTCCTACCAATATGGAATGGTTAAGGAAAATAAATTACTAAGATATTACATTTTTTTGTAATATACTAAGGATCCGTAAAATATATTATGAGTTCCTTAGAGCATCACTAGTAGAGAACCATTCACCGTTACTGAAAAACAAAAAAAAGATATATTTTAATACATAACTAATAAGAAAGTGACATGTGTATAAAATGTATAAGAACCGTTACTTCACTGAGAGTAATTTGAGCATCGTTCCTTGCCTTCCTCTTTCTTTTTTGTATTTTTTTATTAGCTTTTATTAAAAGAATCTGGGAAAGCAACCACCCAGTAAAGATGACTACTGTGGGTTTGAGTAAGGGGAGTTCTTAAATTTTTAATGAATTAATTGTGTACTGTTTGGAATATAAGAACCCATGATATCTTAGATAAAATTTTCTCATTTATTGGCAGGTTCTTATTTTAGGTATCTTATTTTTGAAATATTGTTTTTTTAAAATTTAAAAATTTTAAATAGAATAGAAGTGGTATAAATGTGTAAGCATTTAAAATTTTATAAAATTAAAAAATATTGCATTTTAATTAATTTCAAACATACAAAACATAATACAAATATTAATACATATTACAATAGAAGTGCAAGTTATGAAGTCAAAAACTATCATTTGAATCTCTTTCACTATTTTCCACCATTGATTCCCTTGGTTCTCTGCATCGACATCTTCATTTTCATCTGCTCGTTTCCCGTTATCAGCTTGATTCTCTTGTCCCTCTGAGCAAAAAAATAGAAACAAATTGGTTCAGCATGTGTGATGTTTATAAAACAACAACCTATTAGACGACGCCACGTGTTATGAGGGACGAAGCAATATACGTCCCGTTTGTAGGAACGTTTCTATGATTTATCTATGATTTCTATTTAAATTTAACATTTTAATTTTGTAGGACAGTCCAAAGATATGCTAATGCACATGCTCTAAAATCAAAGAACCCTAATCATAAAACAATATGCGATTTCATAATATTCTACTGACAGACTTACCTTGTGATTCCAGATCCTTCGATTCCAAACCCTTCCTCTGATTCCAGATCCTTCGATTCCAAATTCCTTTGTTGTTTCGGGAATTCGATCGCGAGAGAAAGAGAGAGAGGAAAAGAAATCAAATCGAGCTTCGCCAATTTTGTTTTTCTTTTGTATTATTCTATCGTCCAACAGAAAAACAACACGTATGAGTCTCTTACAACAAAATCGGGTTACTATATAACAACCTCCCTTAGCATTTTTTTTTAGTTTTGATTTATTTTTTTCTTACAAAAGCCTATGAACCTCTCTAAGAACTGACCGATAAACAAGATCTTATACCTCTCCATTATCCAGTTTTAATATTAGCGTGATTTCCAAACTTGTCATTTTACTCTCTTTTTAGAAGTGTAGTCCATATTGTGTTATACGCCTACGGTCCATTATTTCTTGAGCCCACAAAATCAACATTACATTACGCCTAAGAGGCTAAGATAAACGATTAGATTAGATTAAAATAAAACCAAAGAGATCACATGTCAACAACACTAAACAAGAATATCAAACAATTAAACGATGATGAAATATCAAAATATTGGACTAAAAAGAAACAATGATAGCAATCAAAACACGATGCATGCAAGAGTTAGGTTAAACAAAATCACATAGCTCGATGGAATCACTAAACATTGTTTTATGCATGTCCACATCGCTTTACATAATTTTCAGTTAAAAATAAAATAAAAAATAAAATGATGACTAAGCTATGACGAAGCTATTCCTATTTTAGCCAAGCCATAAAGAAGAGGGACACTTCGGATTGCATGTTTCATTCACACATAATGTGTTGTCGCATATTCAATAATTGTACCTGTGTAGTAGCATCTAGTTTTGGATACTAAATGGAACTAATATTAGCGCGATTTCCAAACTTGCCATTTCTTGAGCCCACAAATCAACATTACATTACACCTAAGATAAACGATTAGAGTAAAATAAAAATAAAGAGATCACATGCCAACAACACTAAACAAGAATATCAAGCAATTAAACGATATGAAGACAGATCAAACAAAATAAGAGTCCTGATATTAAGACGAAAACTTGATAGATTCACCTATTTGGAAGCATCATCTGAACAACTGTTTTCTTGGAGATACGATCTCAAACTCATTTTTGTTACAATATAAATAAAATTATATTAAAATAAAATCAAACAAAACTTATCTAGCTCACGCATGCAATCACTTAATTGATGCTATAAATATATTCTTCGATTACCATTCAGTAAACGGATTGACCAGATATCAATATATATCCATGCACATGCTTCAATAATTTTGAGTTTTTAACCGGTTTGGGATACTTTCAAGTGTTGAATTTCACATTTATATTTTGATACTTAACATGATTTTAAATCCACGTCGCTTGAATATGGTTTTTAATTAAAAAAAAAAAAGAAGAAGGAAATATTGAAGTGATGATTAAGGTTTTTGTTATAGCCGATGCATAGGGAATAGGAAGTACACCTTGCATTTATTCTATATACATTCATTCAGACACAGTTTGTCAGTTTGATATCCAATTATTGTACCCGATCCATAATACTCCCTCTGTATCAAAATACTTGATGTTCTAGGATTTTTTCTTGTATCAGAATACTTGATTTTCTAGAGTATTTAATGCATTCTTATTTTCAAAATCAACTAACTATTTAATGATTTTGCTTTTACTATAAATAAACTATTAAATCAATCCATTTGTTCTAAGCATAAAAAAAAAAGCACACGGTTATATACATCATTTATTGTTTTGGGTTAATCATTTGTATTGTTTGGATGACATTAATTATTTTCTTAATCCTAGTGAAAATCTTAAAAAATCAAGTATTCTGATACAGAGGGAGTAATAAAAAGGAGTTTACACAATCATTTGAGTAATTCACCCTTTTAATTATGTCAAATAGTGTGAACCTTCTCTTGAATTTATTTACAGTATTATTTCATATCAATCTATATAATTGCAACTCAATTTATCATTACGTTCCAAGCTCATTGTTTATATAGGTTATTAAAATTAACAACAACAAAAAGCATAAAGTATGTAGTAAATAGTTTTGAAATACAGTAATTAAGTTAGTGATTTTGGATGACAAACAAAAAAATAAACTCTCGTTTTGGTAAGTGCTCATATATCAATGCATTTTTTTTTGTCAAACATATATCCATGCATCAATACAATAAAAACACAATGTTTCTTTCCAGAGCTTGACACCTCAGCTTTTGTATTGAAGCAGAAACTGACACATCAATTAAAATAAATATCCAATCAAATTAAAACAATTAATACACATCAGATCTTTTACTCTTAGGTGGACAAAACTAATGAAAGGAACGATGCTCGATTTCTTCCCTTTCTTCGTCGCCGTTTTCTCATCTCTTTCTCTCTCTCTCTCTTTCGCTTTTGAGTCCATCTGGGTTTTTGGGGAGTTCTTGTGAGAGAATCTAGGGGTTTTTTTTCTAAATAAAAAAAAACAAAAATTAAAATATTGATCGGGTTTGGTTTCTGGGACTTTGTGTAAATCGAAGAATCACCATTTTCTACACCTACAACAGTCTTTTGGACGGTATATGGTAAGAGTGGTATCTGGTAATGCTTATATAGGCTTTCCACGGCTAGCAAGAGTGGCGTTTAATGATACACCTACAACAGTCTTTTGGACGGTATGCACCCTTTTCTACACATTTTGCTGTCAATTGTTAATTCATATCTGGTAATCTCTCCAGTGTTTTTGAATTTTCTTCTCTTTGTCTTTCTTTTTTTGTTCGAGGATTATGTTGCCACTAGATGGTACATGGCACCTGAGCTCTGTGGATCATTATGTTCTAAGGTAGCTGTAATTCTTCCCTATTTCTCTGTGATTGTAAAGTTATAGGTTTGGTGTAGAAATCTGTGTGGTAGAGAGTGTTAGATATATGTCTCTAGGTTACGTCTACATGCATATTCCGATATAATCCCCTTCTTATCCATAAGTTACACTATTATAAATCTGATTTGAAATCAAGATGTGAGATAGTGGCTGCAAAAAAGAAGTACAACTCGATTTTTCAACATCAAAATAGATCTTTCGTTTTAACATACGTGAGAAAGAGATAGTTTATATTAATAATATAGTTTTCAATATTGTTAATCGTTCTTTATATTGTGCAATCCAAGTTGCTCTCTTTATTTACTTTTGTTAATGTGTATGTGTATAGGTAATGTGTATAGAACATATTTTGTATTGGATTTTCTTTATAATCTGGGTATGGGCAATTCAACAAACTTAGTGTTCTCTGTTTTGTGTGTTAATTATCCATTTGTAATGATCTTCTGCTTGTTCTTTGCAGCGAGCCAAAAAAATATATCACCAAATCTGTGGTCAACAAGGTAGTACTCAATTTTTCATGATGAATCTTTGTTTCTTTTTGTTCTATATTCCAAGATTGGTTACTCGTTTACATTGATTTCTTTTTGTTCTTATGGCGATGAAGACGTTTCTGCAGAAGGAGGTGTCTCTCTGTAATCTCTTCTCTTTTTTAGGTCTTTTCACTTCTCATGCTGTTGGATCTGAGGTTGTTGTGATTCTTGTGAGTCTTGGTCTTGATTCAGATTCAAAATCTGGGTTGATGATGATGCAACCGGCTAAGGTTTCTTTGATTGTTGATATGTTAAATGATTGATTGAATGAGAGCAAAATCAATTGTGCGAGATTGTTTAGGGGATTGATGTAAGAGAAGGGGTTTAGAGCAGAGCTGGTCTCGAGCATAGTTTGCTTGTTGGGTTAATAAGATTGGTTAAGGATAAAAGACATAAAATGGAGTCTCCCCTGCACTTGGGTTGCTTAAACCAATCTCTGTTCACAAAGAAGTTCAAATCTTGATGGTTAGCATTAGAACAATGCCTCAGTTAGTCGATATCTTACCGTCTTTACACCCGGAATGTTTGGAATCAGCTCTGTTTATCCTTGATGGTTAGCATTGGAGCAGTGCCTCAATTGTCTGCAAATTAGCTCAAGAATGTTCGCCTATTGGTGTTGAGGTCTGTCTTGTTGCAAAGTTGTTACTTGTTATCCAGAGCGGGTGTGCTGCAGCATTGAAGCAGCAGTCTGCAGAGCTTCTCAAGCTTTGTAGTCTATATTATTGAGACACCATGTTTATTTCCAAATGCAAACACACATAGAATGACATCTCAAATTACATCTGAATTTGATACTTGTATTGTTTTAAAGAGCATAAGTTGTGGTGGACCAAAAGTCTCCATAACATTGGTATTGAATAGAAAGTGAGATTTGACAAGTGAATCATTCAACAATCTCTACTGTTTTTTCTTTGAGCAAAAACACAGGCCTATATCACTTGCCATGTTTTGACAATGAGTGACTTAGCTAATCTCTGTTTCAGTGTTTTGAGTGGGTTTGTCGAAGTGGTGCTTTGGTTTGTTAGTGCGCAGTCATGATGTTGGTTGTGATCTTGAGGTTATTAGATTAGACTTGGGATGAGTTATTGAATCGGATTCATGAGATCGTAAATGAAGTTTATTTTTTGTAGTTAAAAACTGGAATTGTTATTATTAAATTGTTAGTTCGGTTTAGTTTAATTATTGAACTGAGCAAAGTTATTTTCCAAAACTTAGTTACAAATTTAAAATATAAATTTCATACGTAATATGTGTTTAAAAAAAGTGTTTACAAAAAATATATATATTAAAAATGGAGTTGTTATTATTAAATTGTTATGGTTTAGTTTAATTATTGAACTGAGCAGTATTTTTAAAAACTTAGTTTAAAATAGATTTTGCACCAAAAAAAAGTTTAAAACAGAAAATATGAATTTGATGTGTCAACATAATGTGTGTTTTTTAGAACATGTGTTTACAAAAAAAAAAAAATATTAAAACATAATATGGTGCATTGTTATGCTCATATATGTGGTTGGTGTTTTTAGAAAAATATCACAATGAAGCTATCTCAAAACCTAGAAAAAATATCGAATTGGTTTCACAAAAATATATAGGCTCAGTAACTAAAAGCTTTGTAGTCTCTAAACAATTTAAACATATCAGAAAATAGAAAAACAATAATTACCAATTGAAAAATATATTATAATGATTGTCTATAAGTTGTATGAGCTGTGATAAGAAAACTAAAAGAACTAAAATTACAAACAACATAAAAAAAGTAAACAAAAAGATATATACAATAAAAAACAGCCCTGCGGCGTAGCGCGGGTATTATCCTAGTATGCTTCAATAATTTTATGTTTTTTGACGGTTTAATTGGGATATTTTTACGTGTTGAATTTCACATTAGTATGTTGACACTTAACATGGTTTTATGTCCACATTGCTTGAACATGGTTTCCAATTAAAAAAAAAAATGATGACTAAGATATTCTTGTTATAGCCAATACATAGGGAAGAGAAAGTGCAGCTTCCATTTATTCTATATACATGCTTTTCGACACGGTGTGTCATTGAGTTTGAATGACTTTGTCTGATATCCAATTATTGTATCCGATCCCTATAAATAAAAAGGAGTATATATATATATATACAACCATTATTACGGATTTTTATGTCAGATAGTGATAATATCCTTCTCTTGAATTTATTATTTTGATCATACCATATCAATATAATTGCAGCTCAATTAGTCATTACGTTCCAAAATCATCGTTTGTTTATATAGGCTATATTTTATCAATTATTTAAATTCACAACAACAAAAAGCATAAAAGTATATAGTATATGGTTTTGAAGTATGCTGTATGCCTATATATCTTCGTCCTAATTAAGCTAGGTTTGTGATTTTGGATACTTAAAGCTGTGGTTTTGGTTAGTGCATGGAGTTTTAGGGCAACAAAAACTGTAGCAAGATTAATCCGTTTTAGTGCTTAGATGACACATGTATTTTTTTCATTGGATGCTGAACATAGGATCCTTTTGGAGGGGAACATGTTTGCAGCGATTCACATTATGATTACATATTAGCGATTCACGTGAATTTGTAAAGTACTATTCACGCGTGTAAAGTAATATACACACAACTATAGGCCATATATCATATATGTACTATTCACGTGTGTATTCATTTTTTTTCTTCTATAAGTCGATCCTCTATATATATGGAGAGAATACAAGTCATAAAACACAAACAGCTGCAACAATGCAGGGCGAGAGAGAGAGCGAGAGAGAGGAGTTTACAAAAAAAAAAAAAAAAAAAAAAAAAAAAAAAAAGAAAGAAGAGAGAGAGATTCGCTAAGTAGAGATGGTGTAAAAAGGAAGGTCAGTATGCGTAGAAAGGTATGATGCGATGATGGTACTCGACTTTTCTCTTTACACCATAATCTACTTAGCTAGTCTCTGACTGTCTAAAAATCATTTTGCCTCGACTTCACCACACGCTTATAATGAAATTTTTTTTGTTTTGTATGCAAATCCGTAGAATTAAGATAAGATATAATTAGAGCCAGAGGCCACGTTTAATCCCAGCTTTGTTTTTTTGACTTCTACAAGCTAACGCTTTTTTCATAACTCATGCATATTAAAGACAAAACTCCAATTAATCGTTATATATTGTTTGGCATGTTTTTTTTTGTTGCACGTATAATTTACTATATGTAGAATTTTCAACTGATTTACAAAATTCTCAGTTATTAAATTATCTGGCGAATTAGTAAAGGCTGACGTTTACTATTAATTTTGTTAGTTAACATGTCCTAACAATTTTGCCGTTTAATAACATTTGTTTAAAATCGTGTTCTTTTGTTTTTGGTTGGCCGGATCTTAGACCAATTGACTTGATCAATAACGTGAAAATTGTTAATTTGGTCGCAGGGACTACGATGCTGCAGAGAGTGAGAGGCAGAAGGGCGTCGAAGAGTTTTATAGATTACAACACATCAACCAAACTGTCGACTTTGTAAGATTCTTAAAAAAAAACTCATTAGGATTTACGTGTTTACTTAGTCATCTAATCAAAATTTATGTGATCCACGTATATAATATATATGTGTATGTGTTATAATCTATTGTGTTATTTTTCAGGTGACAAAGATGAGGGCTGAATATGGTAAATTAGATAAGAAGGTGATGAGCATTTGGGAATGCTGTGAGCTTCTTAACGAGGTAGTGGACGAGAGCGATCCAGATCTTGACGAGCCTCAGATTCAGCACTTGCTTCAATCTGCCGAAGCCATCCGCAAGGATTACCCTAATGACGATTGGCTTCATCTAACCGCTCTTATCCATGGTAAATTTGGTAAATTTGTTATTTTCTATATTCTCTATCTAGAGTCATGTCATGTACAATAATTCACTTTTGACGCTTTCTTATCCATTTTTCTGTGATGGTTTCGGTCATGATTCCTGATTGATGAATTAGATTATAGAGTACACCTAGTTGTGTATCAGAATTAATCACACATTAAATAAGTTATTGGATTTTCAGATCTTGGGAAGGTTAGGAATCTTCCACAGTTCGGTGGACTTCCTCAATGGGCTGTTGTTGGTAACTAAAGTTACATTTTGTCATTAAATGTATATATTTTCATTAACGTTTTAATAGTGATGTGAATTATATATGTATGGGTGAAACTAACTGTTACTTTTTCTCTCGCAAAAATTTGCAGGTGACACGTTCCCTCTTGGGTGTGCGTTTGATGAATCTAACGTACACCACAAGGTAAATATTGTTAATAGAATTTATGATTTTTTAATAAAAGGAGTATACAAAAACATTTTCTACCAAAGCACGAGTATATATGATGTGATCACGGGTTCGACCCTCTGACCAAGACGCCCGAGACGTCCCAGATGGCTCCGAGACGCGTGACCGAGAAGCATCGGACATGGACAGAACGCCTATCTCGAACGCGGCCAAGGCACCGGCGACCCTCCCAGGAGCCTCAACGCGACCAAGGGAGCTCCAGCAAGGCGACCAAACGAAGAATCAACTTGGAGGAGCAAAACATCTCACCTCTTGAGTACTTCAAGGCCGAGCTTCAACCTACGGACAAAGGACCCGAGGTTAGCATCGCCACTTAGGCACATTGAGCCGCGACCAGCTTTGGGAAGCTTGAATTGAGTGTCTTCACCATCACGCCAGTATGAAGACATCCCTAAGCCATTAGAAGGAGCTGTACTCTTTTTCCTACTTTGGGTTTGTCCCAATGGGTTTACCAAAGAGGTTTTAACGAGGCAGCAAACTCTAGTGCATCTCCACTTTGATCCCACTTGGCTCATGACTTGGAAACACTTATTGACATGCTTAGGAGCCAAGGAAGTGAAGATCCTATCCACGTTCAGCCAATGACGTGGCCACCCTATCCCCTTCCCTTCTTTTCTTTTGAATTTCTTCTAGATCCCTCTATGACCGTTAGATTGGTCTTTGCTTTGCTTTATCTTTGCTTTTGCTTTTTGGCCATGTGTATGGTTTAGATCATGGCCACGTCTCTAGGGTTTTAGAGTCTCCTTATGTAAGCCTCACTATATAAAGGCATCAACCCTCATTGTAAAAATCAGACTTGAAAGAAATAGAAATTTTCACAAAGAGAGATTCTTTGTTCTTGTCTCACCTCTCTCCTTAGCCTAAGTCCGGGACTTGGCTCTTGAGAAACCCTAAGAGATTCACAAACCGGGTTTGTAATCTCTTAGTTGACCGTATCAAGAGGAGAGCCAACCCTCTTGTGTCGTCGCATCAAACCACCTCTATTCCATCGTCCATCTCTTTCGTCCCACCGTCCCAACCTCGAGTTCTCTTCCGCCAGCTCTCGAGTCTATCATCGATTCCACTTCGCCAGCCTCGAGTTCTTTACCATCAGTCCTCGAGACTTCCCAGAACCATCTCGCGTCGTTTCCACCTCCGTTTCCCACCGAGTCCTGCCATTAGCCGTATCCGCTCAGCCGCGTCCGTACGTTCCGAGAAGGCTTCACGACCATTTTCACAAACCGTTCGTTGGAACCTCCTCAACTCTCGTTTCTGTCGTTTGAATCCTCTCTGGATTCGAACCCTTGATGCTTGGCCGAGGAAAGTCCCACCGATTCTGACTTGACCGAAGACACACTCCTCCATCGATCCATAGCCGCGTCCGCGGGTCACATCAGCTTGGTATCAGAGCTCTAAAAGCTCCTGACTCAAAGGTTGTGTCTTTCTAACCCAGAAACTCTTTCTTTTGTTTAAAGCTTCGATCTTTAGCCTTTGTCTTAGTCTAGATCGTTTAATCTTGTTTCCGCTTGCTGAGTTAGTCTTTAGTTTAAATTTGGTGTTTCGTGTTCTTCCTGTTCTTCTTGTTGTTCGTCGTTGTTCTTGTCTAGGACTCCTTAGATCCATAAAGTAGCGCGTTTGCTTTTGGGTTTGTGTTGTGGTCCCAAAAAGTTTTGCTTTTTGTGCGTGAGTTTGCTTTTAGGCGCGTGTAGGTTTCTTTTTGCTTAGTCATAGTTTGTCATCTTGTGTTGCTGTCCTCAATCATTGACTGCCTAGATAAATATCTTATCCATCATCTTTTGGACGCGTTTTTGCTCACGAATATTCGTTTTGCTTTGACGAGGTACCATCGCCACGTCACGACCGAGCACCGATCGAGCCATCCGCGTATCACCGTCCCGAGCACGTATCATCACCCGCGTATCATCGTCCAAGCCCTTATCGCGTATTGTGTATCATCGTCTGATCACTATCGAGCCACCGGACGAGTCATCGACCCAGCTGTCCGTATCAGCCGATCACACCGGCTATCCGTACCGACGTCCGATAACCGTTGGCCGTCCGTACCATTGCCGCACCAGCCGACTGTATCATCGACCGACCCCCGTCGACGTCCGACCATCGTTGGCCGTCCGTACCAGCCGTCCGTCTCAATCATCCGTACCGACGTCCGACCATCGTTGGCCGTCCGTACCAGCCGTCCGTCTCAATCGTCCGTACCGACGTCCAACCATCGTTGGCCGTCCGTACCAGCCGTCCATCTCAATCGTCCGTACCGGCGACCGACCATCGTTGGCCGTCCGTACCAGCCATCGCATCGGCCGACCATACCGCGTATCATCGTCCGAATCCGCCGTCCGTACCGTCGTCCGACCAACATCGGCCGTCCGTACCGTCGACTGTACCGAGTTCCAAGTCTGCGACCATTAGCTGAATGCTTGATCTGACTTTGATCAAGTATGGAGTATGCAGATCCTTACTCCGATGATGAACTGTGGTGCGAAGAGTACCAAGGCAGCGACCCGGAGCAAAAGGCCACCGAGGACGAGCCATGGAACGACGAACACACTGGTGCCGATCCGGAGCCAGCGACTACCGAGAACGCGTCTTGGTACCAAGAGGACTTTGAAGAAGGCTCGGAACTAGAGGAACACGAGCATGGATCACCAGACTGCTATTGGCTGTCTATGTCCCGAGCTACGCGCTATAACAAGCCAAGGTCGAACCGCTATGATGACTCCGACAATGATGACCTGGGTTCTTACTATACGTCGTCCGCATATCATCGAGAGCCGCGGAAGGAATACTCGAGTTGCACCCAAGCAATCCCGACCTTTCCATCGCACGCATCATCGAGCAAGTCAAGTGCTTGCCGCACTCGGAACCAAGGACTTCCGAGCTGGTCACCACGCGCAACACCGATCAACCCGTCAAGTCGCGACCGAGATAAAGCCAAGGCGAGCATTGTGGTTTCTCGGACTAAGTCAAGGGAGCGAACCGCAAGGAAGCCAGCGCAATCTCCCGGAGCACCAAATTTCACGGACGAGTTGATCTCTATCCGATCTGAACTCCAACACCTTGGAGAAATGTTGGGCCAGGCAGTGAGATCTTACACCCAGGGAGAATCATCACGGCACCAACACTCGGCCCTTGTAACTGTACCAACACCAGTTCCGCGAGTTCTTCATCAGCCGGAACAAGGTGACTTGACGCGGAACAAGCCGAATACCGACTTGATTGAGAACGCCGCACCAACGACGCAAGCTAACCGTACGCTAAGCCTAGGACGTGATTTCGATCGACAAGTCTGTCCAGAAGAAGTCATTAACTCGGGAGGAATCGTAGAGAAGCCAGCCGAGCCCCCAGACCGACAAGTTCTTACACTCGGAGGTCCAAGTTCGGGTCATTACGCGGACCACGGAAAACTCTTTACCGCTCTCGATCGAGGCTTAACCGACACTCGACCGCCGCGTCCGGAGCCGACCATAGTACGCGAATCCTTACCCAGGACGCGTACCGAGCCATCAACCGAAGTCCAAGGAGATTCTGGCCGCGCAATCGAAGTCATATCCGGTAATCACTCGGTAATGGGGAGTTCCAAGTTAGCTAGGCCACCGGAGATGGCCATTGATGGATCTTTTCACTCGGTATTTTCCATGACTACTTCAAGTAGTAAGCTCCAGCTGGGAGTCGCCTATACCGTGCCATCCTTCTCCACCCTTAGCGCCAAGGCCGTTACCGCACAAGGTCATATGGCGATGTATTTGTCCAACTTTGGTGCGGATCAAACTTATGTGTGGCATCCTGGAGAGTCTCAGCAAGCAACCACGGTTCATGAAGGGATCCGAGCGACCAGTGCCGCTGGCCTTACCGGGGAAGTCCTATCCTTTTCTCTTAAGGCCTTACTGTTTCCTTTTGATCCCGATAAATTAAACCGCGGTTGGACTTTTGATGCTGCTGATTTGGGTTTTCCTTTTTGATCCAGGTGATGAGCAAAGTTTTGAGGCCAAAACTTCTATAAGAGGGAGGGAATGATGTGATCACGGGATCGACCACTCGGCCGTGAACACTCGATTCTCTCGGACGTCTCCCAACCACCTCTCGGACAACACTTGGACGCCTCTCGGACACTTATCGACAACTTGGAACCGGCCTTCCTAGTGATGCGCGGTACCAACTAGTCTCCAAGGATCATCAAGGAGGAGCAAGTAAAGTCATCTAATGGGCTTTGCAATCCAAGCTCCAACCCTCACACCAATGGCTCATGGCTAGCATCACCACTGAAGAGCCTTGAGTTGCGACCAGCTTTGGGAAGCTTAGTTCGCGAGTCTTCACCATCGCGCAAGCGTGAAGACGCCCCTAAGTCATTAGAAGGAGCTGTACTCTTTTTCCTACTTTGGGTTTGTCCCAATGGGTTTACCAAAGAGGTTTTAACGAGGCAGCGAACTCTAGTGCATCTCCACTTCGTTCCCGCTTGGCTCATGACTTGGAAACAATCATTGACAAGTTTAGGAGCCAAGGAAGTGAAGATCCTATCACCGCGTCCAGCCAATGACGTGGCTTTTCTATCTCTCTCCCTTCCCTTCCTTTGAATTTCTTCTTGAACCTTCTATGACCGTTGGATTGGTCTTTCCTTTGATTTACTTTTGCTTTTGCTTTATGGCCAAGTGTAAGGATGAGATCCTGGCCGCGTGTCTAGGGTTTTAGAGTCTCCCATTTGTAAGCCTTCCTATATAAAGGCCTAAACCCTCATTGTAAAAGGCAGACTTGAAGTATTGAATTAAATTTCACAAGAGAGAATCTTGTTCTTGTCTCACCTCTCTCCTTAGTCCAAGTCCGGGACTTGACTACCGAGAAACCCTAGCCGATCTCGAACCGGGTTCGACATCGACTAGTTGACCGTATCACGGGCCGAGCCATCTCCCGTGTGTCGTCGCATCAAACCACCTTCGCGTCCATCTCTACCGTATCACGTCCGGTTCCTACCGCTCGTTGTACTTTCGCTTCGACTCCACCTTCCTTATCGCATCACCGAGAATCCTTACCGCATCACCAAGGATTCTTACCGCCGCGTTGCCGAGAGCCGTTCCCGCAGTTTACCTTCAAACTCCGGGAACCGATTTCCGCATCGTCCGTACCGCGACCGAGACTGCTCGACCGAAGCCGAGACCAAAGGCCGGATCTCTCGATCCGCTCGTTCGTTTCAGCTCATCTCTCGCATCCACCGTTTGTTTCCTTACTGGATTCAAATCTCCGAGCCTTGTCCGAGGAAAGCCTCATCTAATTTCCTCGGCTCGAGAGAGTTTCGTTCCGTCCGTCCGCAGCGACCGTCCGTCCGTGCGACTCAGTAGACGACCGCGTCCGGCGGTCACATCAATATATATGTACATAAGTCTAAAATTATACGTACACTTTGTCTTTCTTTTCTGGGGCAGTATTTTATGGAAAACCCTGATTTTTACAACAAGGACTATGAATAAACATTGATAGCGACCAAAACACGATGCATGCAACAGTCAGGTTAAACAAAATCACAGAGAAGAGGGATTAGTATATATAGCTTCACATAATTTTCAATCAAAAATAAATAAAAAATAAAATGATGACTAAGCTATGACTAAGCTATTCCTATTTTAGCCAAACCATAGAGAAGAGGGATTACTATATATAGAATTTTCAACTGATTTACAAATTTCCCAATTATTAAATTATCGTAGTGCTTGCAAATTAATAAATGCTGACCGTTTACTATCGATTTTGTAAGTTAACAAGTACTCCTACTAACATTTGTTTAAAATTAATTAGACGGAAGCTTTCAATATGTCGAATTCGTCAATTTCAAACATAGCTACCGAAGGCGATGAAGCGTTTCTGGCACCTGAGATGAACGCATTTGGCCGTCAATTCAGGTTTTTTCCTTCTTTTTTTACCTTTCACGTACTTTTTATTTTATTTTTGTCAAACACCTTTCACGTATCTATATATAATATATTGAATTATAGTTGGACTGTTGGAGTATTTAAATTGAATAAAATAATGTGTGATTTTTTTTTGTTGTTGTTGTTTTTGGTTGGCCGGATCTTAGACCAATTGACTTAATCAATAACGTGAAAATTGTTAATTTGGTCGCAGGGACTACGATGCTGCAGAGAGTGAGAGGCAGAAGGGCGTCGAAGAGTTTTATAGATTACAACACATTAACCAAACTGTCGACAGCTGTGGGAAGATAAGAAAAGACAAACGACTACTGGCCATATAGGACTAGCTAGTTGTTTGGTTCACTTTAAATTAATGTGATTTTAAATACCTAAGAGAAAGATGTGGTTTAATTTTGGTTAGTGAAGTTCCGTTAACGTCGACTTCTATGTTAGTGGAAAATTTTTGGTTAGTGAAGTTATCTTATTGTAAAAAGAAAGATGTGGTTTAATTTTGGTTAGTGTAGTTATCTTACTGTAATTGGAAATTACTAATGTGTTTGCTATAAAATCAAACGTTTTCGAGGACGGGAATAAGTTTTCCGGAAACAAATAATTTATACAATAATTGAGTTATGAGCATCAAGCTGATGATGATATAGAAAAAGTAAATATTTGTAATTTCTTTATAATAGTTTTTGCTTAAATTTTGTTTATATTTTGCTTATTTTAGTTTAACAAATTACAATATTTATTATGTGAGATATTTTAGCTTAAAAAGTAAATAGTTGATGTGTACGATATATTGTAACATTGAATGTGTGGAAAAATATTGGTAGCCTTATTATAGAAACGTACTATTTGAATTACATGTTGAAGATCGTGACTAGATATTTTGTCATGCATGTGTGGAAAAGCAAATCGGTATGATTCAGATAACATATAAAATATAGGCCACGCAATGCTGAGTCAAAACCTATATTTATTTTAAGAACATTTTGACTTGTACAACAAAACTACAATCAAGTAATTAACACTTTTTCCCTACTTTTTGAGGGACAACTCATTGTTAATTGTTATTGTTATACACTTTTTAACGACAACTCATTGTCATTGTTGTAAATTTTTAGCATTTTTTCCCCTTTTTGCATGTAAATTAGAAAATCTGTTTTTAAAAATAAAAATAAATTCTAGTTAAACATTTATCTAGTGGAAAATTCCAGATCAAAACGAAAATTCGATCAAATATAAACAAGAATAGAAATGACCAAATCTTATCTAATAGGTCAAAAATAGCAAAAATTACACCAAAAAATCAAATCATGACTGACATTAGTTTCCTTTATCCTAAACTTAAATTCGAAAATACTAAAAAAAAAAAACAAGAAAGTCGTTTCTGGTTTTGGATAAATATAAAAGCAATTGTTTTTGGAAAAAAAAAATACATAATTCGTCAACAAGGACTTATATTTTCTCCAAATATTAAGGAAAGGAATTGTCTCCTAAGCCTTATCCACTACTATATATAAATACCGTAACGTCATCATCGCAGAAGTATATATATAATCTAAAAAGCAAAACGAGTTATTTCATTTCCTATCTCAATTAAATCCTAAATCATCGTAATTAAACCATTCTTTTTCGTTTTCGTTTCTTCTCTTTTAAAAAAATCCGTTCTTAGAAGATGACGATCTCTGTTGAGAACCCGATTTTTGGTAAGATTTATTCCCACAATATTCTCAATAAAAACTATGGGATTACAGTATATTGGATTTAACAAAAATAAACGTAATTATCAAGATATTATTTTCCAGTAAATCAACGATTTTCTAGGAAAAACCATTATGAAAAAATAATTATGAATCTTTTTGTATCTCCTTTTCTAAATTCTGACAAGTTTTTTGTTTTGTTTCCAAAGTAGAGAAGGTATCTGCATTCCAGAAGAAGAGTGAGGACAAGACCGGAGAGTTGAAATTGGACGGAGGATTTTTGATACCAAACATGGCCACCAAAGACGACGAAGCCTTTTTGGCACCTGACATGAATGCATTTGGCCGTCAATTCAGGTTTCTTTTTCTTCTACGTATCGTTATTTTCTAGTAGTAATATTTAAATTTAATTATATCGAGTTTTCTCTCTCTTTTTTTGTTGGCCGGATCTTATAGACCTTGACTTGATCAATAACGCTTACGTTGGTATTTTGGTCGCAGGGACTACGATGTTGAGAGTGAGAGGCAGAAGAGCGTCGAAGAGTTTTATAGATTACAACACATTAACCAAACTGTCGACTTTGTAAGATTCTTAAAAACTCATTCGGGTTTATGCGTTTACTTAGTCATCTAATCAAAACTGATGTGATCCACGTATAGAATATGTGCATGTGTTATATAATCTATTGTGTATTTTTCAGGTGACAAAGATGAGGGCGGAATATGGTAAATTAGATAAGAAGGTGATGAGCATTTGGGAATGCTGTGAGCTTCTCAACGAGGTCGTGGACGAGAGTGATCCAGATCTTGACGAGCCTCAGATTCAGCACTTGCTTCAATCTGCCGAAGCCATCCGCAAGGATTACCCTAATGAGGATTGGCTTCATCTAACCGCTCTTATCCATGGTAATTTTGTTGTAACTTCTTTACCAATATATAATCTTTTTTATTAATGAATTAATATGGGTTTTTGTAAGATTTTTTTGCATTATGACATTAAAAATAAAATAAAATATGAATATGCTCCCTAGAAAACTAGAATGCAGATCGAAATCGGATCATATTATGGGAAACTTATATATGGATTTATGAAATTTTCAGATCTTGGGAAGGTTATTACTCTTCCACAATTCGGAGGACTTCCTCAATGGGCTGTTGTTGGTAATTCACTTTAAAATTTTGTGATTAATTTTTTGACAATTCAGGTTATAATTTTATATGTGAAACTAATTATTGTTATTTTTCTCTCACAAAAACCTTGCAGGTGACACATTCCCTGTTGGGTGTGCATTTGATGAATCTAACGTACACCACAAGGTAAATAATCAATACATTCTCATAAGCTACTTAACTTTCGAATTTTGTAAAAAATATTGTACTCAAAGCGAATTAGCTGACTAACCATTTCTCTTTGCGCAGTACTTTATGGAAAACCAAGATTTTCACAACAAAAATTACAACACTAAAAATGGGATTTACTCTCAAGGATGTGGACTGAACAATGTCATGATGTCATGGGGCCATGACGACTACATGTACATGGTAATTATGTGATTATTTTACTTTATATTGTATAGAATAATGACTTTTTTAGAAATTTTGATCAATGTTGATTCGTGTAAAAGAAAAAGTGATTTTATAATTTTTACATTAATATTTTCACAGGTGGCTAAAGAAAACGGAAGTACATTGCCGTCTGCAGGACAATTTATAATACGATACCATTCTTTTTATCGTAAGCACTTCAACGAAAAATATGATTTTATTAACATTTAAATTTATAAATAAGAGTAAAGCTTTATTTGAATTAATTTATTAACTAATTGCAGCATTGCACACGGCTGGAGAATACACCCATCTCATGAACGAGGAAGACAAGGAGAACCTCAAGTGGCTACACGTTTTCAAGTAATTAAGTTTTGATCATTAAACATATGATCAAGTGATTTGATTCTTTCTCCTAATATAATCTCTAAATTGCTATATATATTAATTATTGTTATTACAGCAAGTACGACTTATACAGCAAGAGCAAAGTCCACATTGATGTGGAGAAGGTTAAGCCCTACTACATGTCTCTTATCAAGAAAGTGAGTATTATATTCATGTTTTGTACAAAAAATATTAATATGAGAATAAATAGTATATAAATATATATACACATGTTTATGAACTTTGCAACTTATGATTCTTTCTTCTGTTTTTCGTTTCACAGTATTTTCCGGAGAACTTGAGATGGTGAAAAAAAATTTCCCATGCATGGAGGATTTGTCGTTTGATTAATTCATTTATAAATATTTACACATTGTCGAGTTAATGTGAATCTGTGGTAATTGTATTAATATTATATGCTCTTATGTTAATTATATTCAAGTGTCTCTGAATAATCACAATCATCTGCTAAAGAGTATGTATATACGTTTGGATAATATATCACTTTCAATTTGGTTAACTGAGAGTAAATCCATGCTTAATCACTGGTTGTAAAATGTTGTAAAATAAACTTGTAAAATGTACAATTTATCTTAAACTGTAATATAAACAAAAGTTTACGAACAGCGATTATTTATTTAGTGTAGACTGTGTAGTGAATAATAACAGAGTGAATAATAGCATATATATATATATACTATTTATCTAGTGTAGACTGTGTAGTGAATAATAAATATACTAGGTGCAAAAAGATTCATCCACTATGGACAAGTGTGATTACTCGCATACACATACGTATGGTGGCTTAGAAAAGTTCTTAATTATAACAAAAAATAATTATTAAATTTACATAGGTATAATGTAAAATAGGATGAATGGAAAAAATATGTATATTTATTTATTTACAATATGAGGCATCCAACAAAACTAAAAGGGTAAAATCCTCAATTTATTTTACTCTACTTCCTAAGACATGGGACATCATTTGAAAACGCCAAACAAAAAACATATGTTGTAGTTCTGTATGTTCAGTTCAGTGTCACTTTGTGATCTCTTTGGTGACTGGAGGAACATCAACCGTGCCATTGCAGTTGCCATCGTCCAGAAGAGCCGACATCGGTTTCTCTTTGTTATCAGAGACATCTTTTGGGCCCAAGAAGCTTGGCTGGTTCGTCGAAGAGAGTAGCCTCGCCCACATCCTGTCTGTGATCACCACATGGTTCTGTGTCTCTGTTATTCTCTGCAACATCACAACCAATCGACATGATGATGATGATGCCATGACAACAATGGTATAGTGATGGTGATGAACGACAATATGATGATGATGGTGGTTTAACGATTCATTAGTTTAACCACTTGGACCCATCAAATTTAAAGCGGATAATAACTTACATAGAAGGGAATGTAGGTTTGTCTTCCGTTCACTAGACCACTAATATAGCCAGTGTATCCAGCCATTGCACCGTGCACTGCACTCTGAGCCAGAAGTGTACAATAAACATTGTCTGACGCATTGCTAGGAACAGCTCGAATCATGTATGTTGGATCTGAAAGTAAGATAAGACAAATGCGCTAAGATTAGGGAACAAGAAACTCATGGTGGAGAGGTGGAAGGGATAAGAACTGTACCAATGTACTTGAGGTTCATCACCATCTTCTTATTAAAATGATCCTACGTATAAGTTAAACGAAATTTAACACATGATAAGTTCAGTCTGATTTTACTATCAAACAATGTTTGTGGCTTTCTCTGTAATTTCTGGTTTACCTTGATGCTCTGTGACAGCCAAAGACCAACATCTTTCAGAAGTTTATTACCAGATGCATCCTTGAGTGTTTCCATGCTCTTAGACATTAGATCTTGTCCTGCACCTTCAGCAATCACAATCACCATGTGACCGCTCTCCTTGAGCCGTTTCTCTATGTACTCAAACAATCCGCCTTCTCCTTCTAGGTAAAATGGTGACTCCGGAATCAAACAACAGTCCACATCTCTACTTGCTAGAGTAGCATACATCGCTATGAACCCTGTTAAAGCAGTTCATGCACTTGTGAAATAATACAATAAGAGAGCTTGATAAGGCAAACAAAGATGAAGCAGAAGAGTAGTTTACTCACCGCTGTAGCGACCCATAAGCTTGACAACGCCAATACCATTCTCTATACTCTCGGCTTCCACATGTGCTGCGTTAATAGCTCGTTGAGCCTCTTCTACAGCAGTGTCAAACCCAAAAGATTTGTCTATCACCTGCACAGAGCCACAGAACAAAGGTGAATTTTCTCAATTTCCTTCACATAGAAAATACAGCTTTTCTCTAGAGATGAAACAAAGGGAGGGCTACATACAGGTATGTCATTATCGATTGTTTTCGGGATTCCAATGACTGCAACTTTCAGTCCACGTCGTCTTATTTCCTACATAGGTACCATCAAAAGATCAGCAAATTCTGAGATTTTACACATTTGAAAGGTGAAAATGGAATTTACCTCAAATATAACTGATGCTCCTCGCTGTGTTCCATCTCCTCCTATAATGTAAACCTGAATGATGAAAAAGACTACATGAACAATGAGTTTATATATACTTTTTAGAAAGAGACACTTTAAAATAGGTAGTGTGTTATCGAAACCTGATTGATTCCTCGATCTTGAATGCTGTCAACTATCTTTGTGGTATCGTGACCACCTCGTGAGGTCCCAAGGATAGTACCTCCGCGCTTATGGATATCATTTACAACTTTAGAGTCCAAGGAGACAGTATTCTTAGCATAAAAGCCTCTATATCCTCCCTGAAAAAAGACTCAAGGATGAGAAAATGAAACAAACAAAAGACCGTATTTGTTTAGGTATATGCAAGAGATTACAATCACAAAAACTTACATCTATTCCCAGAATTCTCTTCACTCCATACATGTAAGATAGACTGCTCACTATTTCTCTAATCACGGTATTAAGGCCGGGGCAAAGACCCCCACAGGTAACTATGCAAGCATGCACTTCATCAGATTCAAAGTACACCTGCAGAGAACTAAGTCAACAACAGATCCTATTGAAATGGACTAATGAACAATGAAGCAATTTGACAGAAAGGAAAAACCTTTTGACGTGGCCCGGCTCGTCTGAAATGAATTCCCCTTGGTCCATCCTTATGAACAACGATCTAAAACAACACGGATAAAAGCCAATAAGAGAAACATGAGCTCTAAACTCTCAGGGAGCCACCAGCCATGAATATACCAAATATATATACCTTTTGAGGAACACTGTCATCAGCATCAACAAAGTATTGCCTGAAAAATTCCAAAAAAACGAAAACCCATTTAATAACTGGCAAGCTAATGATTGAATCACCATAGGAAGCTTAGTGAGCTAAACATGGGTGAAAAGGACTTACTTCACCACAGAGTATGCTGGATTGTCTTGCAATGGATTAGGATAAGTCTGCAATAAAATAAAACCCAAAAGAAACTTAATCAAACTTAACCATCATTATTGAGTCAAATTCATAATCCTTGGAACCCAACTACCAAACTTAACCATCCCTCCTTTTTCCTATTAGGCTATCTTATACTAATTCAGAATATGGGGAAATTCATTTCATCTATTCTCAAGTTTCAAATAAAAACTAAACAGTTATCAGCTGAAATTGATACATAACCATGCACAAAAACCCATATCTAAATCAAAGTTTCAACCTTTTACAACCGTAAAGCTCAAAAACAGAGATGGGAGAAGTAATAACATACAGGAAGACCAGGAAGGTAATCAGAGAGATGAGGAACGTCTTGTAGAACATAACCACAAGAACCTTCGATGATCTTCGGTTTGCTACTTTCCACAGTACTCATTACGACTCACGAAACAACAATCTTCAGGGGAAAAGTCTAATAATTTAATAAAAATGGAATTTTTTTTTCTTTTGGGTTCTCGTATGGGAGAGACCTTTGAACTCGTCAACGAGACAAATCGAATACGAAATCAGAAAGACAGAAACTTTGATTAGAAAAAGAAAAAAATTAGAAAGATGGAATCAAATCCGTAGATCAAAGACAAGGCGACCCTTTTTTATAGGATTAGAGAATTCTTGACCATTGGTGAAGTCGCTCGGTTAAACAAATCAAAACCCAGATAGAGAGAAACCATTAAAGGGGTGTACGGAAATGGTGGTTTTGGTAAATCACTGGAGAGATTTGATTATTCCATCAAACATGTGGCGCCGTTGAGGAAAATATAAGAATATAGTAATAACTAATACGTATATGAGTGAGTGAGTTTATACTCTTCTTCGTTTGGGATCTACTAACGACAACGACTACGACTAGTCGAGTACTTGGAGAGAAAGGTCGATGATACTTTTTTCTAGAAAAGACTATTTACTTATTTTATTTATTGTTTTCTAGTATTTTCGTTACCCTTTAATTGATTTTTCTTTCCAACTTTTGTGACTTGCTTGTCAAGTCAAAGGTCAAAGTCATGATGAGTATAATGCGATCCGGTTTGATTTTTCTTCGTTTTAATCTCGGTTTGATATTTTTGTGTTTGGTGGTGAATGTGATTACATCAACCGATCCGTTTTTTTTTTTTTTTTTTTTTTTGAAAATTAGGAAACACAAACAACACAACAAAACCATGATGAGGATTAAGAGATTTGATTATTACAATGCATTTTTCTATTTGCTCTTTTAATCTTTCTATATATATCAATCTTATTTCTAATATAAAGATAATTAGTAAGATTGCAGCGTATAGGTAAGATAATCTTAATCAGTAGTTCAAAACCTTTATTCAGAGAACGTTATGTTATTTATGTGAGGTCAGAGAAATAAATAAGGTATAACTATAAATTAGTAATAAATTTGATAGAACAAATCAGAGTAAAGCTTTATCCGTAGAGGTCACAGCTTGCACGTAAGTAGTACACCTATACATCGTCGTTCGTTCGTTATCCTTTTTTTTCTCTTACTATAAACCGTATCTCTTATCTACAAACAATTATGTAATCCTCTCTCTATGACTCTATCTATATATATATATAACAACAGAACACACCTTAATCAAACAAAGAAAACTAAAACAGAACACAAACATCTCGCCAAGAACTCTCTGTTCTGTTCTTATTGTTCAAGAAAACTTTTCTCTTGTTTTTCGTTTTGGTGAAGACTGAAAGAGCAGATCATAAACCAAACATAAATTGACAAAATAAAAAGAAAAAAGAATGAATGTTTACGATGGTTTCATGATTTCGACAACAGAAGAAGAAGCTGGTGTTGTTGGAGTTTCAGGATCCTCATCCTCTATATCCATGTGTTCATCTGATTTAACAGAGGATGCTTCTTCTTCAAATGGGGCTTTTGACGATCTATCTGACCTCATCTCTCAGCTCCCTATCATGTATGTCACGGCTCTCTTTACTCTCGTCCTCAAATTGTTTCAGTTTCTGTTTATGTTTCGAATTTGAAATACCATCCACAAGTAATAATATATCGAGAGAATCATCTCCATGTGCTTCTTCACTTTGATTGATGTTATTTCTATTGACACGGAAAATATTAACAATTTGTATTCTTATCGTGTTTTTTTTTTTCACAGACACGTCAAGAAAGGAGGACTTTCAAAGTATTATGAAGGCAAATCTGAGTCATTCACATCTCTAGCAAATGTCACATGCCTACAGGATCTCATGAAGAAAAGAGGATCAAGGATGAATTCAACTTGCAAAAGGGATTATTTCTATGGACCAAAGGCCACAATCTCCATGAAATCCACAAGAACATCCTCAAGAGATTAACTTTTAAAACCATTTCATAATTCACCAAAATCAGTTCAATGACATGACAAAAACAAACTTTCTGGGTTCAGTTTTAACATTGTATTTCATTTGTATACAAGTTGCCCAAGCTAAATGAGAAAATGTGAGAATTTTTGGGCTAAAGAACGCCTTTTCACTAATTGTGCAGAAAATTGTCAAAATGGATTAAAAACCTTTCATCTTTTGAGTAGTTTAATTGTGATGTGATGCATCAAATCTTGTAAACAGGGGTGATTCCAAGAAGGTGGAAGCATTTTCGCATGACTATGGCCGTTGCTTCACAAAGTAAGAGACGGCTCGTCTCCTCTGGTGAACCATTTACCTGTACAAATTCATGTTTTAAAGTGAGACCATCGACTGGTGGTTGATTGATTATGCAGCTACAGTCCAATATCAACATATCAAATAAAAAACATAGAATGTTGGGAATGCACACCTGACAATTAGAGTAGAATTTGGTGTAGTAGTCAGATAAACTGTAGAGGTACTCGCACAGTACGCTCGGTAACAAGTTGGTGCAAGCTTCCTCAACCGTCTGCAAATCGTTCACACATGTGTTATGCAATTGTTCATCACGTTACCATTTCTAATGAGCATGTGTTACCTCAGATAAGGAAGTCAAATATGAAAGTAGTATCTGATGAGCATGTGTTACCTCAGCAAATCGAAGCAAATGAAGCCCCAGTGCTCGCTCATCTGGATGATCCAATGCTAGATTTCCTGTCTGCAATGAAGCAGATATTGAAACATAAGAATCACTCTTCATCGTACTGCGTAAGGTAGGAACTAATAACGGTCTACGTAGGTGTACGCCGATTCATTAATTATGATAATGTCAAAGATAGCACAAACTATAGCACTGGCATGGAGTTAACAGTTGTAACACTTCTGGAAATTGTTTAAGCTTTCAAATTAGATAGATTTTAATGTAGCACTTCCTTAATAGAGACAATGGTTCAGGTGCAGCCAAGTCGAGCAAAGAACAAAATGAAGTGATTTACGTTCGTGCGGCTAAAAGTACCTTTTTCAGCTCCTCTATATCTTTGCCAGACTTTCTGATGATAGAACAGATCCGAGCATGGGCGTAAAGAAGGTAAACGGCTGTATTTCCCTGCTCATGACATATGATCAATAAGCATGGTAGGTGACTGCTATGCATATATGTAAACTAGGTGGAATTTCCAGTACCTTGTCATTAAGCATTTGATCAAAGCTGAAAGTATAATTTGTCAATCTGTTGTTCTTCAGGTCAGCATACCTTGAAAGAAAATTAAACAAAATCCCAAGTTAGCTTGTGGCATGAAAATATAAAAATGCCGACTGTCGAAACATCTTGCAGAACACTCATCATATTTGTGCAGTTTTAATTACAAAAAGTCACCGAAAGCCTGAAGATACTGACTGAATTTACTATCATCAGCAGTAGTATAGAGATGATACTTACTTCACCGCACCATAGCCAATGGCCTCAGCTGTTTGGTCCAGTTCCTCGGGTGTCCATTCTTTGTCCTTACCTAAACAGAGAAACAACGTATAAGAATATAGATATACCAAGTAATAACTGAATACGTGAATGATATAACAATTCAAAACGTAGAGAGAGCTGACACAAAGTAGGTACCGTGCTCAACAAGGGCAATTTTACTGCGAGTCTTAGCCTCATCTAGCAAATCAACTAGGCGGACTACATCTGTTGCCCGAGTTCTAAATCGCTTGCCATCTTCCCCAAGGACGAGACCAAAACCAACATGGTTAACTCTAGGGTAAGTTTCATCACTGTCTGGAAGCCAACCTGCTTTTCTGGCAGCCTGATTCAGAGTACCATGAAAACCACAGTTACGACTGACAGTTTCGATCAAGACATAACATTTCACAAGACGTCAAAAACAATAAAACATTCATCAAACCTACTTTGAAGAACATATTAAAGTGCTGCTGCTGGCCAACATCGGTCACATATATAATCCACTCAGCTTTCTCTTCATTGAGCCGGTACCTGAGCCAGGTAGAAATTTTAGCACCAGCAGACAATTCATTCAACAATATGCAAGTTCAGATCAAGCCACACACTCCAGCAAATACAGACACGGAAAGTCATAATATATGGATGTATTCTCAAAATATTGCTACTAAAGTCAGGATTTCATGGAACAATTAATTAAAAGATAACCCACCAAAGAGCAGTCAGATCTGTAGAGGCATAGTTAAAACCACCATCACTCTTTACAACCATGAGTGGGATGTTAAAGCCTTCGAGGAAAATCACACGAGCACCTTCGCTTTCTTCAACCAACCCCTTGGTATTCAATTCTTCAATTACTTTCGAAATATAAGGGTTGTAAAAGCTTTCTCCCTGTCATGAATGAATCAATGTATGTTTCATTACCCACCAATGTATCTCTGTTTCCATTTGATCACAAATAGTATAGTATAGGTCCAGCTATATCTTTACCTTTTCTTCAAGCTCAACTCGAAGGCGTTGATAAACCATGGCAAACTCAGTTCGGCTGATGTCACAAATCTTAGCCCAAGCCTTACGGTATAAAGGATCTCCACCCTGCACAGAAGAAACAGAAAAAAAGATAGACAAGTGGGTAATTTAGATCTTGCAACCAAAAGCAGCTGCAAATCGAGACACTGCGCAAGAAAAATGCACCAATGAGTTAGGTTAGGAAAATTGCTGTTTACCTGTAGACGAACCACAGCCTGTTGTGCTTTTTCCTTAAATTCCTCATCCATATCAAATTTATGCTTTGATGCCTTGTAGAACACCTATCAAACGACATCTGAGATTAGAAACTAAATTGCTTCGGTTCTTCACACAAAGCATATTATACCAATATTGCTACATAATAAAAACAGTAAAGCTTGAGAGGCAATTCAGATGATGTAAAGCAGCTGACCTGAAGATCTCCAATTGCTGTCTCGGTCACACTATCTGTATCGGGAAATTTCTCAAAGAGGTACTCAATTAGCATGCCAAACTGCAGGATAAAATCAGCGTTTATTCTTTGATACACATTGGAATACAACAATAATAAAATTCAAGGTTAAAAAATCATGAGAAGAGTAGTTACCTGTGTTCCCCAGTCACCAACATGGTTTCTGCGTAGAACTTCAACCTTTGAGTACTCGAGCATGCGAGCTATCGTGTCACCGATGATGGTTGATCTTAGATGACCAACATGCATTTCTTTCGCAATGTTGGGAGAGGAAAAATCAACTACAGCTCTCTTAACCGGAAGAGAAGGTGCCCATGTGTCAACTCCATCGATAAGCATATTTTCAATACTCTGCGGGTAGATTAGAAAACAATTAAGCTAGACATACATTATTTCTATGAGCACTAGAAATGATTATACAAATACAGCAGAAGCACCTTAGCCATCCACTTAGGTGATAGTACAACATTAATAAATCCAGGTCCAGCTACAGAGCATGATTCCACCATCTCAGAAGTAGGGAGACTCTTAACAAGGGCCTATGTGAAAAAGAGAACAGAATAAGAGCTAGATAAAATATAAAACGCCACGAATGTCTAAAGAACAAACCAACCTGTCCAACAGCTGGTGGACCCTTGAACTGAGTACCCTTTCCTTTAATAATGGACCATAGACCCATCGCATTGTTGCTGCAGACAACAATTTTGATGAAAAAAAGATCTAATTCAGCAAACAGAAAAGAGCTTAATGAAACTATAATTTCAATGAATTAAATGAAAGAGAGAGAGAGAGAGAGCACCATTGGTAATCTCCAAATTTTCCAGGAGCGGAGGCAGCCACCAAAGGTTCAACACTAGGTTCATCAGGAACTGTTAATTTGAGAGACACATCAAATAGCTTTGCGAGTTGGCGTTTTAGATTCCCCGTACACTCTTCATTCTGTCATTAGCAGCACTCAACAAAATTAGTCAAGAAATAGGGAAAGTTATATTGTTAAACTTTCTCCTGGGTTAAGAAAAAAGAAAATGGTGACTTACTACAGCTGCCATGGTTGCCAGGGACTTAGCTCTGGTTGCGAAAGCAAATCTCCAAGCCGTTCCTCTCAATTTTTCTGTCTAGGTTACAAAACCACAATAGCGAAATCAGTACACGCAAAAAATAGCAAGAGAACAATGGAAACTATAATTGTAAATTGCTACTTCAATTGGAGTTCCATCAACAAGATGCTAATAACAACAATTCTAATCCTTACGAAATATCGCAATAGAAAAGGTTAAACATATGACCTAAAAAAACTTAAGAAGCAAATGTGGGAATGTAAGGTGAGAACAGATAACCACAAGTAGAGATAACGAGAGACAAAATCGGGAGATAAGAGCTTCGGAGAAATGATTTTACCAGTCTGAGAAGACGAAGAGAAATAAGAGAAGTGATGGTGAGAACGAGAAAGACGATTGAAGGAGAAGAGAGAGGACGGCGGTGGCGTTGCTGTAACCGGAAAAAGGGTTAGACTTATTGCCATTCCTCTCTTCTCTTCACTCTTTAATCCCCAAACTTTTTTTTTCCTTTTTTATTTTTATTTTGTTTTTATTTTTATTTATTTACTTCTTCTTTTTTATTGTTAAGGAAATATTTGGTGTTGGGCCGAAAATATGATAGGCCCATTAGTATGCAATTAGGATAGACCAGAGTACTGGTTAGAACTTGGAGCAATAAAAGAGCGGTTTACGCTATGGACAATTTGTAAATGTCATTCAATTTTTCTTCAATAAGTAACTTACCAAACCGGTCAATAGCTCTTCCAGAAGATGACAGACATACGGAGGTAAAAAACGGTCTTTTATTTATTTTTTTGAAATAAATTTTTACAAAGGTAATTATGTGTGTTGGGCCGAAAAAATAATAGGCCCACTATGCAATTTGAAACTAACCTTTATTATAATTCTGAAATCTTTGATAAGTCTTCTTATAGAAGAACTTGTGAGTTGTGACGATCGACATCTCAAAGCTCCGAGATTATGAGAACAGGAATAATGATAAATAATAATAGCTTCATAAACACTAAAACCCCTAATTTAATCCTCCACAGGATTTGTATTAAACGACTACTTAAAGAGTTTCATGTGTTGTCCCTGTATTGAGAGAGAGCAAGAAAAAGACTATAGTGAGAAATGCCTATAACAACAATAATGAACGGTGTAATAAATTTAAAGAGTGTGGACTTAAAAATACCTCTTAACAAAAGAGTCATCCTCAGTGTTTATCACAATCTTTTCACCTGCCTCCAGATAAGATGGTACCTGATGAATTCAAGGTGGAACGGAGAGTTATTTTGATAGTTAGAAGAACAAGACTTGTTCCTGATCGCATGGAGTTTCAAGATCAACTAATACTAATAGCTGCAACTTCCTAGAACGACAACTTACCTGAATAGTGGAACCATTATCCAGGAGAGCTCCCTTGTACCTGCATTTTAAGGAATAAGGCGTTTTCTCATAACTTGAATAAATAAGATTGATTCATGGTGTTGAGGAAACAAAAATGGTACATGTGAGAATCAACAATATGTTGCACGCATCTACTGTATAGAGAAGCACTCCTGATTATTTTTTTAAAGACATACCGAGGAGCTGATGTTAGGCCTTTCATGGGAAGTTGTGTTTCCACCACTGTGCATGTGATATGCTTAGGGATAGATGCAGATAAAGCTCTTCCATCATACAGCTGCAACTGAACTTTCATTTCCTCTGTCAATCACGAGGAAGGAAACGACAAAGAGATACACAGCAGAGAGGTTAGTATTTTTAGCACATGCACAAATAATTCAGCAAAAACAACAGAACTGGGTTTCATCATCAAACAATGACTGCTTTGCACTCACATTATTTCTATTGTTGTTTAAAAAATCATCACTAAAGGATTCAAAGCAACATGCACTACGAAAGACATCATTGTGCTACCAACCTTTTAAATATACAGCAGCTTTTCCAAATATATCCAATGGCACTTCAACTTGCTCAAACGTATTCGGCCTGTTTGTTATACATAATTACATAGTTCAAGAAATAATCGTTAGCAACTCAAGGTCATACAGAATGTTTAAGTTGATATAAAAACAGGTAAGGAAACTACACATAAAATGGACTCACTCGATCAGAAATGCAGTATCATCCTCTGTATATAAACACGTGAAAGATTTCTCCTCAACAAAAACCTCTGCAGTAAATGATACAATCAATCAATATCACAGTAAAATAACTGACCTATCCTACAATGCTAATAACAAAATTGTAAGAAGAAACCCAAACAGAACAACTTCTAGGTAAAAGATTAATCTTCACTAAGCTATGCTATGGAATAAGTAACATACTCTCAACTGATTCCTCAGATCCAAAGCGCAAGTTAAGCTTATTCCCACTGTCAACATCACGAAGCTCAACCTGTCCCACAAGGAAGAGAGATGCAAACGTGGAGGCTAAGAGACAGAATATTACAAGAAAATACGAGATCAATGATTAACACATTAGACTGTTGATTGCATAAAACAAGTAAAGTACTATAGACTATAACAGAAGATGACTCTTATTTAACAAATATGTTCATGCTCTGCACGAATCAAATCCTCACCCGCGTGCCTAATCATTAAATCAGATTGACATGTCCGACGTAATCTGGTTCTAGATTCCTAAGTTGGTGCTCTTACAGAGAATATGATAAATTGAATTTTCGAGTAGTTAACGCGTGAAGAGTTTCATACCTGAATGGAAGCTCCTCCTCTACCTTGTTGTTTATGCTCTGCTTCTACCACCTACAACATCAAAACGGATAACTACTGTTTCTCAATGCTTGGAACTACAAAAACCTGAGGATATAAAACAAATGTAGAAATGACTAACCCGAAAAGTACGTCCTGAAGGTGGGCACGTTCCATCAAATTGAGTTAAATCATCCAAAAACGATCAGATGTATAACCAAGAGGAGAAAACTTTCAAAAACAAACCTGTTCGTTCAATTACATTCCCTGCCCTTAGCTGAAATTAAAAACCCAAAAGACAACAGAGTGAGAACATGGACGCTAACAACATGCTCAACGCAATTACAAATTAACAGAAGAAGATTTATATACTCGTATCAACTCAAAAATAGTTCCAAAATATGTCTAATATAAAACACTTCTCGAAGGAGAACAAAAACAAATCAACAGGTGCTAACTTATTCGCTAATCAAAATGAGCAGGAACTTTAAACTTCGCTAATCAAACTTTACCTGAATCGCGTTAACCTTAACACCGCGGCGTTGCAGAGCAGACCACGGGGAATGAAGCGGAGGCGTTTCTCGGCAGAATTCACCGGCGGCGTACAGGGCTGATGACAACGACCGGCTCAAAGAATACAGTGACCTCCTAGTCGTTAGTGCTCCGGGAGAAGTGGCATTAGAGAAGGATAAGAGAGATCGAAAGTTTGAGATTCTCTTAAAATGGTAAAGCCCTCTCATCTCCGCTTAACTCAGCAATCGGGAAACTGATGATTCTCGCTCAAACTATAAAAATGAAGACGGCGTCGCGATATGAAAATACGACGTCGTTTAAATTTCCTGATGTCTCGTAATGACGCCATTAAGACAGAACTAGTGGTTACGGCGTCGTTTCGATGTTGTTTTCTAGCTCTCTGATGGAATCGTCTTGACGCCGTTAAGAGAAATAACGGCAACGACGGTGTTACTCCGGCGCTAATTGGGACGTTTCACGAGCATTCGACGGACGAGGCCTGCTTAAACTAGTGGGCCTCAAAGTAGCCCATTACAATCACTTTTTTTACGTTATTTGCTCACAAAATATTGTTTTTTATTATAACCCCATAAAATATTATTTTGTCAATTACAACCCTTCCTCTACACTTTTTCTTTTTTTTTTGGAACAACGACCTTCCTCTACACTATTTCAAAATTGATAATAGAGATGAAATCATGAAAAAAAAAACGATGAAAGCAATTGAAATTATGATCAAGATTGATAATATAAATTAACATCTTCAAGTTACAATTTCCTTTTGGTACAAATTATACTTTTCTTAGAAGATGTCATGATTATAAAGCTTACAAGTTGTCTGCTTGTTTGTCCCACACCCCACTATAATGCTTTGAGATTAAGATTTCAACTAGTTTAATCTCTTATTTAATCACCAATACAATACTATAGAAAATAATACTATACCACGAACAACAACGTGTGAATCGATTTGTCAAACTCCATTTTTTCCTAAAACGACTTTGTCAAAGCTGAACTGCATTAAACAAAAAAGTGTGATGGAAAATAATTTTATTGATATTCGGATGTGGAAAATCTTAGAACATTACAAATTAAAAGCGAAAAATAAAATAAAAACCAAGAATATGATTTTCATAAAATTAAAAAGACAAAACAAATTTGTTTAGAAGAGAAACCCAAAGGCCAAAGTGGCAACAGAGGCGAAGAAAGCAGGGATGGACAAGGAAGCGTCGGAGGTAGGACTTGGAGCAGGAGCCTCCACCGCGGCAACCTGTTGCATGGCTGACAAAGCCATCGTCGCCACCAAAACCGCCACAAAGAGTCTCATCTTCATTGCCTCCATTGGTTTCTCTCTAAGTGGTTCTTGAGAAAGCACGAAGAGATTGGTATGTTTAATGTTTTTGTGGTGTGTATGTTATGATGTGTTTGTGACTTGTGGGTTATATATACACATGGATGCATGTAATGCCAACTCTGTAATTATCACTTTACAGTTTTATTAACACCAACACAATTATTCATTTTGCGAATTCTTTGTATTTGGTAAAGAAAAAAAAACTTTATTGTCACATGAACCTCTGTAAAGCCAACTGAGATCTCTTTAGTTGAAATAAGAAAGAAAAATAAACAGTTGGAAAGAATAGTACTGCAGCCGAATTAAGTTGTGATACTTGGAGATATGGATATTATTAGGAGATATGTTGGTTCAAAAGATTATACAGTTCAAAAGGTTGTATTTTTCAATTCTTTAGAAATACTATTAAAGAGTGGAAGAAATAGGAAACGGTTTGTTTTTTTCTGTGACAGTGAATAGAGTATAGATAAGAGAAGCAATGAGCTGTTTGGTTGGTTGTTTCTTTATAGGTAAAGAATATGTAAAATTGATTGATGGTTCCATGTGCTCTCACCTGGTATGTAATTGGCTCAATCGCTTTCTCCCCCAATTATTGCTCAAAAAATCGATACACACAAAGAACTTAAAAAGTGTGAGTCTTCATATTATTAAAGATCTATTAAGAAGAACAAGGTGTATTTAGGATTTTGTAATTTTACATAAAATTTTTGAAAAGTATCGGTTATTCTTATAATTTTAAGTAAACTTCCACTACATTTCTCTGATTAGCGGATTAATCAGCAGGTACAGGCTGATGTTGTTGCCTATATTATATATACAAGACTCTGACTGAAACCGTAGGAGATGAAAACAATGAAGAACCTTGAAGTATCTGATTTACACTAGTATTAACAAGCTTCTTTCTTGGAAGCCAAGAAACCAAAAAAACTCACCAAATCTAGAGATCCAATAAAGCTGGTTTATGAACAGACATCGTTCTTGATCTTTAGAGCTAATTACATCAGACACAGAGCCATAAAGATCCAAAACCAGAGTCTTCTACTCTCAAGCCAGATGATAAATCCACAAACTCTCTTGGTCTCTGATCAATTTCCCCACAGAAGATATGAACAACACAAACCAAATCGGATGCAGCTTCGAGTCTTAACGTTTCAAGTGCAGATTAAACTCATATTTATGGTCTATAATCATCAAGGACTAGACTTAAAACAAACCCAAATCTAGACAATATTCACCAAACCGCAAAACTACATAGTATATACATTAAACACAGAGAGAAAACAGAGTAACTCAAAGAAGAGAACATGATCGAGTTTGGTTTTGATTACTCAAAGTGCAGATGAAAGTGATGCTGATGTCTAGCGATGGAAGATGAAGAGGAGCCATTAACAAAAACGTGACCCCCATCGTCATCGTCGGGTTCAGGATAGAGCAAACCTGGATGAGGAAGACAGAGAAAGTCAAGAAACATATAGCGAATCGACCCAATTGCTGGAGCGGGAAGAAGCAGACTAGCTCAAGCATCTCGCTGCTGCTTATACGGTCGGACGGTGGGATCCGCCGTAATCGCTGCCAAACCTCCGCCGACAAATGGGCTACAGACACAACTGTCTGGCCGTTGAACACCATGTTCGTAAACTTTTTATTCCGACAAAACTGTAACTGGATGATGTTTCCGTGATTTTCGTCCGATTTGTCTGTGTTTGTGTATACGGTTTGGGTGTTTTTTCAAGATCTTTCTTCAACCTTCCTGATCTTGCCACGTTGACTTCTATGTTTCCAACATCATCATTAATCGAATAGTGTGGCCTAATCCATTTTTTTAGTGTTTAATTATTATAAAAAAGCTAGAAAATCAAAATGAAGCCTGTTGATTTAGTGGTTGAATAAAAGTCAGTGATTCTGTACCATGTTTGGTTTTAATAGAATCAGAATAATGGCAAATTATTATAAGTAATTAACTTACCAGAGATCTTTTACCGTATAGGTAGAAACGTTTTGTAGAGGTCATATGTTAAGAATAAAGCTGTATATCGCCGCAAGGATTTGTTGATATATGAGAGCTTATTTTAATATGGAACACAGTTTTGTAGGAATGTTAACATCTAGTAGAAGTAGAATGATGGGACTACTCGTAAGCTACTGTCTCTGTAGGTTTCACCTTAATTAAACCATTGAGTTGTGTCTCTACAGGTTGCTTATCAATTGCAAGCTACCACTCTTTGATCTAATTAAAACTCTAATAAAAAATATACTTAAACTACTTATAGCTTATTAGCTCTAATTGATCCCTAACAAGTTGTGATAGCTTTAATGATAAAAGATAAGCTATACATAACAAAATATGGAAACATCTTTCAAAGCATGTCTACTCTTAGAGGAATTGAACAATCTAGGCATCTAGCTATTAACAAGTTTACACCTAAAAGTGAGAATGATGTGGCTCGTGAGCCTATGCCTTGTTGAGTCTGTCACAATGATTGATTATAAACTATTACTATAAGCAAGCTTGAGTTTGAATTAGTTATAAGAATCTGAGAGATTTGTAGCAGCAATGTGCCAAGCTAGATCTTTCTCGGGTTGTATAACATCAATGGAGAGATTTCTTGGTGGCATCTTTCTTGCTCTTACAGTGCTATTTCACCCATCAATTCAAGCAACAACATCAATTTCTCATGTAAATCACTAAACACTAAACCTTGTGTATGAATATCTTTTCATTTGCAGACTTAACTCTGGATTGACTTTGGCATGTCTTCCAGGTTTACGTTGTATATTTAGGCGCTAACCGGTTAAAAAACTCCGTGTTAGTTTCAAGCCACCACCTTCATCTTCTTTCCAAAGTCTTCACAAGGTTACCTTGTTCAAAACTCATTTCTTTTACAATTTTTTTTTTCTTGTCGGTCAATGATCTCGTCCGTGAATTTTTGGAGATGTTGTTGTAGCAAAGAAGATGCGGAACGATCGATGTTGTACAGTTACAACTATGGCTTCTCAGGCTTCTCTGCAAAACTTAACTCAACACAAGCTGCTTCTTTAGCAAGTAATACTTCCATTCTTTATATTATAGCGGCAAAATTATTCTCATTATTAAAGAAATCGGTTTGGTTTTGGTTTAGCGGAACCAATACCATGTATTCCAAATTTCCAATCGATCTAGTTCCCTTTTGTTCAGTTACACTAAGACCGGTAATAAAATTAGAATGAAAACCGGTAGAGATAACCGAACTTAGTATAGAATTGGACCAGGTCATAACGGTTTTCAAAAGCAAAAGCTTGAAGTTACACACAACAAGGAGCTGGGATTTCTTAGGTCTCACCGTCGACAATGTCCGTCGTACTCCTCCGCCGCAGTTCGCCTATGGCTCCGACATCGTCGTCGGAATATTTGATACTGGTCTCTTGCTTCTCCCTGACTCTTCGTTGTTTTTGATCTCTCAATGTTAGCATTTCGTTAAATTTTTTGTTACTTTCGATTTAGGGATTTGGCCGGAATCAGAGAGTTTTAGGGAACCGCCGAACGCAAAACCTATACCTTCGTCGTGGAACGGAAGATGCGTCGGAGGAGAAGACTTCGATCCAACCGTACATTGCAATCGTAAATTGATCGGCGCTAGATTTTACCTAAGAGGATTCGAAGAGACGTACGGACCAATTGACTTCACGCGAGATCCGGAATACAGATCGCCGCGTGATTACTTAGGTCACGGCACGCACACAGCTTCCACTGCCGTCGGATCCGTTGTTCGCAACGTATCCGGGTTCTCCGATCTTGCACGCGGCACCGCTCGCGGCGGAGCTCCATTGGCGAGGCTTGCAGTGTTCAAAACGTGTTGGGGAAAGGATTTGGAAGGGGTTTGCACGGAGGCTGATATATTGGCAGCTTTAGACGATGTGATTTTACGACGGTGTTCACGTGATCTCTGCGTCTTTTGGCTCGTCGCCGCCGTTATCTCCGTTTTTCGAGTCGAGCGCAGATATTGGGGCGTTTCACGTGGCGGAGAGAGAAATTAGTGTGGTTTTCTCTTGTGGAAACGACGGGCCTGATCCTGGTGTTGTTCAGAACGTCTCTCCTTGGTTGTTTCCGTCGCAGCTTCGACTGTGGATCGGAGTTTTCCCACCAGAATTGTTATAGACGGCACTTTCACTCTCACGGTACTCAGATTGATTCTTGATAGGCTCAGAATGTAAAAGAACAAAACTTTGAATAATTCAATCTTTCAGGGTCAGAGCTTGATTTCTCAGGAGATCACTGGGACATTAGAAGTTGCAACAATGTATTTCAGTGGAGGGTACTTATCTCAAAAATCTTTTTAATTGTATTTGAAATTCAGTTCATGCCACTCTCTATACATGTTTATATAGCAGCATTGGTGTATAACTGTAAAGACTGTTATTTGCAGGGTTTGCAAATGGGAGAACTGGTTGAAGATATTGGCCAGTGAGACAATAATTTTGTGCTTCTCTACTTTGGGTCCGATTCAGTTCATTGAAGAAGCACAAGCTGCTGCAATAAGAGCGAATGCATCAGCACTAATATTTGTAGCCTCACCCACCAAACAATAAGAGCGAATGCATCAGCACTAATGCTGAAGAAGTAGACATGATCCCAACAGTTCGTGTTGATATTCTTCAGGGGACAATGATTAGGAACTATCTTGCTCGTTCACCTACGTAAGCCACATTATTTGGTTATACATTTTGTTTCCAAGCGCAACGCTGATATATGATTATAGAAAACAAACTCACCAGATTCCTTTTGGTAAAAATGAAGAGTGTCAGTTGTGAAAATTGGACCGAGCAAAACTGTTATCGGAGAGACTACAGCACCCACTGTTGCATATTTCTCTTCAAGAGGACCTAGCTCACAGTCACCTGATATTCTCAAGGTACACTCATTTACTTTTTGGTTCATTAAGTTGTATGTTTGAAGATGCAATTGTGTTGAAGTATTTGAGATATAGTGAGTGTAAACCAGAGCTAGATTTGTCACCTTACCGAATATTGGTTTTTGGTGTGTCTATTGGTGTGTGCAGCCAGATATTACAGCGCCCGGTATTGGGATATTAGCAGCCTGGCCTCCTAAAACTCCACCTACACTGTTACCAGGAGACCACCGATCTATTGAGTGGAATTTCCAGTCTGGAACGTCAATGTCATGTCCTCATGTGGCTGGAGTTATGGCGCTTCTCCAGTCAGCTCACCCTGACTGGTCACCAGCTGCAATCAGAAGCGCAATCATGACCACAGGTTCTTCTTCTAATAGGCTCTCACATTTTGTTCTTACAAACCACAATATGGTATTGATCTATATTCTTTCCGTTTCCAGCGTATACAAGAGACACGAGCTATGACTTGATCCTCTCTGGTGGGTCGATGAAGTCCTCTGATCCATTTGATATTGGTGCCGGGCACATAAACCCTTTGAAAGCCATGGATCCTGGTCTGATTTATAATGCCAAAACAGAAGACTATGTGCTCTTCTTGTGCAACATTGGCTATACGGATCAACAGATCAAGTCCATGCTTCTCCACTCAGAGTCTTCCACAGTATGTTTTCCTTCTCACTCGTATCGAACCAATGCGGGTTTCAACTACCCATCTATAAGCATACCGAGCCTGAGATTCACCAGGACCATAAAACGTACTGTAAGCAACGTTGGTCCAAACAAAAGCACAGTTTATTTCGTGGACATCATTAGACCTGTGGGAGTGGAAGTGGCGATCTGGCCGAAGATTCTGGTGTTCTCGAAGTGCCGACAAGAACACTCATATTATGTTACATTCAAGCCCACCAAGATTTCCTCTGCCCGGTATGTATTTGGGGAGATCATTTGGACAGATGGGTTCATCGTGTTCGAAGTCCTTTGGTTGTGTTCTTGAGCAACGGTGGTCTTTTTCCAAGCAGTTGAGAAAGACTTGTAAATGTTGGGCTCCCATTGAAATAGATGGATGTTCTCATCGTTTTATCCGAAGATGTAGTTCGGTTTAGTCTGGTTCAGAACAAAATTCAAAACTTCCCCGGGAACAATATTGTGAATTTGTGATTAACCAATCGCAATTTTAGTATCAGTGAATCTTTTGTTTGGTTTGGTTCTTGGTTTACGCTTATACAAGTTACTGCAATTTTGACTATATACGGTTTGGTTCCGGGTTTAACTTTTAACCATCTCCAATGAATATCTTAAGTCGGTTTACTTTTCGATTGAGATTTTGTGGGTTAAGTACATTGTACGATTGCACCCAAAGCCATACTTCGGGGAGTCTCTCTCACTTGTAAAGTTGAGACCTTTCAGCTTCACTATTCGCCGCACTTTGTCCCCTGTGGCAAGCTTCTTCTTCGTCTGGGTTTTGGTATTTTTGGGGGCACTCTGTTATGATCTAGGGAACTCCTTTGTTATCCTCTCCTGAGAAATGTAAAGCAACTTTAGATTTAGGGTTTTTTTTTTTTTTTTGTGAAACAGAGTTTGCGACTAGAAGGTCAAACCAACGAGGCCTAGGTTATTGGTCAGCTCCTAAATCATCCCTCTCTTCTTACTCTTCTAGCGCATCATTTTGTCATTCGAGAACACCCAAGAAGCACTAAGGATTCCTTAGTAAGGAACTGCGAGTGTATCTCCAAACAATCAAACTGTAAGTTTTTTTTACCACTGCAATTTGTTGTTTAAGTGTATCGTTTCTCCACTGTATTGTTTATAAGACCCCTTTGGGTTCTTTAATCTGTAGGCTCAAACCGTAGACTTTGTCCTTTGGCCACTAGCTCAAACTTTGAAATTTCAGAGCATTGTTTCTCACATGGACAGTATCAGTCAGCTTTCAGATGACTTGCTCTTGCGGATTTTGTCATGTGTTCCGACAAAACATGTTGTGGCCACAAGTCTTTTGTCCCAAAGATGGCGGTTTCTTTGGATGTTAGTGCCACAACTTCGATTCGACGATACCAATCATAATGGTGACTATAAGAGCTTCTCTCAGTTTGTTTACAGGTCTTTGCTATCAAATAAGGCACCTGTTCTACAACACTTGCATCTGAATCTTGGCGCTGGCTGTCCCGCTGTAGACATTAGACTATGGATTGATATTGCAGTTAGTCGCCGTGTGATTGAGCTGGAAATTAATATTCGTTCTTCCAAGGATGTGTCTTTCAGTTTGCCGAGTAACGTATATACCTCCGATACACTAGAGACCTTGAGACTCATCGATTTCGTTCTTTTAAATGCTCCTTCTTCAGTTCGTCTCCCGTCTCTCAAAGTTCTGCACCTAAACACTGTTGATTACGTAGACGATGCATCTCTTCCAAGTATTTTATCTGGCTGTCCAAATCTTGAAGAATTGTTTTTGGAGCGACATGTGGAAGACTCTGTAATGGATATCACAGTCGTGGTGCCTTCCTTACAACGGTTATCTATGTTCGACAGAAATTATCTTCGTGGTAATGGATATGTGATAGATGCTCCTTCTTTGAAGTACCTTAACATCACAGATAATGCAGCTTACAACTTCCGTCAAATTGTGAACATGCCTGAGTTGGCTGAGGCACATGTCGAGATTACTCATGGAGTTACTCACAAGTTTCTGAGGGCTCTTACCTCTGTCCGACATCTTTCTCTATGTTTATCACTTTCAGAGGTACAAACCTTTAGAATATTGAATCTTGTGATTTTTCATATTATAATACCTCTCATGTTTACTTTATGCTGTTTTGTATACTTAAAAAAAACAGGTTATGTGTCCTTCTGGTATGATCTTCAGTCAGCTTGTTCATCTGAACTTGTATACAGTTGTTGAAGGTTGGTGGGATCTTCTTACTTATATGCTCCAAGATACCCCCAAACTAAGATTTCTCAAACTCATTGATGTAAGTGGCTACGTGGTTGTCTCTTTAATATGCTTTAATCTGGTTAAGTTTCCCAATATTATTGACTGTTAACTCTGATGTTTGTCTTAGAAACATGAATCTGGTTTTTGTGGCAAAGAAACCCCAATTGGTTGGAAACTGCCAAGTTCTGTCCCCGAGTGTATTTTATTTAGTCTTGAGGCATTTGAGTGGATTGGGTACAAAGGGAGACGAGGAGATAGAGAGATGGCAACATATGTCCTAAAGAATGCTGCAAATTTGAGGACAGCAACGTTTACTCCAGAATCTACTGATGTGGGAGAAAAGTATCGTATGCTCAAGGAGTTGGCATCAGTACCAACAACTTCAACTTTTTCTCAGCTTCTATTCGACTGAATAATATAACATTTAGTTTTTGGTGGTATCTCTTTTATTTTATGGTTGTGTTTATTTTTTGGTCAAGACTGGTTTAACAAAACAATAAAAAGGCATGATGAACCAATGTCAAACCCACCTTTCTTCTCCTCTGTACCTCAAACTCGAAAGTGTGGACATGAACGGTTTTTTTTTTTTCAAGTAAGTGTCTCAAACGAAACACGATCTTCTCTGTTTTTGCATAGTGTCAATGACACACTTATAGCTTCTGATCTGACTCCCTCAGCTTTTTACCCTCGCATCCATGTTTGACGCGGAATATTACTCGTTCTCAAAAGATATCAATGTAACTTCACAGCTAGCACAGTCCGTATCAATGTAACTTCACATCATTAGTCACTATAAAGTTTATAAATTATAGATAAAGTTTATGGGTAATTTTGACATTATATATTGGAGTTAGATTATACTGTGGTTAAAACCGGTTCATCACTGGTTTACATACTAAAGCATCTTTCGGTACAAGAGATGCTTATATTGGATCTTCATAGGTCTGGTAGCTCCGTAACAGAACGGATAGAGTGTAGTTAAGATTATCCTATATTGTAGGATTGCAGTTCATTTCAATCTATTTGACTTGATAATACACACAGAAATTCATCGACATTTGCTTCTCTTTATTATACCTACTAACCTACATATTAGGGTTATATTTGTATCTGAAACAGAATAAGTCCCGAGACACTGTATCGACCCAATTGAATCATTGGTTTGTGAATCAGCCCCCTCATTTACTTTCTGCTAGGGTTTAGATTTTTTCTCGTCAATTTTAGTCCTTTTAGTCGCCGAGGAAACAAAGAGCTAAAGATCTTGACAAACAAGGAACTACGCATATCTCCAAACAATCAGTGTAATTTTTTTTTTTTTTACTGTGATTCTCTGTTTTTATGAGTTGTGTGTCTGTGCTTCGAATCATATATGTATATATATCCTTGTTAAGTCGTTCAACTTTTGGTTTTGTAGTGTTGATATGGACATCATCAGTCAATGTCCGGATGACTTGCTCTTGCGAATACTGTCATTTCTTCCAACAAAAGTTGTCATTCTCACGAGTCGTTTGTCCAAAAGATGGCGACACCTTTGGAGATCGGTGCCAAAACTTGAATACTTTTGTAGAGGTCAAAACCAAAGATTCACACAGTTTGTTTACAGATCTTTGCTAAAACATAACGGTCCAGTTATAGAGAGGTTGGTTCTCAAGAGTCTTAATCTTAACCTTGAATGCTGTGATGTCGATATTGGACTATGGATTGATATTGCAGTTAGTCGTCGTGTGCGTGAGCTTGAAATTTCTATTGCTTATGCTGAGGAAAGATCCTTCCGTTTGCCTAGTAGCTTATATACATGTGAAACACTCGAGAGCTTGTTACTCAACATTAAAGATTGCGTTCTTGTGGATGTTCCTTTAGCGGTTTGTCTCCCTTGTCTCAAAAAACTATGCCTTAGGAGTCCCGGTTTCGCAGACAAAACTTCTGTTCTTAGGCTTATATCCGGTTGCCCTAGTCTTGAGGAGTTGAGTTTAGCACGACCTAATGTCGATGGCGACTGTACGATACATATGGCAGGCCACACTATAGAATACACTGCTGATGTGCCTTTCTCAAAAGGACGGTATTTTTTTATGAATAAGTTCGACGAAATGTTTGGAAAGGGTAGTAGTAATGTGGTCAAGGCTCCTTTGAAATATTTTTTTGTTTCTAATTATTTTCTTCTCGACTGCCGTCGGAAAATGCCTGATTTGGTCATGGCACGTATTGGGACTAGTAATAAATCAGTTGCTCACACGTATCTCAGAAAACTTACTGGGGTCAGAGGCCTTTTTTTATGTTTATCACTACCAGAGGTAACAACAAATCTTGTGATATATATATTGTTCCTCGGTACTATTCTGACTTATATTTTTGTCTATATATATAACAGGTTATGGATCCTTCTGAAATAATCTTCCGTCACCTTGTTGAGCTTAAGATATGTACGTGTACTCCAGGTTGGTGGAATCTTCTTACTCAAATGCTCCAAGATTCCCCTAAACTACGGTTTCTCACACTCACCAATGTATGTATAAGTCTTTTTTCTCTAGCATGTAACTTTTGGCACAAGTATGCTTTTGATCGTGATAATAATAACTAAGTTGTTCGTAATTGGGGAATCAGGATCATTGCCGTGGACTTCCTAGTTCAGAGATCCCGAACTGGTGGAAGCGGCCGAGTTCTGTTCCTGCGTGTTTGTTGTCCAGTCTTGAAGGTTTCAAGTGGAGTGGGTATAAAGGGAGACTAGGAGATAAAGAATTGGCAACATATGTCCTAGGGAATGCCACTGGTTTAAAGACAATGATTTTCTCTCTGGACTCGATTGATTTTAGAGAGAAGTATCGGATGGTCCAGGAGTTAGCAGCTGTACCTAGGCCTTCCCCATCATGTCGGCTTCTGCTCGATTGAACATGTTAGTTTTGAATATTAGAGATGTCGTAGATTCTTTGATATTTTTTTCTTTTGCTTTTAATTGTGATATTTGGACCTATAAACATCAGGTATGACGTATGAGATATGAAAAAGAAATCTGAATAGTGGAGGATAGAGTGTTTCATATAGCTTATCATCAATCTATACACGACTTGATCCTCTCTGGTGGGTCGATGAAGTCGTCTGATCCATCTGATATTGGTGCCGGGCATATAAACCCTTTGAAAGCCATGGACCCTGGTCTAATTTATAATACCAGTACAGAAGACTATGTGCTCTTCTTGTGCAACATTGGCTATACGGATCAACAGTAACAGATCAAGTCCATGCTTCTCCACTCAGAGTCTTTTTCCAAGCACTTGAGAAATGTAAGTAAATGTTGGCTCCCACTGAAATAGATGGATGGTGTTCTCATCGTTTTATCCGAAGATATAGTTCGGTTTAGTCTGGTTCAGAACAAAATTTAAAAACTCCCCCGGGAACAATATCGCAATTTTAGTATCAGTGAATCTTTGTTTGGTTTGGTTCTTGGTTTACGCTTATATAGTTACTGAATTTTGACCATATACGGTTTGAATTTTGGTTTAAACTTTTAACCATCTCCAATAAATATTTTAGGTCGGTTTACTTCCGGTTTTGATTGAGATTGTGGGTTTAGTACTTTTAGTACGATTGCAAACCACACTCACCCATACACTTTTGGGGATTTCAGTCTCTCTCACTCTTAAAGTTGAGAACTTTCAGCTTCACCTTCGTCTGGGTTTTGGTATTTTTGGGAGCTCCTTTGTTATACTCTTTTGAGAAATGTAAAGCAACTTTAGATTTAGGGTTTTTCTGTGAAACGGAGTTTGCGATTAGAGAAATAGGGTAAAATCAACGGAGGCCTAGGACATTGGTCAAGTCCTGAATCATCCCTGTCATCTTACTCTTCTAGCATCAGCTTGTCACTCTCCAATATTTAGGAAGCACTAAAAGGAACTACGAGTGTATCTCCGACCAGTGTAAGTTTTTTTTTGTCAACTGTAAGTCTGTTTTTTTTTTTATTGTACATCTTTTCTCCAAACGGATTTATAAAACCCCTTTTAGTTTATTCAATTTGTAGGCTCAAATCGTAGACTCGTCCTGTGGCCACTAGCTCATTGTTTCTCAAATGGACCGTATCAGTCAACTTCCGGATGATTTGCTCTTGCGGATTTTGTCACGTGTTCCGACAAGAAATGTTGTGGCCACAAGTCTTTTGTCCCAAAGATGGCGGTTTCTTTGGATGTTAGTGCCAAAACTTCGATTCGACGATACCAATCACAATGGTGGTGACTATAAGAGCTTCTCTCAGTTTGTTTACAGGTATTTGTTATCTAATAAGGCACCTGTTCTACAACAATTTCATCTGAATCTTGGCGCTGACTGCCCCGCTGTAGACATTAGACTATGGATTGATATTGCAGTTAGTCGCCGTGTGATTGAGCTGGGCATTCATATTCGTTCTTCCAAGGCTGTGCCTTTCAGTTTGCCGAGTAGTGTATACACCTCTGATACACTAGAGACCTTGAGACTCATCAATTTGGTTCTTTCGAATGCTCCTTCTTCAGTTTGTCTCCCGTCTCTCAAAGTTCTGCATCTTAAGATGGTTGACAACGCATCTCTTTCAAATCTGTTATCTGGTTGTCCAAATCTTGAAGAACTGTTTGTGGAGCGACATAAGGAAGACTCTGTAATGGATGTCACTATCGCGGTGCCTTCCTTACAACGGTTATCTATGGTCGACACAAATGATGTTGGTCGTAGTCGATATGTGATAGATGCCCCTTGTTTGAAGTACCTTAACATCGTAGATGAAGCACTTTACAAGTCCCGTCAAATTGAGAACATGCCTGAATTGGTCGAGGCAAATATTGAGATTACTAGAAGAGTTACTCACAAGTTTCTGAGGGCTCTTACTTCTGTCCGACATCTTTCTCTATGTTTATCAATTTCAAAGGTAATTAGAAACTTCTTAGATTTGAATCTTGTGATTTTTTCATATTGTTATCCCTCTCAATGTTACTTTCTGCTGTTTTGTATAACTAAAAAAAAAACAGGTTAGGTGTCCTTCTGGTATCATCTTCAATCAGCTTGTTCGTCTGAGTTTCTATACATTTGCTAAAGGACGTTGGTGGGATCTTCTTACTTATATGCTCCAAGATTCCCCCAAACTAAGATTTCTCAAACTCATTGATGTACGTGCCTACGTTGTCTCTCTAATATGCTTTATAATCTGGTTTAGTTTCCCAATATTATTGACTGATAACTCTGGTGTTTGTCTTAGAAACATGATTCTGGTCTTTGTGGAAACGAAACCCCAATTGGTTGGAGGCTGCCGAGTTCTGTCCCCGAGTGTATTTTATCTAGTCTTGAGGCATTTGAGTGGATTGGGTACAAAGGGAGACGAGGAGATATAGAGATGGCAACATATGTCCTAAAGAATGCTGCTTGTTTGAGGACAGCAATGTTTACTCCAAAATCTACTGATGTGGGAAAAAAGTATCGTATGCTCAAGAAGTTGGCATCAGTACCTACAGCTTCAACTTCGTCTCAGCTTCTATTCGACTGAATAACATTTAGTTTTTGGTAGTATCTCTTTTATATTATGGTTGTATTTTGCTTATTATTAAGACTGGTTTAACACAAAAAGTGCATGATGAACCATGTCAAACCCAGTTTGCTTCTCCTCAGTACCTCAAACTCGAAAGTCTGGATATGAACGGTTTATTTTTTTTCAAGTAAGTATCTCAAAGAAACACGATCATCTCTGTTTTTGCAGTGTCAATGACACACATATAGCTTCTGATCTGACTCCCTCAGCTTTTTACCCTCGCATCCATGTTTGACGCAGAATATTAATCGTTCTCAAAAGATATGTGGCTTTACAGCTAACACAGTCTGTATCAATGTAACTTCACATCGTTAATCACAACTTTATAAATTACTAGGTTAAACCTGCCGCGGGATACTTTTTGTAACTACTTTCAGATATATCGAATTATTAAAAATATATATTTTTTAGAATTGGATTAATTGTAAAACTATGGTTTATTCAATAGTAAAATATAAAAATGCACTAATAAAATAAAAAATAAATAAATTTCAAATTTAGTATGATTTATAAATGTTTACTTTTAAATCGATTAGACTTAATTATATAAAAAGCCTAACTAACCCTAATATATGTTCTTTTTTTCTTTTCTTTACCTTTGGTGAGAGATATATTAGTGTAGTTTGAATTTGTGGTGTTTGTTTTTGTATTTTATACAAATTTAACAACATAATTGTTATATAGTATTTTTATTGTTATAAAAGTTATTATTTGTAAAAGTACATAGACATATTTTTACTTTAGTCTCGTTTTGTGTATTACTTAATATTATTAGGGACATTTACAAAAATACCATTTTTCATTACCCTTTTGCAAAAGTAACTCTTGTTGTCCATTTCTAATAATACATTCTTTCAATATACAAAATAAGTAAATTCTAAACTCTAAACTCCAAATATTAAATCATACCCTTTAAAACTATATCCTAAGGTAAAACAGATAATCCAAACCTAAAAAAAAAATAATACAAATCAATTTAACACATTGTAATTATGCAAAAAAGGACAAAAATGAAATTGACCAAAAAATGGTATATGTATTACTAACAATTTCTCATATTATTAGTAGAGCGATTAGGTTAATATTGTCAAAGTAATTTTTAAGTCACTGATTTTAAACTATAATATAAAACCTTCAATTTTGGAACTTATATATTGTTCAATTTATCATTAGTTGGTGTTCTTATATATAAAATCACTATCAACACTAATCTCAAACTTTATTATTTACTTGTTGTAGGAGATATATTAATGTAGCTTAATTTTATGGTATATTATTTTTGTAGTTTATACAAATTTAATCACATAATTTTTATATAGTCTTTTTGGTTAATTTCGATTATTCTACTTTATTTTCACCAAAGGATAGTGAAATCAAAATCAATCTGAATATTTATTGGTTTTTTGTTTTATAGTTCAATCAAACTTAGGAGTAACTAAATCTATAAAATCATTCAAGTTTGTTTTCAATTTTATTTAAACCCAAATAATAAATTCATTTATTTAGTTGCTACGTTTTCAATTAATCTAGAATGAAAAATACTTTATTTATAGAGAAAAGATGGTCGATACATATATGAAATTTCTATATCTTATATTTACTGCTATATAGTTTAAGAATAATAGAAAGGATTAAGGGTTATCTACACATGAATGATGAATGTGTCATAACAAAATCTAAAGCAGTTAGTTATTGCAAAGACTTTTGAGTCCAAATTCTCAAGCCTATGTAATTTATATACTATGTTTCCTTGAAAAATAAACAAAAAACATCAAAATTTTGAGAATTATAATAAATAAGAATTTGAGATTTCCTTCTATAAAGCATTGTATTTCTATAAAGCGGCAAAAAACAAGTGTCACTTTCTCCTTTTTCATTTTACTTCTGGTTTTAGTACTTTTTTTCCCATAAGTGTGTCGTAACAAGATCTATTAAAGCAATTTTTGAGTCTAAATTCTCAAACCTATGTAATTTATTACTATGTATGGCCTGAAGAGTTAGCACTTCATACAATATATGTGCTGGGTCCCATTCTCATGTGTTAAGGTTACTCACGAAAAGTAACAACATAAAGCGGAGATGAAGTACATACATACAAATACAACATACATGTGGAAGAAAGTAAAGTAGTAAACTCAATTATATAGAGAAAAATAAGTTAATTCAAATTTTTTTTTACAAATGTGTATCTAATTATAAACCAAGTCTACCTCTATTTTTAATCCAAGTCTACAATTAAGAATCATTTTCCGATAAACCCTTTAGCAAAAGAAAAACTAATAGACATTGTCTCAATTCCAGTAATATGCACTTATGCAGGGGAACAACAAAACCTTAGCACTATAATAACCTCGTCAAAACTGCCGGAGAAATGTAATATATAGTACCACTTTTGAGAATTGTATGTATAATGATAAATTAAGTCGAATAACTCATACAACAATTGATTTTTCTTTCAATATCACAAATTAGAGTTATTGGTATATCGACATGAGTTTAAAGGAAACATATTTATATTCAACCGAATAACCATTATATTACAAACTCTTTTAATCATTAAGTTGCTTACAATATTTAATATTTATTCAATAAAAATTGCATTTTCTGTCAATTTAGCAGTATACTTGTTATTTTTGAAAAATATTGATAGACATACAATAATTAATATACTTGTTTGATATTATTATATTTTTGAAAGTTGTAAATGATGTATTCATTTAGTTTAAATTTAGGCTATAAATTTAAACATTTGTTATAGAAAATTATTGATGATGTTTATTATTTTATATAATGTAATTGGTTACACAATTTAAATGATGTGTTAGTTTCTAAAAATCTGGAAAAACTGATTTGGAACAAAAAATAATTATTATTGGCTGAGAGATATGAGCTGTATTAATGAAATGTTTTCATTGGTAAACAAATAAGCTGATGTGTCAGCTTCATGTTCCACAAAAATGCTGATGTGTAAGCACTGGAGAGAAACGTATTGTGTTTTTATTGTATTGATAATAATCAAATGATCATTAATAAATAATTTCACTATAATCAACTTTATAAACTCGATATAACAATTTAGTTTTTAGAAGTGTTGATAAAAATTAAATTGCATATGTAATCATCTCTTCGTTCGAGTTAAATGTTTCAAGGAATTGAAGTCGACATTTAGTTCAGTTATGGTTAATTTCGATTATTCTACTTTATTTTCGCCGAAGGATAGTGAAATCAAAATCAATCTGAATATTTATTGGTTTTTTGTTTTATAGTTCAATCAAACTTAGGAGTAACTAAATCTATAAAATAATTCGAGTTTGTTTTCAATTTTATTTAAACCCAAATAATAAATTCATTTATTTAGTTGCTACGTTTTCAATTAATCTAGAATGAAAAATACTTTATTTATAGAGAAAAGATGGTCGATACATATATGAAATTTCTATATCTTATATTTACTGCTATATAGTTTAAGAATAATAGAAAAGATTAAGGGTTATCTACACATGAATGATGAATGTGTCATAACAAAATCTAAAGCCGTTAGTTATTGCAAAGACTTTTGAGTCCAAATTCTCAAGCCTATGTAATTTATATACTATGTTTCCTTGAAAAATAAACAAAAAACCTGGAAATTTTGAGAATTATAATAAATAAGAATTTTAGAATTCCTTCTATAAAGCATTGTATTTCTATAAAGCGGCAAAAAACAAGTGTCACTTTCTCCTTTTTCATTTTACTTCTGGTTTTAGTACTTTTTTTTTCCATGAATGTGTCGTAACAAGATCTATTAAAGTAATTTTTGAGTCTAAATTCTCAAACCTATGTAATTTATTAGTATGTACGGCCTGAAGAGTTAACGCTTCATACTGTATATGTGCTGGGTACCACTCTCATGTGTTAAGGTTACTCACGAAAAGTAAACAACATAAAGCGGAGATGAAGTACATACATACAAATACAACATACATGTGGAAGAAAGTAAAGTAGTAAACTCAATTATATAGAGAAAAATAAGTTAATTCAAATTTTTTTTTTACAAATGTGTATCTAATTATAAACCAAGTCTACCTCTATTTCTAATCCAAGTCTACAATTAAGAATCATTTTTCGATAAACCCTTTAGCAAAAGAAAAACTAATAGACATTGTCTCAGTTCCAGTAATATGCATGCACTTATGCAGGGGAACAACAAAACCTTAGCACTATAATAACCTCATCAAAACTGCCGGAGAAATGTAATATATAGTACCACTTTTGAGAATTGTATGTATAGTGATAAATTAAATCGAATAACTCATACAACAATTGATTTTTCTTTCAATGTCACAAATTAGAGTTATTGGTATATCGACATGAGTTTAAAGGAAACATATTTATATTCAACCGAATAACCATTATATTACAAACTCTTTTAATCATTAAGTTGCTTACAATATTTAATATTTATTCAATAAAAATTGCATTTTCTGCCAAATTAGCAGTATACTTGTTATTTTTGAAAAATATTGATAGACATACAATAATTAATATACTTGTTTGATATTATTATATTTTTGAAAGTAGTAAATGATTTATTCAATTAGTTTAAATTTAGGCTATAAATTTAAACATTTGTTATTGAAAATTATTAATGATGTTTATTATTTTATACTAATTTAATTGGTTACACAATTTAAATGATGTGTTAGTTTCTAAAAATCTGGAAAAACTGATTTGGAACAAAAAATAATTATTATTGTCTGAGAGATATGAGCTGTATTAATGAAATGTTTTCATTGGTAAACAAATAAGCTGATGTGTCAGCTTCATGTTCCACAAAATTGCTGATGTGTAAGTACTGGAGAGAAACGTATTGTGTTTTTATTGTATTGACTAGATGAGGACCGCCCCATGTGTGGGTTTAAAATTCTATAAATTAAATTAAATTTAACAAAAATATATTAAAATTTATTGTACGTTATTTATAAATTTTATTTTTGTTATAATACACTGATTTATATCCATTTACAAATATTTTATGTATGTTACTACTAAAAGTGTATTTTTTAAAACCTAAATATATTCTATATTACAAATATATTCTTTATCACCACCTATAAAATGTCTGTATGAACACATTAAGCCAAATATTTTGTTTTCACTTATGCATAGTTTTTTAATTACAAAAATTGTAGGCTCAAAAAATATTTTGAATAAAAAATATATTACATAATATACTAATCAATTATGTACCATCACAATAATGTATGACCACCATGGAGAAAACCTCGGCTGCGTCCTCATCTCTTATAGAGAGAACCTTGCGTCCAACCTCCTCCACCATGGAGAAAACCTTGGCTCCGCCTTCCTCCTTTGGAGAGATAACCTTGCGTCCAACCTCCTCCACCTTCCTCCCATGGGTAGATAACTTTGTGTGCAACCTTCTCCACTATAGAAAGAACATCGGCTCTGCCCTTCTCCTGTGTGGAGAGAACATGTTAACGTCTTTTTGCTATCTCAAAATGGCTTACTCCGACAACCAATGTAGTAAAAACCTTTTTCTAACGTCAAAAAATCTTTTGATAGTAACTAATGTTAAATTTCCCATGATGTAGCTCTCTGTAACGCCTCAACCGCCATCTTGCTTAGTGAGCTCATGTCCACTCTCAGTCCATAGGCCCACCTTCCTAAGTGGGCCCTACATCTATCCCCGGTCCGTGGACCTATCCATATTCGATGGCTGGTTTGTTACGTCTGAGGGACTTTAAAAACTTGTTTCCGACCCTACAAATCTACAAATGATATTTTCCTGTAATTTGTCCTTACTCGCACAGTTCCGACAATCACTTCCACGAAGATCACCAATCATGAAATTCTCTCAGGACCCTTGACCAAAAAAATAAGTGCATTTTTGTGACATATGTGGCCAAATCAATTCTTTTATACCTTTTCTGCAAATCAGGATGTCACAGTCTTTGAGCTCCTAGGGATCTATCAACAACGATTTATGTTTTTTCAATATATCTATCTATGTTTGTTGTAAGCTTGTGTTTGATTAGCCTACTTTATCCATCCATTAGGTTGATGAGCTTCTACTCGTTACCTCCCTTTAGGATTGAATGAATAATGCTAACAATTATGTTTGCAAAAAAAAAAGGTTTATGACCAACCAATCAAGTTTGATAAATTAGAAGAAAATTAATAGAATATTCTAAGCACAATAATATATGAATTTTAAATAATTCAAAGATGAAAATATAAACTAAATAAAAAATCTAAAAATACTACAATAAATTTTAAAATACAGTATTAAGAAAAGAAGATGCATCTATTAATATTTTTCTTGGGTTAACATATTAATCTTAGCTATTCCCAACTGAAAAAGGAGAAAGTAGGAGAAATTTTTGGTAAATTACCTTCCCATAAATTTTTATTTTCTAATTAAATATAGTTGAAATCAGTGTTTTTAAATAAATTATTTAATTATGAGACGATCTATGTTTATATAAAAGTGAGTATTTACAAAATTTTAGAATTAATAATTAACTGTATATTATCCTTAATCCCTTTTTGTAGAATTAATAATTTAAAATTAAAAAATAAGTAAATAATATTATAATTTTGAATTTTATGAAATATATATATATATATATATAATCTCCTTATTATTATTTAAAAAAACCTTTGTATTTTTTTATAAATTCTGTAACTTTTGATAATTATCTTTTACATTATTAATATTTTTTAAAATAAAATATTTTATTTTTGTTGTAATCATATTTTTCCTATTAAATATTAACTTTTACACATGTCAAAATCTGAGATTGATAACTTGACACATGTCAAAATCTTGTTAATGACTAACTTTCACAACTCAACTTTATATAATAAGATAGATAACGACTTGTATTGTACAAATGGGTAATTTTGACATTATATATATTGATTTTAGATTAGACTGGTTTAAACCGGTTCATCACTGGTTTACATACTAAAAATGCTTGTATTGGATCTTTATTGGATCTTTAGATTCTCCTAGATTGTAGATTGCAGTTTATTTTAATATATATACTAGGATTTAACCGGCGGTACACCGCGGGACAATATTTTTAATTTTAAAGTTTATATTGTATTTATTTGTTATTTTATTATTGTTTTATTAATTTTAAAAAATAGAAAATTTTACATGTATTTGATATAAGTATTCAAAGTATATGATTTTTGTAGTGTTTTCAAGGTTTTAACCCGTGTGGTACATGTATAGTCTAGTAATACATTTATCCCCTGGTACACATATAAAAGTGTTTTAAAAAAAACAATTTCACTTAACTCCCTATATGGGATTAATGCCAACATGTTTCACCAAAATCAAAATAAGTTTTTACGTAAAAAAAAAAAATCAAAATAAGTTTTTTTATCAAGTTTAATTATGTTAATTGTTTTACCAAATTAGCATATTTTTATAGTTTATAATTTTTCCATGTCAATATATATAGTTTATGATAATTAATAGAATTTTAATTTTTTGGTACTTCCTCAAAAAATAAAAATAAACCAAATTATATGGGGGGTTTTCAACATATTTAATGTGACATTTTATAATTGGATTTTCGGTTTAGGAAATTTATTAATGTTAATATAATTATAGAGATTGTAAACTTTTGTTATGGAAAATCTGTTGTATATCATTTAAATTTGAGAAATTCTAGCATCCATAAAAATAGTTTTGGAGATTTAATGGGTTAAACTTTAATGGGTATAATTATTTTTGGAAAAATCGGAATGTATAGATGTTGTTAAGATTTTATGGCAATAAATGTAACAAATGTTGGTCAATTTAAGAAAGTTTAGTATTTGAGTTTCTCTGCAATGTTATTTATGGAATTGTTTTAGGGGTTAATATTGTAAAAAAAAATTAAATAAGTAAAACTTAAAAAGCATAAACCAAAATGTATTTCAAAAATGTTAATATAGATACATATATATCAGCAGGGTTTAGGTTTTTTCAAAAATGTTAATATAGATATATATATTTCAGCAATGGTATCGACCCAATTGAATCATTGGTTTGTGAATCATCCCCCTGATTTATTTTCTGCTAGGGTTTAGGTTTTTTCTCGTCAATTTTTAGTCCTTAGTCGCCGAGGAAACAAAGAGCTAAAGATCTTGACAAACAAGGTATCTCCAAACAATCAGTGTAATTTTTTTTTTTTTTATTGTGATTCTTTGTTTTTATGTGTTGTGTGTCTGTGCTTCGAATCATATATGTATATATATCCTTTTAAGTCTTTCAACTTTTGGTTTTGTAGTGTTGATATGGACATCATCAGTCAATGTCCGGATGACTTGCTCTTGCGAATACTGTCATTCATTCCAACAAAAGATGTCATTGTCACGAGTCGTTTGTCCAAAAGATGGCGATACCTTTGGAGATCGGTGCCAAAACTTGAATACTTTTGTAGAAACCAAAGATTCACACAGTTTGTTTACAGATCTTTGCTAAAACATAACGCTCCAGTTCTAGAGAGGTTGGATCTCAAGAATCTTAATCTTAACCTTGAATGCCGTGATGTAGATGTTGGACTATGGATTGATATTGCAGTTATTCGTCGTTTGCGTGAGCTTGAAATTTCTATTGCTTATTCTGAGGAAAGACCCTTCCGTTTGCCTAGTAGCTTATATACATGTGAAACACTCGAGAGCTTGTTACTCAACATTAAAGATTGTGTTCTTGTGGATGTTCCTTTAGCGGTTTGTCTCCCTTGTCTCAAAAAACTATGCCTTAGGAGTCCTGGTTTCGCAGACAAAACTTCTGTTCTTAGGCTTATATCCGGTTGCCCTAATCTTGAGGAGTTGAGTTTAGGACGACCTAATGTCAATGGCGAGGACTGTACGATACATATGGCAGGCCACACTATAGAATACACTGCTGATGAGTCTTCCTTAAGAGGACGGTGTTTTTTTGAGAAAAAGTTCGAGGAGATGTTTGGAAAGGGTAGTAGTAAGGGCATATTTATAGGGGGATCATGTGGGGGTGATCTTAGATGTGATCAAGGCTCCTTTGAAATATTTTTTTGTTTCTAATTATTTTCTTCTCGACTCCCGTCGGAAAAGGCCTGATTTGGGCATGGCACGTATTGGGATTAGTAATAAAACAGTTGCGCACAAGTATCTCAGAAAACTTACTTGGGTCAGAGACCTTTATCTATGTTTATCACTACCGGAGGTAATAACAAATCTTGTGATTAGCATATATATATTGTTCCTCGGTACTATTCTGACTTATATTTTTGTCTATATTAACAGTTTACGGATCCTACTGAAATAATCTTCCGTCACCTTGTTGACCTTAAGATATGTACGTCTACTCCAGGTTGGTGGGTTCTTTTTACTCATATGCTCCAAGATTCCCCTAAACTACGGTTTCTCACACTCACCAATGTATGTATAAGTCTTTTTTTTTCTCTACTATGTAACTTTTAGCACAAGTATGCTTTTGATCGTGATCATTGCCGTGTAAATTGGTAATTGTTATCAGGATCATTGCCGTGGACTTCCTAGTTCAGAGATGTCGTACTGGTGGAAGCAGCCGAGTTCTGTTCCTGCGTGTTTGTTGTCTAGTCTTGAAGGTTTCAAGTGGAGTGGGTATAAAGGGAGACTAGGAGATAAAGGATTGGCAACATATGTCCTAGGGAGTGCCACTGGTTTAAAGAAAATGATTTTCTCTTTGGACTCAAAACGATTTGGGAGAGAAGTATCGGATGGTCCAGAAGTTAGCAGCTGTACCTAGGTCTTCCCCATCATGTCGGCTTTTGTTCGATTGAACATGTTAGCTTTTGAATATCAGAGATGTCGTATATTCTTCAAAATTTTCTCTCTTGCTTTTTAATTGTGATATTTGGTCTGAAGTTGGCCGTTCAGAAGAAACATTTATTTCAAAATATTAAAATTTTAAGTTTTTAATTTTATTTTAGGACAAACAAATTTTAGTACTACTTTTTAAGAAAAACAGTGTTCGAGGATGCACTTACTTATTAGCAACATAGGTTCGGTTATCTTATTTTAATCCGATTTACATCCCTCTTGCTTAAAGTCAAATCGGTTTGGCTTGAGTTAATAAAACGGAGTTGACTTTACTGTTCTTCAGTATCATCCAAGATTTATATCGGTTTAGATTATAGGCAAGTACGGTTAAGTTGGTATATCCTGAAGGGAAAACACATGATAACTGGTATCATAAACATTGATTGAGAAAACTGGAATAAAAAAAAGTAGAAGAAAACAAAAAAAGGCCTCAGAGATCTTGGTGGTAAAACCAATCATCAAGTGAAAGAACAAAGTTCTTCCATCAAGAGTAGCAAATATTTTCTTACATCACTGGCCTACTTAAAAAAATAATAATAATAATCAAAGATATGATGAAAACAATTAGTAAAAGCTAATGATGGATGAATCAGAAGTAGCTGGTTTGTGATCACATCTTTCCTGTCGAAGGGAATTCAAAGGGAATCCGAACGATTTTTTTCGTCATCTTTCATCATCAAAGACTATTATATTACTAAAACAAAATTTCATAAAAAGAAATCAAACTAAATCAAACCAAGAAGAGTAAACAAAGGAATAAGAAAAAGGAAGATGGATGAGTCAGAAGTAGCTGGTTATATAATCACATCTTTCCCGTAGGGAATTCAAAGGGAATCCGAATGATTTTTTTCGTCATCCTCACCATCTCTTTTCTCTTTACAACACTCAAACGAAAAAAAAAACAAAAGAAAACATTCTTAATCTACGACTACGAAAACTATAAATGAGCCACTGCTAATGAGATTTCACCAAAAACCGAATCGAATGATAAACAGATATATGAATACGCCGCGAGGTTGTTTGTTATGAACTTATAATACTAAGAAGATGTGAGAAGAAGTTTATATACGGCCACGAGGAGGTTTTGACTAAAGAAGATGCCCTAATAGTAATCTCTATGCTTTACGCTGCCGTTTTAGCATCAGCTCTCTCTCTCTCTCATGGGTTCTATCTTTTGGTTTGGGCCTTTCTTTTTTATTTTTTTGGGTCAAGGGCCTTTAGTTTATATATACTGTACTACTACTTCTTTTTTGATACGTGTTACTGTAAGCAAAAACATCTCTAGTTTGAACTTTGAACAAAGAAAACTTCACGAAAAAACTGATTACAACTTTTTTTTGGTTCTCAATTATGAGACAAGGTGAAGGAGAATACAAAGACATAAACATGAAAACTACTACATGAAATTATAAATCTTGGGGTAATATACAGACATGAGCATGTTTGTGTTTCTTAGCAATATTCATGTTGAGCTGCAATTTGATAGAGATTTCAGTCTCAGGTATCAAAAGTTTCGGATCAGATGTGGCCTGTGAAGACAGAATCTCTCCTCATAGTGACTCCGTCTATATATAATATATAAGATCATCGGATCAACAACTTTGCCTACGAGCTTTTTCCGACGACCAAAATCCTGAGGCTGCCTGCCTGCCTCCTAACGTAGATTGCAGGTTTTACTTCTAACTTATACTGACACTTCTTGCTTTGATTCTAAAGCTTGAGGTGTTGATGTTGTTGCTCTATCCTTGACATATGTCCTTAGGCATCCGTTGATTATACGTGGCGCTGATCCATCGCAGAACCGTTTTGCAAGATCAACAGCCTTTTTCCACATCATTTTTGTAACAGTGTTAGTTCACAACAAGAGCAAGGTTATCACATTGCAAAGCTAAACTGTAGAGGTATGTGTGTTACCTCGTTGATGACTATTGGGTGTCGGGTTTCAAGTACTGCCACTTCAGACATCGCCAAGTGTAGAATTGAGAACTCTAGTATTCTCCCAGCTGGTGCACTCTGAAAATAGGTGCCAAAACATCTATAAGGTTATTATCGGTGGTAAGAGGAAGACAGATATGCATACAATCACACAACCAAAATAAAGAAGCTGCTTCTAGAGATGCTCAAGCTAATTCAAAAGTCATCTGTTGAGCTCAGGGTGCCAAACAGCTAATAATAATGTGAGCTATCACAATAAAGAGACACCGGAAGATAATGATAAGCAACGAAGTTTTGAGTTTGGTGGTTCCTTAGTTTTCAAGTATCCAGTACTCGACCGTAGTTGAAGTTCAAGTGTTTAGTTTATACCTTCCAGTCTGGGGGCGAGATTTTCTCGATGATAACGACATGAGTATCCCATTTCTCAACCACAGCAGCCAAGAGTTTCTTTGCAAACCTTTGGAAAAATAAATAGTAGCAATAGGATATTCAGGATTTATTTTGGAGTAAAGTAAGCAGCAATTTCTATCCGTAGATACATGTAATAGATTACCGTAATACAAGTTTGCTATACACCAGCTTTGGGGGAGCTGAAAGCACTTCTGCTTCTGCAGAAAAGAGAGGATAAAAAAAACAGCTATTAGTATGTAATTTACATGCTAAAACAAGGGAAATATCCATGAGCCAATCCAAGCAAGAGTCTCTTTGCCATAAATAAGTAAAGCAGAACGGAAAAACTTATTTTCAGTAATAAGACCTACCAATTTTCGATTCTTTTTCATCATGGCGCACAAGCTCATCTTCCTCTTCTTTTGTTTCTGTTTTAACTGGGGGTCCTCCAAAGCTCATGTGGTTGTATTCCAACAAAGAATTCTTGTCAAACTCGTATCCAGGCTCTGTACAAAGCAAACATTATTATTCATCACAAGCATCTAAATCAAGAAAAAATTAAGCAAGTGATTCACAAAATCACAGAGACTACAATGTGATTCCTATATTCATGACTATGTTGAAGCAGGAAACAAAAACAAGATAAAAACACATGGTTTAGTTGAGATACTTGCCTCTTCTTGCATTTATTCTCTTCTCAAAGAGACGAATAGGGTCTGATCCTTCTAAGCATGCGGCATAAAGTATTACTCTGTCAAGATCATTCATAATAAGAAAATTAAAGAACATATTCAAACCAACAGCAAATAATCATACACTAGTTCATTTCAGTGGAAACCAAAGTGTATAGAGTCTAGAGTTATCCATCTAAACTAAAATTGATTTCAGGTAATAGGGTTTTGGATAAGACCTTAAACCCAAACTCTAATTTGAGCTTCATTCTAGTCCCACTAAGCCACAAAGATAACCAAAATCGTTCCAATTTCAGTCAAGACTATTTTGTTTTTTTTCCAGCAAATTCTCCAATTCACCAGCGAATACGAATTAAGAAACGAGCAAAGAAAGAGAGTGAAGCTTACAGAGCGAGCTCGCGTGCTGCTCGAGGGCTGCTCAATCGACCGCTTTTATCTATCTTAGGCATCGGGACATCTTTCACCTCCTCCGCCGAAATCGTCGGCGTACGTAGAGCGCTTCTCGTCGGAGATAGAAACAGCCGTAGAGACGACGACGAAGACGACCGTTTATTTCCAGTCCTTAGGGAAACCAAGTTCGTCGGCCGGAGCGAATCCACCAATGTAAATCCTATAGAACGGTGAGAATCTGGTGAAACGTTACTGGAGAAGTAACAGAGACTCGAGGTCGAACGTAAGCAAAGCGGCGATATGGTTCCCTCCATTTTCTTTGTTTCGAGCTCTTCTCTGCTTCGTCGTGTTAGTGAGAAGAAGAAGCAGATAACGATATCCGTAAATTGGATAAATAAAATATCTAAGGGAAAAAAAAAGATGAAGCTGGAACACGACGACGTTTTAGAACCACCCTATGACCAAAACGTTTGGTTATTAAAACCAAAAAAAATGGCCTATACAGAGATCGAACCTGTGACCTTCGCGTTATTAGCACGACGCTCTAACCAACTGAGCTAATAGGCCATTACGTTATGCTCTGATACATATATATACTAGTAAAGAAATTGATGAGGCAGGTTTCTTTCAAGACAACTATCAAGTGTTACACATTTTAATGTACTTTGTTAATGTTAATACAAGAATTTCAAATATCAAGTGTTCTGAGTTTTAACATATTTTGGGGTTTATGCGATTAAGGTTTTGTTACTGTAGACTTCTAAATTCTGATAATCTACAAAATTTTAGAGAATACTAGATTATTTTTTTCCATAAAAAAATACTAGATTCCATGATTAAAACGGATATGTAATTGTTGTCCGGAGTGAAATAACAAAAACAAAAAAAAATGATGTATTTGTTAATCTTTATTATCAATTACGGAGCTATTTTATATCACAAAACCAAAAAATTACAACATAATTTCTTCATTTTAGCCCCCAAGTGATTTTTAGTTTTTTTTTCCAGCAACCTGCGTTTAGGTTTTGCCTCTGCACCTCCCACCAACCAACAAACTTGCATTTCCACATCAAAGGTTACGAAGAGATCTGTCTCTGCCTTGTCCTCCAAACCAGATCTCTCTCTCACAGTATCACAGTCCGTGATCGTCTCGGCCGTGTCGTCGTCTTTTGTTATTATTTTTGTGTCATCGAGATCGGTTACTCTACTACGATGGCTATGGAACAGAGGCCAAAGACTAAGATCGTGTGCACACTCGGTCCAGCGTCGAGATCCGTTCCAATGGTCGAGAAGCTTCTTAAGGCGGGGATGAGCGTGGCTCGCTTCAACTTTTCTCATGGATCTTATGAATATCACCAGGAGAACCTCGACAATCTTCGTCAGGCTATGCTTAACACTGGCATGCTTTGTGCTGTCATGCTCGACACCAAGGTCAATCTTCTAACAAACTTTGAGTTATATTTGCATTTATATACGGATCATGCCATTGCGGCGTTTTCTTCCGATTTGCGCTGATTGATTCATGTCATTTCTGATTTTAGCGTTTTTGTATTGCTTGGTTTCTTATAGTTCTGATTGGTGTATTCCACTTTTGATCTGAGGACACTCGTTTTGTCTCGTGATATTTGTGGTATGGTACGTTGTGTTATCACTAGGAAAAATGTGTGTTATATAGTTACGTATTTTTGCTACTAAAAAGTTAATAACAAATAATATCTACAAACTATCACCAGCAAAGAACTGATGTTGGTTGATTAAGACTCTTACTTTTGTCATCTTCAAGATGAAGACACTGTCAATAAAGTTTTTGCTTGAAATTATCACTTATTTGTCTGTTACTTTAGTTCATGTAGCTTAATGTTACTGTTTTTTTTTTTTTTTATAGAGGCCTTATTGTTAATAGTCTTATGAACCTGACAGATTATATGTTTTGAAGGACCCTTTTAATTGGTTTCTGAATAATGCTATAAGAAAGAATTTTGCATTTGTTTGGCAGGGACCAGAGATTCGAACCGGGTTCTTAAAGGATGGGAAACCTATCCAGCTGAAACAAGGCCAAGAAATCACCATTTCGACAGACTATGATTTGAAAGGTGATGATAAGACGATTTGCATGAGCTACAAAAAGTTAGCGGAAGATGTCAATCCAGGCATGGTGATACTCTGTGCCGATGGTACCATCTCCTTAAAGGTTCTTTCTTGTGACAAAGCAAAGGGCACGGTTCGTTGCCGTTGTGAGAACACATCAATGCTTGGTGAGAGGAAGAACGTTAATCTCCCTGGTGTTGTGGTTGATCTCCCAACATTAACTGAGAAAGACAAGCAAGACATTCTTGAATGGGGAGTTCCAAATCAAATCGACATGATTGCTCTGTCTTTCGTCAGAAAAGGTTCAGACTTGGTACAAGTTAGGAAGCTACTCGGGAAACATGCCAAAACCATTCTTCTCATGTCAAAGGTACATCCATATATACGCCACTCAAACTAATATCACATTTTCATATGATATGTTAACTTTTGATATTGTCAGGTTGAGAACCAAGAAGGTGTGGCCAATTTTGATGACATCTTGATAAACTCAGATGCGTTTATGATCGCGAGAGGTGACCTTGGAATGGAGATCCCAATCGAGAAGATATTCTTAGCTCAGAAAGTGATGATCTACAAGTGCAATTTCATGGGGAAGCCAGTGGTTACAGCGACTCAGATGCTCGAGTCTATGATAAAATCCCCACGACCAACAAGAGCAGAAGCTACTGATGTTGCTAACGCTGTCCTCGATGGCACAGACTGTGTCATGCTGAGCGGTGAAACCGCAGCAGGAGCATATCCGGAGCTTGCTGTCCGTACAATGGCCAAGATATGTGTGGAAGCAGAGAGCACACTGGACTATGGAGACATCTTCAAGAGAATAATGCTTCACGCTGAGGTTCCCATGAGCCCGATCGAGTCACTTGCTTCCTCTGCAGTCAGAACCGCTACTTCCTCTAGAGCCACTCTCATGTTGGTGTTGACCAGAGGAGGTAGCACGGCGAAACTGGTGGCTAAGTACAGACCAGGGATACCCATTTTGTCTGTTGTAGTTCCGGAAATCACGTCCGACTCTTTTGATTGGTCGTGTAGCAACGAGGCACCGGCCAGACACAGCCTCATCTTCCGGGGTTTAGTCCCGGTGCTGTACGCTGGATCAGCTAGAGCCTCGTTTGACGAGTCAACAGAAGAGACTATCGAGTTCGCGACAGAGTACGGGAAAAAGAAGCAGCTGTGTAAGACAGGAGACTCCGTGGTGGCTCTCCTCCGTACAGGTAACGCTATTGTTATCAAGATCGTGACTGTCAAGTGATCTCATTTACGCGTTATTCCGGAGTTTTTTTAGCGTTCTGGATATTAATCATAAAGTTTACTACTCTTGCTTGACATGGAACTCCAAGTCTCTTTTGATTTTTTGTTTATCTTTTCGTGTGGTTGACAAGTTGAAACTTCACACATTACATAATGTTGTTGGACCATACTTTGCTTTGTTTGGTATGAGTGCAATTGCATAACGAAAGTCTATTTTTTGAATATATCTTTGCCAAAATGCGTAACGTGAATCATTTGGCTCGTGATCACAGAGCTTTGGGATTCGTATTTAAAGATAATGCGTTGCATGCAGTCCACAACCAAATTCACATGGCCCTCCCTCTCAACATAAATACCTGTGTCCATCTTTTTATGTTTTACAAAAAAGAAAAAAGAGTACTTTTAACGGAAACTATTGTATACACAAACCAACCCAAAAGATCATCAGCTTCATCTGGGCAAAATGCAAATAGTTTGAGTGATAATTTATTTCTGCAGCACATCAAATCAAGCAAGATGATATAAACATTGAAATAAAGGACTCCATTCATCCAAAGTGTTTATTTGTTATATTCAAAAATCTGAGTGAACAAGATTTTATGTACTACAAGCTGATGAATAGTGATGATGTTTATCCTGATTATGAGTTCTCGCCAAGATGAGATGACCCTGAGGCCGATGCGGATGAAGAAGAGGAGGAAGAAAATAATCCGCTGAATGGCCACGGAAAAGAGAACCTTCTCTCGCTCACATTACCATTGCTTGCATCAACTTCCATATTCTCATTACTTATGTTGATCTCTAGAGTTCTTGTTCTCGGTCTTACCGGATCTACCTTTGTATCATCATCAGGAGGGAGTTCATACCGGCACACAGGACACGAACTGTGAAGCTGGAGCCACGGTACTATACACCGGATGTGAAACTTGTGCTTACATGGCATCTCTTTAGCTTCACTTCCTTTCTCAAAATCATCCAAACAAATCGAGCATTGCAATGGCTCACTTATCTTGACCGTTGGGAGATTCTCCACGGCTTCTTTTCGAGCTGGAAGAGTCCCATGCCTGATAGGATCGTTATCAGCTAGATGTTCAAGCAAGTGGTCTAAACTAGGTCCAGCAAAGTAATCTCCAATTGCAGAAAGAGAAGTGTTGTTCCGGTTATGATTCAAACTCGTCGATCCCTGAACAACAGCTGATTGATTAAACGGGTCTCGGTCTGAGCTCTCATACTCGGAAGTAATCCCTTCACGAATCCCCTGAAGCAACTGAAGTATGGTAGCAGAGCTTCTCCGTCTCCTCCTACGGATAGACTCAAACTCTCTGTCTAAATCAATCTCTCTACCTTGTTGCCTGTGCCTATGACGACGATGATGATGAAGATGATGAACATTGCGATCATTTCCACCAACATCATCAGCAGCAGCAGCACCATTGACCTCATCATCATCATTATCAACACCAAACTCTGTCCTCCTAAACCTTCTACGTCTCCGAGGATTGCTCATCATTCCAACCAAGATTGGACCCCATAGAGACAATGCACGGTCAGTACCAAAATCAATCTCCGGGTCTTGAACCTCCCTTAGACCACTGCTGCCACGGCCATTAATCTCACCGCGCATTTCCTCGACAAACCCGCTTTGGCAAAAGGGGCATTTGATCTCAGCATCAATGATTGGATTCACCATTAGTGAACACATATGACACCAATACCTAGCTGCCATTGCCTCTTCCTCCTGCTTTCCTTCCCCACCCAAATCTCTCGCTTCTGAAACAACCAATAAAATGATGAAAACCTATAAATTTCCCACCTTTGTTTCACCCGTTTCATATTCAGTTTCAGCAGATCTAAATAAAGACAACGACATTCCCAAAAACTCATCTTCAACAAAGATCAATAGCTCAATATTCAGACAAGGAAAACGCAAGAAAACCAAATGCAAACACGAATAAACTAATTAAATAATTGACGAAAAATGAAAACTTTACCAACCAATGAATAATTGAAACCAGAGCTAATCCGTGAAAAAAAGAAAACTCCCAATTCTCATAGAGTAATCTAAACAAAACAGATACAAAACCAAACCTTGTAAATGTTCTTACCTTTTGGAGATCCAGAGGAAAAGAAATATTTTCTTCTTTAAATGAGAGATCTCCACCAAGATAAAAGAGAGCTCTTTTATTTTGTCTTTTTTATCTTCTGGGAGGAGGTCTGCAGAAATGGTGGGAGAAGAAAAAAAGCGGAATGATGGAGGAAAGGTACACGAAGACGAAGACGAAGACGAAGAAAGAGAGAATGCAATGTTATAGTTGCAGACCCAATCTTAAAGCCCATTAACTTCAAAACTCTTATATAAAGGGGCCGGGTCGAACTTAACCGATTAAACCAACTTCTAATTTAGAATCAAATTGAACCGAATCGAACCGAACCGGTGAGAGGTGAAGTTGAAAGAAGAAGCGTAGCGTTTGTCTCGGGTGTCAGAAAAAGGCAAATCGGAGACGATGAGCGAAACCGAAGCAACCGGCGTTACCGACGATTCGGCTCCAGCGATCGCGAATGAAACTGTTTCTGATGCGACGGAGCATAAAGCGATCGGAGTGGTTGATTCGGTGGGGGAAGCCATGGGAGGAGCAGAGAAATGGGTGGGTGATCTCCAACAGACGGTGAAGGAATCGACGGATTCCGCCATGCGCTCTGCTCGTTCCTTCCGTGAAAACTCGACCTCTCAGTTCCGCTCTATACAGGTTACTAATCTCTTCTTTGACTCACCATGACGTTTCTTACGAATCGAGATTCTTATTAGCAACAAATTTTCAGGATTTCAAACCATGGATTTCGAATTCAATATCTCGTAAGCAATAATTACTAGAAATGAGTTCGATTCGAAATAGATTTTGCTCCGATTAGACGTTTTTATGTATTGACATGGTGCTAAGTTTTGTTCATATGGTGAAATCTTCTTGTTGAATAATAGCATTAGAACTTATTGGCAGTGATCCCATTCTACATTTGTGTCTTCTTCGTCACCCGTACAATCCTGTTGTAGTTTTGATATTGGTTTCTGAAATTGCAGGATTTCATTCCACATGCTTTGACTCAATATAAGAACTATGAGAATGCTTTCTTCAGCAAAGTAACAGGTAATTTGTAGCCAAATTATACTTGCAGACTAATGTAGTGCTTAGGAACGAGTATTGTAGATCAAACCATTGAGATATAACAGATAGTTGCCCAAAACGTTCTTATGTACTTGTAGTGCATCTTGTAGTGATCTGAAACTATAATCTTCTTGCAATATTGATTGATCAATCCTCGTGTGATTCACTAGATTTGTCACGGCTTATCGATTGTATCCTCTGCTGGTTTTGTTTTCTTTGCAGAAGAATTGACATACGCAAAGGAGCATCCAGCTGCTGCTGTCGGGATTGGTGTTGCTGCTAGTCTTGTTCTGATGCGAGGTATAAGTATAAGATAACCTCTCTTATCACTTTTACAACTTACAAGATTCCTTTGCGTAGGAGCATGAAAATAGTATTACATCTGTTTTACTTAGATGTATCTTGTTTGAATCTGATTTTCTGTTGTTTTACTTACAGGCCCAAGAAGATTCTTGTTTCGTCAAACACTAGGCCGATTTCAAAGCGAAGAGGTATCTACCACTCAAATTTTGTTCGTTGTTAACTTTCCCCGGTTTGTGTCCCTTCTCTTGTTTTTACATCAACTTCAAAATCATCTCTTCAGGCACAGTTCTTGAGAGCTGAGAAGCAAGTTCAGGAGTTGAACATGTCTGTAGACTTGATGAAAAAAGAGAGCAAGAAATTGCTTGAGAGGGCGACTTTAGCAGAAAAGGATATGAAACGTGGTCATTCTGAACTCATGTATGTTCCAAACATCGACGCTCCCACTTATTTTCCTAAGCTATTGACATCATTTGTGTTAATATGGCTATTGGCTACTACTGTTATATCTGTAGGAACTCTGGAAATGATATACATCGTCTTGCTAAGTCCGTCCACAAGGTTGAATGTGAAGCTGCAGGTAATGTTGAACAAGATTTATTTTTACTCCCTTCTCCCTTCCGATGGTATCTTTGATGATGCCGCTACGTCGGATTTCAATTTTACACAGAGATCTCTGTTCTCTGCAGATTTGATGGACGGACTTCGGCAAATTCCTGGAAGGGATGCTATCAAGCTTAGAGCCGAAGTGAGTCTGACTTTCTTTCTTCTCTCCCATTGTTTTAGCTTCATTGCAATGAACGTCTCATCAAATTCTTATGTCTTGACTCATTAGGTGGCTTCTATGACTTCGCTCTTGAAACAGAAGAGGATTGCATTGAACAAAAGGATCTTGAGTATGTCTGAGCTAGGACTTCCCGTATGATATATTCAACACAAATCCACAATTTTCTTGGGCCTTCTCATAACAAAGTTTGTTAGGTATTTTTCCAGTTGAGTCGCAGTGTACTCTCGTCCATAAACATCTGACTCTATCTGAAACCAAAAATCTGAGCTTGAGACAACTTGTATACTGTGTTTTTCACCTGATTCCTTAGATTTCTGTCTCGGAGAGAATTAATTGAGTGGGAAAAATATTTGTGCTTGAGTTTGGAGAATCTTAATTTTTATTAGTCTAGAAAATTCATAAGAAACATATAAGTTACTGAATCAATCAGTGATGCAAATTTATAGAACATGAAGGTTTTCAATAGGCTAGTTTTGAAACGTAACATCTATGGGAAAGGGACTGTGGGCCATCCACCCACGCGACTCGGCGATCCAACCGCTCTGATTGGTCTCGTCATGTTAAACCCTCCGGACGAGCAAGAAGCTTCAGTCGTCGGACCGATCCGACCATTAATGTCCAAAGTCCGCTCTCTCCTCCTTAGACGCTCCCTATTGAGAAGAGTCCCTAACTTATCTTTCCCCTTTTTCCCCTTGACCGGAACAGGTATCATCTCCAAGCCCATCAGCTTTGCAACCACCCCTGTCTTGCACCATACTACACTTTCTCCAGCCACCGTCCGAGGCAGGCGTTTTGTCTCCAAGCTCGTCTGGCTTAATCTCTTCGATGTCCGGTGGTCCCCGCAGTGGGATCTCCGTCCTTCCTGTAATGTCATGTCAACACTGGTGCCAAGCTGGCGCCGGAACGATGACCGGTACATCGCATCCTTACCGTCCAACGAGAAACGTGGGTACTGATTCAACGCGTTCCTCGCAGACCTTAACGGGGGCACGCAAATATAACATAAGTTAGATATACAAACAAGAAAATATAATAGACAATCAAACATTCTGAAATTATATAACTAATTTTGTAAATCGAAATCAAAACCGGCTCGTCTAAATTATTACCATACTAAAAAAAAAAAGAAAAAAGTATGGTAACTATTCGTAAGAGTTCATGAGTCATCATGAATATTTTACCATGTATATAAATAAGCATGACGCACCTCAAAATATCGGAACTGTTAACGCATGACATCCGAACGGGCTGATAATTTAACTTATCATCAACATCATCGTAGTTATCATAAGTACCGTAGTAAGATTCACGGAGTCTAGCTCTTCGAACAAGATCTTCTTCAACCTCTAGCTGAAGTATCATCTCCTCTAGCGTTCTTGGCGACCCTCCACTGAAAGGGGTGTTTTCAGGAGTAACCGAAAGGCCCACATCATTCTTTTGATGCTGGTTTAGTGTAGAGGTCGAGCCATCGCCGCCACAAGAGCTCCCGAAGCCGCTACGTGCACCTCTTCCTCGCATTCTCGAGGCAATAGAGTATTTTTTGAGGAAGAAGAGAGAGATATCTTTCATTGTTTTTGTTTGGAATATTGTCTTAAGGATTAGAAATTGATCAAGAAGCCATGGTGGTGTGTGGTGTGATAGGAATGAATACGGAGCTGTTGCCTGGTGGGAGATATAGTTTCTTTTAAGTTTTGGGTTAAAAAAGAATTAAGTTTATTTTGACGTTTTAATGAGTGTCACGTGGGAAAGTGTCATTGGCGGTCACGAGGTTCTCTTTTTCTCATTTTTCACGTATTGTGTGATACATAAATGGTTTGTTTCACTTTTCCGATCCATTCTTCGTAGTTTTTCTTATCCGAAAGATTGTAAAATTTCAAAAGTTATGGAAATAATGCTTATGAAATACAAGGGTCTTTACTCTGATAATACTACATGTACATAGATAATAACATCAAACCCTAATTGCTGAAACAGCGATCATATGATAAAAAGCGTCTTGGTTGAGAATATCTTTGTCGGCAGCAGCTCGAATTGCGTAACGTTCGAAGAGCTTAAGAGTCAGGTCAGGACCGAGATAGGCCTGAACAATCGGCTTTAAACCGGCTTGAACATAGTTAGCCCTGGATCGACCATACGAATCCGGATCTTTCATCAACTCTTCCTGCTTACCATTCATGTGATCAGCTATTTTAAAATTTTCCATTTTCTCTATCTTAAAACCACCACAACGATCAATCGCAGCAGCGATCTCCTCCGAGCTTCTTAAGTACACCGGAATGTTAAAACCATCTCTTTTCTCCTCTTCAATTAAACCCTTTTGCAAGCTCAAAAAAGAGATGTTTTGTAAAATCCATACATAAAACATGAAAAGCTTCACAAAAGAAACATCATGAGATTACCTCGTCTACTAGATCTTGCCAAGCTTGATCCATCAAAGTTGTGAAAGGGTGCTTGAGACTCGAGTCAGTATCTCCGATTTGGCTGACTGAGCCAGATGGTCGACCACCCATCAACATGAACAACACTCCTCCTACCACAATCTCCTCTTTGCGACATTTCAAGAACTCGGCTAAGTCCTTATCTGATTGCTCCGCGTATGCCTCAACGACTTCTTTATCTGCTCCTTCAGTCCACACCCTTCCCTTGTTCCATGACTTCGATCCTTTCTCCATCACCTTTTCGGGTATCTAATTAACATTATATCCAATGTACATGGAAATGTAACGTTTTATGGTTTTTCATTAAAAAATGAAACATTATAGGTACACCAAAAAAGAACAAAATCAGTTACAGAAATAAAGTTGGTTCGGACTTTATCAATTGTTGTTTTTGAGATATCGTTCATTAACATTCACATTAGAAAAAATCTACTTTTATATAGTTTAATTAGTCTAGTAATCAATATGAATCTACAAAATATATACCAACTGTTCATCACCCTTCATATATTCACCAAAATTAGCATAAGTACTTAAAAGATGTTGAATAAATAGAGGATGATACATATATACCTGAGAGAGCCATTGTAAGGCGCTCATAGTCACAACGACATGGAGCTCTCCTTTCGGAAACAGCCGCTTATAGAACGACCCCGGAGCGCCAGCCGCGAAGTACTTCCGGCTGGAACCGTTGATTTTCTCATCCAACGACATAAACAACGTGTTGAAGTCGTTAGAAGGCAAGTCAGAGAAGAAGACCTCAAACTCCGTCTCGGTTTCTCCGTCTTCATCCACGGCCAGCTTCTGCCGTAACACCTCAACCACCGTGTCGATCGTGGAAAAGGTGTTGTCTCCGATTGCGCAACCTAGATCGGCTATCTTCAGGTGAGAGTAGGAGCATCCTTTGGTAAGCTGAATAGAGTGGATAGCTGACGTCAGCATTGGTTTGCTCAAGGCTAAAGCTGCGGCGGGACCGTAACAGTTTTTCACGTAGCTGACGGCATCATCGCCTCCTTGCATGGAGAGCACGTGCTCGAGGCTCCGCGACGACTCCATATTTTTTGGGTGTAAATGTGTGAACGTTATGCTAATGTAGTTAAATAAATTAAAATGAAGAATCTATTTGGTTTTAGAACTTACTGACTCTCAGTGAGGTTCAAACATCTCTCTCTAGTCTCTATATATATTACTCGATCGGTAACATTATTCACTCAAAGGCTACTTCGTCGTCGTTTTAACGTCAATTTAAGACATAACGTATAACTTTAAAATATTGGACTGCATGCGTTACTTTATGAACCATTTATATTCAAAAAGAAAATATATTAGATCTTTATTTTTGAAATTACCAACAAAAATCCTAATGGTCTAAAAGTAACGCAGTTGTGTGAACGTTATGCTATTAATGTACTTAAATAAATTAAAGAAGGGTCTATTTGGTTTTAGAACTTATTACTGACTCTCAATGAGGATCAAACATCTTTCTCTATATATATTACTCGGTAACATTATCCACTCAAAGCCTACTTCGTCATCGTTAACTTCAATTTAAGACATATAACATTTCCTTCAAGGGACTCTGAAATATTGGATTCATTTATGAACGAACAATTTCAAAAAGAAAAATACATTAGATATTTATTCTTTGAAATTACCAACAAAAATCCTAATGGTCTAAAAGTAACATAGTCGTTGATAGTTATCAAAAAAAAAAAAAAAAACATAGTCGTTGATGTGTCACTAACTCACTATGCGGTTTTAAACTCGTATAAATTCATGTTGTTAGAAGAACCAATATGATATAATATTATTAACTTGCGATTTATAAAGAGTTGTTAAAGAGAAACTTCATGTTAGTAGACGCTTTCAAATTTCAATGTTTCCCACGAAACTAAAATTTAATATTAATAAAATTGTATGAATTATTATGAAATAATGAGGATATGTCGCTATCTCTGGAGTCTAAAAGAGATTAGCAGTTGGTTTTGACTTTTGACAAAGGAAAAGATTAGAGAGATTAGTAGTTGCGTTTAATTTTGGTATCTAAAAATATGAGTTGATGGTTACGAGAGATTAGTCGATGTCACTTGTCAGTCAGTGTCCACACTAAGATATTTTGTTTTTATTTTTTTTGGATAAAGTGATTATTTTTTCTTTTGATAATACATTTATAAATATGCAACAATATCTTATCTCCAATGTTTGTAATCTTTTTACGGATAATTTGCATCCTCAGAGAACTTTTGCTATACGGTGTAGAGATAGAGCGAGTTTAGTATAATGTCACGTCGTCGATTCTTTATTCGGTATATCAACAAAAAATTTTGGTTCAATTTCTGCCCTCGTGGAAAACAAAGCATACGTAAAAAAGAGGAAGAATGAAGAAAAAGAAAAGAAAAAGATAAGCTAAGGCGTTAATGTGTCACTTTCATTTTTCTTAATCGTTTGTTGTAACTTTTGGCAGTTGATTTCGGGAAAACGAAACATACGTCTGTTATTTAATTGTCTACCGACCAAATCCATCTTCTGCTAATCAGTGGGCATACTGAATCTTAGTCAATAAATTGAAAAAGTAAGTTTTAAAGTAAAATGTTACATATTCATAGCACTACGTACACCTTAAACAATTAATCGCTTCTGCAAAGTCAAGACGATGGAGAAAAAAAGTTAGCATATAAGTCAAAAAGCATGTCGTTTGAGTTTGACGAGATTCCATGATTGTAATATCGAATAATTTTTTGGAAAAAATAAGGTTGGACAAATCAACCGTAAAATGAACTAAGGTTTTAAGAAGCTTATACTTTGTAGGAAGGGTTCAATGACTTAACCACATGATTAACTAAGGATTGATAGCCAATCTAATGTGTTGAATGATATGAGTAAGGGAGCAGAGTACTGATGGCCGTTTGGTGGTCTCCATACTCACCTGACCACTATCCTTCTACGGAACCCAAGTCCGAGCTGATGATTTTTTTTGTAATACCTCAGCATTCATTTTCTAGTGATACAGAAACTAAAATAAGTATGTGGGTTCCAACTAATAACATTATTTATACACTATGGTAAGTTTTGTGGGTTCCAACTCAACTGATTATGTAGATTGGTTTATGTAGCTCCTTAGACTATCTTTACGCGAGAAACGGATGAAAATTTCTCAGAAAATTAAAAAAAAAAAATTATTATATATATTCATTTTTTAATAGGTGTACCAATAAGTAAGTGACACATCTCTATTTAATTCTGAGAAACGGTTCTCCCAGTCCTCCAGCAATGATCGATTACTCCTGATTTCTCTTCTCTCTCTTCTTTTTATTATTTTTTATTTAAAGTAATTTCATGAGTAACCCTTAGTAATCATGCCCTTAGATCATCATTACTCATAGTTACTTCCCACAATTTCTCTTATTAAAAATAAATGAAAAAATACAAAAAAGAAAAAAGAAGAGAGAACGTTGCTTCAGTTACTTTGGCTAGAAGAGTTACTCTTTCTTTTTTTACAGTTGTCAGTTTGTAATTGGTAATATATTAAATATATATATATATTTTTTTGTGTTGAGTAACGTATCAACGTTCTCCGCTGTCGATGCTCTTAGATCATCTACAATGAGAGAAAATCTTTTAGAGGGGGGTATTGGTTTGAGATTTTAAAAGAATTTTAATAACTTTAAAAGTTATGTAGAATATGTTGTTATTCAATCAAGACTTTTTAAAACTCTTTTAAAATTTGGTGTTATTAGTTGTGGATTTATAAAAAGTAATCTAAAATATTGATAAATCTATTGTTATTGGATTAAGAGTTCTATAAAGTCATTAAAAGTTTTATGTTATTCAAATAAAACAAAAGAATCTTGGATTGTTAATGAATTCAAATAATATGTTATTGGTTTAAGATTTTATATCACTTTCTTCATAAAAAAAGTCATGAAAACTCTCTCATCACATAGAGAGATTTGGGAATCATAGTTCATGACTTTTTAGGAGGCAGAGAAGAAGAACCGAAGACCCATCGGTGACCTTCCACCACCGTCCGACGAAAAAAGTGCTTGGTGGATTATACGGTGACCTTCCACCACCGTCCGATGAAGAGAAACCCAGCGAAAACTCCTCCTCATTCTCTCAACTTTCACTTCGACCCTCTCTCTCTTCTTTCTTTATCTCTCTTTCTTCTCTATGTGTGTGTGCATGTTTGTTTACGTCACACTCTGTGCATGTTTGTTTAGATCATGACATTCTTTTTTGTATAAAATTTTGTATCATCACTTCCGTAACAAGATGAGAAACTCTTGTACCTATAACTTGGAGATCGAATATGTCCTTTTTTTGATAAAACCAGAACAACCGATAATGTCAACAGGCGTTGAATAAAGATGATTTTATAGAAGATGATAAGCAAGAGATTTTTTTTTCTTTCACAGAAACGTTGAATCAAAAGAATATTGTGCAATATTTTTTGAAAAATATTTTACAAGATTTTATGAGTGATTTTACAAGATTAGGAAAAAAAATCAGCAAGATTTAAAACAACTTTCTAAACAATCACTTAGAATCCTCAATTTTATACTTTTCATGATTTTATTTGAAGTCATTAAAATTCTCTTAAAATCCCAAACCAATACCTCCCCCTTAATATGGAACTAATAAGAAGTTGACAAGTGTAAAAAAAAACTGAGAAACATTTTTAGTCTGAGGACTTTGAGCAACGTTTTCTCTCATTTTCTCTTCTTTTTGTATTAATTTTTATTAGCTTTTAATAAAAGTTTTTTGGATAAGCAACGACGGTCATAGATGGTCTTATAGTGTATCAGTGTATGTATTACTCAAAGTTTTCTTCCACTTTTAATGTGGGATTTCTCATACACTATATACAATTATCTTTATGATTAAATAAATTTAACTGATACATATTAAAATGAAGTTTTAACTATTCTTTTTTTCAATCATAAATGAGATCACATATTTTGTTGCATTAAGAATACAAATCTGTAATTTCCCGTCAAACATTGATAGGTTATGATATATAATTATATATGTGGACATTAAAATATCAATAGTTTTCTTATTAATTGAAAATTTAAATAAAATAAAGAATAATTAGAAATTTATAATTTTCATGTACTACTAAAAGGTAAACCTTATAAAAGATCCAACAGTATTAAATAAAATCAAGTCATTATGATCTTTATTTTATTGACTTACATTTTTATTTCTATATACTCAAACCAACACAAGAGAGTAAATTATTAAAAATCAAAGCAGAGTTATTTTGCATCATATACTTTAATTTATGTAAAACAAAAGAAACTTAATATTAAAAATAGAGATATCTTTTACATTTATTTGATTTAAACTATATTCTGTATCTAAAATTGCTAAATTAAAGTTCATGCTATAGTCCTTTTTTTTGGGAAAATAAAAGTTAAATGGGCTAGGCTTATAAAAAGAAAGCCCAAGAGGCCAAGACTATATAAGGATTCATGACCCGAGTTTAAGATCCGATTTCAGAATTTGGGAGCAAGAGACACAATTAACAATCGCCGGGAAAAAAAAAAATCGAGAGCGACAACAATGGCACCTTCTTCGTCGAGCGGTCTCACGTTCAAGCTGCATCCTCTGGTGATGCTTAACATATCCGATCACTTCACTAGGGTTAAAACTCAGCTTAACCCTCCCGCCGCTTCTTGCGCAACCGGTAATAGCTCCAGCAACGCCGACGCGATGTTACTGCAAAACCCTAGGGTTTATGGATGCGTGATCGGTCTCCAGATCGGCCGTACGGTTGAGATCTTCAACAGCTTCGAGCTATTGTTTGATCCTACTACTGATACTCTCGATAGATCCTTCCTTGAGAAGAAGCAAGAACTCTGTAAGCTTTTTTTTACATACACTCTCTCTTTATATCGTTCTCGCTTAGGTTCTAATTTGTACGTTTTTGGCGATTTTTAGATAAGAAGGTGTTCCCTAAGTTCTATATATTGGGATGGTACTCTACGGGAAGCGACGCTATGGAATCTGATATGCTTATCCACAAAGCTGTGAGTTGCAGTTTTCATTGTTTCAATCTGAGATGGTTCTCTATTGTTTTGTAGTACTGATTCTGTGAGGTTTTTGTCATCTACAGCTGATGGACATTAATGAATCACCTGTTTATGTTCTTCTAAATCCGGCTATCAATCACTCACAGAAGGATCTTCCTGTGACTATCTACGAAAGCGGTACATTGGTTCTTTCATCATTGATTGTCTTATTTGTTTTAGAGATTATCATCTTATTGACTATTAGAATCAATTGATTGTCTTCAAAACTAGAGTTTCATGTCATTGATGGGATTCCTCAGTCGATTTTTGTGCATACAAGCTATACGATTGAGGTATGTGTTTAGGCCTCTTGATTTTTGTAATTTATCTATGTGATATGAGAGTGGACGTTTGATAACATAGCAGTGGTTGTAAATTCGTGCAGACAGTTGAAGCTGAAAGGATATCGGTTGATCATGTTGCTCATCTTAAGCCATCTGATGGCGGCTCAGCAGCAACTCAATGTAAGCAATTATTGTACCCTGCATATTTATTGTTATCTTGACTTTTTATTGCATGGAGTTTTAGGTTGATTCCTCGATGTTTTGCAGTGGCTGCTCATCTTACTGGAATCCATAGTGCTATCAAGATGCTTAATAGCAGAATCAGAGTGCTCTATCAGTATCTTGTCGCTATGCAGAAAGGTATTTGATATTCTTACTCAAGTCCCAACTCTCGGTCACTCTTTTATATTCATCAAGTTTCTGTAACCTGTACCTTTCTTTCCTGGAGGATATCTATATCATGTGTTTTCCATACGGGGAAGAAAGAATAGAAAAGGGTTAGAAGTTGATATTGAGCAAGAGTAATGTGGTACTAATGACTTGTGTGATTCTTCTGCATCTAGGTGATATTGCTTGCGATAACTCACTTCTGAGACAAGTATCTAGTCTGCTCAGAAGTTTGCCTGCCGCAAAATCGGACAAGTTTCATGAAAATTTCTTGATGGTAAGTAGTGCCTTGCCTTTTTCTAGCAATCTTGGTTGCAAAAGTAGCACTCGGATCTTTTAAATTCTTATTGTAGCTTGTTGTTCTGAATTGATATCTTTATAAACATGATGTTCTATTCTTTTGCAGGAGTACAACGACAAATTGCTGATGTCTTACCTAGCAATGATCACAAATTGTGTCAGGTATGTGCTCGACATGATATTCCATTAAACTATTTGAAGTACAATGATGGACAGACATGCAAATGTTTTGTCTTTTGCTTGATACACTCAATGTTTTACGATACCAAGACAGATGAAATCATCTTTACTTAGTGTAGGGTTACATTGAAATAGGTTTATTACTTAACCTTGCTCAACCATCCTTGTTATAATTAAGATAATGAACACATAGCTAGGGAACTATAAACTTTTCTTCTATTTTTATCTAATCTTGCGCTATACCTTGACCAATACATATGTCACTTACATTCCAATGAAATGTCTTGAACGAATCCTTTTGTAAAATTGATCTCTTACTTTTTTTTTTTTCCAAACTGCAGCAACATGAACGAGGTGGTTGACAAATTCAACACTGCATACGAGCGAAACAGCCGAAGAGGCGGTAGGACTGCGTTCATGTAAAGTTTAGTTTCAGTGTAAAACCTTTTATTTTTTTTGGGTGGTCTGGTTCTAAAGTGAAGGGAAAGTTAGAACTCTTTAAGGCATTGTACTTTTGGGAACCAAACAGCTAAGGAAGTTTTTCTTCTGCGTAAGCTTTGTGTAGACAAAAGCTAAGGTTAGGGCTAACCAAATTTTGTGACATGACTTTGAGTCTTTGAAACAAATCAACTTTTCCCTTCCCTCAAATTTTCAGGACCATTTATTCAAAATCAAAATAACCCGTGAACAAAGAAATTTGTTTCATATCTGTGGTAATCTACTCATTATCTCTCTGTATATCAATGAGCTCGCTGACAATCCAAGTCCCTGTTGTGACACTGGTTCCACCTTCGGCTCGGCTTTTAACTGCAACATTAGGCCAGCTGGATCACCTATGTCAGGCGTGGGCTGGTTGGGAAGCTTCTCTTGCCCAATAGTTAAACCAGGCATTGAAAAATCAGATAGCTCAGATTGGCCTATGTAAACAGAGAAACCTGAAGGAGGCTTCAGGTGTGGCGGTAAGTCAAATAGAGATGAGTTGGCTCTGACTACCTCAGATCTACTATGTGGCACTGGATAATGCACATTGTGGTTGCGGGTCTGAGTCGCTAAACCGCCTTGGAGAGTCCCTGAACTGCCTGAACCGACGAGGCTGCTGTTGCGTGCTGCTGGTACAACGTGGGTGTGCTTGCCTATATAAGTTGTTAGTACGCTCTTGAAGTCATCAGAAACTCTCTCTACATGCTTTGTCACGGCACATCCATTAGCTGTGCATTTATAGTAACTCCTGTAACATAGAATACAGATTACGATGGAGATTCATGGACTAAAGATGCAACAAAGGGAGAGCAGTAGAACAGAGCATTTGGATACAAGAACCTTGGATTCGGGTTTCCTTTAACAACTTTTTGCCCATACTTGCGCCAGCGATAACCATCATCTAGGATGTCAATGTCACTTGTGGTCTGCACCACGACTCTTGGCTCACGGCTGGCTCGGGTTGATCCACTCATTTCTGCTGGATAAGCTTCGAGTTTCCTGATACGTGAATGGCATCAGAAGTCAGAACGTCTTGTCTTTCTAAGTATGTTAATGGTAATTAAGGCAAATTTTCTTACCTTCTCTTTGACTCAGATTCATCTTCTTCTCCCTCATAACTCAGGGAGACACTCATGTGGGACGTTCGATCATCTTCCTCTTCATCTCTAAAGAAGGCATCAGCTGCTGCATCACTGTATCCGAACTGAGTCTCGCTTTTTACCTGCATTGATCTAGAATGGCTTCCGTATTCAGATACAGGTGATGTCCAGTCTATGTTCTCATTGGTTCCAGCAAAACCTTCTTGTTCGGTTCCAATCCCTGAGCGGCGGTTAGGTGGAGGTTTGGGGTGATTATGAGATCCCGCGTATATGATCTCTATAATATGACCCTCCCGAGACCGTTCAACCTTCTTCTTGACCTCACAATTCGGGTGCGTGCACTTGTAATAACTCCGTGGATACTCACTTCCTTTAACTAGCTTCTGTCCGTATTTTCTCCAGTTGTATCCATCATCTGCAGGTGCACCACTAGCCATCGAGTCTCCTAAACCGCCTAGCTGTCGTTGCTCATAGTCTTGGGAGTCATCGGGTTCTAAACCGATGTTTGTAGGATCAAGGCTACTTCCTGAAATGGATTGGAAGGCCAGGGATGTGGTAATGTCGTCAAATAACTCATCTTTAGCCTTATCAGAAGGTAGTGATAAGAACTTCCCAGTTGTTGGAGATGGCTGAACTTACAAGTGAGAAAAGATTTCAGATACGGATTGGCAAAAGAGAAAGACGATAATGACAATGTTCAAAAACACAAAAAAAAAGTTACCAATGGGTTTGAGAGGAAAACAGGAGACTCTAACAGAGTTGCAGGACTAACACCAGGAGAAGAGATGGTTAAACATGTTGACTGAAAAATATCTTCAGTGTTTAAACTTGGTGCACTAAACCCGGATCTCGCTTCAATCCTTTCACGAAGAGCTCCTCCTGAATAACCTGGTGTCTTGTGAAAGCTGGTTTGCATAGAATCAGCCATTACAGGGCTTAACCTGACCTGTGACACAAGTTATTATTACCTTAAAACCTATTAGTTAAAATGATAGCAGAACAGTTAATTCTTAGCTTCTGTAATAAGTTTCGAATCCAAAAACACAACGTGAGAGAACTCATGCTGAAAAATGTACAACGATGGAGATAAAAGAGTGATAATTACCGGATTGATTGATTAATGCATGCAGTAAATGACACCGATCAGACGCCGTTTAGACTGTACGAAAGATCGAAACATGGGGCTGGTCTCTGTTCCTCTGCCTATCTCTGTCTCTCTCTTTTCTTATGGGTTTGTTCACAAACAATGATCAAAAGGAATATAAGAAATCTTGTGTAGTAAAAGTCTCTTGCTCTCTATCGTTCTTGATTATCGGTGTTACCCTAAACACAATGAAGATGTATGGCAAAAGAAACTACATAGCTTAGTTAGATAAATTTTCTCCCTATTTTTCTCAAGATCCGAACAAAAAAAAATTTATATTTTTTCTACAATGTTTAAAAAATAATCCACAAAAATTTCACCAACCGTTTAACTATTTTTAGAAATATGCATTGTTCCTTTTTGATACACACACTTTAAATAAAATTCATTGATGAATTAATTTACATTTTAATATGTTGTATTAGTTTATGTATGTGAAGTTATTTCAACAATGTATATTCTACATCATGACTTGAATGTCATTATAAGACATAATTTTGTAATTTGGTTTTTAAAAAGCGAGTTATTATATTATAAGTAATTTAATATTTGGTTATACTTTTTGTTTTAATATACTTGGTTTCTTGAAATTCTTTCATATTATAGTGACATATTATTGACATTGCTATAACAAATCAATTTAGAGTGTTTATAGTTTCTAACTTTACATCAAGTTTCAATATTTTAAAAATATTTCAAAATAAATTATTTAAAGTCTATTATATTATATAAAATTATAAAATTCAATAAAAAATATATAAAATTGAATTTAAATATTCAAATTTTGACCCCTTACTCAGTAAATTTTTTAATTCAATATATATTATTTTTAAAGAATAATATTACTAAAGATTCAGTATTTTATAGATTGAATAATTTATATTTGTTTTTAAAAATTCAACTTATGGTATATCCGGAAATAAAAGTATTTTTTAATTATAAAAAATAATATGATAATTTATTTTTTTCACAAAATAGACTTATATATAAAAATTACAAGTGAAGTATAATGATAATTAATAAATTAATATGTTAAGTTAGATATTAAAAGATTTTATTTGATGAATAATTTAATAAAGGAAATTAATATGGTAAGTTAGATCATGTCAAATGATTATTTAGAATATTCTCTTTAAGATTTTCGGAAACAACGTGATTTAGTAATAAAATATTCCAAAAAATAAATTAAGGTTGCACCCACTATTTAACTTGTAACCAATTAATCTATCAATTAATGTATAACCTATTTGTAACCAACTTATTAAAATTATATAGTCTACAAAACAATGTTGTGTACTTCCGTTTTATTATAAAGGGGGTTTCTCTATATAAAACAGAAACAAACAAAAATTGAATTTGATATCAAGATGAAAAAATAGGATAAACATGCAATATTCATACATAATTTGTCGTTATATCATTGTCCAAATTTAAATTCTTTATATATAATCTTTTATGATTTAAAGTCACAATCTCTATAATCATAATTTTTAGCGATTGATCCTAATACATTGAAAGTTACTACAATCAAAGTCTATAAAGCTAGTCTAAACTAATAGTCGTTAACAGTCATCCCCTTAGTTCGCTTTTAGTACTCACACTAGTCATGTTGATTGTGTTTTACATCTCTAGCTTAACATGCATTAACACATTTAGTTCGGTTTTATCTTAAAAAAATACACACACACACATCTCTGGCTTATAAATTCATTGATGAATTAATTGACACTTGAATTGTTTTCAGTTATTTTAAGATCTATATCTCTATATAAAACAAAAACAAACAAAACTTGAACTTGACATCAAGATGAAAAATATGATAAACATGCAATATTCATACATAATTTGTAGTTATATCATTGTCCAAATTTAAATTCTATATAATCTCTTATGATTTAAAATTACAATCTCTATGATAGATTACTAACAATATTACACATATTACTAACAGTATACGTTCTAATTGATCCTAATACATTGAAAATTACTACAATCAAAATCTATACAGCAAAAAATACTTATAGTCTAAAATAATAGTCGTTATCAATCATTACTAATATATAATTTATATTTTGGTTTATATGGTAAGTACTTCTCATATGGTAAAACGAAAAATAATTATACTAAATAGAAACTTTTTAATCCAATTTTGGTAAGTTATTTAAGGGTTTGACTAGTTTGTTAGAAAAAGAAAAGGAATAACATAATAACTAAATAATTGTTAGTGGAAACAAGTTTTTTTTTTTGGGTCAAATTTAGTGGAAACGAGTAGAAATGCTTTTGTAAAATAATTATTTACAGTATGTTATAAAACTAGCTTTTGTAAATTAATCATGTTTTGTATATTTTTTTTTAAAATGCTAGTAGTATATAGTAGAATCACTTATCCAACACATAAAATTGGGAGAATTTAGTAAATAATAATAGAAAATAGCAGAGTTACGTTTTAAAAACAAGAATAAAATTCTGTATATCATTTTATCTCCATGTATATTAATTTAAGAGGTTCTTTAATTTACGTGTGCAATCAAGTTCAAGTAAAACGTGGGACAAACCATATACACAGATTTCGTTTCAGAAAAAATCCAGTTAACCAAAGAGAATAAACAAGTAGTTATTTTAATTAGTCCAAATCAAAGTCCACACTTGAACACTACTATATTATTATACTATGATAATATCGATATTTTTATGTGATTGGTCCATATCGCAAATAATTAATGGTAGGCCCTAGAGAGAGACTGAATCATACGTGCAACGAAGGCGCGTGAAGTGAAAGCTGACGTGGCGTGTTCATGCTTTCCTTCTTTGCATCCCAATAATAAAATAAATATATTTGTAGAAAGAAAGAAAGAAGGAGAAAGAAACACTTTTGATTGAGAGACGCAAAAAAATAAAAATGTGAAAAAAACCCCAAAAAGAAACAAAAATCGTTAATAGAGCCGATCGATATCTTCGCCGCTGAAATCTGGAGATTGATTTGAGAATTACAGTTACTGAGAGACTCGTCTCCGTCATCTGAGATCGGAGGAATTTTTATCCTGTGATTTCTCTTTCCGTGATTTTGTTGACTGTGCTGTATCATTTTGTGGTGGAGGAGGAAACTATTCTCTAGGGTTCTTCTTTACTAGATGAAGTGAGAAACTTGATTGAGTACCACCACCACCATTATTACAATCTCCACATCAGATTACCCGTTCCTTCTACCTAATCGGACATAGGGAACCCCTATGATCGGACAAGAGAGAAGAGGTTAGATCTTCTGTTCTGTGAAGCTGCAATAACCCTCAAAGGTTTCTTAGACAAAAATGGTTTCGCTACTACTACTACTGTGAGTTCCTTGAAATCAGAACTGGGTTTTTTTTGTTTAGTGTATATTTAGGGGACAAATAAAGATGCATGCTAGGCAACGCAATCTTGGGAATGGTTACAGATCTGGTTCTATTGGAATGGGTTCTCGAATTTCTCCTGATCGTCCTATGAGAGGACATGGTTTCTATGGTTCTGATCACCAGCACCGTGGCTTTAACCGTGGATACGGACGAGGAAGGGGCCGCTCTAAATCATACCAGAATCAGCTGCCTCCTCCTCTGCCTCATCCACCTGTGCAACGTAGAAGTGGTGGTGGCGGTAATGACGTTTTCATGGAGGCAGGTCGTCTAGCAACAGAGTACTTGGTTTCTCAAGGTGTTTTGCCACAAACTGTGCTTTCCAATAAATGGCAGAACGGTAGTAATTTCAGGAAGCAGTCTGGTGAGTTTCAGAGTTCCAGGTCACAAGATGCATCGCGAATGGATGCTTCAGCTCCTCCCCCAGATAAAAGGAGGTATGTTGATGGCTATAGCTCTGCTGGCTCCAGGAATAGTTTGAAAGGAAGGAGGTCTCACTCTCACCGTTATGATTCGGATTTTGGAAGGAGCGGATCTTGGTCTGAGAGGAGTAAAGCTTTTGAGGCCGAGACTGGTGATGACTCTGTGTCTGGGCATCAAGAAGAGCAGCCATTAGCTGAAGATATTGCTAGTTCTGTTCAGCGGTCAGCCTCCGGTGAGTTCATGAGAAAGCGTGAAGGAGCGGGTGACTCTGAGTCTGTGCTGGACAAGTACAATCTCCAGGATGAGGCACAGTCTAAGACAGGTTCCTCGAGTGCCGGGAAAGAGATAGTACACGATTGCGAAATCTCAAAAGTATCCGAAGGTTCTTCTAGCTTGAGTGCTGGATCAGGAGAGATGAAAGGTAGGTCTGTTGGTAATAATGGTGGAGAGAATGAGAACCAGACCGCTACTGAAGATGGATCAGTCCATCAACGTTTTGAAGATGCATCTATTGATCAACATTGTGGAGGTGATGAATCATTCACCAAGAGTGATATTGATTTGGCAACGCTGTGTAAATTTGAGAAGGTGCCTACGAGGACACGCTCTTCTCTGACTACAAAGAACCCAAGGCATCATTTGAGTCAAAATATCAAGGAAACCACTTCTGGACTCCTAGAAGAAGATCAAACCCAAAAGCGATGTGAGACTCGAGACCAATCATCTGGAAAAGCTGATAGTACTGGCGATGGAAATATCAGTTACCAAGTTGAAGCTTTGGCTCTTGTTCAATTTGTTGAGAACAGTACATGTCATAGGTCTAATTCTTTCCCCAATAGCATTCTCAGGGATAATAGTGAGAAAGAGTCAGGATTAGAATTGCCTAATCTGCACAGATCACATTCGGTGGGGAAAGTAGGTGAGAAACGGGTTTGTGAAGACAGTGACTTGGAGGAGGCAGCAAAAAGACAGAGAGATTGGGTTCTTTTGCTAGTTTCTGAAGCCAATGAACGCGAAACCCAATGCAAACCTGAAGAAGAAGAAGAAGAAGAAGAAGAAGAAGAAGAAGAAGAAGAAGAAGAAGAAGAGCCAAGCTCATTCAACAAAAGACTTATTGACCCTGCTGCTGGAAGAAGGTTCAGCAATGAAAGTCTGGTTAATAACTCTACACACACGGGCGAAACAGGTCCTGGGTATGCTGAAGAACACCAGCTGTTTCCTGCTTCATTTAAGATCTGTGACCTAAATCTAGGGGGAGCGTCAGATGTGAATGATGGCAAAAGGGGATCTGGTAAAGCTGTTGACTTTGATCTCTCAATCAGCAGTTCTAGTAAGTCTCTTGAGTTCAGTACCAGTACTCGGATGAGCAATGGTAAAGAGATAGAAGTGATTGATTTGGATGATGATTCTCCAGAGGTGGTAAAGTCCAGCAATGATCAGGGAAGAAAGTACGGCTAAGTCCTACTCTACACCTATATACCTACGCACATGTTATACATTTGGCTAATGGGTGTTTGACTAACATATGTAACAGGCAGGAAGCTGCTCCATATATGGGGATCGATGATGTTCCAGACTACAATGAAGGACTCATGATGGTAGAGTTTCTTGATTCCTTTGGAAACATTCCTCCAATAAACCCGGGTAGCAGTAGTGTGCCACAGAATAACAACACAGTTAGCCTTCAAGATCGAGAGGTACTTACTCTACTTGTCAAGTGTTAGGTGAGGATAGAAATTGGGTTTTGGTGCTAACTTCCTCTGACAACGTCTCAGGGAGCTATTGGAAATGACCAAGTAGCAAATAATACAGACGATGATTCGATATTCATGTCACTGGGCGAAATACCACTGAGTAAGCCGACAACAAACCATCAGAGTGTATTATTTCGCTTTTGTTATTAGCTTCTTATATAGCTGATTGACTAATTATGTGTGTGCAGCATTCTTGCAAGCTTGGGACCAACCTCCAGCTCGAGGCTACGAGAAGCCTTTCTGATTCGCCTTATATTATGTATTTTTCTCTCTCTATCTCTCTCTCAGTGTAATGAGTGTGTAGCCCATATCGTTTGCGTTAATCCTCTCAGGATGTAAGATTGTGACTTTTTTTTTTGTGTTTGATGATCGTAACCTTGTAATCTTCTGTTTATTCTCCAGTCCAGTGTCCCCCATGCTTGTAGGTTAATTGAAAGGTTTCATTCAACTTTTACATCAGTGCCTAGAAACAATGTAAAAAATAACCAAAGCCCCACAAGGCATTATTATCAAATGATATTTTTGTTAGGAATGAATGAGGTGTCCAATCTGACGGTCAAAAATGACTAAGTTGATGCTGAGAGTGCATCCGATTTCGCCACGTGTTTTATTCCAACCACCCACACGTCTATGTATGTGTTCGTTTATTTTCTCCAAAAAAAAAAAAAACGAATTTTTTTCTAAAAGGAACAAAATTTGATCGTGAGGAAAAAAGAAAAAGGAATAAACTTTATATTCCGACAATGAAACTTTCCACATTGAAGGGGTGGTTAATATAGATAGATCTGCGAATCCGATCATCGAATCGGGATTAGGGTTTTCACTTTTTTACGTTTTCGTACCCTTTTTCTCCAAAACCATACGTATGTATGTGTTGTTCTTCCATTGATTGAGCTTTTTGGATTTTTGGGAATCATTCATTGCTCTTGATTGATCTGGTAGATGTTGGTGGGCGCATGGTAGGCAAATTTCACAACTTTATATATATTCGTGTTTATTTATCTAACCGTCAAGGAACGAATTGAGTTTTGTAACTTTGGTGGTGAGTTGACTTTTGATTCTCCTCTTGATTGGTTTTATTTTGGGTTATTGATTTTGAGCTACCGTTACCTTGCTTCTGAAGCCGATATGATTTTTGGAATCTTGTGAATTTTGAGGGAGAGAGAGATTTTTTATTTTATTTTGTGGAGTTGATGGATTTGGAGAGTGAAAGCTCTGCGCTTGAGTCTGTTGACGATAATGTTTTGATTCAACAAAGTGCTAATGATGATGGTAGGAGTTTGGACAACGGGTCTTTCTCAGACGAGAGTGTGAAACTTGTTTCCACTTCTTCTACTTATGTTGAAATCGGTAATAATAATAAACCCATGGATGATTTTGATTCACCTGGTCCTGGTGGTGGTCGTGGTTCTTCTTCTCCTGTTTCCAAGGGACAAGGTTTGAGAAAATGGAGACGGATCAGGAGAGACCTTGTTGTTGTTAAGGACACATCTGCCAATACGGAGAATAATAGTAGCAAAGTTTTGAAGAAAAGGGTGTCAGGTGCTGCTCATTCACATGGTAAACAGATGCTGTTTCAGTCACCCGAAGTCGAACAAGAGAGTCAGGGATCTATTGGGTCTGTGAATATGTTGAAAAGTACCGGTGATGGTTTTGATTTACTTGGGAGTAGTGGTTATGACTCTAGGTTTGTGGCAGGGATTGGTTTTTCAGCTGGTATTGATTTAGAAAAAGATGATGATCGTAGTAGCAGCAAGTCCTCGACGGCTGCAAGAGCTCCTAATGTTATTAGGTATGAGAAGCCAATGATTAGTTCAGGTCAGAGAGGAAACAGTCGTGTAGAGAATAGTAAGAAACATAGAGGAGATAAGGGGATCGATATTGACAAGGATAATTCCAGCTTGGAATCTGATTCAAGAAAGCAGAGTGGGAGAATGATGGATTTCAACAGTGGAGAAAATGGTGATGAAGCAGATATGAATGGAGAAACTTCAATGAGAAAAGATGATGCGGGAGGAGAAGGAGAAGAGTCGGTGAACACGAACGATCGTTATTCAGAAGAACTTGATCCATTAACAGAGGCCATTGACGGTTTCTTGGTCTTGCGAGATGCTCTTGAGAAAGGTATAGCAATCTATACTTACATTATTTTTACGTCTGTTCTATATCTATGTCTTGTTATGAGCATGCATTCTCATGTTGGAATCAACTAATAACATCACATGAAAAATGATTTATCATGTTTAATGGGATGCAGAGGTTCAGGAATTTCAGGAGATAGGGAAGGAACCAATGCCACAACATCATGAACAAGCCAGCGAAGTAAGTTCACCTCGCTCGGAGATTGTAACCCTGGTTAACAATGTTGAGCAACTGGAGATCAAGCTAGAAGAAACAAGGTCCATGCTCGAGGTGAAAGAATCACACATCCGTGAGCTTGAATCCACCACGAACCATAACAAACACTCGTTGGGAGGGACAGAGACCGTGGTTGAAGATATCTTCCGGCAAAAGATTGAGGCCGAGATTGAATATCTAATATATTCAAGATCTATTGATAACTTGAACAGTCAGATGAAGTTGATTGATGAAGAAGAGTCATTGGCAAAAGAGCAAACCCACGAGGCGCTGAACAAGCTAGGAAAAGTACAAATGAAGGCTGCAAATTTAACAAACAGAGCTCAAGACCTGCAAAACGAGTGCATAGAAATCACCGGAACCATCAAGAAGACAGCATGTAAGACCACTTCATGCTTTCTTATACAGTTAGTATTGATGCTAACAGTAGTTTTGTCGTTCCTGTCTCAATTGTTGCCGAAGCCAGATATTGTTGTACCCACATGACATTTGATTTTTGATGCAAACTGAGTTTTTCTTTGGCTTTTGGCTTTTCTTGTTAACATTTCGGCTATAAGTTTTGCCTTTTGGCTTTTCTTCTTCTTTTGTTGTTTTTTTTTTCTTTGGAGATAAAACTAGTCTCTACACTTGGTCAGTAAACAGAACAGTTTGAGAATTCTATCTATTTTGTTAGCTAATAAGGTATCAAAGTGCAATTGTTCGTCAGCTCTTTCACTTTCCTTTGATTGATCAAGTCAGCACCAAGAAAGCCAAAACAGCAGTCGCAGCAGAGATCAACAGCGTGATGAGATGAGGAGGGTTCGAATCAGCGGTTGAGGAGGCTTTTAGGTTTGGTGAATAGAAAGGTGGTATAGGGCAAACAAGTCCATCTTTCCTTTCTCTGCACTCGTTAGCGAAAAGACCAGGAGGGTAGTTACCGTAAATATTCATGTAGCTGAACATTGTCTGGGCACAATCACTATTCATGTCGTTGATCTCAATCGCGTAACGACATGCAAAGTCTTTAAACGCCAAACAACATTCTTTAGCTGGAAACGCTGGGCCTTTGCACCGCCTTGTCAAGACCTTGTAGTCCATATACTCAAAGTTAACTTCACATTCTGTTTCAAACCAAACGAAAACACAAGTGCAGTGTCACACCACTTATATATGGCACAAATTTAATATACCAACCCAATCAGATTTGAAACTTAACCAAACAACCCACCCACAAAAATACTATTAGATATTAAAATCAAGATTGAGGAAATTGGTTTTGTTATGAGTCCATGTAGTATACACTATACAGACATCAATATTACATGGCATCAGAATTATATCATTCACACATATGCAAAAGCAAAAGTAAATGAGGCCATAGACTTATATTACTCACACATCAATATTTTTAATTAGACATGTCAATGAGTTTTACATTACTCACACATCGGCTTACAAAAGCAAAAGTAAATTGCCAAATATATATCTAACCATCAAATTGAAAGGGATACGTTACATACTTACTTTTCTTGGCATTAAGAAGGTTCCTTCCACTAACCGAGGTCTGACATTCGAACACGTTATCTACAATTAAGGACCCAGATCATAAGTTTATTACCATGTATCTCCAAAAACCCAAAAATAACTAATATGAATTAGATATTCAGAGAGTTAAACAAAATAATTATGGGGGAATAAGGAAGACAATTATAAAAGACATACCCGAGATGGAACTCGAAGTGGAGAGAGATATCAATAATAATGCTATCGGAAGGAATAATAATAATGTCAGCTCCATGAATTGTTTTTGTTACATGAGCTGATAAAAAAATCAAATGAAAGAATACTCGAGCAAGGGTTTTTTTTTTCTAATTTTAATTTCGAAACCCTATTAGGGAGACGACAGATAACATAAGAGAAATTAACGTTTTCCTAATTTAAACGGTAGTTGTTTTGAAAACGCCAGAGCAATTAAATGACTTAAACAACTAGAATGAAAAAGTAAACAAACCCTCGGAAGTTAATTTATGTTTATTTGTTTTAAGAACCCCAAATATCTAATTATTTCAGAAAGCCCCTCAACTTTTTGAGACAAAAACACTCTGAAACATCCATACATTAACAATTTTTGTAGACTGAAAAAAATGAACTAAGTCCAAGATTGTAACAATGAAAAAATTGCAGATGATACATAAAGTGTATGAAAAAAATGTTTGATTGTGCATAAAAAAAATTTAAATGCAATAAGTTATTATTATCGACATTGGATCACAACAAAATCATGTACATTTCTTGCATGGACCAGATTATAGAATAACATTATTTTTTTAATTAGGGTGATCAATTGAAATATTAAACAACGTACGTCCTGGTGGGAATTAGGGTGACTCTCTCTACTCTCTAGTACATTATATATATACAATATTCCCTACAAAATATTTAGTTATTGATTTTAGTTAGCATCCGTTGGAATAATTTCGTGTTTTATGATAAAACGAATGAAAATTTTATATGATGGAGAGTTACTGTTTTCTTATTGATGATACTATCGAACTGTATAATATAGTATACTAGAATGAGTCCCACGCGTTGCGTGAGTTAATAATATAGAAAATTTATTATGGAGTTTAATATATTGAGATTTGTTTATATTTTTTTCTCAAATTGATTATTTTGTATTTCATATTAGTTAGAGTAAAAATTATCTTATAACTTCTTAACAAAGTACTTGTAGCAAAATATTAGATATGTGCAATACCAAAATGTAGGAAATAATACATTTAACAAATTGGACTACAAAAAAATTGAATTTATAATTAAGTTACGTAAAGTAAAGTGTTTTTTTTGGAATATCAAATTTTTCTTTTGTTTATTGGCAATAGTTAAGTAAGAATTTTTTTACAAAAAAAAACTATAAAGGAATCTTAACGATAAATGTTGAGATATATATATAGTAAGTAAAACTTAATATTTGTTAAACAAAAAAAACAATGTCTCTATTATATTTGTGTTCCTATGATGGAGATGTCCACTGTTGATAACATGATTATATTTATTATATTTATTAAAAAAATTTGTGTTAATTTGGTTGTAGTGACTCATTAGGATGATGGAAATACTGAAAATGTTGTTATTTATTATGCAAGTTGGAAAGAGTAGCAAAGTTTTTTTTTTAAGGTTAGTTTTAGAAAACAGAAAAACTATTATTTATAACAAATATATTTTGTGGAGTATTAATGTTTTTTAAAAACTTCATACGTTACAATAGTAACTGCTCACTCTTTAATTTCTTTAAGATTAATTGCTTTCATACATTTAATATTCCCTACAAAATATTTAGTTATTGATTTTAGTTAGCATCCGTTGGAATAATTTCGTGTTTTATGATAAAACGAATGAAAATTTTATATGATGGAGAGTTACTGTTTTCTTATTGATGATACTATCGAACTGTATAATATAGTATACTAGAATGAGTCCCACGCGTTGCGTGAGTTAATAATATAGAAAATTTATTATGGAGTTTAATATATTGAGATTTGTTTATATTTTTTTCTCAAATTGATTATTTTGTATTTCATATTAGTTAGAGTAAAAATTATCTTATAACTTCTTAACAAAGTACTTGTAGCAAAATATTAGATATGTGCAATACCAAAATGTAGGAAATAATACATTTAACAAATTGGACTACAAAAAAATTGAATTTATAATTAAGTTACGTAAAGTAAAGTGTTTTTTTTGGAATATCAAATTTTTCTTTTGTTTATTGGCAATAGTTAAGTAAGAATTTTTTTACAAAAAAAAACTATAAAGGAATCTTAACGATAAATGTTGAGATATATATATAGTAAGTAAAACTTAATATTTGTTAAACAAAAAAAACAATGTCTCTATTATATTTGTGTTCCTATGATGGAGATGTCCACTGTTGATAACATGATTATATTTATTATATTTATTAAAAAAATTTGTGTTAATTTGGTTGTAGTGACTCATTAGGATGATGGAAATACTGAAAATGTTGTTATTTATTATGCAAGTTGGAAAGAGTAGCAAAGTTTTTTTTTTAAGGTTAGTTTTAGAAAACAGAAAAACTATTATTTATAACAAATATATTTTGTGGAGTATTAATGTTTTTTAAAAACTTCATACGTTACAATAGTAACTGCTCACTCTTTAATTTCTTTAAGATTAATTGCTTTCATACATTTAAGATTTTGAATTTTTAGAATTAAATGTATTTATTATGGTTATTAATTCAAAAACTTGTTCTTATAAACTTCCATGTAGCATCTCGTCTTTTAACAGGTGTCTTCTAAAAAGTAAATATATTGTTACTTTTTGTAAACTGAATTTATTTATATAATTATACTTAAAAAATAAATATCAAATTGCATAAGTTAAAAAAAAAATTTAAGATACAAAAGTTTTGGTTAAAAACTTAGATAACGCTAACATAATTTAAAGATATTAAGATAATAATAATTTTCCTTAAAAACACATTTTTCTAGATTTTCTTTGTTTTTTTCTTCATCATTTGAAGTGAAAAAAATAAACCATATTATGGTAAATATTAAACCAATAATATATTTTGCTGATTCGAATTCTCGTGGAATTGAACATATAAGAAGGAAGGGTGGGGAAGAGAGAACGACGAGGAAGAGGAGAAGTCGGAATTCAGAGATTCTGTCGGTTTTTCTTTGAGAAGTCGTTAAAATTCTGTGGCCCATTTACTATTTACAGCCCATTACTAATTGGCTTAAACATGAGATAAAATGTTTAAAAAATAAAACAAATGTTCAAAAGTGCCACGTGGCAGATAGATAGAACTTCTTAGAGGGTGTAACCCTACTTTATTATATTAGATATACCAAACCATTACTTAATGGATAATTAAGTGATTGCGTAATTGCTCTCTGATTATCTTACTCGTCATGCATGCAAAGTCAATTTGGACGTATTCATCATGATGAACGCTTACTGTTTCTGTGGAACTTCTACTTATAGATAAAGTTTTGATCATAATTTCAAAACTGCTCCTAATCAATGTCCACCCATCTCTAATCTCTAGTGCGTGTTTGTTTTTTTCTTCAAGGATATATATCTTTTTATCACACCAAAAGTAAAATTCAACTTTCACACTAGTGTATATATAATTTGGTCATGAATATATATATATGATTGATTGAATATTATCCCAAGCAATACATACATATATGTACTGGTGAACAAAAAACCCAAGTCAAGAATTGGAAACCTAAGTTGTATGTGTGCGTTTTTGTAACTTGTAAGTGGGGATAGCATGCATGAGTACCTGGTAGACGAAATGCAATGACATAATAACAAATGTACAATGTTGTATTTGTTGGTGATATTAGCCCACTCATAAACTGATACTACAAAATTATATTACTTGTTATTTATGTACATTATCAAGGATAGACTCATTTTTTTCTTTCATCAATTCATGTATATCTATTTGGCACAGCTGGAACATAAGTTGCATAACATCAATTAAATTACGTGGAATTCCACTTATTGAGAGTTTTTGAGCATTTTCAAACTTTCCCCTATTGTCCATTTTTGAAATTGGATGTTAAGGTTCTCTACGGCATTCCGAATATACTTAAAAGTAAGCATTGGTAGATGACGCATAGAACACCTTCAATTGCACACATGTATGTGTGTGCATGCATCTGCGGCTATATAAATACGTTCCATGATCCTTCCTTGTTTCACCACTTAATCATTAATTAGAAGAGTACAGAGAAAATTACCCAGAAACTAATCATGCTTACTTCAGCCATGGAGTTCTACAGTCGCTTCCCTCAGGTGCATGAGTCAGGAGAGCAAGTGAGGATAGGAAGCTTTGGCAAGGACAAAGGTCTGGAGAAAACTGTTGGTACACTGCTGAGGTCAGCATACGGTTCACTTTATGGAGATCCAATGGCGGTAGACATTTTGATCGATGACAAGAAAGATCTTGATTTTCACACCATCTATCATGGACTTCACGAAAAGATCTTTTCTCAACTGCATATGCCGGATAGCCTCCATGTGGCCACTGCCGGAGGTTTGGAATGGCTCTCGAAGGTATTCAACAATTTAATCAGCAGAAATAAAATTGAAAAATGTCGAACAAATTAGATCTTTGCTAGACCAAAAAAAAAAGATCCATATTAATTCTATAACTGGTTATTATATTATTTTATGGTAGGTACCGACGAAAGTAAAGGAGGAAGGCTGGAACAAAGGGAAGGCGTGGATAGAAGGGGCCGATCAGCAAGTGGTGAGGGCATATGCGGAGCAAGCGGAAGAAGACTTACTGAACTTCTTGAAGTATCGGAAAAATGAGATCAAGATCGGAGGATCATTGTTTATGATGATTGGTGGTCGACCTTCCTGGTCGAAGAACCAATTAGGTGACAATGACAAAGACTCGAGTCTCAAGCATCCTTTCACAAGTTCATGGATCAAGCATTGCAACGTCTAGTAGACCAGGTTAGACAATAATTAAAAGTCCATGATGATGTCACTTGTATATTATTAATTTAACATATGGATTTTAGATATAACGTTTTTTTATTTATTTATTGGTGCGTATATAAAGGGATGGCTTAGACGTGAAGAAAGAGATGGTTTCAACATCCGAGTGTACTTGAGAAGTACGGAGGAGGTCAAGGCGGCGATTGATCGTTGTGGTGGTTTCCAAATAGAGAAAATGGTCAATCTGAAGATAGCCGACAACATGAACGCGACTCCGATGACGTGGATTGCAGATCCGTCACTATACGGTAAGAAAAGGGCTGAGTTGGCTGAAGACGCTGCTGGCCAGTTCATTAAGGATCGCTTCGGTTCGGATATGAAAAATAAGCTCTTCAAACGATACGCAGAGGTAGCTAAAGCCGATACCACTCTTATCGACAAACCTTGTTTCTTCCACGTGATCGCCGTTTCCGTCACTCGCATTTGATATATTCACCTATATCAAAATTAAGAATAATAATAATGCCTTTTTAATATACGACTGAATAGTGAATACTACTATATATGGCCGAATTATGTAATAAGTTATTTTATATAAGACGTGGTGATTTATTAATTTTAAGTTATTGGTATGTGGTATAATGATCTTTAGATTCATTGAATATTTATTCTAATTTTAACTCGAACATATAATATTTAAATGTGGTTGCCGGTCTGATATAAGTATAACTATACCAAATTAAATAAATAGCAAGTTGGATAAAAGTAGAGAAAAATATAATAAAAATGAGTTATGGATATATTAAAAACAAAAATTTGAAAAAAAGAAAAGGATATATTAAAATTTTCATATATATATATATATATCCAGTGGTTATCAAATGCTGAACACACAAAAAAAAAAAAAAAAAAATCCTACATTCAGTTAATGAATACAATCAACTAATTTTTAAAAATATATATTAATATTTAAAAGATCTTCTAATTTATTACTGGATATATCATATATGTGATTCATATCACAGAAAACAAAAGGAATATTAATAAATTGCCATATCATAGACTTCAAATTTCCCTATATATGGGTCTATATGTCAAAAAGTGAGTTATCCCATTTACAGATCTGCATTGTTTAAATAGTTTGGATATTTTTAACCACTGGTTTGCTACAATTAAGTTGCTAGTATGTGTTTTGGTATAAGAATCTCCTACAAAAATTTGAGGCAAATAATAATTTAAAAACCACCATAAACAATAAACACACAAAACAATGATATATCATACTATATTATTAATTGTTTCTATGAGAGGACGCCATATCACCTCATTTCAGTTCAAATCCAACCATACATATGCAATAGTTTAAATATTTTAAGACACAAATCTAATTAACTTTTTTTTTTTGTGCTTTACATTAATTCAAACTGATATAAATAATTAATATGAACCTAGACATATATATATATATATATATATATATATATGCAAAACTGAACCAAAAAACAGAAACCATCAATTAAAGGTTTTAAAAACAAGAGCCATGGAAGAAAAGACAAAAGAAATCCATAGAACAACTACACAATCTTTATCGACTAGTTTTCATGGCGACAACAAAAGCGATGATGATGAAGTATTTTCTGATCATAAATATATTCCCGTTGATCTAACGAGGGATATACTAATGAGACTGCCTGCAAAATCTATCTTGAGATTCCGATGTGTATCAAAGCTATGGTGGTCGATCACCACGCAACAAGATTTCATCAACTCGTTCGCGGTTAGACAATCATCAATTCCTCGCCAAAGACTTCTTCTCACCTTTAACCAAGACGATACAACACAGATCTTCTGCTCGCTTCCATTTGATGAGAAGTCCATCACAACTTATTCTGACGTGAAAAGTTTTCATTTTACGCCCCCTATAAAAGGTCGATACGAGTACTATCGAAACTCTGTCCATGGCTTGATCTCTTTCCAAAATTTTACAGAGGTTATAATTTGGAATCCCACCATGAAAGAGCATGTAACCTTGTCCAAGCCTATTGACATGTCTAAGTACGTAGTAAGCTTTTTAGGATATGATCCTACGGAGAATACATACAAGCTACTTTCGTTGGCAGAAGGTCTTGGGTGCCGGGACACATATCAAAAGCCACAAATTCTTACACTGGGCAGTCAAGAAGCGTGGAGGGTGACTGAGAATAGCCCTCTACATTATTTTAAAGGTTTTGGGTATTCCATCAACGGAGTTGTGTATTATGAGGCAAATATATCACGTAAGAGCGTTGAGATAGTCATTATGAGTTTTGATGTGAGGTCTGAACAGTTCAAGTCACTCCAAATACCTGGTGACGTCGTTGGATCAACGCTTGATAACTTGATTCATGAATCTATTATGAGTTACCAAGGAAAATTAGCATGGGTTTGCAATAATTTTGATTTTATCAAGATATGGGTTTTGCAGGATGCTGATAAACAAGAATGGTCGTATAAAGATAATATTATACCTCTACCTCAAAGAGATTTGCTTAGGAGTGCTACGTTAAAAGGTGCGACTGATAGCGGTGAATTTATTTATCTACGGACGAAATTAAGGTTTAAGGATATTTCTGCTTTTTATTATGACCCCGTGAGAAAAAGTGTCCGAAGTGTCAAAGCACTTGAATATGATACATTTAGGCGCTTCTATGGATCTTGTAACGAGCCCATGTATTGTCTCGAACCTATTCCGGATCACATTGAGAGTCTCATGTCTCTTAAGGACATTTGTTCACCCTTTGTGTGACTCTTTCATGTCTTTTAGCTTTTGTTGCAATCGTGTAGCTTACTGTATTTCATAGTTTGTGATTCCGCAGCATTCGTGCTTTTAAAATGAAAACTATTGATTTTTTTTTTTTGTTGTTGTCAGTTAAGTTTTTACTTTTTATATTGAACCAATTATATCGATATTAATATCTGAATTTTGTTGTACAGCCACGCATTTTCCATATGCATATGTTTAGCCACATATTAACCACTAATAAGAGTTTGTTATATTTGTGCCTAGCTGAGGCTAATCATTAATTTCTAAATGATCATGAATTTGTGTTGTGGATTATATGAAGAAATGACAGCATATGTCAAATATTAGTTAATATATAAATTAATTACTTACTTATAGCAATTTATATTTTGATAAGTGAAATAACTTGTAGACCAAAGCACTCTTCGATACATAATCGTAGCTAAAAAAGACACTCAGCTTTTAAGCAAGTCGTGTAAGAAAAAGTGAGATATATGGAAATTGGGGAAGTGCGTATAAGATTGAGAAGCCTACGATATATGCACATATATATATATGTTAGTTGAACGAGAGAGTGAGAAAGTTAGTTAAGAAACGAGGATCAAAGAACTCATTCTCATTCAACTTAATGTCATGTGTACATTTACATTTTCTCTTCTTATATATGTATCACATTTACTAAACCGAAGTTAACAATCCGGTTAACTCTAATCAACATTAACCAGTTTCATCTATACTCTAATAATATATCTGATGTCCGATGAAGAAGCTCTTATCCAGTTATCCTCATAACGAAATGTGTCGAATGTTGGTTAAGCTTGAATTAGCTTGAGGCTAAAGTCAAGTATATTTAGGAGAAAAGCTAAATATACATATTTGAGTTTAGGAATTATTTAATAAGTTAGTTTTCCAATTTGGTTTTAGGAAATTAACCAAGAGTGTTTATCTATAGAAAGAGTTGTAGGGGGTTGCATCCCTTATGAGTTTTTTGTGAGAGATTGAGAGTTTGAGAGACCAAAGTTTTGAGTTATTTTCTTTGGTATTAATAAAGAGAGTTATTCTTTATTTGTGTTCTTAAACTTTCTTTCAAAACTAGATTTGGTATCAGAGCTTAAGATCTAACAAATCAAGAGGAAGGGGACGTAAGAAAGAAGAGACTAATTTGCGAAGATGAGCGAGATCGTTGCAGCAAGACCAAAAGAAGGAGGAGCTACTGCAGTTCAATGTCCGATGTTGAATAGCACAAATTACACCGTGTGGGCTATGAGGATGGAGGCTATGTTACGTGTGCACAAAGCTTGGGAAACAATCGAACTTGGAACTAATGATGTGGAGAAGAACGACTTGACTCGAGCTCTGTTGTTTCAGTCAATTCCCGAATCTCCAATTCTACAAGTTGGAAAACAAGTTACTGCTAAAGGTGTGTGCGATGCGATTAAAGCAAGGAACCTAGGTGCAGACAGAGTACGTGAAGCAAGACTGCAGACTCTTATGGCTGAATTTGATAGACTAAAGATGAAAGAAGGTGATACCATTGATGAGTTTGTTGGGAAACTTTCTGAAATCTCTACAAAGTCTGCATCATTAGGGGAAACTATTGAAGAAACAAAGATTGTCAAGAAGTTTCTCAAGAGCTTACCAAGGAAGAAATATATTCACATCATCGCATCTCTTGAACAAGTCCTCAATCTTAAAACAACTTCTTTTGAAGACATAGTTGGGAGATTAAAGACCTATGAAGAGAGAATCTATGATGAGGAAGAATCTCAAGACGATCAAAGAAAGCTTATGTATGTTAACACATACGCACAACAGTCTCAAGAAGGAGGTAGAGGAAGAGGACAAGGCCGTGGTCGTGGAAGAGGCAGAGGAAGATATGGATATCAACAACGAGACAAGTCCAAAATCATGTGCTATCGATGCGATAAACAAGGCCACTATGCCTCTGAATGCCCAGATCGGCTTCTTAAACTCATTAAGCTCCAAGAAATACAAGATAACGGAGAGGAAGAAACTCAAGAAGCAGAGTCGCTTATGGTTCATGAAGTAGTATACCTCAACGAGAATAATGTGCAGCCAAAGGTATTCGAAGCTTGCTCGGAGAAGTCTTGGTATCTTGATAATGGCGCTAGTAATCACATGACAGGGAATCAAGCTTGGTTCAACAAAATTGATGAGTCAGTCACAGGAAAAGTCAGATTAGGTGATGACTCGTGTATTGATATTAAAGAAAAAGGATCAATTTTGTTTATAACCAAAGGAGGAGAGAAGAAGATACTAGCTGATGTCTACTACATACCAAACCTCAAAAGCAATATCATAAGCTTGGGACAAGCCACTGAGTCAGGGTGTAATGTTAGAATGAAGGAGGATCACCTAACGCTACATGATCGTGAAGGGAACTTATTGGTGAAAGCAAAAAGATCAAGAAACAGGTTATACAAAGTTGATATGGAAATCGAGAATACAAGATGTCTACAACTTGAGAGGCTAAGCGAATCTGCAATGTGGCATGCTCGATTAGGACACATCAACTTTGAAACAATAAAAACGATGGTAACAAAGCAGCTGGTCACTGGAATATCGAATGCTTCGATAAGAAAAGAAACATGCTTGTCATGTTTATTGGGCAAGCAAACAAGGCAGTCGTTTCCTAAGGCAACCTCTTACCGCGCATCACAAGCATTGGAGCTCATACATGGGGATCTTTGTGGACCCATCTCACCCTCTACGGCTGCAAACAAGCGATATATATTTGTGTTGATTGATGACCATTCTCGCTATATGTGGACAATACTTCTAAAGGAAAAGAGCGAAGCATTTGAGAAATTCAAAGGGTTCAAGGCATTGGTTGAACGAGAGACTGGAACTAAAATCAAGACCTTGAGGACAGATAGAGGAGGAGAATTTGTGTCTCAAGAATTCCACACATTCTGTGAAAAAAAAGGAATTGCCAGACAACTTACTGCTCCATATACACCTCAACAAAATGGAGTCGTCGAGAGGAGAAACAGAACTTTGTTAGAGATGACGAGAAGCATTCTAAAGCATATGGAGATGCCAAATTATCTATGGGGAGAAGCCATAAGACATGCTACATATCTTATAAACAGAGTAGGGACAAGAGCTTTGGACTATCAAACACCATACGAGTCTCTTAAGAACAAAAAGCCTAATGTAGAGCATCTAAGAGTGTTTGGATGTGTCAGCTACGCAAAGATTGAAGCACCACATCTGAGGAAGCTAGATGACAGATCAAAGGCACTCGTCAATCTCGGAACAGAGCCTGGCTCAAAAGCTTATCGACTCTTAGATCCGATATCTCGTAAAATTGTGGTTAGTAGAGACGTGTTGTTTGTTGAGAATAAAAGTTGGAAGTGGAACGTTTCAAACTCTGAATCCAATGAAGAACCAGGAATGTTTACCATCAATCTTGGAGAATTTGGCAATCATGGAATCAGAAACAATGCAGAAAACGAAACAATAGGGGAAAACAGAGTAAGCAATGATGAAGAAGGTGTCGAAGAAGAGGAAGAGGAAGAGGAAAACGATGTGATCGAACCAGAATCAGAGAATCAGTTTGAACCAGTTAACCAGCTTGAACCAGTTGTGAGGCGATCGACAAGACAAAGTAACAGACCAAGCTACTTGAACGACTATCTCATGTTAGCAGAAATAGAAGGAGAACATCTCTTGCTGCTTATCAATGAAGAGCCTTGGAACTTCAAGGAAGCAAACGAGATCAAGGAGTGGAGAGATGCGTGCAAGGAAGAAATTTCATCAATAGAAAGGAACAGAACTTGGAGCTTTGTCGATCTCCCAATCGGAGTAAAGCCAATTGGCTTGAAGTGGGTTTTCAAAATCAAACGCAACTCTGATGGCACCATAAACAAACACAAAGCAAGGCTTGTAGCTAAGGGGTATGTTCAGAAACACGGCATAGACTTCGACGAAGTCTTTGCACCTGTCGCACGCATTGAAACAATCAGGTTTATTCTCGCCTTGTCTGCATTAAACGGATGGGAAGTACATCACCTTGACGTAAAGACTGTGTTCCTTCATGGAGAATTGAAAGAAGAGGTATATGTTACACAGCAAGAAGGTTTTGTAACAAAGGGAAGCGAAGAGAAGGTCTATAAGCTACATAAGTCACTCTACGGACTAAGGCAAGCACCTCGGGCTTGGAACACAAAGTTAAACATGATTTTGAAGGAATTAGGCTTCGAGAGATGCTCCAAGGAACCTTCCCTATACCAGAAACGTCAGGATAAGTGTATTCTAATCGTGGTCGTCTATGTAGATGATTTACTTGTTACGGGTTCAAGCATAGGACCAATACTCGACTTCAAAAGGAATATGGCAGAGAGGTTTGAGATGAGCGATTTGGGAACACTTACTTACTATCTGGGTATTGAAGTCATTCAAGAAGAGGATGGGATCACTTTAAAACAAGAAAGGTATGCAAAGAAAATCCTAGAAGAAGCTGGAATGGGAGACTGCAACCCGACTCTTACACCAATGATCTCCGGTTTGGAACTGTCAAAGGCAGAAGATGAAAAACGAGTTGATGAACAGAGCTACAGGAGAAACATAGGGTGCCTCAGATACTTACTTCATACACGGCCTGATCTTGCGTACAGTGTTGGTATGTTGAGTAGATACATGCATGAGCCAAGAGAGTCACATGGTGCTGCGCTAAAATAAGTTCTCAGGTATCTCCGAGGTACACTCTCTCATGGTCTCTTTTTTAAACAAGGTATGGTTTCGGGTTTGGTAGGCTATAGTGATAGTAGCCATAGTGTTGATAAAGACGATGGGAAGAGTACGGGTGGACATGTATTCTATCTCAATGAGTGTCCGATCACTTGGAGCTTACAAAAACAACAAGTTGTGGCACTATCTTCGTATGAAGCGGAGTTTATGGCAGCCACTGAAGCTGCTAAACAAGCTATTTGGCTACAAGAACTTCTTGCCGAGATCATTGGAGCTGTCTGTGCAAAAGTGACAATACGAGTTGATAACAAATCCGCCATTGCCCTCACCAAAAATCCTGTGTTTCATCGACGTAGTAAACACATTCATCGGAGATTCCATTTCATACGAGAGTGTGTTGAGAATGAGCAAATTGAAGTTGAGCATATCCCAGGAAATGAGCAGAAGGCTGACATATTGATTAAAGCACTTGGAAGGACTAAATTCAAAGAGATGAGAGATCTCATTGGAGTTCAAGAAATGTCAAACCAAGATTTCAAGCTTAAGGAGGAGAATGTTGGTTAAGCTTGAATTAGCTTGAGGCTAAAGTCAAGTATATTTAGGAGAAAAGCTAAATATACATATTTGAGTTTAGGAATTATTTAATAAGTTAGTTTTCCAATTTAGTTTTAGGAAATTTGATATGTCTGTATTTTGCATCTCCTTAACCTGTATTTGTCATGCCTTTAGCTAGGACAACTAGTTGTTTTGCATCATTTTAGAACCTCTTTCGTACATTTTGCATGTTTAGGAAGTTTCTGCATCATTCTTGCATACATTGGGCATTTCGGAGTTTTTCAGGTGTTTAGGAGACGTTGGAAGCGCACTTCCTAAACCGAGCCCTCCTCAGTTCTACAATCGGGCTGCTCCTCACTTCTACAACCGAGCCATGATCCTCACTTCCACATTCGAGCGCTCCTCACTTCTACAACCGAGCCATGCTCCTCACTTCCACATTCGAGCGCTCCTCACCTCTACAACCGAGCCATGCTCCTCACTTCTACAGTCGAGCCCTCCTCAGTTCTACAATCGGGCTACTCCTCGCTTCCACAATCGAGCCATCACTCGAGCCACCGGTCTAGGGATTCAGCTTTTGACGTCTTCATGAAAGTTGTAGAGAATTGAGTCATCTTTCCAATGCCGTTTATTTCAAGCCAATCGGAGGTGTGGTTCAAGAGTTATCGTCGTTTTAGTGGATACGTATACACCCAGCTCGAGCCACTTTCACAGACCATGCTCGAGCCATTTTCACTCACACCACTGGAGCCACTCCTACTCATTCCACTCGACCTCACTCTAGGGAGAGACGACACACAACTCGACCGCACATGTCAGGAAGACGTTCCGTCTTATGCGCTTCAGGAGATTCCCAAACCGACGCTTCACCTTGTCGTTTTAAGTTTTAGGGATTTACATGTTTTTTACTATAAATACATTTTGTTAAGTCTTGTTTTGGATATCTTAGTTTTTATCTCGTTTTGTTCTTAAGGTTTACCTAGCCTCCAAAAAACGTTCTGAGACTTGTATTTCCGATATCTTTGAGATTATTGAGATTTTGCATTTGATTCCTTTTACAAAGTTGTTCACCTTATTTTTATCCACCTAATGATGCTTGATTCAATGATTTATGTGTTTGCATGCTTGATGATGAATTTCGGATCTGAGTAGTGTAGTAGTTCTTGAGGATGGGATAGATTAGGTGGAGGATCTTAGGATGTAGAGTGTTTAAGCTTTGATTGTATGACTCCCTTCTGGACTAGAATTAGAAATACTAGTTTCTCTCTGATCAATTGGAACTAGGTTTTAGACATCTCCGCACCCAAAAGGTGTTCGATGAAATGTCTGACCAACTAGTGCCAGAGACTTACGTTCCTAGCCTAAGAGATTAGTTGTCTAGGATGTTTGTTGACGTGAATGAACTTGTTTTTCATGCCATGCTTGATCATGTTTCTCTAGCGAGAGCTAGGTTTGGAAGTGGTTGAGTTTGAGTAGCTTTTGTCAAGAGATTGGATTAGCTAAGAAGTGATGCTCATTATTTAGGGATGGTTTGCTTGTGACATGTTAAACACGCTATAGACTAGGATACTCCACCGACATCAATTACTCCCATCCTTAGGACTTCTTTCTTTCTGATTTTTATTACATTCCCGGAACTGTTTCGTTTGTTCATGCTTAGAATCGTTCTCAGTTTCTCTCATTCTTGCTTGCTTCTTGTCATACATTTTCGTTTCTGTTTCTGTAATTCATTTCATTTTGTATTTTGACCGTTCTAGGATTGTTAGAAAAACTCTCTCTTGAATTGGCTTAACTTGTGATTGCTTGATTGCATCTTGAGTGACTAGCATCATCCCATTTGGATTGACACCTTAAGTATTACAACGCATAAGGTTAATTGAACCTACTAGGAGAAACAAAAATCTTAGTATCAATTTGGCGCCGTTGCCATTTGGGATTCTTTTTGCTACATTTAAGATTTCAAGTTTTGCAAGATTAAGTTCTGTTACAATTATCATTCCGAATACTGACTTGCATTGGTTTTCTGCTTGTTTGTTTTGCATCTCAGGTACATGTTGATTGCAACCTTGCATGCACACCAGATCAAGAGGGCATCAAAATCTCGTTCCTGTTATTGACGAAACCAATCGGTTGCAACGCCCACGACAGGCTCGTCAACCCACTGATCATCCCGCACAAGTCACTATGGAACAACAGCATGAACCACATCAGGGACCGCAAAACATTGGTGCTGGGGATGCCCCGAACACTCATACTCAGCGTGCTGGAATCGTCCCTCCCGCAGTGTCGAACAACAACTTTGAGATCAAAAGTGGTCTGATCACCATGATCCAAGGAAACAAGTTTCACGGGTTGCCTATGGAGGATCCACTCGACCACTTGGACGAGTTCGACCGTCTTTGTGGTCTCACCAAGATCAACGGCGTGAGTGAGGACGGTTACAAGTTGCGCCTCTTCCCATTCTCCCTGGGAGACAAGGCTCATCAATGGGAGAAAAACCTTCCCAAGGGATCAATCACCACCTGGGATGGCTGCAAGAAGGCATTCTTGGCCAAGTTTTTCTCCAACTCTCGAACAGCACGTCTCAGGAATGAGATTTCCAGCTTCACTCAGAAGAGCTCAGAATCATTCTGTGAAGCATGGGAGCGTTTCAAGGGTTACCACAGCCAGTGCCCACACCATGGTTTCAGCAACGAGTCATTACTGAGTACTCTCTACCGTGGTGTCCTTCCCAAAATACGTATGCTGCTTGACACCGCTTCTAACGGTAACTTCCTGAACAAGGACGTCGATGAAGGTTGGCAACTGGTGGAGAATCTCGCTCAGTCCGACGGCAACTACAACGAGGATTATGACCGCACATTTCGCGGCGACGCTGGGTCTGAAGAGAAGTACAAGAAGGACCTCAAGAATGTAAATGAGAAGCTTGACCGTATCTTGCTGAGCCAGCAGAGGAGCGTCCACTTCGTCTCTGAGGACGACCCTTTCCAAGTTCCAGATGGGGAGGGTGAGCAGAGTGAAGAGATCAGCTATGTTCAGAATCAGGGTGGCTACAACAAAGGTTACAACCCCTACAAGACGAATCCCAATTTGTCTTACCGAAGTACCAATGTTGCTAATCCACAAGATCAGGTGTACCCTCCTCAACAACAACAGCAAGGGCAACAAAAACCTTTTGTGCCTTACAATCCGGGATTCGTTCCAAAACAACAGTTCCAGCAGGGTTACCAAGCTCCCTCGGGACCACCGCCAGGATTCCGCCCTCAACCAGTTCAGCCTACACCAACCCCAGATCAAGAACTGAAGCAGATGATGCAACAAATTCTTCAGGGTCAAGCTAGCGGTTCCATGGATACTGCGAAGAAGTTCGCTGACCTAAGTCAGAGGATGGAATGTTCCTACAATGATCTGAACGTCAAATTCGAAACTCTGAATTCGAAGATAAGGTACATGGAGGGCCAATCGGCTTCTACTTCTGCACCAAAGCCTGGCCAATTCCCAGGTAAAGCTGTTCAGAACCCCAAGGAGTTTGCCAATGCCAGTACGCTAAGAAGTGGGAAAACATTGCCTCCCAGGCAAGGAGTTCCAGACGTCACTGAGGACAGTGCGGAATTAGATGGGGAGGATTTTGGTCAGGATGACACTCAGATGGAGAACCCCGTCGAGGCAGTCAAAGATCCAATCGAGCCAGTGAAGCAATCCGAGCCTGAAGCTGTTAAGGAGCCTGCTGTTCCTGAAGACAGACCTGCGAGGTTCATCCCTCCACCGTACAAGCCTCCTCTACCATTTCCAGTGAGGTTTAAGAAGCAGCTTACTGAGAAGTACAAAGCCTTGTTCGAAAAGCAAGTCAAGGAGATTGAGTTGAGAATGCCATTGCTAGATGCATTCGCACTTGTTCCTCACTACCAGAAATTCCTCAAGGACTTAGTGATGGAGAGATCAAAAGAAGTTCAAGGCATGGTGGTACTAAGTCTTGAGTGCAGTGCAATCATCCAGAAGAAGGTTGTACCCAAGAAGGTCAAAGATCCTGGATCATTCACTCTTCCCTGCTCCATTGGGCCCATGTCTTTTGAGAGGTGCTTATGTGATCTTGGCGCTTCAGTGAATCTGATGCCATTCTCTGTGGCTAAGAGGTTGGGTTTCACAAGGTTTAAGGGATGTGACATCTCCCTCATCCTTGCAGATAGATCAGTGAGACTTCCACATGGTATCTTAGAGGACTTACCTGTCAGGATCAGAGACGTGGAAGTACCAACTGACTTCGTGGTTCTGGAGATGGATGAAGAACCTAAAGATCCTCTGATTTTAGGAAGACCGTTCCTAGCGACTGCTGGAGCCATCATTGATGTCAGAAATGGCAAGATTGATCTTAATCTGGGCGATGACTTCATCATGAAGTTTGATATCAAGGATACTCTGAAGAAACCAACAATAGGAGGACAAGTCTTCTATATTGAAGAGATGGATAAGTTGGCTGATGAGCTGTTGGAGGAACTAGCTGAGGAGGATCATCTCAAAACTGCTCTAACCAAGGATGGAGAAGAAGGGTTCCTGCATGGGGAGACCACTTGTTACAAGAATATGCTAGATTCCCACAGAGAAACGGATGGATCAGAGGAATTCGAGCAGCTATCTGACGCAAAGGAGATACGTGCAGTTGAGACAGAGAGTTCAGAACGTGATATCTCCCACTCGACCGCGATCATTCCAGACTCCCGTGCTGAAGACTGGTCGGAACTGAAAGCTCCGAAGGTAGAACTCAAAACTCTCCCTTCCGGACTCAGGTACGTTTTTCTGGGAACCAATTCTACTTATCCTGTCATAGTGAATGCTAGGTTGAGTGATGATGAATTGGGGTTGCTAGTAACTGAGCTAAAAAAGTTTAGAAAGGCCATAGGTTATTCTTTAGATGATATCAAGGGAATCTCACCTAGTCTTTGCACACATAGGATCAATCTTGAAAATGAGTCTTATGCTAGTATTGAACCCCAAAGAAGATTGAACCCTAATCTGAAAGAAGTAGTAAAGAAAGAAATCCTAAAACTGCTTGATGCTGGAGTTATCTATCCTATCTCCGATAGTACTTGAGTATCTCCAGTGCACTGTGTACCTAAGAAGGGAGGCATAACTGTGATCAAAACCGACAAAAATGAGTTAATCCCAACTAGAACCATCACAGGACATAGGATGTGTATAGATTATAGGAAGTTGAATGCTGTATCTAGGAAAGATCATTTTCCTTTGCCTTTCATTGATCAAATGTTGGAAAGACTAGCTAGTCATCCCTATTATTGTTTCCTTGATGGGTATAGTGGATTCTTCCAAATCCCTATTCACCCAAATGATCAGGAAAAGACAACCTTTACTTGTCCCTATGGCACTTTTGCCTACAGACGCATGCCATTTGGTTTGTGCAATGCTCCTGCCACCTTTCAGAGGTGCATGACTTCAATTTTCTCGGATTTAATTGAGGAGTCAGTGGAAGTGTTTATGGACGACTTCTCTGTATACGGTTCCACTTTCTCCTCCTGTTTGTTTAATTTGTGCAGGGTATTGACGCGATGTGAGGAGACGAACCTGGTGCTGAACTGGGAGAAGTGCCATTTCATGGTTGAAGAAGGGATTGTTCTGGGACACAAAATTTCTGAGAAAGGGATTGAGGTTGACAAAGCTAAGATAGAGGTCATGGTTCAGCTTCAACCGCCTAAGACAGTGAAGGACATCAGGAGTTTTCTGGGACATGCTGGGTTTTACAGGAGATTCAAAAATTGCAAGACCTTTGACAAGGTTGCTGTGCAAGGAGGTTGAGTTCGAATTTGATTCAGCATGTTTGGAAGCTTTCAGCAAGATCAAGGAGGCCTTGGTTTCAGCACCCATAGTTCAAGCTCCGAATTGGGATCATCCTTTTGAGATCATGTGTGATGCTTCAGACTTCGCAGTTGGAGCAGTTCTGGGACAGCGAATTGACAAGAAGCTTCATGTCATCTACTACGCCAGTCGCACCTTGGACGAGACCCAGGGAAGGTATGCTACCACGGAGAAGGAACTCCTAGCAGTTGTGTTTGCATTCGAAAAATTCAGGAGTTATCTTGTGGGTTCGAAAGTCATTGTGTATACCGATCATGCCGCTCTGAGACACATCTACTCGAAGAAGGATACCAAACCGAGACTGTTGAGATGGATCCTGCTTCTCCAAGAGTTTGACATGGAGATAGTAGACAAGAAAGGAATAGAAAATGGAGTTGCAGACCACTTGTCAAGGATGAGGATTGAAGATGCTGTTCCAATTGATGACTCAATGCCTGAGGAACAACTTCTCGTCGCCCAGGTTTGTGAGCGGATGCATGACACAAGGGTTGAGAACCTAAAAATCAGATGCATGGCGATCACTTCTGAGACTGCACCCTGGTATGCAGATGTTGTGAATTACAAGGTATGTGGAGAAGTTCTTGATGACATGGATCCATACAGGAAGAAAAAACTTTTTAGAGAGGTCAACCACTACTTCTGGGATGAACCCTATCTGTACAAGAGAGGTTCTGACGGTCTGTTCAGGAGGTGCATAGCAGAAGGGGAAGTGCAGGGAGTGCTTGAGCATTGTCATGGTTCCGTCTATGGAGGTCATTTCGGCACATTCAAGACAGCTCAGAAGGTTCTCCAAGCAGGTCTCTGGTGGCCAACCTTGTTCAAAGACGCTCACAACTTCATCACCAAGTGTGACGCTTGTCAGAGGATGGGCAACATCACAAGAAGGAATGAGATGCCCCAGAATCCGATCCTGGAAGTAGAAATATTTGATGTTTGGGGTATAGACTTCATGGGACCTTTCAACCCTCCATCTAATGGTAACGTCTACATTCTGGTAGCAGTTGATTACGTTTCCAAATGGGTTGAAGCCATTGCCAGTCCTACCAATGATCACAAGGTAGTTCTGAAGCTGTTCAAAAGTATAATCTTTCCAAGGTACGGGATACCCAGAGCAGTGATCAGCGATGGTGGTACTCATTTTGTCAACAAAGTGTTTGAGAGTATGCTGCGAAAATACGGGGTCAAGCACAAGGTGTCTACTGCATACCACCCTCAGACCAGCGGACAGGTAGAAGTCTCGAATAAGCAGATTAAAGGTATCTTGTCAAGGATTGTTGGGTTTTCAAAGAAAGATTGGTCTGTGAAGCTGGACGAGACTCTCTGGGCATACAGAACAGCATTCAAGACGCCAATAGACAGAACACCATTTCAGCTGGTTTATGGTAAAGCATGTCATCTCCCTGTAGAAGTTGAGTACAAGGCGCTTTGGGCTATTAAGTTGTTGAACTTGGACATTGACACAGCTCAAGCTAAGAGAACTCTAGACATCCATGAGCTGGAAGAAATACGACTTGATGCTTATGAGAGCTCTAAGATTTACAAGGAAAGGACAAAGAATTTTCATGACAAGAAGATTATTGTCAAGGATCTCAAGGCTGGGGATCAAATTTTGCTTTTCAACTCCAAACTTAAGTTATTTCCTGGAAAGCTTAAGTCTAGGTGGTCTGGACCGTTTGACATCAAGGAAGTTCTGCCATTCGGAGCCATCACTCTTCTGAACAAGGATGGTACTGAATTCACTGTAAATGGTCAGAGAGTCAAGAAATATTTAGCTGATCAGGTCCGACCAGAGGGGTTTTCTGTGCTCCTCCATGAACCCCAAAAAGCATAAAAAGCTGAAAAGTCAAGCTAGGGACTTTAAACAAGCTCATTTGGGAGGAAGTCCCAAAGGTATTACTGTAAATATTTTTAGGATCCTTGTGTTTTTAATTTTTGTTTTTGGTTTTCTGTGTTCAGGAATCTACAGAAGGGAGTGGGTGCAACAAAGATAGAGGATACAGAGAAAAGCAGAGTGAAAAGGAGAGGGACTGATTCAAAAAAAAAAAAAAAAAAAAAAAAAAAAAAAAAAAAAACAAAGAAAATATATCGACCCACTTTGTTGGTTTCCCCTCCCACGTGAACCTCTATTATCTCCCATCACCTCACTCCCCCCTCTCTTGTTCCCTCACACCAAACACCCAAACTTTCTGTCCCATCACCCACCACCTCTCCTCACTCTTACAACTTTCCTCCTCTTTAAATTAAACTCTCCTTTCTCTTCTTCACTTACGCTCACCTTCACCTTCACCATTATCATATCTTTTTCCTGCAACCCCTCCTCTCAAATTTCTCCCCTCGCCGTCGCTGCACATCACACTCAACCACACAAGCTTCCACGTTGCTAGAGCTCTCGCCTTTCAGCCCCACTCGCCTGACGTTATCAAGATTGACTCGATTCGACGAACATCCTCATTCCTCTTGTTCATCACCGACTCGAAGCCATTGTTCCATCCGAGACCAGCTTCAACAACACTGCTCGATTCCCCATTCCGTGAAGCATTGCGTCACATCCACATACCGTCAATCGAGCCGTGTCCGAGAAGCACCAATCGAGCCGTGTCCAGGGAGCGTCAATCGAGCCGCGTCCGCCATCCACCGTTCAACTCCGCTCGAGCAACCACCGCACAACGCTCTTGGAATCCTGCTCAACCCGTCGTTCTCGCTGCAGACCCTTGCTCGAGCTACCGCACATCGACACACCTGAACCGTTCGCACATATCAATCGAGCCGTCCTCATACCATCAATCGAGCCACGGTCGAACGTCTTCAATCGAGCCACGCTCGAATCTCTCCTCCACGCTCGAATCTCTCCTCCACGCTCGATTCTCTCCTCCACGCACGATTCGAGCAGTCCCTCAAGCTCTCAATCGAGCCACGACCCGTGCACGAATCGATCGGTTATCTCTCTCTTAGCACTCTTCATTTTCAACTCGGTAATTAGTTTTGTTATTGGCTCACTAATCTATTAACGCTTAATTTTGAGTTTACATGTTTCAGAGAAACAGAAAAAGTACAGAGCTTATACACGAGATGAGAGAAGCATACGGTTGTGTTACTGGAGAACGTTCATCCCCCGAATCCATGGCGAGGCGTTTCATGGAAATGAAGAACATGGTTGACGTGGTTGTTGGGGGTTCAGGCCAAACAGCGGGGTCTGAGACAGGGACGGTTGATCTACAAGTTTGTGCATCCTGCGGTCGGTCCCTCGAGATTACTCCTCCCTTGCGTCGAGTTGACTTCAATCTTAGGGGGAGAGCATATCGAGTTCATCCCTCCCACGGATCTCTTATACAATTCTGACGCTGAAGGGGAAACGTGCGCCGAGCCAATGGAAGAGGATACAGCGGAATATCGCCCAGAGGAGTACCGCCCAGAGCAGTTCCACTTCGAGGAGTACTCGGATCCGAGAATGTCAAAGGGGGTCAGAGCAGCTCATCACAGACTCAACCTGCTTCAACAATGGGGGAAAGCCAGAGACAAAACGGTGAGCCGTTTCACCAAGACTGTCATGAACTTCATGCGTAAGTTTAGCTGTTCCACTTCCACAACCGCGGTCCCTAGGTCTATCCCCGAGGATACCAGACCAATGCCAGGACGCCCTTCCGCGAACTTAGAGCGAACACCTTCTCCGATTCCATCCCCAGCACGTCAATCCTCATATGTGCCACAGCAGCGCCAACCTTCTCCCGTCCCTTCACGCCACTCGTCACATGAATCTAGGGAGAGAAGGGGACACGGTTCGCATGGTTCAAGAGCCTCCTCAAGTCGTCGATCAGCGCATCGTTCTGCAGCTCAAGCTGAGCAAGAGGTTGAGCAACAAGTTGAGCAGCAAGGCGATTATCAGCCTACGGATGTGGTAGTATTAGTCTCGGACCATGGTGAGTCCAGAGTCGACGACATGCAGTGTGACGAGCAGCCGAACATATATCAGAACACGCAAGCTGTTGAGCAGCAAGTCGACCAACCGGCTGATGTCACACCCGCGGATCCTGCACAAGGCGAAGGGCAGAGTCAGTTTCACACACCAACTCCTTGGGCGAGCTCAGACTCCTTCTTCTACTACTGAGGTACTCCGACCCTCCTTTTGTACATACCATTTCATTCCTGCATTGTTTCTGTTGTGATTCTTAAATCCTCCTGCAAATTTTTCTTACACAGGAGACTGTGTAATTTAAGTTGGGGGGAGGGTTTGAGATGATGTATCTGATGTTGTGTTCTGTGATTCTTATTTTAATTTTTACACCATATCATATTTGAGTTTGCATCATATCTATTGCATAAAAAAAAAAACATAAAAAAAAACAGAAAAAATCAAAAATCTCCACAAAAACAGAGTGTTCATGTAGTTTGCATTCGCATTTTAGGATTGAGTCTAGTGTTGTGCATGTAGGGTTGTTGCATTTAGCATAGGGGTTGATGATGATTGTAACCTTGTTAGCATGCTGGATTCAATAGGATAGGATCAAGGCCCTTGTTATTAGTTCTTTGATGCTTATTGATTGAACTTGAAAATGTAAAATTGAAGCATGTTTTGAATTGATATCATTCCCTATCTACCTGAACCTAATCTTGACTTGCAATTATCATGTGATGCATTGAAGTTGAACTCATGGATACCATACACATACTTGGATTGTCTTTCACATTTTTACCACCCTTGTCAATCCAAGTAGCTGATTCCCATCTTTGGAACAGTTCCCCGCACCCTTAACCAACCGTTCTTTCAAGCCAATTGTTTTCTTGAGTGTCAAGCCTTTTCCGAGTTGAGCTTGTTAGAAAGTGTTAGGTTCTAACCGACAAGAGTAGGATCCTGCTCATTATTTAGGGATGGTTTGCTTGTGACATGTTAAACACGCTATAGACTAGGATACTCCACCGACATCAATTACTCCCATCCTTAGGACTTCTTTCTTTCTGATTTTTATTACATTCCCGGAACTGTTTCGTTTGTTCATGCTTAGAATCGTTCTCAGTTTCTCTCATTCTTGCTTGCTTCTTGTCATACATTTTCGTTTCTGTTTCTGTAATTCATTTCATTTTGTATTTTGACCATTCTAGGATTGTTAGAAAAACTCTCTCTTGAATTGGCTTAACTTGTGATTGCTTGATTGCATCTTGAGTGACTAGCATCATCCCATTTGGATTGACACCTTAAGTATTACAACGCATAAGGTTAATTGAACCTACTAGGAGAAACAAAAATCTTAGTGTCAAAATTAACCAAGAGTGTTTATCTATATAAGGAGTTGCAGGGTGTTGCATCCCTTATGAGTTTTTTGTGAGAGATTGAGAGTTTGAGAGACCAAAGTTTTGAGTTATTTTCTTTGGTATTAATAAAGAGAGTTATTCTTTATTTGTGTTCTTAAACTTTCTTTCAAAACTAGATCGAAACGTTTGTATCTTTCTGTTTTGCCAACTTTAATATTTTTATCTAAAAATATATTTACGGTGATGAAATAAATATATATTTGTTTTTGTCATTATTCAGAACTTCAATATTACAGTAATTATACACCTTAGAAAGTCCTTTTATCTAAACTTGTAAAAGAGATTGAAACGAACCAAAAACCCCCAAATAAAATTCAACCAAACCCAAATCAAAAGTGAAGAAAAATCCAAAAATACCATAAACCAAAAAAAAAAAAACTAAGATTCTCAAAAATTCTTAGGAAAATCTTATAAAATTATTGAAAAATTCTTAAAAATTAATGATCTTTTAACACATGAAAACCTTGGATATTTCATATTCACAATGAAATACTATTTAGTAAAATTTAATAGAAATTTGTCATTTTATATTTATTCATGTAAACTTTTAATTTAGAGCATGATACACATAGGAACGACATACAGTAAAACCTCTATAAATTAATACTATATAAATTAATAAACACTATAAATTAATAAATTTTGATGGTCCCAAATCGGGCCAGTGTAAAAATTAACAAAATTCGATAAAATAATAAGATAATAAATTTTTTGAAATCTCCATGTAAAATATGGTCCCAATAATAGCATAAATTAATAATTATGTAACTTTGCATATATATATATATATATATATACTGATATAATAATGTATTTTCTCCTAAAGCTCATTTCTATAGAACAATTGTAATGTTGTATTTTCAAACTATAATGATATCCTCTAACATATCATAAAAATAGTTAAAGTTTTAAACATTTCAATTTTTAGATATGCATCATTTACAATTTGATAATTTGACAGATTATTAAAATAGGACAATTGATATTATTATTCATAAATTTGAATTTATGTATGTCATGTGTATAAGTCAATTTGTCTATAGTATTCGTAATTTATTGTCAATAATGTTTTCTAAATATTACAAGTTCAATTCCTAAACCATAAAATTTACAAAATCCGAAAGTTTAATCTTATTTTGCTAAAATTATTTTAAACAATTAAAAATATATCTATAAATTAATAATTATTAATTTACACTATAAAATAATAATTATTAATTTATAGATAAATTAATATAACTATAAATTAATAAAATGTCTTGGTCCCAATATTATTAATTTATAGAGGTTTTACTGTATATCAAACTATGTATAATCTATGTTTTAGTAAAATTAGAAATATGTTATTAATCCATTTATATCTACACTAGTAATTAAGCTTTTATGTATTGCTTTTGTACTCTTGCTTGCGGATTATATTAGGATATGACAGAATATGTCCAATATTAGTTAATAAATTAGTTACTTACCTATAGCAATTTATGTTTTGATAACGAGAAAAAGAGTACAAAGGCGAAACCTCTCATCGAGCAATACATAAACGTAGCAAACAAAAAGAGGACGCGGATCTTCGAAGCAAGCCGTGTTTCACCGAAGTTATAGTTGTGTCGGCGACTCGCGTTTGAAACAGTGATTATCTAACAAAATATAAAGTACTTTAAAATATGAAACAATGTGTGTTTTAATTTGTCTGCGATATGTTTAATTTGTCTACGATTTGGTATTTTGGTTTGACAATATTATATGACAAAAAATAGAATATAATACTTTGAATGAAACCCTTGACTTTCTACTTTCATATTCTAGTCATATAACTTCCTTGACGTGGGTGACTCAGGGATGCGCATAGCCAGTTTCAATATGGGGGCAATTCACACGACTGATGACAAAACGGCGGAATACATCATGGCGACAATGCAAAAGGCTTACTATGAATTAGGGAAAAGAATAAATTTCAACCCGTACTATTTCAAAAGTGTAAATTTCTACCAAGACAACAAAACCGTGTATTTTTCAACCTAAACTCTCACTTAATTCAAATTTACTACCTAGACTTCGAATCGTTACCTGTATTCCTACATTGATTCAAACAGCGTTAGTCAACATTAAATGTTTTGATCAATTTGACACGTAAGCGATGATGTGTCAAGGTTGTTAGGCTCGAAACCTTAAAACGACGTCGTTTGGAATGATAGGCTACCCCATCCCTTCCAAACGGACACGCATGAAACAATCTTCCCGGATTTTTAGCAGTTGTCGATGTTTTCATTACAACAGGTGTTCCACAATGGTGACATCTCTTAGGGAGGCCTCTTCTTCGATAATCCATTTGAGTTTGTCGAAATCCCTAATTGAGGAACAGAGACACGAGCTCAGTAAATAAAGAGGAAGAAGATGAATGTATGAAACCTTAAATCGAATTTTCCCCCAAATAGATTCGAAGATTAAAAACGACGTTGTTCTGTTAAAGGACATGCCACATCAGTATCAAACTTGCCATCGTGTCATAAGACTCAATCAAATTTAACGGTTGACTAACGCTGTTTGAGTCAATGTAGGAATATGGGTAACGACTCGAAGTTTAGGTAGTAAATTTGAATTAAGTGAGAGTTTAGTTTGAAAAACACACGGTTCTGTTGTCTGGATAGAAATTTACACTTTTGAAATAGTACAGGTTGAAATTCACCCTTTTCCCGGTAAAAGCATGCTCAAGTTTTTCCAAGAACGTCCTCTACCTCTTCTCAGCATTCATGATCACATCTTCCCGATGAACCATCTGCATCTAGCAGTGAGTTCCAAGGGGTTAAAAATGCTCACTAAGGTATATATATATATATATATTCCATTTAACACAAGCCAAATAATTTATATATATATATATATATATAACTTATTATATAAAGTATGATTTTAAAAATTACTAATTCATAAAATCGTGATATGTGTCAAAATCTTATTATGTTAGATTATTAAAATAATAAGATTATTGAAATAATAATAAAATCTTATTATTATGTTGTAAAATTTACTAATTCATAAGATCGCGACATTTGTCAAAATCTTATTATATGTTGTATATTATTAAGATAATAATAAAATTTTATTATTATGTTGTAGATTATACAAATTTGTGATTCTAAAGACAAAAGAATCATCTAAACAAAAAAAAAATCCATACAGTTAATTTAACAATAAAGATACACATAGATTTTTAAAGAAAATCCTAAAAATTCTACAATAACTAAACTTATACAAAAATAATCATATGTTATATTGAATTTTTTGACCTAATCTTAAAAGAAAAAGAATTTAAATATAAAGATATGTATAATGTCGTATCTTTGTCTTATATAAAAAAAAATACCATAATACTTTGAATGAAACCCTTGACATTCTACTTTCATATTCTAGTCAATTAATTTCCTTGCCAATTGGCCATCATATCGTAATTAGTGTGTTTGTTGTTTTCGCTGTTTAGTGATTTCTTGGAATAAATTACTCTTATCTACCTTACACACCCACCAAAATTATATATTTCCTTTCTGACCCCTTAATTAACTTTTTTTTTGTCAAACCCCTCTTAATTAACATGTTCACAAATCAATCATCAATTTGATTATACACGTCAAATACCTAATGTTAAAAGAACTATTTGAGTATATATATAGGACACTAAACTATTGGATGTTTAACTAAATGGTCTCGTCAGAGTTTTGAGGTTTCAACTGAAAATGAAAGCATCAGACCAAAGGAACAGACCGAAGTGATTGGTAACGGCAGATAATTCAGTAGAGTTATTTTATTTTCCTACTCTTTTTGTTTCTAACATATGGAACAAAAGAAAGTAAAAAAAAAAAAAAAAAAAAAAAAAAAAAAAAAAAGAACCGATGATAATTCTGAGTTAATAAGACAAATGATCACACCACTCCCACTAATATTGATGTTTAAAGAAGAACAAACGGACAAAGTCGTGACGGTCAAATGACTAAATTATATAAAATATAATTTATGTGATTGTTTTATTTTTTTTGACAATATGTGGTTGTCTGTAACCGTACATGTACTTGTACACGATTAAAATCTAGTGATTAAAATCAACCCGTGCTCAGCACTTTTAGTGACAGAAAATTTCTCAATGATTTTCTAATCCTTTTTTGAGAACTTTCTTAAATTTCATAACATTCTCATTCTTCACCCCTGCTTGGATTTTATTACCCTGTAAAAAGAAGTATAATCGGAAATCACTTTTAATCCGCAGAAGAGTGATTAAGTTTTGAGATTTTGTTACATATATATGGTTAATTAAATATTCTTTAGAGATTTGATGAGTTTCGAATATCTTTTTTAAGAGAATCTTAAATTGAAATTTAATTAATGGTTACAACTCATATAACTAACCTATCAAATATCAAATAATTCATTATATAACCCATATTATATAGTCTACAAAAAAGTTTTGTACTTCCGTTTTATTATACAGCGGATTCTAAGAACAATGAATGAAGTATCACTCTCCTCTTTGTTTTCCCCTTCTTATGTTTAGAAATGGGACTTTTCATTTAAGTATTGGTTCTAAGATTCGTTACTATCTCTATAATTTTAATCAAACAATTTAATTTTAAATATGGTGGCCGATTTGATAAATTTTTAAATTAAATAAACATAAACAACTTGGATAGAAATAGAGAAGCATCAAAATATAGATATTTATAATTTAAATTAAAGTATATTATAAAAAAGATAAGTAAATTAATTAAGAATATATATATATATATATATATATATATCCAGTGGTTAATTATCTAATAGATAAACAAAAAATTCCTTATGCTCATAGAGGGAATTGTTTAATTTAATATATATATATAATAATAATAATTTTAATAATAATATAAGAGATCTTTTAATATTAGTGTTATCCTATATACTTAAAATTAATGTATGGATTTATATATTTATATATAGTGTCACAAATTGAATTTTCATTTATAAAGAAAGATCTTTGGTATGATATTCTTGTGAAAAGTTAATATGATTAACAAATTAAATAAATCCCAGAAGAAACACTATATATATTATATTAAATCAGATCTTTAATTACTCCATGTGTTCCTATAAGAGGATGCCATATAGCCATATATTTGAGTTCAAATCTAACATTATTATGCAATAGTTTCTCTAATTAAATGTTTTAAGATAAAAAATCTAACCTATATGCTTTAAATTAATTCAAACAGATATCAACATGTATATGATGATGAACTTACATATCCAAACAACGTTATATGATAAACATGAACCTACATATCAACATAATATATATACACTGTTAAATGAAAGATACAAAAGACAAAGTAATAAAAATTAAAAAGACCTCATAATTTAAAGAGTTTTCAAAATTAAGAGCCATGGCAAAAGGAGATGAGAACCTAAAAGTAATCCATAGAATCAAGAACTCTTCATCAGCTTATTTTCATGGCGACGACAAATACGATAATACTGAAAAAAATTCAGATCATGAATATATTCCCATTGATCTAACGAGGGAGATACTTATGAGACTGCCTGCAAAATCTATCTTGAGGTTTCGTTGTGTATCAAAGCTATGGTTGTCTATCACCACCGAACAAGATTTCATCAATTCGTTCACGGTACGACAATCATCAATTCCTTCCCAAAGTCTTCTTCTCAACTTCACCAGTTATGATAATGAGAGGAAGCACGTCTTCTGCATGCTGCCATTTCATGAGAAGTCCACAAGTTATTCTGATGTGCACAATTTTCATATCATTCCCCCTGGAAAAGATTATCAAAGCTGCAGTAGCACTTCTGTCAATGGCTTGATCACTTTCGGAAACAAGACAGAAATTGTAATTTGGAATCCCACCATGAAAGAACATATAACCTTGCTTAAACCTAAAAACCCTATGGAGAATTATAAGATAATAGGTTGCCGTTTAGGATACGATCCTATGGAGAATATATATAAACTACTATTGATGGCCTATTATCCCTGTGCTTATAAATTAAAGGAAGAATATCAAAACCCTCAAATTCTTACATTAGGATCTCAAGAATCATGGAGGGTGATAAAAAATAGCCCTGATCATCAGGCTAGTAGTGATTATTATTGCATCAAAGGAGTTGTGTATTATAGAGCAAATATATCTTTTGAAGAAGACCGAGACGATCATAGTGTTATCCCTTCGTTTCCCAAAGCAATCCTGGTTATGAAATTGAAAGAGATCATTATGAGTTTTGATGTGAGGTCCGAACAGTTCAAATCAATCCAAATACCTGGTCGTGCGCCCCGACATGAATCAAATCTTCACGAATGTTTAATGAGTTACCAAGGAAAATTAGCATGGGTTTGCAGTTATTCAAATATTATCAAAATATGGGTTTGGCAGGATGCTGAAAAACAAGAATGGTCAGAAAATGAATTTGTTATACCTATGCCTATAAGAGATTTGGTTGGGAGGACTTGGTCGTTAAATGGTGCCACTAGTGCTGGTGAGTTTATCTATGTAGCAAAATCAGGAAAATTGTTTAAAGATATTTCTGTTTTTATTTATGATCCGGTGAGAGAGACGATCAGAAATGTCAAAGGACTTGACTATGAGAAATTTAGGCGTTGTTATGGATCTAGCAACGAAAGAATGTATTTTCTCACATCTTATCCGGATCACATCGAGAGTCTCATATCTCCAAAAAATCTCGTGTGATTATGTCTTTCATGTGTTTTAGGTTTTTGTTGTATTCCTTTTGGAAAAACAAAAACAAAAATCTAATCTGAGAGTTTTTTTTATAGTTTATATTTCATAGTTCTGTCTTTCCCACCATTGACAATTTAATCATAACTACTACTATTGATTTTTTACATTGCAAGTAGTTATATATCTCTTCTATTGAACCAACGAAACAATCATTTCTTTTGAAATTTGCTTTCGAAATAGTTAAGAAAACATATACCATTATATATCTAATGGTTAGCTGAACAGAAATAAATTCCTCATTTATTTTGAGATGTTATTAATTAACACATCAATAAAACAAAATTTTCCACTTTAATTTGTACGTAGGAAAATAAAAATTTAGCTTTTTCTGCAATAAATTAATTTAAACATATGTAAACATGAACCTACATATACATATATGTATATATATGTATATATATATATATTTATATAGTTGTAAATATATAGATATATATATATAGTTGTAAAATCAGAGATAGAAAATTAGGAGACATGGAGAAAAGAGAAGAGAATACAAAAGAAATTCATAGACACACAAACATAATCTTCATCAATCATCAACGTCTTTTCATGGCGACTAATTTCATAATCAAAGTCAAGATTAGTGGTAACTAATTTTCATTATTCCTATTTATATGACTTTTTTTTAGACTATATGATATATACATGGATTATTAGTTGGTTATGGAAATAAGACATTAATAATTTAAATGTACTTAATTGTATCATTTATATAATTTAGCTTTATGGCGGGTTCGCTTGATAATCAAGATCGAGATTTAAGTGTATTAAAAGAGCTGTTATTGGAGAGATAATTTCTAAATCTATATGGAATTGTAAATTATAAAAATCAAAACACATGGATTTTGAAATAACATGTTTTATCCTTGGATTTGAATCCTTCTATTTTACACTTTCAAATCCAATTAAAACATAATGTGAATTTTGAAATCCAAAAACAAATTATTAAATGGATAACATGAAATTTTAACAAGTATTTGTAAATCATAAAACCAATAACACATAATTTTGATAAGTATTTTAAAATCAATAATTGAATAACACATGATTTTTATTTAGATTTTCAAATCCATTAAAATTATAGAACCAATAATACCACTTAAAGGAATTAACTACTGATCTAATTGTCTAATTTAAAGAATAATACCACTTAAGGAATAAAATATATAATCAAATTTTATAATATAAACAATTTTTGTACAAGTCTTACAAAATCTTCATAATTAAACAATATAGAATCTTATTTATTATTTTTAAGATTCACATTATACGCTCTTACCATTTTAATAAATATCATATCTTAAAGTTATTATTTGTAATATCACAATTTAAAGTTATATGTACAACATTTTGCATATCTTATTACATATTTCATTATTATTTACCAATTGAAATGTAATTAGTTATATAGTAAAATGAGTTATAAACTTATAATTTTTATAACAAAAGACAGGTTAAATGTAAAATATCAAGATGATATTGTTTAATATTAAAAAATAATGAAAAATTTATTTTAATATATAAAAATATTTAATATTATGTATAAAATAAAATTGAATCCGTGGGTAATAATCTAGTTGTTAAACTAAAACAATAATAGTCAGATGGAGAAAAGTCAGACGAAGATGGAGAGTTTGTGTTAAAATAATAAGATGAATGACATATGCGCAGTTACGTGGAAGCTTCAGCGTTCTTCACGCCATTTATTACAAAAGCTTCTTCTTCTCAAATCTGAAACATCAAATAAATATTGTTTTGTTTCTCCTGGCTAAAAATCATTTGACACATTAAACAGATCTGTGATTGTGTTTTGATCTCGTGACAAACAAGAAACTAACACAGGTTCTTCTCTTCTCCCCCTTCTTTTTTTCCTTTCGTCTTGATTCTTGTGTGACATTAATTGTCTGATTGTGAAACTTGTCCTTTATCTATTATGTCTCGATTTAGTTTTTATTTGTTCCCGTCATTTATTGAATCTAGATCTCGTTTTAATAATCTTGGAATCAGACAGCGTTTGTGTTTTTGGACAGACAAAACGTTAAGCTGCCTTGTCTTACAAGAAACTAGATTTTTGTTTGGAGGGTGAATCTACGATCCGAACTCGAAGCACAGAGACATGGGAGGTGTAGTGACGAAATCTGAATCTCTGGAAAAAGAATGGGTACCAGAGACAAAGTTAGAGGCTAAGATCATAGAAGCCGTGCAACGCAGGGCAACGAGAGGCACCACAATGAAATCTTTCAACAGTATTGTCCTCAAATTCCCAAAGATCGATGTTGGTCTTCGAAACTGCAAAGCTATTTTCCAAGAGTTCGGTGAGTGCAAACACCGGCAGATTTTATAGATCGCTGCTTTTTTTTTGTCTTTCATGAGCTGATGGTTGTTTACTTGGTTGGTTTGGGGTAGATGAGGATTCCAACGGGTCTATCGATCACACGGAGCTAAAGAATTGTATCAGGAAGTTAGAGATCTCGTTCGAGGAAGATGAGATAAATGATTTGTTCAAGGCTTGTGATATTAACGAGGATATGGGGATTACATTCACAGAATTCATTGTTCTTCTCTGTCTCGTCTATCTTCTTAAGGACGATTCATCCACTCTCCAAAAGGTATGCTCAGTTTGATATCTGGTTTAGATTGATCGGTTTATCAGTTGTTCGTGGTTTCTGAGAGTTTTCGGTATGATGAATAGAAATGGACGATGGGAATGCCAAAGCTGGAACCAACATTTGAGACACTTGTGGACACATTTGTGTTCCTGGACGACAACAAGGACGGATATGTTAGCCGCGATGAGATGGTCCGAGCCATTGATGAATCTGGAGAACGATCATCTGGGCGTATTGCAATGAAGAGATTTGGTCTAGATCTATATATAAAATTCCTCTGCTTCTCAAGCTTTCTCCTTCCTTCAACCAAGTTATATTAATATTGATTCTTATGTCTGCAGAGGAAATGGACTGGGACAAGAATGGAATGGTGAACTTCAAAGAGTTTTTGTTTGCATTTACGCAGTGGGTTGGGATAGATGAGAATGAAGAAGAAGAAGATGACGAAGACAACAAAGAGAAGGCTTGAATTTGATGAGTTTCTAACTCTATATACGTGTTTTGTGTTTGCAGAATGTAGTAAGCAAGTAACAAAAGATATAAGTTGATGTTTATGTAATACAAACAGAATAATTCATTACCAAAACACAAACCATGATGTTTTACCCAAAAACTGGCTTTTAACTAACAAAACTTATTAGTAGTCTCCAACTAAACCAAATAAAGAAAAGAACAAGCAAGCCAAAAATAATCTCGGACAGAGACAGCGACAGAGACAAAAGACTCATGCCTTTGTATTGCCCCTAGTTCTGTCGTCTGAACCCTCTCCGGGACACGAAAAATAAGATAGACACAGATTCATATACGACGGTGTTTTTTTTTGTTTTTTTATTCCAGAGATTAGAGACGGTACCGGTAGCCCGAGGAAGTGGAGGATGGGATGGAGACAGAATCTCCAAAGCCTTCTTGTTTTGAAGGAAGCGGTTACGGTGTGCATATATACCTTCTTCGAAAGGTGAGAGACGCAAGCAAAAACATGAATTCAGGTGTGCTTTTAGCCCCTTGTCTTGGCTCTCTTCATGCCGAGGCTATTGTAAGGGGAGATGGAACCAGACATTGGAGACCCTTCTTCTCGAAGACTTCCGTTAAGAAGAGCCAATTCACGTAGCTGTTGTTTCTTGTAGAAATCATGAGTTTCCTCCTAAATCAATAACATAAAACAAGTATATAATTATTATATATAGATAACTACTATGTGTCTCTCTGGTTTAAGATCTTTGAAGAGCTATGAACTAACCACGGGAGTAAGTAGATCGTCAAGTATTTCACGGGCTTGCATGAGACGTGCATCCACAATTTCAATGGGTAATTCTGCCTCGACTAAGATGTGGAGTGGTTCATTGAGGTGTTCATACCCTGGCTTCCCTCTCATCATTTCCTCCTGCAACAACAACGCTAAAGAATTGAAGATACAGTTGGAATCAAGGGTATTTTATCTGAACATATGAAAAATGTAATAACCTTAATCGGATCTTTAATGCTGCCTCTGCCCCTTATCAGAACACGACAATCAGTACTCGCTTCCACTCGTTTGAGGGAGTTTCCTCTAGGACCCAAGAGGCGACCAACAAAATTGTACTGCAAATTATCAACTTTATAGTTTATACTTTGGCAAAGATAGTTTAGGCTCTCAGCAAGGAAGGTAAAGATTCATACGTTTGGGTATTTGTCGACTGGAATATCCACCCTGATTGTTCGCTTGACGATGAGACCGGACGAGCTACCAGGAGAGTTTAGCCAATTTGGTGCTGGAGATGATGAAACAGATCTCTGCAAATCAATAGATAAACCAACAACCTGTTAAAAGCCATGTCAACCTTAACGCATAAGAACCTGTTACAGACATATGACTGTAGGATCAAAACCAAGAAGAAGATGATGAAATAAATCTTATCAAATACTTCTTCCACGGAATAATGGGCAATGTATTGCATTGTCGCAACCTGAAAACTGCTTATCCTAATTCATAATTCATAGAATAATTTGTAAAGATTAGAGCATGTTATATCCAATCCTTCACAGCTGCACCTATAAATATAATATCTAGTTACTGCACTGACCCAAAGTCAAAATCATTGCACAACATTACTGATATACAGTGTTAGCCCTGGCTACCTGTCATTATGAACTAGGATTAACCGTAAGTCAAAGCAAGTTATGTCAGTATGACTTAAAGTCAAGAAAAGCTTCTACAGCAATAGTATGAATTAGATGAAAAAGAGTTATGTTAATGGTTAGTAGTCATACTTCTGATGGAAATTGTGAGGGCCATCCGTTCATGTCAGCTCTTGCATTCTGAAATATCCCTCCAGAAGCCAGAGGGCTAGGGTGGTCAAACCTACTCTGACTTAAAGCATTCTCCAACAGCGTGGTTACACGCAAAATTTCTGTTCCAAAAAATGTCAATTTTCAAGAGTAAGACGCACCAGTTAGAATTAGTCAACAAATCCATCACCAACAATGATAGTGGAATGGAGAGACATCAAAGTCTCAACTAAGTTAGTGAATATTAACGTTCACACTCTAGTTAAAATAGATTGTAACAGACTGCAAACAAGGATTATACACTAACTTTTGCTATGATCTCTACGAAGGTCACAACTGTGATCTTTTCAATATCAGAAAGGTTTTTTATGCAGGGATTCCTATGAGACACAACTCAAGAGTAAGAATTCCAAGAAATTGGATTTCAAGTAAAATTAACATCAGTGAAAAGTCATTTCTAAACTCTACTAGAACCACAATTCAACTGCAATACTCCACACTATCATTGAATGTTCTAGTTAATAGTAAGGTAAGTAAGACTAAATGTCTTATTGGATAGTAAGATATCTTACTTACAGGGTTGTACAATTACTCTGTCATATGTTTTTTTATTGCTAACATCTAACTAAATGAAATGCTAAGCAAAAGTACGAAGATAGTAGTTCTGAAACAAGAAACGAAAATTACAAAAGATGTTATGAAGAAGGAAAGAAACTCTTGTTATGATAACAGTACGGCGCTCACCTTGGTTCATAAGCCGGCAAAGATGTGGAAGCACGGGCAAAAATGGAGTAAGCTTGTGACGTTCTGCAAGTAACTCAGAAAGATACCTGCCAACAGACAAATTGTAAATGATCCAAAATTAGTATGACCTTGAGCATACAAGAATACAAGAAGTTCCACTCATTTTCACTTAGCAATCACGTTTGATAAAGCGTATGTAAGAAAATGACAGATCTTAATATGTACATCCTTGCTCCAAACATCAGCATATATAAGCAGAGTGGCGTATTTATAGCTTCATGAAGTCAACCATCACAAAACGAACACAACAGATGATTCTATAAGATATTGAAGCACTAACAATCCATTACCCAATCAATAAAAGACAAACTAGGTTCATAGATTCAGATAAAATGTTTTCAAATTATAAGCATAAGACTTTTTATAGAATCTAGACTATCCAGTACACACTTGAAGTAGTTTGAGCTAAACAAAAGAGCTTAATTTGCAGTGTGGTGGGTAGGTAGCAACTCAACAACACGTATTTGAAAATCGAAGGGAGCATCAGAAATAGAAAGCATAGATCTCCGTACGAGAAACAAGAACCAGAAATGAAACAAAAAGACGATACCAAAAACGAAAACAAAAAAAAGTTTCGAGATTTGCGATAAAAATTAAAACTTTAAGATCCAAATCAGTAGAACAGAGATTAAACAAAAAAAAAAAAAAAAAAAACAAGTCAACTACAAGACGAAGAAGAAGACGAAAGAAAAAAATAGAGATTGATTTAAAATTACTTCTCTTGCTCAACGAGGAAAGAAGGCTGTGATCGGAGACCACCACCAGAGAAGTTAGGTGACTGAGGAGCCGACGGAGGTACAGAAAGAGGCGGCGGATACGTAACGAATCTCCCTCCACCAGTAACACCACCACCTCCGCCTCCACCACCACCAAGTGAAGTCATCATCATCATCACAACCACGACGGCTACTACTTCTTCTTCTTCTTCCTCAGCTGGTTGTTACCGGGAGAAACAACTGAATACGAGAGATAGAAAAAAACGGAGATGGGCGGAGATCGAGGAGGTGCGGCGGCGGCGGATCAGTAGGGAGCTAATCTGGCACACACACACACACAAGTATTTTATTAAGACCTCTAAAATCTACAATAGACGTCGGTGGATGGTGTTTTCTTTTTTTTGGGCCTTTATAGCTGTGTGTGTGTCTCTGTGTGTGGGACTGATTGATTCATTTGATATTACTGGACATAAAACTCGTGTTTTTCTTTTTTTTTACCGCTCCTTAGAAGCTTCTTACTGACTCAGAAGGTTTCTGGATACAGCTGGTTCCCTCTTAATCATTGAGAGGCTACCTAACTTGACCTGGCCCGCTTCTTCTACTATTTCACGTTTGTTGATTTGAATTTGTGTCAATCTCGTTTCGGTTCTGTAAATTTCTTGGTTACCGGATTTGTCAAAAATGCTGTGTTTTTTCTAAGCATTGGAATCGCTTTTTAAATAAGTAACCTGCACTGTGCAGCGCGGGAAAATATTTACGTAAATTTGATTTATTAGTTACAAAATAAGAATAGTATCTTTATTTGATTTATTCTACGTATTTTATAATTTATACATTTAATTTATTTAGTTTCGTATTCCATTTTGGACTATAGTTGGTACAATAAACTTAACGACTTACCATTATTAGGTTTTGGGTGTAATTGCTTATTTTTTTTTATAATTGGTAGAATTAAAAAACCTTTATTTACTCATGATCCAATATACTAATTGTAGCGGTATTGAGTCAACGTAAAAAAAAAAGAATTAAAGTGCATGAGAATTATATGAGTGGGAGGTAAAATGGAGTATAAACAAAATATATTTGTTACTAAAACTCAATGAGCTCAGTGCATAATCATAAATTTTAAATATTTATAATTATCAAATAAATTAACCCGTAAAGTATAGATATGTTTTGCATATTGTGACAGGACAGACAATATATTACTTCCCCTACAATGGAGAATTTAGTCGACTTCTTAATTATCTAATAGTATTAAATTATATATATCAAATCCTCTCAAATTTTAAATTTATTTGTGAATGGGTGAAATCTTTTAGAATATAATAAAAAAAAAATTGTAACCTGCACCATTTAGGTAGTGGAGGTTTAATAGTTTTCTGTACATATTTATTTTTATTTATATTTCGAATGATCAAAATAATTACTTAAGAAAAACTTATATTATGATTGATCATAATTATCATTTACGATTAGTAAAAAATTTGTGTAGATGTTTTTGAAAAATTAAGGTTAAAATTATGTGTAAGAAATATTAGATTTCTAGTTATTCAAATACCATATGTTATAATCTAATATTAAAGTTATGAACATTTTTTTATTGATACTATTGACGAAAATAGAATTTTTTTTTAATTCTAATTGATTAAAATCTCTTTATTATAAAATTCAGATTTTGTGAGTTGATTTATGAATAAATGTATTATGATTTTTTTTTTTTGTATAAGTTCTATTAATCCGGTTTAAGTTAAAAATAAAAAGCATTAACTTATGTAAATTGGAAACACTATATTTTTGATACCTTGTTATGTTATGATAATTTTTAAGGAAAAAGGAAAAAATCAGTTTATATCATGATTTAAGCCTCTTCATTATTTAAATTTTTAACAATTCTTAATATATCATATAAGTAATGTGTTGAAAAATAAAAAGAAAACACTTAAATAAGCAACTACATTAATCTGTAGGACCTGCATGTATAAAAAATCTGAGTATATCTTGATTGAAGAATATTTCATTCCAGATAGTTGGCACAATAGTTATCTGTGCTATACAGTACGGAGAAAAGTTTGCGTAAACTTTATTATAATTTGTTAGTTATAAAGTAATAGTATAAGTTATATTTGATTTACTCTAAACATTTTCTTTTTTACATTTAATTTACTTAGTTTCATACTCTGATTAAACCGTCTTAGGTAAATTACAATATTCAAATCTGTGAATTATATAAATTTGGTAAAATCCTGAAAATAAAATAAAAATCCGTATTGAAGCGGTCATGTTTAGAAATCTTGACTTAATTTTTAGTTTTCGCTTTTTTTTAGTTATATGTTATATTGAATAAAATATAATATTTGTGATTTTTTAGATTTTAATAAAATGTCACTGCGTCAATGTGCAGTGCAACAAATATTTTTGATAAATTATATAATATTTAATATTTTAAAAATATAATCAATTTTGTATCTTAGTTTTAAAATATATATATCATTATTAAATGATTTAGGGATGCATATATTTAATCTTGGTTTTATAAATAAAATTAAGTTTTATAATTGTTCGAAATACTTTATTATTGTTTACTAAGATTTCAGAAACAATAAATAGAATCTGTTTAAATAATTTCATTAAATAATTTTCAAAATATTGGGTTATAAAATAAAAAATCGGTTTATAAGATTTATTTTTGTTCTAAAATATTCTTGAAAAATATTTACAAAATATTTACGGTTATCAATCCCCGGATCAGTACTTGTTGAAAAACCAAAAAAAAATTTCTGATTTCAAAAAAATTTTGACTTGAAAAATAAAAAGAAAACAAATAATAAACACTAAAAAATAACTGTATTAATCTGTGGGCTCACATATTTAAAAAATCTGAGTATATCTTGGTGATATCTTTTTTAGTTGGATTTTTTTTTTTGTGTAATATATATTTTTTGGTTCTTAAATATATATTTATTCAATAGTATTATTTGTAATATGCCACATGATAGTAGGGTTAAAGTTTAACAACATTGCTATATAGAGCTTTATCTCTACTTAAATCTGGTGGTTTTGTAATTGTACCGATTGGGCTAGTTAATTGCTATTTGGAAACGTTCAAACCGAGTATGATACAGAGACATCAATACATTATAATCACAATAAGCAGAGAGAGACAGAGAAACACAGAAACTAATACAGATTTGGTCCAACACATACACAATAACAAAAGACAGAACTATATGATAATTTTGAACTAGGAAGTGTGAGCCTCATGAGTCATGAGGGAAATATCCCTTGTTCCACAAGTAATGGCTCCAATATTGACCACTTATCTGCCTTGTCTATTACGAATTTAATGATTGACTTCCGATACACCACTTAATCAATCATTGAGTTTGCGTGCGACCATCACGGAGTTCACAAAGCCATCAGACATAGACGGGTGATAAATCGCCAAGACCTCGAAACCTTTTAGATCGCAAGGATCAACGTCTACGTATAGGAAAGATCTAAGGCCTCGTGCACTCCTAAGGATGAGAAGAGCTTGAGGAGCCATGTGATTCTCCAAGTGTTCAATGACTTTGACTTTGGCTTCTTTGTCCACCCCAACAAGAGATGCCAAGAAAACGACATCGAAATCACGTAGAATCTCCGTGGCGTCGAGTATATCCGTTGTGTGAAAGATCATGCGATTGGAGAGGTCGGGATCGCGTGAGACAAGGCAGGAAGCAAGGGAATTGGCTTGAGGGTCGATTTCGATGTTGTGAAATGTCGTGTTTGGGAGGTGAAACTTAGCCAAGACGATGGATGTTAAGGGCATCGAACCGGAACCGATGAAAGCGATCTTCGTCGGGACATGGCTCGTGTGTTGCGTGAGGAGATCGAACTCGACCTTACTAAGTTTGAGGTAGTTTGTGTAGTAAGGATATAGATCTAAATGGTGAAGTGGGTTGTCTTCGAGAGATCCTAAGATCGTGGAGAAGTGTTGCTCCGAATATCCTTCGACTTCACTACGTAGCTTGACGAGATTGGTTCTGATGGCTTGGACTTTTGGGCACATCTTCTTGACGTCGATGTTTGTCTCCGTCGGTAAGCACGTGGACATGAGCTGTCCGAACAAGGTGTCTACATTTTCGGAAGGTTTAAGGCTCTTGAGTTTAGATATTTGGTCGTACAGGTCAAGAATTTGCTTCTCAAATAGAGTCTTTTGGCAAGCCATGTCGACCCTATGAAATTTTTTTGACCTGGTTTAAAGAGTTTAAAGAGTTTGAAGACTTGGCCGCTTGGTATATATTTATCGGCACGTGTAGGTCCATGTCTTTTGCATCGACGATTAATCAAAAGTTCCCAACAACTTCCATGCATCACCTCAAATAATTTTGAATTATATAGTTCGAATCTCAACCCTGGAATATAATTTTTTTTTTTAAAATAATAGAACTTTGGACCAACCATTAAACTAAATTGCTGTTAAGTCACAACTAATTTAATTAGTTTCTTAGTCTTTCATTTATTGGCGAAAAATGGATGCATATCGCCATTATCGACGTTCACATGAATGCATGTTTAACTATCGAGAAAACGACAAATAAATCGACCAACTCTGTGGACCAACCAAATAAACTAAAGTGTTGATCTCAAGTTCTCAACCAATTTAGCCTCCTCTTTTTTTTTTTGTTATTAAGAAAAATATATAGAGATATATTCCCTAGACATGCAGGGCTGCATGTATGGTACATGTAAAACATTTCACATGGTTGCACTTACATGATAAATATAGCTGACCAAAATTTTTACGTTTTGTCTAAAATTGTACTAGCTGACCAAAATTTTAAGGAAAATTAATTCATGGAACTATTGATTTTATGAAAATGCATGGTTTTTAATAGATTATCTTGAAATTAAAGAGTGTTTATATTCGTATACATATTAGTCTAGAGTTTAAAGAAGGAACGAACCACTGATGAGCAAAAATAAACATGTAATAAGAGACGCGGTAAGGTTCGCTAGCTCTCGGACCAATTAATTCATAAAAAAATTAAGAACTCCCCTTCTAATATACTACCGATAATCATGGTATTAGTTATCATAGTACCATAAAGAAAGCGAGGTCCGCATAAGTTTAGGATTGGACAAACATGTAAGTAGAACTTTCACCAACAGGGAAGTAATCATCACTCCTACGTCCACCACTCCCTCTCTTGTTGATATAACCCGGATACTGACTCAGCTCGAACTTCGATTTCTTAGCCAGCGTCAAACCTTCTCCTTTAGCCAGCTTCTTTATTCCCCAATCGCTAAATGGATACGTTGTCTTGTGTGTGATATGAATCTCCCCGTCGTCTTTCAACATTTCCTTAGCGTTTTCAAGAAACCCCCTCACTAACTCTTTGTGGCCCCTGATCCAAAAACACAGCGTTTTATCATTAGATCGGTCCAAATCATAAACTATATATCGTAAAAGAAAATGAAAGAGGTAGTTACTCGATGGCCCTAGATAAAAATTCACGACCAAAGAAACGGGATCCTGCGTGAGGGAAATTGAAGACAATGCGATCATAGCGTTGTAGGCTCAAACTATTATCGAAGCTCATTGTGTGACATCAACCTCGTGCTGGATATCGCACCCAAATCTCTTCAGTTTGCCTATGTTGTCTATCGCATCCATATATTTTATGCACAATTCATCTACATGTAAGATTTCGTTGATTTAAGCCATTAATCACATGCACGGTTAATACTAGTGATATATAGATTAATATTGTATGTGTTCATAAAAAATGGTTTATACATACCTTCCGAATCGAGAGAGGTCGCGGTAATGTTCATGGCCGAGCCAAAAGCTGAAGCTAGACATAGTGAGAATGAGAAGTTTCCTTCTCCAACAAGAAGGATTTTGTGTTTGCTACTATAGGGCCCTATCCATTTTTCTGAAATCTCCATTACATCTGAAGACTTCCTTTTCTATAAACCATGTATATACACACACACACACACACACACACTCATAGAGTCTCAACACAAAGAGTTGCTTCAAGTTCATTGTCTTGATTATTATTCGGCTCTTAGAGTTCTGTGCCGGTTTGATATATCGAAGTTAATTACTTACCCTTTCATGTACCCTTTTCTTGTAAGAATAAAACCGTTTCACATTCATTTATTCTTATAACTAGGATCTTAAATATCATATTTGAAAGTTGAAACCATTACCTTTAGACCTTTATACGAGTTATCCACTATAAAAAAAAAATTAAAATATTTTGGTCATTTTACCGTTAAATCAAATTATCACCAATTAAAAAAACACATGACGTTTGATTGATCGAAGATATAAGTGATTAAAATTGATATTCAGCTGTAATGAAAATTACAAATACTCTAGTTATCTTTTTGTATTTTATCGGCGGGGAGGGTTTTTGCTCGTTATTTTAGTTATTTTTTCACGATATCACATAAAATAGTGTTTGATGGTCTAAAACATGAGCGAAATTCATATTGGTTTTTGAATAAAATAAGCAATATAGAAATCAACTAATTTCTGTTTCACCAATTGTTTTTCTTATACTACATTACTACTCTTTAAAAAGATCCAGGAGACTAAAATGATCAACTTACAAAGAAAAACCATGATCATTGCCAAAAGACAAAAATGGAATTATTATGACTTTTCCAAGGGAAAAAAGCTTTATCTTAGTGGTGAAGTGTTTTATGGATCCGCAACTAACCACACATTACAATTACAACTACCCAAAAAAAAAGTGAGAAAAAAAGAAAGAAGCACAGTTACCCAAGGAACAAACTCATTTTGATTATCTTCATACAAGTCCAAAGATAAAGCCGAAATATGATTTTTCAAACATTTTGATTATCTTCATACAAACCCCAAAGATATTTCTTAAAACAACTTAAGTTTTTCTTTTTATCAAAAGAAAACAAAATAATATATAGGTTAGTCAATAGTGCTCCTCAAATCCTATTATGTTTTTCTAAAAATAACATTAATGTAGATATTTTCATACAGTATAATTAAGACTTCTAATATGTCAATTAAGTCCCTTAGACTATCTGATTGGTAACTCTTTTTCTTTCCTTCTAAAATACTAACTTTTGAGTTTGTTTAATTAACTAAGTATCTGTATTTTGTCCCCTGTAATCAATCAAAACTCTTAAAAATGTCAGATTTAATTAGGAAAAGCCACTTGTTAAGAAGAAAAAAGAAAACGCATGTAGTTTTCAAACTTTAAATCCACCGAGATTTGCTTTAGTAGTTCTTCAAAACGACACGCATGGTCCCACTCATTTCAAAACCAAACCCCACTACGCAAATTGCAAAGCTCTCTTCTTTTCCCCAAAACTCTCGCTTTCACTTTCTTTCTTTTTTACACACAGCAAAAACTTAACTTTATTTTTCTCCTATTTAACCCATAACCATTACACATTTCCAAATTTCCTTTCATTGATCACATAACCCATGCCAAAGCTACCACCTCTTCCTCCTCCACCGCGGTTGCAACCGTCCGAAACGCCGCCATGGGAGACGCCATCTTCTGTTTGGTATACTCCAAGAACCACGCCATGGAGAACACCACAAAGCACGCTGTCAACACCAGTTAGCCAAGTGGTCTTAACAAAGCCAGCAACGGTTAGATTCAACAGTCTTGATACAGAGCCGAGGAAAGATGCAGATAGGGTGATTCTCCGGCAGCCACGGAATAGCAAGACTAGTCTGTGGATATGGTGTGTTGCCGGTTTGTGTTTTGTGTTCAGCCTTTTTCTTATCTTCCTTGGGATTGCTACTCTGATTGTGTTTCTTGCGATTAGACCAAGAACACCTGTTTTTGACATCCCCAACGCCAACCTACACACGATCTACTTTGACTCTCCCGTGTTTTTCAATGGCGATTTGTCGATGCTGGTGAACTTTACCAACCCTAATAAGAAGATTGACGTGAGGTTTGAGAAGCTTGGGATTGAGCTCTTCTTCTTCAATAGATTGATTGCACAGCAAGTGGTCCAGCCCTTCTCTCAGAAAAAGCGCGAGACGAGGTTGGAACCAATCCATTTGATCTCTAGTTTGGTATGCTTGCCTGTAAACCACGCGGTGGAACTCAGGAGACAGGTGCAAAACAACAAGATAGAATATGAAATTAGAGGTACCTTCAAAGTCAGAGCTCATTTTGGAATGATTCATTACTCTTATCTGCTACAAGGGAGGTGCCAACTTCAGATGACCGGTCCACCAACCGGAATCCTGATATCTCGTAGCTGCACGACGAAGAAACAATGAAGAAGACGATATGGTTCTCTGAGTCAGAAGTCATCTTCAAAGTCTCTAGCTTTGGCATGTTCTGCAACTGTATCTCTATTTGCTTACCCACAAAATGTATAAAAGAACAAGACCTAGTGTCTATCCAAGAACAGTGATCGGAGTTTGTACTATTTCCAAGATAAAGAAACTGGAAAGATATTATCTTTCTACGCAACAGATTCATAATTGATCCATTAGACACCGTACCAAGAACAGTGTTGTATTTTAATACAGTTCAACATACCTGAACCACCATAGAAAAGATTGAAGACCAAAAGCAAAAGAGGTACAAGCATTAGATTCCTATGTTGGTTCCCTTTACTTAAAGTAATCAAAAACACACAAGATATGCAGATAATAAAGAGGAAGCTTACCTATTTTCTAGCATTTCCCAACATAGAGGATTTTAAAATTCAAAATCTCAACTAAAACTAATATTTTCTCCAGGAAAGTTTTGATGTTATATACAATGGTCTCAGGGATAGAAAAGTTAAGCAGAAATTGGTTGGCTAAAACCATAACTGGTTTCACTAGACAGACATGTAAAGCTGATTGTATATTATACCCCACAAGTCTCAGCTAATGGGGCTTTAAGAAACATCACATGTCTAACGGTAGACTGAAACAGGAATCATCTGAAACTCCTTTCAGAAAGAAAGAAGTAAAGCAACCAAATCTCTTTCTTTTTTCTGCAGTCCCTCAAACCAACTAGTATCAATGATTAGACAATACCAACTTTGAGTATCTAGAAGAATGAGAAATGAACAAGAAACTTCGCATGTCTAATGGTGGACATGAATATACCATGTTGCTCCATAAATCTCTTATACTTTCCTTAGGTGATGTGACACTAACGATTCAAACTTAGCCACATGGATAACAACAGCTTGAGCATTCTCTGATCCTATTCATCTCTCGCGAACTCTCAAAGCGTAGACATCAAAACTTAATATCAAGAAACCATAGCAAAAGAAGACCTTGATGCTAGCAAGATAAATGGAATTCAGTTTGAAAATTGCAAATCATGTGGTGAAAACATTATATATTAATCGGGATATATCCTCCATAAAAATTCAATCTTTTGGCACAATCAATATCCATCTCTCATTTAGAAAATATATAGATACAACATGATCCTCCTGATCAACCTCTTAAGCCTCAACATTATTAAAAGGTCTAGAGAACAAAAACCAAAGCAAATGGACCAAAAGAAGAAAAAGAATCCGGACCTGACTTCTTCCATTTGCCTCACCTTCAAACCTCAGCCGGAGTCTTAGCCACAATAGAGAGAGCATGTAACCCGTTCTTTAACTCCTCTTGCAACAAGTCATAAATCAGCCTATGCCTCTTGACCAAGCTTTTACCTTGGAAAGCATCCGAAACGATTCGCAAGTTGAAATGTGTTTCCCCATCATCACCAGCACTACCTCTAACAGCAGCATGCCCTGCGTGCTGGTAAGAAACATCTTCAACTTCTAACTCAACAGGATTCAACTCCTTCTCCAATCTCTCTCTCATCCTCATCCCTCTACTCCCTAAAGCAACAACATTTGACCCACTATCAGAATCTTCAGCTCCCAAATCCTCCGTATCATTGTCAACAACACTTGCTCCACCGTTTGTTTCAGGAGTAGGTACGAAGCTAGATTCTAAACTCTCTCCAGAACTTGAACCTTCCTCACCTTTGACTTCCAAATTTAAAGCCTTTTTCTGCATCAACTTAAGCATATTAAGGAATCCATTGTTTCTAGAAGGAGACAGACTCTGCTGCAAACCAAGAAGAAGAGCAAAATCAGGAGTAACCCTCAAAATCTCAGGGACAGGTCTACCAGATAAACCTTGAACTAAAAGAGCAGCTAAGCCTTTAGTGATAGACGAATCAGAATCAGCTTCATAGACAACGTTGCGTTGGTCATCAAAGAAAGCCCTAACCCAAACCTGAGAAACGCAACCTTCAACTTTATTCTCCCTAGTCTTGAAACGAGGATCTAGTGGCTTGAGATGTTCACCGTAGAATATAAGCTGCCTGTATTTAGCTCTCGGCTCTTGTACCGATTGGAATAGGTTGACGATCTCTTGTAGCTTCGGAGGAAGCTCTTCGATTGGTTGATAGTCTTCAGAACTCGACGGAGATGACGAAGCTGATGGTGGACGAATGTTTCCGGTTGAAATTTTCTGGAAAGTGATGATCGTCCGACGAAGTGAAGGGAGCTCCGACGGTTTAAGCGGTCGCAAAATTAGAGCTTTGGCCGGGTATTGGACTGAAGAAGCAAACAAGGTTGGTTTGAACGGGATTAGACGAAGCGACGCAGCGCAAGACATCGCTGCTGCTGCCATAAAGGTCGAAACTTCGAGAGAGAGAGAGAGAGAGAGAGAGACGGTGATGGAAACAGAGTCGCGAATATTCAGAAATCAACCACTTCTGATCTGGGTTCAATTGAGTAAGTAGAGTAAACCGTTCAATTGAGTAAGTAGAGTAAACCGGGAAATGAACCGGAGTTCAATTGAGTAAGTAGTAAACCATGGAATTGAACCGGAGTTGGTGCTGAGTGAGGAGGGTCTATCGCAATCCGAAATTTTTAGATCTAAAATCACTATCGTGGCCGTGGGGTTGGTTTTAAGAAATTATAAAAGTATACGACTCTTTTTTCCATATAAAGATAGATAGATATATGATATATCTAAATTTGTTTTTTTAATTAAATATAATAATTTTCCAAGCTTCATCGTTTTCGTTAATCTTCTTCGTTTACTTACGTCTTCGTTACCTCGTTGCGAGAGTTGATTAGCTTTACAAATGTGATTTGAGTTCTATAACGGTGTCTAATACATCTGTATCTAATTATCATAGTCTGAGTTATATTTTTTATTGATTTCTTACGCCCAATGTTTTTTTTTGTTTTAAATCAACTTATTTACTTTCCAGTTTTGATATTTACTTGATTCACAAACTTTTCTGTTGTTTTAGCTATATTCGATCTTCATAATTTCAAAGTGCAACTACTTGGTCTCTAAGGATTCAATCCTAAAGTTTTATAACGATACCACTAGATCGTAGTTGAGTACACATTAAGTTATCAATTGACCTTTGATCAAAAGCGTTTGTTTACGTCTTTTCAAATATAATCATGTGTTGGTTGTCTCTATACCTTAACTTTGGGATCCTTCACGGGATGAAGAAGATAAAAAAACTAAATAGTTGATCAGTCAATGAAAACAAGAGTTTAGTTCGTGTAATGGGGTAATTTGTACTTTCAATCATATTATTTGTACTCAAGTAGGTAACTTATACAATAAAATTTTGAAAGCAAAACAAGTTTCATCAAAAGAAAAATTGCAACAAACATTTTATATATATAGATATGATTCGTAACTTTTCTATGTACTGTTCATAGGCGGATCCAAGAAAAAAAGTATGGGTCAACTATTGATAAAATAAAATAATATTATATTATAAATTCATTAGTTTTCAATTCAGTTTATTATAATGAATGAATCCTTGAACAAAGAAAGTAGCTTCTTCAGTCCAAAACCTGTAAATCAAATTTTGTTTATAAAAAGTGATAGTGTAAATTCATTACTTTTTAATTCAGATTATTCGTATGAATACACAACAACAACAAAACCCTGTAAATTTAAATAAAAAATAATATAGTGTAAAGTCATTAGTTTTTAATTTAGCTTATTATAATGAATCCACACAAAAAAAAAAGAAGCTTTTTCAGTCCAAAACTTGTAAACAAAATTTTTGTTCATTTTCTTTCAATATTTTGGTATTTTATTTAAAGAAATTTTGATATCTCATTTGAAGAAATTTTGTTTTTTGTTCTAAACTTTTTTTTTTGTCAACAGTCTGTTCTAACGTTTTCTAATCTTTTTTTAGTGCTTCGATTTGTATTAAAGATGAACTTGGATCTATTTATCCAAGATGAGTCCATGTGTAATTGTTTTATATATAACATTTGTTGGGCCGGTCTATTACAAAAAAAAACTTTTTTTTAGTACCGACTAAGCAACTATTCTAAGATAACTTGAACAATGTGCTTATTTGTACAAAATGACAAATTTCTCATTATAAATTTTATATAGTTCGAATTTCCCAAAATTTTATTTTATATTCACATATAATAGAATGACTAACAAATAAATTTTACAAAATAGATGATAGAATCATACATCAAAATTTTTTATTTACATTTTATTGTAGTGCCTCCTAGTATAGATAGTATCCTATACTATCCAATCTAACTCCTTATGCAGATTTGTTGTGTTGTTAGTAATTTCAAGTCTACTTCTTCTTAAATAGAGCCCATCTTCTCTGACTTTCCAATCCCAATAATTTTTTCCTTCTAAAATTTAGAACATGTTTAAATCTAGATCGTTGTTTTATTGTACACATAAAACGAGTCCTACCAAAATAGTTAGGAGCAAAATGATTTACAAATTCCCCTCCGTTTGGTATTAGTGTTGGACCCAATACATCCTCTTTAGAAAAGCATCTCATCCAAACAGTTTTTTTATTTTTGAGTTCGTTTACGATCCTGATTCCAGCACCGGATACATGGTCTAACATACAACAACCAAAAAAAAAGAGGAAGATTGTGAAATTTTTCATTTTTCCTTTTTTTCTTTTTCTTGTAGAGATGTTTATAAGATCTCTTGTTATATTTTTGATTTGTTTTAAGAGTTTAAATAAACAATTTTTGCATTTAAAGTTTCTTGTTTTCTATTAATACAAGTTTGCTATTAATAATTGAGGTAACAATTCATCAACTTCTATGATTTATGTAAAATCATCAGCCATGAGTTGAAGATCTCCAACCTGTCTTGTTTCAGCTTTTCCTCTAACCAATTAAGTGTTTTATATTCTTAACATGAAGAAAATATATTTACATATTTTACTACCTAAGTATATATGGTTTTTAAAATGAATCTTACAACGATTAATTAATTATTATGATTGTATTTGTTATACAAACTATCTAACTCGAACAAAACATATCCAAAATATACTTTTTAATTGATTAATTCATTTCCAGCTTACTTGCACTATAGAGAGGTCTTTCATACAAGAATAATTTTTCTCAAATACACATGGCCATAGTGAAGATGCAAATTTTGGACATAGCTCGTTGTTTGGATTAAGAAATTGCATCAGAACACATCAAGATTATGTAAGCTGTTATGGACGCGGGAGCTAACATGGCAAAGGTAGAGAGGATAATGTGACTTGTCAAGGAGGTGAGAGCTGACTTGGCCAAGTGGTGGAAGTTTTTCTCTGGTTGCTGCTGAAAATCAAATAGTTGGTCTGGAAGACAAAGTGGTTATGATTGTGAGGAAGTATTTTCAAAGAATGGAGAAAAGTAAACAAATCGACATGTCAACACATGCTAGAACTAAGTTAGAGAAGGAAAATATCTGACAATGTGTTGAGTGTGAGGGTGTTGGTTATCTTAAGTCTGACTGTCTAACAAGAGGAGAAGCTTGTTAAAATGTCATGAATGTAAGGGCTATGGTTATTGTGAATGTCGGATCCCACACTCAATGATTTTAATGGTCAAAGAGATTGAATATTTTGAGAATAACAAAAACTGAAATTACTTTAAATAAAAATAAAATTTTAAAAAATATAGAAATTGCTTAAGAAATGTATTGTATAAATCTCCAAAAAGTCTCCTCCTTAGGTGTACAAAGTTTTGTATTTCAATTGGGGTTTGTTCGGTGGTTCTAGCGGAGCTATGGGGGGTCAATTATGGGCTTTACATTGCATGGGGGAAGAAGATCATCAGGTTGGAGCTGGAGGTGGACTCCGAGTTGGTTGTGGGGTTCTTACAGATAGGGATTGATGACGCTTATCTTTTGGCTTTCCTGGTACGTTTGTGCCATGGCTTTTTATTGAGGGACTAGATAGTTCGTATTTCACATCTGTATAGAGAGGCAAACCGTCTTGCGAACGGTTTAACTCAATATGCGTTTACTTTACCTGTAGGATTTCAATTTTTAGAGTCTTTCCCGTCAAGTATGGAGTTGATTGTAAACGAGAATGGTCGAGGAACTGCGTTTCCAAGGCTCCTCTATGCTTAGTTTCTTTTTTACTCTTTTTTAATAAAATACAGGGGATTAATCCCCTGGTCATAACCAAAGAAAAAGATCTTCCTTGGTCCCCATCTCTCAAGGCCCATCTCAGAACTCTTCGCCTTGTTCACTCCATCTTCACGAGCTCTCCATAACTCGTTGACACTCCGAACACTTCGTATTTCTCTGAGCTGGGCCATCTTGTTTCACGGGATTTTCTTTCTCTGGCACCTCGGGTGATCACATGTGTCATTCCTCTTTTGGTAATAAAATTTTGATAGAAGATCCATGTATGTTAGTGAGGAATCTGGGCCCAACAATCATACAAGGGCTGATTGTCTTAGAATGACTAGTAATAAATTGTCTTATGTGACATGGAATGAAAGTGATATTGAAGTAGATGAGCTTGACAAAAAATAAAGTTTCAATAACTTTGTATCTTACTTGGGTACCGTAGAAGGGGAATTTTTCTTAAGTGCCCAAACTAATGAGAGTCTGATTTGACATTGGAAAATAGACTAATGCTCTGATCAAATAGTTGTCGCTAATCAATGAGAAGAGGAGCTTGTTGAATAAAAGCTCGTATTCTAGAAAGAGATAGAAAACTAGTCAATCAGGTTTGGGCTTAAGAATAAGATTTCTATTGTCAAGTTGCCTACACAGCTGAGCCATAACATAAGTCAGAAAAGAAGTTTGGTATTTTTACAAGAGAATCTACAAAACTTTGAGGAAGATTCATGTGGTCGTTACTTTTGGAGATGGGGCAAAAGGTAAAAGGAGAAAGGCAAATATATAACTAGCGGAGAGATCACTTAACCCCAAACTCTAAAATGTTTATATGGTCGATGGACTGAGAGCTAACATGATTAAATTAAATCAATTTCATGAAGATGGATTGCGTTATGAGCCAAAGCCTTGGCCTTAGATCTTGTTATCATACTCGTTGCTTAAACTTAAGAACAAGAGATTTAAGAGCTAACTTCCCATTAACCCAAATTTCTCCTTGAGAATTAGGTTAATTGTTGGAAGCTTGGAATTCTCATTAGCATAAGAGGGTTCTTATATAGACCTTACAAACCGACGTATCTCTCCTATTAAAAGGAAGAACAATTCTTGGGTTCACTCCTAAGGTGAACCCCTTTGTTCACTTCTCTTTGTTTTAGCCAGTGAGAATCTAACATGTCATAATACATTTAAAAATCTATTTATTCACCTTCTTATAAAATAAGGAAACAAAATCTGTATACATTATTATAAAATGAAAAACTTAAACCGCTTATTCATAAACCCAAACCGATATATAATTTCACTCTAATTGTAAAATTTAAACCCTAACTGTGAGAACTGAGAATGAACTTCTCCTTCCGAAGTGATTTAAATTGTGGAGGAGCTTATCGCTGTAAAACAGCTCCGAACTGAATTGAGAGTTTTTGAGAATTTGAATTTGTATTGCTATTGCTGGAAAAAATATTCGACCCCTTACAACTGACACCCCCTTACATATTTATACCGACCAATTTATTACTAAATTAATGCACCATTAATAGGACGCGATTTGCGCGGTCTAATTAATCCTCTTGAATGCGGGAATCTTTGACCGGGACCGAGCTGCGAGCTGACCATCACGAAGCATCTCCGCGCTCTCTTCCTTTCTCCGGGCCTGATGGGCCGATCACTAATTCGCTCTTGGCCCAGTAGACGAGCCCGGCCTAGGCCCTCTTGCCTATTGCTCGAGATGGCAGATCGTGGGTACAACAGTTGCCCCCCAAGTCTCCCGAGCTGAACAGTTCGGGGGACTTTTAACCTTCAAGCGATCAATTTCGGGAAACTGAATATTCTCCATATCTCCACGATTTGATCGTGGTAATGATGGGATTTGCCTTCCCGAACAAGACTCGGGGCCCACTAGGTGGCGTGTTAACTATAAGAGAGAGAGAAAACGGTGCGAGACCTTTCACTTCCCCAGATAATCGTTGCTCCCTGGTTCCGTGTATAAAGGTAAATTCGGCTTCTCTCTCTTTCACTCTTAATCCCCAATTGTGCTTGTATTTTCCGTTCTCCAATTTTCTTTCTTTTCCTCTGTAAACTTCTTTACTTTCGCCGGAAAACCCTTCACTCTTCCTTTATTTCCTTGCTACTTTTACCGGAAAAGCATGTCTCCGCCGAAATCCTCATCGGGAAAAACCGCAAAACCCTTGATTCCGGGCGTTTTCGGCCCCCACCAACCGTCGAATCTTTCTGCAGAGAACATAGCCGAGATTAGAGGATCCACCAGGATTCCGTCGGAGGTAGAAATCAAATTCCCGGAGGCGCATGAGTCTCCAGAGAAACCCCCTCCAGGGTACTGCTGCGCGTTCGAGATTTTCTTCTCTGCGTGCGGTCTGTCATTCCCCCTTCCCGAACTCATCGTGAAGATGATGTTCGAACTGGGCTTCGCTCTTCCTCAGATGTGCCCTAACTTTGTTCGGACTGTCTTGTGCCTTCAAACTCTGGGGGAGGAGTTCAACTACCAGCTGTCATTGGCCGACTTCCTCCAGGTGTACACGGTGAAGACTGGTCGTACCAAGGGCACGCTTTACGTAAGCCCGCTTTCCGGGCTAAAGGTCTTTGACGACCTGCCCGAGAAGGATGAAAAGTGGCGGAAGTCCTACTTCTTTTTCCCGGTTAATGAGCTCACTTTCGGCCACCGCGTGAGTTCGCACGTATCGAAGTGGACTTCGAAAATCGGTAGAATGGAGTTCCTTGCTAGGTCCAGGTTAGGTGTTGCTTGACGTTCCGTCTCACCTTTTTGCTGTTTCTTTTTCAGATCACTTCGAGCGCGGATTGCTTTGCCCCACATTCGCAGAGTTCTTCTCGAGGTTCTGCAGCCAGGGACAGATTGCTTGGGACTCTTTTTCTTGCGAAATAATCAGAGAGTCCACGGCGAGGCTCGGAAGGCGTTCTCTCGTCTGTTCCACCCCCTTGAGCGTTTCGGAGATGAATTACAGAGAAGAAAGGGCGTGCCGAGCTGCTGAAAAAGAGGCAAAGAAATAGATGGCGATGGCCCTCGCCGAAGGCAAAGCTCGCATTTCTAACAGGAATTCCTCCGTTCCCGAGGTGAGCGGGACTTCCGTGCCTCCAACTGGCTCTCCCGAGCTTGGTACAGAATCAACCAGGGCTCCTGCTGGTCCGTTGATTCCTCCTGTGATTGTCATTGCTGATTCTAGCGATGAGCCACGGGAGATCGCTGCTTCCCCCCAGCGCCGAAGAAAACCTCTGCTGAGGCCTCCTGCCAGCAAACTGATTCATCAAAGAAGAGGAAAGAGCCTGAGACCGCCTCCTCTTCTCGTGAAAAGGGGCGAGCTCGGACCGGCCCATCAGGGGATGAGCGAAGTAGATCTAGCTCGAAAGACAGGGGTCCCTCCTTGGAGAGGAGATCTAAGGAGGCCCCACCACCAAAAGACTCCGGAGACTCCTCTGGAAGAAACCCTCTGAGGGAACAACGTCATTCCGCCCGAGGTAATTAAATTTTTTTTTGTTCTTACTTTTATACCTTTGACTGTTCGATAGTTGATGACTGAAATGACTTTGCTCGAAAATCTTTCAGTCCCCCCTGCATCCCCAGCCGATCTAATGAGGAGCTACATTCAACCCGAGGTTCGAATTCCGGCATTTGCTGACATGACCGAGGTCAACCGTGCGAATTTCTTTTGCTTTTGCTTTGTTTTCTTTTGTTTTTTTTTTTTTTTTTTTTTGCCAAACAGTCGCTTACTAAGCTACCATTTTCAGCTAATGATCGAGTTTAACTCCTCGGTGGCTTCCTATGAGGAGCAACTGTTCGCTTCCCCGTCATCTTCTAAAGTACATCTCCTTCAAGAAAGGATTGCCGACCTAGAAGCTCAGGTAAAGGAATATGCCCGTCTGGAAGCCGAAAATGCTGACACCATAGCGAAAGCCGAGCGGATCCGAGCTCGGATGAAGAAGGCTGAGGTAGAGGTGCTCGACCTCGGGGTTGCTAATGAAGACCTCCGCGACAAGCTGAAGAAGGCGGGGGACCTTTACTTTGAGGCGGCGGAAGATGCCAAGGCAGCAAAAAACAGACTGCACGAGATCGAACTCCGCAATCAGTTACTCGAAGCTGGCAACAGCTGCGAGATTGAAAGGGTACGGAGGGAAGAAAGGCAGGCGATGAGGCGAACTCTCCGCCCCTTGGTTGAGGAGGTAAAGGTCACTTTCGAAGAGAGGGAGAAGCTAGCCCCGCTCCAGATCCGAGCTGCCGAGATCAGGGCTAACCGAATGCTGGTCGAGGAGATCTCCAGGGGCGAGATCCAAGATATGGAGGCCGAGCTCGGGCTCCTGAAAACTGACGAGGAGGAAGCCGACGAAAAGGTTTCAAAGGTAACTCCCCGTGATCTCGACCTCGCTGCATTCTCAGACCTCTTGGTGGATACGCCCGATCTCTTGTGTAACGAGCATCCGCTTAGCGTCACGATCGATGAGTCTGGTACTAACCTCGGGCAAATCTCGAATCAGGGGGTGGACGACTATCTAGCGAACACCAGGTCGGAAGGGGAGCTCGCAGAAATGGGCCTGGCCTTATCCGAAGCGGCGTCAGATCCTGCTCTCCCTAATCCTTAGTTTTTACTTTGGGGTTGTTTTGGCACGAGTTGCCCCCCGTTTGTAATATTTATTTTCAGACTTCTCTGGAGTGTTTTGGTCGTGGTGACCACTCCATAATAAATTTTTGTTGTGCCATGCGAACTAAATTTCCACAACCTTTGGTTTTGAAAAGATGACGAGCAAAAATGAACTCGAAGTGAGAACTTCGGTTAAATAGTTCGAAAATGGCACCCCAACCCTAATAAATAAAGCTGAATAGGAAGTGAGAACTTCGGTTTAGAGTTTTTGCAACAATAAGCTTTTAAAGTAAAGCTGAGTACGAAGTGAGTACTTCGGTTTAGGCTTGCGAGGTTAAACCTCGACTTTGATAGATACGAAGTCAGACTTCGGTCTCTTGGTTTGTTTTTTTTTTGCGTACCATTATTAACAAAAAACTTTAAGAAAACTTTAAGTTTTATTAATATGGATAGCTGGACCTGAAGTGGGCTGCCTACGTACCCTTATCGGGATCAAGCTGAATCGTAGTTCGATACAAATAAATTAACTGTGAAAAAGTTTAAGGTGTAGAGAATTCCAAGACCTCGGGACTGGTTTTCCCTCTGAATCCTCGAGCTGATAAACTCCATTTTGGACTTCACGAGTAATTCTGTATGGTCCTTCCCAATTAATTCCCAGTTTTCCTGCATTGAGCTCCTCGGTATTTTCATAGACTTTCCGGAGGACGAGGTCGCCCACTGCCAAGGGTCTGCCTCGGACTTTGGAGTTATAGTATCGAGCTACCGCGTTCTGGTAATTCTGGATCCAAACTAACGCCTGGTCCCGCTGCTCGTTGATTGTATCGAGAGTATCCTGTAAGAACTCCTCATTTTCCTCAGCTCGGAGTGGGTTCAGCGAGGCACGGACTCCAGGGACCTCTATGTCAGCTGGGACTACGGCATCGACTCCGTAGACCAGGGAGAAAGGTGTTTCACTAGTGGCCCGGCGAGGTGTTGTTCGGATTGCCCAAAGAACGCCCTGCAGCTCGTCTGGCCAGCGCCCTTTGCGAGAGTCGAGCCGTTTCTTTAAGTTAGCAAGAATAACCTTATTCATCGCCTCGGCCTGCCCATTACCTTGCGGGTAACGCGGAGTTGATTTATTGAGTCGAATCTTCCACTTCGTGCAGAACTCTTCGAACTTCGAGGAGATGAACTGCGGACCATTGTCCGTGACGATTTCGTGGGGGACCCCGTAGCGATAGATTATACTTTTTAGCACGAACTGTTCCACTTCGTCGCTTGTTACTTTCGCATAGGCTGCCGCTTCCACCCACTTGGAGAAATATTCAGTAAGAGCGAGCACGTACTGAACTCCTCCTGGTCCCCGATGTAACGGACCGATGATATCCATCGACCACCTCATAAATGGGTAAGGTGCGGACACTGAAGACAGGAGCTCGGTGGGTTGATGAATTGACGGGGCGTGCTTCTGACACTTCTCACAAGTCTGAGAATATTTTTCGCAGTCCGTGACCATGGTAGGCCAGAAGTAACCTTGCCGTTTGATTTTGAAAGCCAGAGTCCGCCCTCCGGAGTGATTTCCATTGGGACCATCGTGGACAGCTCGCATCAGCATCGTGGGTTCTCTACCAGCCACACAAGTTAAATAAGGACCAGCTACACTTCGGCTTAAAAGTATTCCGTTGCGAACGCAGTACCGCGCACTGACGACCTTGAGCTTCCTGGCTGCCCATTTGTCAGCTGGGAGTTCCCCTTTTTCCAGGTAAGCCCAGATCGGGCTCCGCCAGTCATCTGCCCCCCAGCTGTTAGAATTCGTGCCGCTAGGAGCAGCATGTGGGATAATAGATTGTCAACTGGTGAGCTCGATTGGTCCGGAGTTGAACTCGCGTCTAGCTCAGCTTGAGGTGGATGAACTTCCATCGGAGTGGGCATAACGGGAGCCGGATCCTCCGAGGGTAAGGAGTCCGCAGCCGCCTTACGAGCTGCTTCCTCAGCTGCCAACTGTTTTTTAATCGCCCGAGTGACGACGTTTGAACTCTCTAGACGGATACTTGGAAACTGGATGACTTCGACGGGGATAATCCTTGTCATCGTGGGATCCGAGGTGGATGCCAGAGATGCTAAAGCGTCCGCAGCGGAGTTCTCACTTCGTGGGATCTTAGTGATTTCGAACTCCTCGAACTTAGTGACTAACTCCCGGGCTGCGGACAAATAAGCTTCCATACGACCATCCTTTGTCTCGTACTCCCCCAAAAACTGGTTGGTGACCAGCTGCGAATCGCAAAAAGCTCGAAGTCTTCGGACACCAATCCCCACTGCGAGGCGTAAGCCCGCTAGGAAGGATTCTTATTCGGCTTCATTATTGGACGCGCTGAAAGCCAAGCGAAATGACTGCTTGATCACTTCGCCTGCAGGAGAAGTGAGGCGGACCCCAATTCATGCTCCCGTTTTGGAAGAAGCACCATCAACATACAATGTCCACGGGGCTTCGACATCGCCGCTAACCGAAGAGGCTAGTGGGAGTTCGATCAAGAAATCAGCCAACACCTGCGCCTTAGCACAGGTTCGAGTCCGGAACTCGATGTCGTATTCACTCAACTCGACAGCCCATTTAGCTAGCCGCCCAGATTGGCTCGGGCTATGTAACACTGTTTGAAGTGGCTGAGTCGTGAGGATTACGATTGTATGGGACTGGAAATAAGGCCGCAACTTTCTTGCCGAAGTGACCACTGCTAAGGCCAATTTCTCCATCATAGGGTACCTGGACTCTGCCCCAGTGAATGACTTGCTGATATAGAAAATTGGTCTCTGCTCCCCCCTTTCCTCACGAACCAAGACTCCGCTGACTGCACTGTCCGATACGGCTACGTAAAGAAAGAGCGGCTCACCGAACTCGGGCTTAGCCAAGACCGGCGGTTCAGATAGGTAGGCTTTGAGCTGAGCGAAGGCCTCCTAGCACTTCGCATCCCACAAGAAGTTTTTTCCCCCTTTCCGTAATAGCTGGTAGAAAGGGAGACATTTGTCCGTAGATCCAGAAATGAAGCGGTTGAGAGCTGCGATCCGTCCGTTAAGACGTTGCACTTCGCGCAAGGTTCTAGGAGAACTCATAGACAGGAAAGCATTTATCTGCCTCGGGTTCGCTTCAATGCCTCTTCCTGTGACGATGTACCCCAGAAATTCCCCTGATGGGACTGCAAAGGTGCACTTCGTGGGGTTAAGCTTCATCCCGAACTGATCCAGGATGTCGAAGCAAACTTTCAGATCAGCGAGGTGCGAGCCAGCTTCCATTGATTTTACAAGCATGTCATCGATGTAGACTTCCATGGTCTTCCCGAGCTGATGCTCGAACATTCTATTCACCAATCTCTGGTAAGTTGCTCCCGCATTCTTTAACCCAAAAGGCATCACTTTGTAGCAGAAAATCCCGCGGTCCGTAATGAATGCAGTCTTCTCCTGGTCATCCGGGTTCATTAGGATTTGGTTGTAGCCAGAGAAAGCATCCATAAAAGACATCAGCTCGTGACCCGAAGTGGATTCAACTAGGCGGTCAATATGCGGAAGTGGAAAGCTGTTTTTGGGGCACGCCTTATTCAGGTCGGTAAAATCGACGCAGACTCGTGACTTTCCATTCTTCTTTTTGACTACCACTATGTTTGCGAGCCACTCAGGGTATTTCACTTCGCGTATCCGTCCCGCCTTCAGTAAACGTTCGACCTATTTGTTAACGATTTCAGCTCGCTCAGGGCCCAACTTCCTTCGCTTCTGCTTCACAGGTCGGAACGTAAGGTCCGCATTCAGCTCGTGGGAGATAACTTCCGGACTGATGCCGGGCATCTCGTCTACGGACCACGCGAAGGTGGCCATTCTTTCTTTTAGGAAGGTTACCAGACTGGCGCGAATCTCGCTATCCAATCCAACTACGATCTTGATTTCCTGATCCGGAAACTTATCATTGATGAAAATGGACTCAGTAAGGTCACCTTTTAGCTGCTTCCGAACTGGATTCTTGGAGACCTCGAGCTGTGGTTGCTATTGGATCAGGAGCTTGTGACTTGCGAGGTAACAGCTCCTTGTCGTCCTTTGACTTCCTAGAACCTCCCGGACTCCTTGCGGGGTCGGAAATTTGACGCACTGATGGTACGTCGAGGCCACTGCCTTCATCTGATAGAGCCAGGGAGTTCCCAAAATAACATTATAGGCCGTAGGCCGGTCGAAAACCGTGAACTCCACCATTTTAACCACTCCTTGAGTGGACACCGGTAATGTGATTGTGCCCAAAGACATTGACGTTTCGCTAGTGAACGAGACCAAAGGTGAGGACGGTCCGACGATGTGCTCTTTCCCGATACCCATTCTGGTGAGCGTCTCAAGGAATATCAAGTCTACCGAACTCCCAGTGTCAATTAGGATTCGGCAGACTTCGTGATTCGCCACGTCAAGTGAGATGACGAGCGCGTCATCGTGCGGAGTGTCCAACCCCTCAGTTTCTTTCTCGGAGAAAGAAATTTCAGGTAGATCACTTGCTATTACCTTAGCTCGCTTCGGCTGGGGACCAGTGAGCTTCTGCTGATGGTCTTTGATCGCAGTGATGGAGTTCCGAAATAGACGCGATCCTCCCATTATCACGTCGATCCTTTTCTTGGGAGCTTCATTTCCATCAGACTGCTTCGGTGTCTTTGAAGGTGGAGCATCCTCATCCACTTCGGGAATCGCTTTTTGCTCCAATTCTTCGATTGTGACGTTTGGCATTTCTCTCGCCACATATTTTTCTGCGAGGAGGTGCATCAGCTTCTTACAGTCACGAGTAGAATGACTGTTGGTTTTGTGGAGCTCGCAGTATGTGTCCTCATCCCGGACCCACTTGTTACTTGGGAGTACACCACTCTTGGAGCGCGATGAGAATGGAGGTTTGGATGGTGAATTCTTTGGAGAATTCTTTTTGGGAGATTGAGTGACTGCGAACGTGCCCTGCCCGGACTTCGGAGTCGTAGGCGGAGTCTTTTTGGCGGGCGCTTCGAACCGTGGTTTTCCTGTCGGCGGAGCGTTTTGTTTTTGTGCAGCGGCGATTTTGTCTTCCTCCGCGATAATCCAGTTCGAAGCCCAGTGTAATGCGTCCTGAATGGTTGGGAACCGATTCACGGACAGCTCTTCGCGGAAGCGAGATTCGTGCCAGAGGCCGTTCTTAAGCGCGGCCAGGGCTGTGGAGTCCGAGAGTCCGGGAATCTTGACCTGGATCTCCTTGAACTTTGTTATGTAAGACCGGAGAGATTCTCCAGCCTTTTGGCTTAAGTTCCAAAGCTGAGCGTCCGTCACCGCAGTTTCGATTAGGCTAGAATACTGCTTGACGAACGAGGTCGACAGCTCGGTAAAGTTTGTTATGGAGCCAGCTGCTTAAGATGCGAACCAAAGCAGTACCGGTCCATTAAATGTTTCTGCGAACAGCTTACAGTACCCAGCGTCTGCTTCGTGGGGCTCGAGGTCCACCCGGCTAGCTGTCAGCAGGAAAGTCTTGAGATGATTGGTCGGATCTCCTTTTCCTTCGTAGCTCGAGAACTTAATTTTGCCAGTATCCTTGATGCGGACCCGGGCTATTTGATCGGAAAAAGGAGTTCGCCTCGACTCCTCGATCACTCGAAATATGTCTGGAGCAGAAGTGGTTGCACTGTGCATCACAGACCGCATGTCCCGGATCTCGCTCTGCATGCGGAAGATCTCGGGATTGGTAGCATACCCCGAAGTTGAAATGTTTCCATCCACGGGGAGAGGAAGGCGTACTGGGACCTCGGAAGATCGTTCGACGCCGGGCTGCAGCGGAGTGTGGCCACCGCCAACCAGCGGCGGTGCTGCTTGCGTACTGGTCTGAGGTGGGAACGAATCTCCCGGAGTGGCATCTGTTGCCGCCACCTGCGAGGTGGAAGGTGGAGTCACACTGGAGAAATCCAAAGCACGTCGACGTGGGTTTTGGTCAGTGGACAGGAGATCGACCCGATCGGCGTACGCGCGGTGGGAGGCTGAGAGGTCTGCTACGGACGTCGTAACTTCCTCCAGGCGAGCGGAGATCTGACCCTCCAAGTTGTCGAATCGTTCAGTGAGAGTGGCGGAGGCGGCTTGCTGACGGTCGGACTTTTCGGACAAGTCCTGCAGGAGCTTCTGGATCACCTCCAAGGATGCCTCATTGGGAGAGCTGGTTGCCATAGCGGTGGTTGTGTGAAGCGTACTTGCGTATGAAGTCGGAACTAACGAGAGTCAGGCGATAATCCCCCTCCTTCTAGCGCCAAATGTGAGAACTGAGAATGAGCTTCTCCTTCCGAAGTGATTTAAATTGTGGAGGAGGTTATCGCTGTAAAACAGCTCCGAACTGAATTGAGAGAATTTGAGAATTTGAATTTGTATTGCTATTGCTGGAAAAAATATTCGACCCCTTACAACTGACACCCCTCTTACATATTTATACCGACCAATTTATTACTAAATTAATGCACCATTAATAGGACGCGATTTGCGCGGTCTAATTAATCCTCTTGAATGCGGGAATCTTTGACCGGGACCGAGCTGCGAGCTGACCAGCACGAAGCATCTCCGCGCTCTCTTCCTTTCTCCGGGCCTGATGGGCCGATCACTAATTCGCTCTTGGCCCAGTAGACGAGCCCGGCCTAGGCCCTCTTGCCTATTGCCCGAGATGGCAGATCGTGGGTACAACACTAACCATCTCATTTGTAAACCCAAACCGACATATAATTTCATTCTAATTGTAAAATCTAAATCCTAACCATCTCATTTGTAAACTCAAACCGACATATAATTTCGTTCTAATTGTAAAATCTAAACCCTAACCATCTTATTTGTAAACCCAAACCGACATATAATTTGTTTTAATTGTAAAATCTAAACCCTAACCACTTCATTTGTAAACCCAAACCGATATATAATTTCGTTTTAATTGTAAAATCTAAACTCTAACCACTTCATTTGTAAACCCAAACCGACATACAATTTTGTTTGAATTGTAAAATCTAAACCCTAATCACCTTATTTGTAAACCCAAACCAATACATCATTTCATTCTAATTGTAAAATCTAAACCAAGCCAATATTTAACTTTATAGAATTTGTTTCCTTAATATGTATTGCTTTTTAATTTAATTTTGATTTATTTTTTTAAACAAGATAATGTATAGAAGATTTTGATTGTTTGTTAAAGAAGAAGTGAACAAGAAGGTTCACTCTAGGAGTGAATCTAAGTATATATAAAACCTTAAATCTAATTAAAAAAGGAATAACACCATAATTCTAATAACATATCAAAACCTAATAACCATATCATTACTCCCCTCTTCCACTTGAAGCTTGTCCTCAAGCTTCAGCTCATGGCATGTCCTCCTCTTCAATTGGTTCGTCGTCTTGATTAGCACCATCATTGACTACCGTGATCTGAAAAAGAACTGGTTTGCAAACATGTCCTCGGGTGAAGAATTCATCACAGTTCAAGCAGAGACCTTTTGCTCGTCGCTCTTCCATTTCTGCGGTGGTCAATTTCTTCCAAAACAGTTGTTGAGGAGCCAGTTTCTCTTCTGTTTGTTGGGGCAACTGAGCTTCCTTGTCTTTTCCACCCTTGGAGCTCTCATGATTTCCTGTTCTAGGGAACAAGACCGAGTGTTGAGCTATTGGTGCCAAATGTCCTCCAAACGTCTGTGTCCGCTTGTCATTATCGATCTTGTATTCATTATCTCGAGCATATTCCATTGCTTTAAAAATGGTCTCCGGACGGAGATACTCGACTTCCTTCCTTAAACTATCTGTAATGCAAAACTGCCACAGTTGTTGGTCTCCAGTTAGTCTCGTTTGCCTTCCCAAACATTCTTCAAATTGGTTACAATACTCATCAACTGTTCCTGTATGTCGTAGATTACATAACTCTCCAATTGGATTCACGGCATCGGCCTTTCCAAAACGACTTTTACAAATCCTTTTAAATTCAACCCAGCCTAGCATATGCGTGACTAACCTTCTCAAATTGTTGTGCCAGTGATACGCTTTACCAGTCAAGACAAAGGTTGCTTGGCGAACTCTTGCATTGTCATTGAAGATACCTTGATCTTCGAAATAATCTTCACACTTTTGTAACCACTCAATTTCGTTAGTTGTACCATCGTAAGGTGGAAACTCCATCCTTGATGGTGGCACCATAATTCTATCAGCCTCTTCCCTTCCACTTTCTCTAGAGCTCTTCCAACTAATTTCTTTTTGCACTCTAATATCTCCTGTCACATAATTGGTTTTTTCTTCTTCTTCTTGGACATCTCCAATTAGTCGAACTGGCCACTCTCCTCCCCCGTCAGCCAGGCGGTGACCACGCTCTCTTCCCACAGAGCGTTTAGTCCATGGCCCTCCTGAAGAAACCCTTCGCTGATCGGTTATCAAACCTATATTGTCTTGAGATGTTCCCTTGTTTAGTTTGCTGTTCGATATAGAAACTTCTTCGTTTCCTTCATATGTCTCGTCTTTAGCCACAACTAACGAAAGAGCTTCAAACGTTTTTGTGTTTTTTTCTTTTTCTGTCGTAAAGCTCTCTTGGAGTTTTTTTGTGTTTTTCACAAAGTTCTTCACGAAGTTCTTCTATCCTTGATTTAGTCTGCTCTCTCTCCTCTTGCTGGGCTGCAACAATGGATTCCAGAGCCGCATGTTGTGCCTCGGTTTCCTTTTGTAGATCCTCGGTGTTAGCCTTCGTCGGAGTCAACTTCTCATTGATCTTGTTGATGTCAGCTTTCAGCTCCGTTTTCATTGATTTCATCGCTTCAAACAGTTTTGCTTCCATCGCTTCAAGCAGTTTTGTGAGTTGAGCTTGAATGGATCCAGTCTCTCCCATTGAATTGTCTTGCTCTGATACCAAGTTGTTATGAGCCAAAGCCTTGGCCTTAAATCTTGTTATCACACCCGTTGCTTAAACTTAAGAACAAGAGATTTAAGAGCTAACTTCCCTTTAACCCAACTATTTCCTTGAGAATTAGGTTAATTGTTGGAAGCTTGGAATTCTCATTAGCATAAGAGGGTTCTTATATAGAACTTTACAAACCGACCTATCTCTCCTATTAAAAGTAAACTATATAAAACCTTAGATCTAATTAAAAATGAATAACACCATAATTCTAGTAACATATCAAAACCTAATAATCATATCAGATTGGTTGTTCCTTTCATCAATGAAGATTGGAAATTTGTTGACAATCACAGGTGAGACTTGAAATTCATTGCTCTGAAAAGGACTACTACATATTGAAAACACAAACTCTATCTTAGCATTGTCTCAAAGAATGAAGTTGAACTTTCGCATCGCAAGTTAGGAGATATGAATGTTCGGACAATGTTAAAACTTGCAAATCATGATATTGTCCGAGGAATACGAATGTTAAGACCAGTCACAAATTTTGTGTGTCTCCATGCACCAAAGGGAAGTAGGTTTGTTATTATAACCAAAATTGCTCTAGAAATAGTATTGGTTCATATGAATCTGATGATAATAATAACCTTCATAATATATGTAGTTGATATCATCTTATTAGTTGGTTATTATGATTTCTTTTTATTATTATATTAAGTTTGGTATTTTAACTTATTCAAATTAGAATAAGTCGGTTGTAAGAGTTCTCTATGAAAGGAGACTCAAAACATCAATAAGAGGGAAGCCTCCAATAATTAACCTAATTCTCTAGAAAGAGACTTGGGTTAAAGGGAAAGTTTAGATTAAATCTTTCGTTCTAGTTTCAATCACGACTCCAAATACTAGATCAAAGATGACTCATAACATCTTGGTAACTATGCGGTTTGCGGAGAGGTTTAAAATAATTGATTTGTTCACCTATGTCACCAAAGTGCACTTATCATTTTGGTCAAGGCTCTCCAGAGTTAAGCTTGCTTGAGCTGAAGTAGTCTCAGGAATCAGGATGGGTGACCTTCCGTGAAGTGATTTTTGGAACTGTGCGAATGAAGAAAAAACATTGGGAAATATCTTGAGATAATTTGTAGCAACGGTAAACAATTCTTTAAAGCCTTACGGACATAACAAACTAACCGTCGGATACGAATGGGCTCATGGGCCAAGTGAGAGCACATGAGACCCATCAAGAAAAGTGGGTCCATGGACATGGAGTGGACATGGGACCAACTGAGAGGTGGCGGTTGGGACGTTAGAAGTTGTATCATAGCCAAACCCAGACAAGTGTGGAGTTGAGTGGACTCACACCGTCAGGGTGACAGTCTTGGTGTGCAACGAGGATGTTGCGATCTGTTAGTGGGGGTTGCAGAGAGGTTTAAAAATTTTGATTTGACCACCTATCATACTAAAGTGCACTTATTTTTTCGGTCAAGGGTCCTAAGAGAACTTAAGAGTTAGACGTGCTTAGGCTGTAGTAGTCTCAGTATGGGTAACCTTTTGAGAAGTGATTATCGGAAAAGTGCGAGTGAGGACAAAACATTGGGAAATTATCATATGGTGATTTGTAGGGACGGTAAACAAGTCTTTAAAACCTCCCAGACATAGCAAACCGACCGTTAAGTATGGATGGGCTCACGGGCCTAGTGATAGAACGTGATGCCCATTAAATAAGGTGGGCACATGGACAGAGAATGGACATGGAGCCCACTTTGAGGTGGTGGTCGGGTGTTACAGTATTAGAGTCGTTTTTTGATCCAATGAGAGAAGAGACAATAACAATTTCTCAATTTGAGAAATTATTTAAGGAGGCAATCAAAGAGATTACCGAGGGTTTGAAGCAGCTAAAAGAGATCGTGGTAGAGCCCCAAGAGAGGGTAACTAGATAGGAGGAGTCTTGGAGATGACGAAGGCTGCACAACGAGAGGGACTTTATCAAACAAATGTGTTGGTGGAAGAGTTTCGTGAAAGGAGAAGTTCGAAGCAGCCCTAGCTGTTGAGAAGGAAGAAAACTTCAACTGATTTCAAGCCCTTTATACGGCTGTAGGTGGGGATGAGATGGTGGAGAAAGAAACAACTTGTGTGTCTAAGGTGAAGCAAAATAGCAGTGCAGCTCTTACTGACGGATGTTGAACAGGTGGTTTATGTTCAAAAGTCAAAACGCTCGATGGGAAGGGAACAAGGCCATCGATTGAGTGATGGAGGTGGAGAGTGGGCTGTGCGGCAGATTGGAGATGATATGTCCTATGAGGTAGCAGGTTACCCAACGAGAGATATCATAATTTAAAAGAAAATTGGTTAGATGAGAAGTTTGGTGGAGGGAAGAGAAAGTTGCGGCAAAGATACTGAGAAGGTTATGGTGCCACCATCTAAGATGGAGTTTCCACTCTATGATGGTACAACTAATGCGGTGGAATGATTACAAAAATGTGATGATTATTTTGAGGATTAGGAGTGTTCAATGATGATGCAAGAGTATGTTAAGCTACTTTTGTACTAACTAGAAAGTGTATCATTGGAACAACAATCTGCGGAGGCTGACTAAACATAGGCTTGGATGGACCGAGTATAAATGAATATGCAAAAGTAGGTTTGGGCGAGCAGATGCGGTGAATCTCGTGGGAGAGTTATGTAATATGCGACATACAAGGTCAATAGATGATTACTGTAACCAGTTTGAGGAGTGTTTGGGAAGAGAAACAAGATTGTCTGGGGATCAACAATTGTGGCAGTTTTGCGTGGGACTAATAGACAGCTGGCAAAAGGAAGTGGAATACCTTCAGCCCACAACGTTCTTCGAAGCTATGGAGTATGCATGGGATAATGAATACAAGATTGAGGACGATAAACATACTCGAACGCTTGGAGGGCACTTTGCGCCACCACCTCAATATTCAACTCTGTCAACATTGACAAGAAATGGTGGGAACCAAAGAGGTAAAGACAAGGAAGCTCTTTTGCCTCAAGAAACAGAAGTGAAACAAGCTCCTCAACAACTCTTTCTAAAGAAATTGACGAGCGCAAATATGGCGGAACGACGTGCAAAAGGTCTCTGGTTCAACTGTGATGAAATCTTCAGAAGAGGGCATGTTTGCAAACTAGTCTTTTTCAAATCACAGTAGTCAATGATAAGGCTAATCAAGAGGACGAACTAATTGAAGATAAGGGCATAGTGGAAGATGTGAGATGGCGTAGAGCAGCTGCAAGGAGCACACCATAAGCTAAAGCTTGAGAACAACCTTCAAGTCGACGTGCTATGGTTTTATTAGTTGGTTATTAGGATTTTTTATTATTATTAGATTAAGTTTTGGTATTTTAACTTATTTAAATTAGCATAAGTCGGTTATAAAAGGATACTCAAAACATCAATAAGAGGAAAGTCTCTAATAATTAACCTAATGCTCTAGAAAGAGACTTGGATTAAAAGGAAGGTTTAGCTTAAATTTTTTTGTTTTAGGTTTGACAAACAACATTGTTTTGTTATTAACGGTGATGGAAACAGAGTCGCGAATCATATATATAAAAGTAAGGTTTTGGTCTCTCCTTATTGGTTGATTTGCGTTAATTATTTTTTTTTCTTTTTCTTTTTACTTATATATAATAATTAAATGTGATGGTGATTAAGTTTACAAATTTAATCAATTCATAGTCAATAAATTGTCCCCAATACATAACTCCATGATTTCTATTTATATTTTTTCCTTTGTCATAACTCTTTATATGGATCGTCAACCACCTCTCTTAAGTGTGATTCCATTTATGGATAGTCAAAAAATGTAACTCCTTCTACATTCCCAAAATTCAACAATAAATTAGAATCAACTCTCACACTTTTTTTTTTCTAAATTATAATCACTTTTCATCCTATAAATACTCATTCTTTCATTCTCTCATTTTCTCATCTCTTCCACTCTATCTTAAATATTGTATTTTTTTGTGCTTTTTGTTGTTTCTTTCATTCTCTCATTTTCTCATTCTCTTCCACTCTATCTTAAATATTGTATGTTTTTTTGTGCTTTTTGTTGTTGTATGTGTTAGAAAACCAAATTAAATATCATTGTAAAAGTTTAATTCTAAATTTTATTTTTAGAGACTATATGATATGTATCTTATATTGTTTTGATTTTTTGAAGATCCATATCTGTTGTCTATTTTAGTTCATCATCTTATAAGTAATCATTATTTCATCCTCTTCTACTATTTTTTTTTGTGCAAACAAGAGCTTTCATTACTTAAAATCTAAAAGAGGGAAGTTCATACAATCACAAGTTAAAGGATAATAAGAGAGATAAAGATAATGGTTACATGAGTTTTCCAAAGGGTTAATGATGTGGTCATCACATATGCTGAACGAGTAGCTGAACTACTTCAAGACGGATTTCCTGAACTACTCTCTGACGAGCCAAACAAGGAAATATTGATTGCCAAGGCAGATATCTTGCTAGAAATCCTAGATCCACCATTTATTCTTCATCATCACCATTGATTATGATTTCTCCATTATGGTGATTGATTTGTAATTAATTTAGACATATTTGTAATTAATGTAGATTATACCATGTAAGAGCTATAAAAAGACTCATTTTTTAATTGTAAAATATATAGAAGATTTTTGGAAAATAGAAGAGAGAGTTTTCTCACTTTGAAACTTAGGTTTTGTTTTTGTTTATCTAAGTTAGGTGGATTCCTTAACTTAGTAAACATTTGTTCTTATGTCTTTTTGAGCGAGTCATCAAGGCATAGAGCTTGTGCTGTATCAGAGTCTTATCACAACTCTGTGGTGCACTTCATTCCGCCATCACACCCCTCATTTGATCCCACACGAGAAAAGCGACCGCCAGCGTGTCAGATCTCCATCTTCGACCATCATTTCTTCACAAGAGAGAAGCGACCGCCAGCTTATGAAGCCGCCATATCTATCTCGGTACAAGTCTCACCACCGAGTCTTGCATCATTTGGTATCAGAGCTAAAAGCTCCTACCTTTTATCGTTTGATTTCAGTTATATATATATATATATATATATATAATTTGATTTTTGTTTTGTTTAAATTTTTATTTAAAAAAAATTCATAAAAAAAGGTTTTGCTTTCTTTAGGGTTATGAAACAAAAATCATAAAAAAAAAAGTTTTGCTTTCTTTATGTTTTTTTAAAAAGAGATTTTTTTTAAAAAAATTGCTTTTGTTTTGTTTTCTTTAAGTCGTTTTATTCTATTAAAAAAAATAAAAAAATGCTTTCGTTTATTTGACCTTATAAAAAAAAAAATTTGGTTTTGTTTCTCCCGGTAGGACCTCCAAAAATGATACGAGCTAAAATATGGGTGAGTCGATAGCTGGTCTAAAGGACCTCTCTAACTAACTCGGATAGGATGGAGATGAATGATGGATCGAAGTTTGCCACACAAATCAGTATCTAAGTGAATCACACACAAAGATTTAACTTGTTTTCTAAAGGAATCACACACAATAAAAAAGACAAGTAAACCAAAAAGCCTAAGCTTTCAAAGTGAGAAAACTCTCTCTTTTATTTTTCCAAAAATCTATATATTTACAATGAAGGGAAACATGAGCTTATATAGGTTCAATTTACAAATCAATAACATAAATACAAAATAAATCAAATTAATTATATAAATAAATCAAGAATAAATTTGAGAGATTTTATCAATCATCATTGATGGAGATTGGTTCTTTGTATCTAGACACTTTCTTGATATAGCCATGAATTGATTGTCTTCTAGAAACTTCTTCGTAATTTGATCTTGATTTCCTTGAACCAATTCTTGATGAGTTATGGATATTTCTAGGATTGCATCAGTTAAAGTCTGAAAAATCTTTTGAGACCATTGCAGAATCGACCATGAAGAAGAACTTCGCGAATTCCTTGATCAACTTGTGATCATAATCGCCATGCGCAAAATATGCGACCAAGCTTTTAGAAGGGTGCTCCATAAGGGAGACGAGGATTAGGGTACCAGCCAATATGAGAAGGATCATAAACAAGAAACCAAGGATCTTCATACTTGTGTGCTCATAACTCTTGGCATTTGGTGAAGGTACATTTGGGGTGGCGTAAGTAATAAGCACAAAACCGTAACATAGCAGGTGGATCCTCCCTTTCATGAAGCCAAAGGCCATGGAGGTTAAGGCTTTCCACACAAAGCTTGTAGTCGGTTACACCTAGGAAAGGAGAAATCAGCCCGAGCTTCCATCCTTTTGGCGGTTTGGTACAAATGGTAATGGGGGTCTCAACAATGGTGTAGTCACATAGATAGATGCAAAAATGTAACATAGCAGGTGGGTCCTCCCTCGCATGAAGCCCATGGCCATGGAGGTTAAGGAAATCCACACAAAACTTGTAGTCAGAGTTACCGGGACATTGAAGAACAAACCCTGGGTTCATTGAAGAACATCCTCTTCTACTATATTCATGTATCTTATATTGTTTTTGATTCTTTGTTTTAATGCATTTCTTCCATTTTTCTTTGTCTTCTTATTATTTTTAATTTTTTAATTACATACGTATAATAAAATTTTGGTGGTTGTAAAAACAATTATCGATGCAGATTCAACAATACTAATTTCGATCAAAGCTCAATGAGGGAATCAAGCTAAAAAAATCATCTTCATTCATGTATATTTATTTTATTTTAAAAATATGCAATGTTTTAACAAAATAAATTATTATATAGAATTATTAAATCAATTATTTTAACTCTCTCTTACCTCCTAAAAATTTGTATTCATTTTTTTATATACTCATCATTATTTTTAGTTCTTTTGATCGAAAATATAATTATATTAAGATAATTATAATGTTTATTTAATTCAAAATTTTGTAATTTAATAATTTCTTCTATAAAAACAATTTGATATTCCATTTACAGAATTTTACTATAAAGAGGAAATCATTAGAATTTAATATAGCAATATGGCTTAAATTAAGATGAATCTAAAAGAGATAAAAAATGAAATCATAATCGCATATGCGTGGGATATTACCTAGTATTCAGAAATCAACCACTTTTGATCTGGGTCAATTGAGTAAGTAGAGTAAACCGTGAATTGTACCGTTCAATTGAGTAAGTATAGTAAACCGGGAAATGTACTGGAGTTCAATTGAGTAAGTAGTAAACCGGTAATTGAACCGGAGTTGGTGCTGGGTGAGGAGGGTCTATCGCGATCCGAAAATTTTTAGATCTAAAATCACTATCGTGGGGTTGATTTTGAGCAATTATAAAAGTATACGACTCTTTTTTCAGAAAAAGATAGATATTAAATAATAATAAATTTTCCAAAGCTTCGTCGTCTTCGTTTGATCTTCTTCGTTTACTCGCGTCTTCGTCACCTCTCTTTCTCTCTCTCTCACACACACAAACACGCTCCTTGAATTTAATAAATATCAAATCAATCATGTCCGAATCCAGCTTTACCCAATGTAAGCAATTTAATAATGCTAATTTAATTTCGAAAATTAAATAAAAATCTGTCCTTTTTTTCTTCTCTTGAGATTCTATTTTGTTTCCACTTCCAGAGAGAAAGTGCATTATTTGAGATTTCCTGAGATCCTCGAAGCTGAATCTGGGGTAATATTTTGAATCTCATTATGCTTTTGAACGATCTGTTTCTGTGTTATTTTTAAACAACTGTTTCACCTCGAGATGCTCAATCCTTTTGCGTTTCTGCTTCCACCAAGCTTCGATTTTTTTTTTTTACTTCTGTGGATAACTCTTGAGGTTTTAGCTTTTTTTTTTTTTGGGAACTGTTCTTGCATTATGTTGATCTATGGAGATTTAAAAAATCAGATTTACATTGCCTTTCATCAGTTTTTTGTTGCAGCTGAAAAAAAAAAAATCACTCTTTTTCTTCTCTGTTTTGTTGGATAATGCGAGCTTGCTTGCACTCACATTGTAATAGGAATAGTGAGTTTGGATTTTTGTCACAAGTAAAAGTTGCATCTTTTTCTATTGGTAGTAGCTATAAGCATTTCCCTGTGTGTTGTTTGTTTTGCTTATGCGTTATTGTAGATAAGAGATTAAGACGTTTTATATAGCTTTACTTATGTTCAATGTCCAGAATTGTGTTCGGGATGGGTTCAAAGAATGTTGTTGACATGATAGAAACCGCCTCCAAGGTTCATTATTCTGGTTTCCACGTGAATGGGCACATGAATGGGTTGGAACCTGTATCAGTTAAGGATACCACTTCTGCATCAGATGATATCCAAAGACAGCCTTTTGTTATAGGTTAGTTCTGCTTTTTTACAATGCTGTATTTTTTTTTGCTGAGTAATACTGGTTGTGGATAAAGAGAAGCTTGACGGATTGTGGCTTGCGTTTTAATGGTGTAGGTGTTGCTGGAGGCGCAGCGTCGGGAAAGACTACTGTTTGTGATATGATCATCCAGCAACTGCATGATCAGCGTGTTGTACTTATTAACCTGGTAATTTTGTTTTCTTAGCTAAGTTTCATTATGCAAAGTGATAACCATCGATCATATCTGTGTTTTCAATGTATATGATGTGAATTGAATCCCACATATTTTAGAGATCTAAAAGGAGAATATTACCTGCTGATAAATGTGTATATGACTGGAAGTGTAACATGGTTCAACCTTGTCAACATTGTTTAGATATTTATGTCAGTGCATGTATCTAATTCTCAAATACCTTTGCCGTCATGTTCAATCACAAATTGCTCTGACTAAATATCCATTGATAAATACTTTGGCAGGACTCGTTCTATCATAATCTGACTGAAGAAGAACTTGCTAAAGTTCATGAATATAACTTTGACCATCCAGGTGAGAATACGTTAGGGGTGTCGCTGCTTGATGTAGCCTACTCTTCTCAATTCATATTGTCATCAGGAGTAAAACATCTGTCCTAGCTTCTTTGGGATTTTTTTCTTGAGATAATACCTCTTTGGAATTATAATTAACAACCTTATTCGTCAGTGATATCTTAGTAATTGACATTTTCTCTTTTATCAGAGTAATTTTATCACGGATAGTGCCTTCCTAGTTTGCTGGGAGTTATGAGCAAAAGTCTTATGTGTTACTCTTTGTCATCCTCCGTTGATTATTTTATCTTGGATTCTAATGAATTATTCATGTTTCTGTAGACGCATTTGACACAGAGCATTTGTTGTCCTGTATGGAGAAATTGAGGCAAGGGCAAGCTGTAGATATTCCAAAATATGATTTCAAAACTTACAGGAGCAGTGTTTTCAGAAGGGTACCAATCTTCCCTCTCAGCATCGCTCATAATCATATTGTTCAGTGATGCTTATGAACTTGAGACGCCTTTTTCATTGCTTTTACTGCCTCTTTATGTAACAAATTTCTTAGATGTCATCACTGGCTTTTATCTGGTTCAAAATCTAACAGGACATATATAGTTTTCCTATCTAATGCTTTGATTTTGAACTATATTTTGCAGGTAAATCCTACGGATGTAATCATCCTTGAAGGGATACTCATATTCCATGATCCACGTGTCAGAAAATTGATGAACATGAAGATTTTTGTATGCACAGGTAATTTGTTACCTCTTCCCATCACAATTACTGTAAACTCTTGTTTCAATTCCCTTTTTTGTAGTTTCTTCACTTGGCTTTTTCCTGCTAGTAAGATTTCGCATGAAGGAACAACTTCATACGCTTTAAGAAATGTTCTAAATTTGTTAGATTAGCAGCTCAGCAGTTTCATTTTGCAATTTTTCCTGTTAGATGCTGACGTTCGTTTGGCAAGAAGGATAAAAAGAGATACTGTCCAGAATGGTAGGGACATCGGCACAGTACTTGACCAGGTTAGCTCGTGTTAGTATTGTTACTGCATATATTAATTTCAAGAACAACAAGAATGGCTTACCACTTGCATTACAAATATCCCATTGCTCTGTTCCGTTTGTTTTTCGCTTTTATTAGTTTAAAGTTTTCAAATGTATATGTTTTCTGCCCAAATCTTATATGATGTCAACCTTTTGATGCAGTATTCAAAGTTTGTGAAGCCGGCTTTTGATGACTTCATTCTTCCGACGAAGAAATATGCAGATATTATAATCCCCCGTGGTGGGGATAATCATGTAGCTATTGACTTAATTGTGCAACATATTTGCACTAAGCTGGGTCAACATGATCTCTGTAAAATATATCCTAATCTCTATGTTATACACTCGACATTTCAGGTATCTCATCTAACTAGTAACATTCTTTTAACTACCAAACCAGACTTCTGTTTGCCACATAAATTTGCTTTTTTTCTTGCAGATAAGAGGGATGCACACCCTTATACGAGATTCTCAGACAACCAAACATGATTTTGTCTTCTATGCTGATCGATTGATTCGGCTGGTAGGTTTATTAAAAGCTCATTCAAAAGGTTGAGCAAATATTCTGTCACTGGTTGAATCTTTTTTCTACATTTATCAGGTTGTAGAACATGGTCTTGGACATCTGCCTTTTACTGAAATGCAAGTTATTACTCCTACAGGTAAGCTTTTGTTTTGCAATGTTGTTCGTGAATTCACAAGAATATTATGTAGATCAGTAGATGTAGTGGTTGAACACGATGACTACAGATCATAGATAACCCGATTACCTGTCTCAGGATGTGTGTATTCTGGTGTGGATTTCTGTAAACGGTTATGTGGTGTCTCTGTGATTAGGAGGTACTTTCCTATATCCTAGCTTTAGTTTATATCCTAGCTTTAGTTTATTCAAGAGGAACTTCCGCATTTGTGCATATCCCACTCTCTCACAAACGTGATGATGTTTGGAAATAATGCTAGTGGTGAGAGCATGGAGAATGCGTTGCGAGCATGTTGCAAAGGTATCAAGATTGGGAAGATCCTAATTCACAGAGAAGGCGACAATGGTCAACAGGTAAATAATTCACTCCAATGCGAAATTTAGTTGTTCAAATTCATCACTCTTTGATGTCTGAATCACTCTGCAGCTTGTCTATGAGAAACTGCCAAACGATATCTCCGAGAGACACGTCCTATTGTTGGATCCTATTCTCGGTACAGGTAATTGACCCGTCTTTCTTCATCACTTTTACCAAAAACACTTTATCTCTATTATTCTCTTTGTTCTAGTGTACATTGTTAGCCCATTCAACACATTTGAAGTGCTTAGTGAGACTGACTGAGATTGAACATCTTTTCAGGAAACTCAGCGGTTCAAGCTATCAAGCTCCTTATCAGCAAGGGTGTACCCGAGGGAAACATCATATTTCTAAACCTTATCTCAGTAAGCTAAAGCAGATCCTTTTTTCATATCATCTAATACCTATTGTGGTTACAAAATACTATCCACAAGAATGCAGCTAGATTGAGATTTTTTTATTTCTTCGTTCAATCAGGCACCTCAAGGTGTTCATGTGGTCTGCCAAAAATTTCCAAGAATAAAGATAGTGACATCTGAAATCGAAAATGGGTTAAATGAAGAGTTTCGTGTGATTCCTGGTATGGGCGAGTTTGGGGACAGATATTTTGGCACAGACGATGACTAGGCCATTGTAGTCCTGCAGCATTAGTTGTCCCTGCCAACGTCCTGCATTGCAGTTTATTGATGTATTCACCGCCCTATCCACTACAACGGCTACACAAACTATCAAAGGAATCATCTTTAACTCTGTTCGTTTTCCCGTTTAAACCCTCTCAAGTTTTTGGGAACAGTTTTGATGTACTTATAAATGCCCAAATGAGGGGTTGATCGAACCTGGGACTTGGGATTCGGTGTACCATAGATAAATTATCCTTGGAACTCTTGATACTACTACTCCATCTGCAAATCTTGTGTACCATATATATAAATATCATTGGAACTCTTGATACTACTCCATGAGCATAATACATCATTTGGCTTCTATATCCAAAAAAAAACTCTTGTTTGTGTTTGTAAGTTCGGATGCACAAACACATGTGGTTGAAATGTGAGAGAGGGACTATTCAGATCACTGTTGTTGTTTTGTACTTTCTCTCTTCTCCACATATCCAAGACTTCGAGGATAAAGCTGGTATCGTTTGGTAGTGTCCAAGCAATCACTCATTTCTTCCCTGTCCTCTTCAGCAAGAACTCGTCTCTCGCACTCAAAAAACGGTCATGTCTGCTTTTGTCGGCAAATACGCAGGTACGTTTATTTATCATGCACACTTCTCGTTTAACTACCTCTTCATGTTCCAGTATCTTCAGTTCGATTGTCCATTCTATGTGCTTTCTGAGTTTAGATGAGCTTATCAAGACTGCCAAGTACATTGCAACACCGGGAAAGGGCATTTTGGCCGCAGATGAGAGCACAGAAACCATCGGGAAACGATTCGCTAACATCAATGTTGAGAACACTGAGTCCAACCGCCAAGCTTACCGTGAGCTCCTCTTCACTTCCCCTGGCAGTTACCCTTGCCTCTCTGGTGTTATACTATTCGAGGAAACCCTCTATCAGAAAACCTCCGATGGCAAACCCTTCGTGGATGTTCTCATGGTCCGTCCCAGAAAAAGCAAACTCCAGCTCTAATCTTACCATTGGGTTCAAGAATGACTCAAATGGAACTTACGGTTTCAATTTGAATTCTGTTTCTTTTTTGGTATCAGGAGAACGGTCTTATCCCCGGAATCAAAGTGGACAAGGGTTTGGTTGATCTAGCTGGGACCAACGGCGAGACCACTGCTCAGGGTCTAGACTCGCTTGGTGCACGTTGCCAGGAGTATTACAAGGCAGGAGCCCGGTTTGCTAAATGGCGTGCATTCTTCAACATTGGGGCCACCGAGCCAAGCGAGCTCTCGTTCCAAGAGAACGTCAAGGGGCTAGCCCGCTATGCCATTATCTGCCAGGAGAACGGACTTGTCCCGATCATCGAGCCAGAAGTGCTGACCCGTGGGAGCCACGACATCAAGAAATGTGCGGAAGTGACCGAGAAGGTTCTTGCTGCCATGTACAAGGCCTTGAACGACCACCATGTCCTCCTCGAGGGCACTCTGCTTAAACCTAACATGGTCACTCCCGGCACCGACAGCCCGAAGGTAAGGTGTGGGGAATCCGATTTCTTAGGTTTTATTTGTCGAAACTGAAACCACAGTAGTATGGTTTAGATTGGTTTGATGCAATTTTATTTATTTACATGCCTGCTCCTTTGGGAACCACAATCAAATGAATCACAGAGACATATAAATACCTCGAAATGCAACGTTCCTTTGCTAGAAAACGCTAAAATTGTACTTCTAACAGGTTGCACCGGAAGTAGTGGCGGAATACACGGTGACTGCTCTGCGCCGTACAGTACCACCAGCTGTTCCGGGAGTCGTGTTCCTCTCAGGCATACAGCGGGAAGAGCAAGCTACACTAAACCTAAACGCAATGAACAAGCTTGATGTGTTGAAGCCATGGACGCTCACTTTCTCTTTTGGTGGAGCCCTCCAGCAAAGCGCTCTCAAGGCTTGGGCCGGTAAGACTGAGAACGTAGCCAAAGCTCAGGCCAAGTTTCTGATCAGGTGCAAGGCTAACTCGGACGCTACCCTTGGGAAATACACCGGCGGGGCTTCTGGTAACTTGGCCGCCTCTGAGAGCTTGGGTGAGATCATAGGTTACAGGTACTAGGATCGTTTGAGAACGGGCGTTCGCCTTGAATGCGGTTTGAGTATATGATGTAACACATCCTTTTCGTATCACACAAGCTTCTAAAATTCTCTGTTTTCTTTTTGTGCTTCTCAGTTTCTATATTCTTGTTGATTTTTCTTTAATGCTTGCTTCTAGACCTCTAAAGCTTGTAAAGAGGATCATCCTTGTATTGAATTAATAAAGAGTTGTTATATTAACAATAAAAGAATTTAAAATTGAATCAATAAAGGAATAATATTAGAAAATATAAAATTTGTTAAAAGAGCATAGGCTTAGTTCTAGGTTGGGCTAAGTTGAGATTAACAATTTTTTTAAAAAAAAATGCAGCTGGATTGAGATATTTTGGAATACTCCATCTGCAAATCCTGTGTACCATATATAAATATCAATGGAACTCTTGATACTTCAGAAGCATAAAAAATATCTCTTGTTGTGTTTTGGATGCACACACGTGTGGTAGAAGTTTGAGAGAGGTACTATACAAAACACTCTGCTTTTGTTTTGTACCTATCTCTTTTCTCTTCTCCACATATCCAAGACCTTTGGGGATAAAGTTGGGATCATTGGCTGCCATTTGGTAGTGCAGAAGCAATCACTCATTTGCTTTATCCGAGGTTGATAATTTTCTTCGGGCTCTCCTTCCTACACGTATGATAGATTCTAACAGTATATTCCTATAGTAAATGTTACCTATATATATATAGTTAAAAAGTTGCAGGTACTTAAGGCTTTGTCTTGGCATCCTCGTCCTCTTCAGCAAGAACTCATCTCTCTTCCACTCAAAAAAGCAACCATGTCTGCTTTTGTCGGCAAATACGCAGGTACGTACACTTAACATGCACTTTGCTCGTTAAACAACTCGTTGTGTTCCAGTATCTTCATCAGGTTCTCTCTTTTATTTGCTTTCTGAGTTCAGATGAGCTGATCAAGACGGCCAAGTACATTGCGACACCGGGAAAGGGTATCTTGGCGGCAGACGAGAGCACAGGAACCATCGGGAAACGATTCGCCAGTATTAATGTTGAGAACATTGAGTCCAACCGCCAAGCTCTACGTGAGCTCCTCTTCACTTCCCCTGGAACCTTCCCTTGCCTCTCTGGTGTTATCCTCTTCGAGGAAACTCTCTACCAGAAAACCTCTGAGGGCAAACCCTTCGTCGATCTTCTCATGGTCCGTCACAGAAAAAAAAAAAACAAAATATTCTAGCTCTAGTCCTAATCATTGGATTCAAGAGTAGTTGCGAGGATGAGATTTTGACATGACTCAAATTAAACTAACGGTCTCAATGATTCTTTTCTTTTTTTGTATCAGGAGAATGGTGTTATTCCCGGAATCAAAGTGGACAAGGGTGTGGTTGATCTAGCAGGGACCAACGGTGAGACCACTACTCAGGGTCTAGACTCGCTTGGTACACGGTGTCAGGAGTATTACAAGGCAGGAGCCCGGTTTGCTAAATGGCGTGCAGTCCTCAAGATTGGGGCCACCGAGCCAAGCGAGCTATCAATCCAAGAGAACGCCAAGGGGCTAGCCCGCTACGCCATCATCTGCCAGGAGAACGGACTTGTCCCGATCGTCGAGCCAGAGATTCTGACCGACGGGAACCACGACATCAAGAAATGTGCGGCTGTGACCGAGACGGTTCTTGCTGCCGTGTACAAGGCCTTGAACGACCACCATGTCCTCCTCGAAGGCACCCTGCTTAAACCTAACATGGTCACTCCCGGCTCCGACAGCGCAAAGGTAAATACGTGTGGCCAATCCGGTTTGATTTTGGATCAGTTGTTTCGGAATTTTAAGGTTTTATTGGTCTTATTTATTTATCGAAACTCAAAAACCAAAAATTTTTATTTCATACAATTTGTTTCGTTTACATCGGTTTGAATTTCATTTAGGTTTATATGCCTGTTCCTTACGGAACCACAATCAGATTGGATCACAAAGATATAAACACCTCGAAATGAATTCGTTAATTTGCTACAAGACGCTAAAATTGTACTTCTAACAGGTTACTCCGGAAGTAATTGCGGAATACACGGTGACTGCTCTACGCCGCACAGTCCCACCAGCTGTCCCAGGAATCGTGTTCCTCTCAGGCGGACAGAGCGAAGAGGAAGCAACACTAAATCTGAACGCAATGAACAAGCTCGCTGTGTTGAAGCCATGGACGCTTACTTTCTCTTTTGGCCGAGCCCTCCAGCAAAGCACTCTCAAGGCGTGGGCCGGTAAGACCGAGAACGTAGCCAAAGCTCAGGCCACGTTCCTGACCAGGTGCAAGGCTAACTCTGACGCTACCCTCGGGAAATACACAGGCGGGGCTTCCGGTGACTCGGCCGCATCCGAGAGCTTGTATGTGAAAGGATACAAGTACTAGGAGCGTTTGAGAACGAGCGTTCGCCTTTTGATGCGGTTTGAGTATATGTCAAATGTTTCGTGGGCGTTCAACTGTTTAAATGTTTATGGCTTTGGACTTTGGTTGTATAATGTTCTCAAACAGTATAATGTGTTTTGTGATGGTTTCTATAGTATTTTCGCGCTATGACAACGGTTTTTTTCAAAAGTTCGGTAGCAGTGGGTCCCACAAAGGAAAGAGAGATATTTACTTGATTTTTTACAATCTTAAGAATTTCCACAAAATAATTGATTTGGATTAAAAAAAAATTCTCATAAGTGATAACATAGTTTATAAAATTAAGGGCTCAGTCGAATGCTCTTACAACATGTAGACTAAGAATCTAAGATGGCCAAGGATTAAGGGCATGTCCAACAAATATCTTATTATGTGAACAAAATTGAAGAAACATTTATGCTTAAAACTTAAAAGGTTATCTGAATAACAATCATAAAATTTAATGCTAATAATTAATCGTACAAAAAAACAAAAATGGTGTTATTTTTGGCTGGAAAGTCGAAGTCATTTGTTATTGAGACAGCACATATATGGCTCATATGATGAGGGTGGCTCAAGGGTCCACGTGATCCATCCACGTACTCGCTTCTGTCTTAAGCCTCTCTTGACTCTTCTTCTTATTCATACTTTTTCACATATCACTAAAATTAACAAACAACCAAATACATAAAACAAATTATGAATCTTTCTCGCGTGTAACTCCAAATACTCCAGTCCCAATCTGTCATTCTTCTCCCTCTTCCCTTTGCCAAATTTTACGTCATTTCTCATTTATGTGCTGCATATCTATAGACTATAGTGTTGTTAAAGTGACTTGAAATCTCTGAAGACGTATACAAAGATGTACAAAACTGTATAAGGCGTACAAGGCTTTTACTGGGTTTTTACTAGGCTTTTGTAGAGACCGACTCAAAGCAACTTAGGGTTAGGGTTTTGGGGGTGTAGGCGGCGCAGCCGCCTGTACGGTGTAATAGATTTTAGAAGATTCACAAGATCTTTTATTTCCTATTGTATCGGGTTTTTTGAGGCCTATATAAAAAAACTAGGAGATTGTAAGGGTGTTAAAATCAGATTTAATAATATAAACCCTAGACAAAGGGTATTCGCCTCAAGAACACTCTGTTTCTCTTTTCAAAGTCTTTCTTATTTTGTTTCTGTTCATCCGAATTCACAACAACTGGTATCAGAGCGCCAGGTTCAATGACGAGTTCCGTAAAGTTTGAGGTTCCACGTTTCAATGGAACAGGTAACTTCTGTCTCTGGCAGACCCGGGTGAAGGACATGCTGAATCAGCAAGGGATGAAGAAAGCTTTGTTAGACACAAAGCCAGAAGCAATCTCGCAGGATGACTGAGATGAGATGAGGGAGAAGGCGGGTTCAATGATACGAACATGTCTTGGAGATGAAGTCGTGCATCAGGTTCTAGATCTCAGATCTTCAAAAGAGATCTGGGATAAGCTAGAAAAGATGTACATGTCGAAGTTCCCATCTAGCAAGTTGTACCTGAAACAGAGGTTGTATTGGTTTAAGATGGCTGAAGGAGCAAATCTGGTCCAGCATATTAACCAATTCATCCAGATCACTGGAGATCTAGGGCGTGTGGGTGTTACAGTTGAGGACGAGGATAAGGCCATGCTGCTGTTGTGTTCTTTAACTCCTGTATATGAGACGTTGGTGACTGCACTATTGGCTGACAAAGAGACGATAAGTCTGCAGTCGGCTACAGAATCGCTGCTTGGGCATCATAACCGACGCCAACAGCATGGTGGTGGTAGCAGTGACAACCCTCAAGGTGATGGACTATATGTGAGTATAAGTCAAGGTAGCGGAGTACAGAAGAACAAGGGAAAGCAGAGAGATGGCAAGATGAAGAAGATAATCTGTTATAAGTGTCAGAAACCAGGACATTATAAGAGAGATTGTCCTCTGAACAAGGAGCAGAACGAGACAGGAGGTTCATCTAATTCTGTGAACGTGGTTCAGGCAGAAGACGTAGTGAAGGTCGAGTTCGATTTGCTTGCAGTGACTACAAGCAATCACACAGATTCTTGGATACTGGATACAGGCTGTTCATTCCACATGACTTCAAACAAGCATTGGTTTGACACGTATCAGGCTGGAAATTTTGGAACTGTTCAAATGGCTGACAATAGAAGCTGCAGCGTTGTTGGTATTGGACAGATCAAATTTCGGATGTATGATGGCACTTTCAGGATTTTAACTGAAGTGAGGCATCTTCCAACGGTGAAGAAGAATCTGATATCTCTTGATTCACTTCACAGGGACGGATTCAGGTTTGAAACTGATGATGATAACTGTGTGAATGTGCGCAAAGGAGATATGGTGTTGATGAAGGGTCAGCTCACAGCAGGGAGTGTGTATCGTTTACTTGGAAACGTGGTTGTAGGTGGAGCTGCAGCCGTGGTAACTGAATCAGATAACACAGCTCTATGGCATATGCGGTTGGGGCATATTGGAAAGCATGGTTTGTCTGAACTTCACAAGAGGGGTCTTATGGATGGTTTGGAGAATTGTAAGATGGAGTTTTGTAGGTTTTGTGTGATGGGGAAGCAGTCCAAGACATCTTTCAAGACAGGTCTACACACCACAAAGAGTCTTTTAGACTATGTGCATTCTGATGTGTGGGGGCCTACACAAGAACATTCATTAGGAGGAAGCAGATACTATGTCATCTTTATAGATGATTTTTCTAAGAAGGTTTGGGTTTACTTCATGAGGCAGAAATCTGAAGTTTTTGAGAAATTTAAGATTTGGAAGGCTAAAGTGGAAAACCAAACAGGGAGGAAGATGAAGTATTTGAGGTCTGATAATGGTACAGAGTATACTAATGGAGAGTTTCAGAAGCTGTGTGAGGAGCATGGTATTCAGAGGCACTTTACAGTGCGGAAAACACCACAACAGAACGGTGTAAGTGAAAGGATGAATCGTTCTATTGCAGAGAAAGCAAGGTGTTTGCGGTTGAATGCAGGACTCCCGAAGATCTTCTGGGCTGAAGCCGTATACATGGCGGTCTACCTCATCAATAGATCGCCAAGGGTTTCTTTAGAAGGAAAGGTTGCTGAAGAGGTATGGACTGGGGTAGACATTGATCTATCAAACTTGAGAATCTTTGGATGTCCAGCGTATGTGTTAGTTCCCAACGACGAAAGGTCAAAGCTGGATTCGAAGTCCAAGAAGTGCGTTTTTCTGGGATTTGAGAAAGGCGTGAAAGGTTTCAAGTTATGGGATCCTGAGGCTAAGAAAAGAGTGATCAGCCGAGATGTGGTGTTTGATGAGCAGTACATGCTGCTACAGGCGAGTTCAGAACGAGTTCCTGTAACCATTGAGGCTGATACTGGTTCAGAGATAGCAGAGGATGAAGAGGAGTCTAGTGAAGCTAGACCAGCAGCAGAAGCAGATGAGCAAACCCCTGAGGTGGAGCAGTCTCCTAAGGTGGGGAAGAAGGATAATCAGATACGTACAGAGGGGAGTTTGGCTGCAACCAAGGAAAAGCGTGTAGTGAAGGCACCTGTCAGATATGGGTATGAAGATATGGCTAGCTATGCTTTGATGATTGGTACAAATGATCCATCAAGTTTTCGTGAAGCTATTAACAGTCCTGAAAAGGAAGAATGGATTGCTGCTATGACAGAGGAGACAGTTAGTCTGAACAAGAATCAGACATGGGAGCTTACAACACTTCCAAAGGGGAAGAAAGCAATTGGTTGCAAGTGGGTCTTCAAGAGGAAAACAGGAGTCTCTGAGAAGGAAGTTGTGACTTTCAAGGCGAGACTAGTAGCGAAAGGGTACTCACAGAGGGCAGGGGTTGATTATGACGAGATTTTCTCCCCTGTAGTTCGACACACGTCCATCCGTGTTGTGTTGGGACTGGTAGCTTGCTGGGATTTGCATCTTGAGCAGATAGATGTGAAGACAGCGTTTCTCCATGGGAATTTGGAGGAAGAGATATATATGGAGCAACCTGAAGGGTTTGTCAAGTCTGGAGAGGAGGCACTTGTATGCAGACTGAAAAGATCTTTATACGGGCTGAAGCAGGCTCCTAGACAGTGGTACAAACGTTTTGATACTTACATGTTGCAGATAGAGTACCAGAGATGTGAGTATGACTGCTGTGTTTATGTGAAGAACGTTGGTAATAATTCTCCCATATTTTTGCTGTTGTATGTTGATGATATTCTCATTGCTGGAAGCAATATGGATGATATTGTTGAGTTGAAAGGGCTACTGGGAGAAGAGTTTGAGATGAAGGATCTTGGTGCTGCAAAGAAGATTCTTGGGATGGAGATTCGCAGGGATAGGAGTTCTCAGAGATTGTGCTTATCTCAAAGAAGCTACATTGAGAAGATACTTGAAAGGTTTGACATGAAGAATGCAAAACCTGTGTCTACTCCTCTGGCGAATCACTTCAAGCTCTCAGCACGTCAGAGCCCTATTTCTGATGAGGAGATCAGAAACATGGCACAAGTTCTTTATGCTAGTGCAGTTGGTTGTCTGATGTATGCGATGGTTTGCACAAGACCAGATTTGGCTCAAGCTGTTAGTCAAATCAGTAAGTACATGTCTAAACCTGGGAGGGAGCACTGGAATGCAGTGAAATGGATTCTCAGGTATTTGAAGGGTACTACAGATCGTGGTCTCATGTTTGGAGGACATGAGTGTAAGGCAGAAGTCGTGGGTTTCGTTGATTCAGATTATGCAGGTGATCTTGATAACAGGAGATCTA